>NC_136428.1:55660431-56348348 GCF_052849685.1 Lactuca virosa | reverse complement strand
AACAGTTTAATTATAATTCCTAAAAGAAGGATCCAATTAAATCAACAAGGATTAACCATTCACATCCATTGGGGGAATCAAGATTTATCTTAAGCTAAATGGGGTGGTGCTATGGATGTACGGTGTTACATCGGACACTCGTGTCGTGTTTTTGTCTGACATGACACAACACGATGATGTTATATGTAACACAAACACGACACGATGCCGTGTTTATTTTCATTAACACGAAAACGAGTCGATTAAAACACGAAAAACACGACACGACAAACGTAAAAGAATATAATAATTAGTTTTTATAATTCATACTTAATCACATATAACACAAAAAACACGACAAACACATGATAAATCGTGTCAGTTTTGTGTCGAATTTTAAACACGAACACGAAACAAAGTCGTGTTTTTACACTTAATACGAATTCAATTTCGATTTTGTTTCAATTTGGTTTCGTGTCGTGTATTTTTGTCGTGCCGTGCCATAAATTGACACCCCCTGTATGGATGTCATGGCTTTTTTTGTCATCTTATTTTTGCCGTATTTACCATCCTAATTTTATTGCAACACTTTGAATTATTATTATTTTTTTTTAAATACAATTTCATTTACCTTAAAAACTTAAAATTTTCATTAATTAAAAATTAAATCAACATATCAAGACTTAAAACGTCTAAAACATAACAATAGATAAGTAAGATTAAAAATCACAATTTATATTTTTCTTTAATTGTGGCTTTTGTTGTCAAAAACCGCTTGTGGAATTCGTATTTAAGTCTGCGAAGTCTGACCTTATACCTTGTATTTCACAAAAGGGATGGCACCCGATGAACTTGACGATGCAACTTTTCTTTTTCTTTAGACTTTATCCCTTCCCATTGTTCGAGTAGGTGGTTAAAATTTTAAGTATGTCATCATCATCGTTGAGGTCTAATCCCACACGAGCAACCAATAATGTTATGTGGTTAGAGTCGGATGTTTTAGTTCTTTTGGAACTCTTCCCAATATTTTTCCACCATCGCAATGTGTTTCCATCTCGGGTTATCTTTTACAATACTCCAAAAATCTACAAACTTGAAAATCTTTTTGTCATCTTCTCCCAGAACATGTAGAGTGTCTTGGATAAAATGGTTGCCTCATCTTCACCGCTTTTGCATTGATCAGTCAAGTTGTTGTACAAACCGTTAAAACGTGTATTAACTTTGTTTGTAGTATTCCATTTCGTGTAAATTACCTTGTGGAAACGAGTCATAATGTGTCCCAAAAAAAGTTTTCCTTTTTGGTCCTTTCTACCACCGGGTCCTTTGAGACATCGAGCCAAGCACATGCCAATGTGGTTTCTTTTTCTGGTTCCCATGCTTTAGAGGACATCCTTCATGTTCTTTTTGGAGATTCAACCCTCACTTCGGGTTCTTTTGTGGTTGATGTTGGATTTGGGGTTGGGTTCCGGAATGCTTTCAAGGAAGAGGTTGAAGTTATTATGGGAAAATAGTTGGTGGGATGCATCTACATCACCGCCATAAAGTGGGTTAGGATAATAAATAGAGTTGTTGAGCTGTGAGTGGTAGGTTAGTGTTGGAGAATCTAAACTGAAGATGTTTCTACTAGGTGTATTAAGAGAATTAAGGTTGTTTAGAGAGTTACTTGAAGACATTTTGCATGTAAAAAACCTGAAAGATGAGAGAAGTCAGGTTGTTTTTGATGTGGTAAAAATAGAAGAGATATGGTTTGTATTTAGATTTGATTTTTTTTTTTTTTTTTTTTTGAAATTCACTGTCAAACGGGGAGTAAAAGAAGAGAGGGAAAATGGCGAAGGGGTGTCTGGTTCAACAACTTTATGCTGCATGCCATAGTCATGGGACGGTGCTTGCCATAACAAGGAGGCTCCAGCTACACATACCCTGCTCCACTCCCTAAAGTTTTTACTTATTAACAAATACTTTCTGTTATGATCATTTTATGTGTTATTTCTTTAACTTGATCAAAATATTCTGAACACTCGACAATCAAATACATATACTGTTACAACTAAAATAACATAAAGACATCCAAACGTTATCTTCTATAATGTACATCATATTCATTATCACACAACCAGTTTCAAAAGAAGGATCCAAACACCCAACAATAACACAAAAAGCTAAAAAAGTACCAGATCACCATTCACCGTATCATAAAAAGTAGCAGAAAATAAATACATACCAAAATTTACAAGACGTAAACAGTCTTATATACACAACTGCCATGCTCTTAACACAAGGAAAAAAGCCACTAGTAAAAAATAAACATGTCTAATTATCCAACCTTACCTAGTTCATACTCCATACCACTTGAAAACAAAATTAACAAAACTGAGAAAGCAAGTCTCCTCTGTTACTTCAACATTAACACCAGACCAAAAACCTTTATTGCTACAAGAACCTGCATCATCCACAAACATAAACCCATTGTCCTATCAACACACAAAATCAAACAGCAGTAAAAACATATAACATTATGGGAGAAATCTAGAACTTTTTTTTACCTCTTAAAGTCAATAACCACCAACATATTGCCCAGACGCGCCCCCATATCTTCCTGGGGCTACATTTCCATTTCCACCACCAGTACCAGGACAGTCTCTTGCCCAATGTCCAGGTTGATTGCACTTAAAACACAAATTAGATCCGCCACTTGTCCCACCACCATAAGCTGAAGGTGAAGGTGCATGACTATTTCCACCTCCAGAAACCACACTATTAAACCTTCCTCCTTGACTATTATATCCACTTGGACAGTTTGCATAGTTATGCCCCACACCACCACAGCTATTGCAGCTACTACCAACCCTAGAACTAGAAGAAGAACCACCACCACCATATTGATTCCCATATTGACCTACTCCACTAAGACCTCCGGAATCTCTGATTCCATTTCCACCATATGAAGGAATCGCCATTTCCACCTTTGGCTGTCCTATTCCAACAGAAACCATGTCCTCTTTTTTAAGTAAATCAAGCAAAAACGTTGTCTCGGATGAAAGATTTTTTATCTTCTCGGCTTTCACAACAGTGGACTTCACACGCTGTTCATCGCTGAAAGTCTCTTCCTTCACTTTCAACTTAAAGTTATATCTACTAAACAGAACCTTCCGGACAGCTTTAGTAAACTCCTCCTCATCTTGTTCTTCATTTTTCATGTAATACAAATCTTTAGCAGAAACCCCCATTATTTCCTCACCACTTTCTTGAAAAGCAGTTACCCAAGTTGACCCGGTATGATCTTGTATTTGAAACTGAAGGATATATCTGTATTCACACTCATCAACAATCTTATCACACTTATCACATTTCCATATCCCTTCTTCATTCCTTGTAACTTTTTTACTGCATTGTCGATCACCATTCATGATCGGACACGCTGTGTAACAAAAGTTTTCAACTCTCAAATGCCATATAGTCCCATTCACTGTGATCCAGTCTGGTTTTTCAGATGTCCCCAGTTTTTCATCTTTGATTTGTGAGATAGTTTTTCTCACATCTGTTCTGGATATAGCATCCCTGGATAAAGAAACAGAAGGGGTGATTTTCCCAACACTTTCAAACCATGTTTTAAGTTTTCGAGCCTCTGGGAAATCAGGTTCTATGCATAGCTGGCTTGTGGATATTGTCCCTACGGATTTACCATTGAAATCACTCACTCTAGCAGATTTCACAGCCAAAACAGGAAACACACCAGAATCACACATGTTTTGAAGTGTCTGCCCTTCTGTGGAACAAAAGTTACCCCATAAAGTCACCTCCACACTTCTTCCAGACATGTCCTTAAGCTGTAAACTTCTTTTTTGAGTTTCGGTGCCGTTTTTTCTCATTAGGGTAGACGTAGGGGTAATACTGGAAACCACACCAATAATATCCAACACACTATTGTTCTCCAACCCTTCGATATCAGCAATGGAATGGAAATGAAACTGTTGCTGTGGAATGGAATTGTCATCATCAAAGCAAGGTTGAATGGTTGATGTGGTGTCAAGTAAGATCTCATGGTCGTTTTTTAAATGATTAAAAGCTTTTGCAGCAGGTTTTACACTGCCTTTTGAAATGAAGTAAACTTTACCGATTTCAATTTGGTCATAGAATTGATCAGCTACAGCATTGAAGCATGTGACACGTATTTCACCACCATCAGAGTCAAGAAGGTCAAAGGAAAAAACTTTTCCATCTCCTTTTGCATTGTTGTAACGTCTGAGTTCTGCTTTTGAAGTCACTCTGGCTTTTATAGTCCACCTACCTTGATAAGGGTTCAAAGCAGCAATGGGGATAATCCTAGCTGGAGCTTCGTTTTTAGCCACGGGTCCCCTGTTTGCATACATTGGAGGCGGTTGGTTATATGTTGGTTGGATTGGGCGCACATAACTGTTTGTAGGTGGATGTGAAACAGCAGCAACAGAATGGGTACTCAAAGGGTTACCATAAGAGTGTAAACTTGTATTATGATCCTGTTGAGGAGGGTAAATTGGGGAATTTGCAGGTCGTGGAACAGAGCCACCCATGAAGGTTTGAGGACTACCCATGCTTGTTGCTGGCTGATTGGAGGGTTGCATAGGTGAGGGAGACCTTGATATAGGAGGCTCATTGCCAGACCTAGGTGGAAATGGTTTTGCATCACCGATAAGATCACAAGTTGCCATAATCACATCAAGGTTGATGACTATTAAAATGCTGAAAAAGAAAACCAAAAGATGTCAGACAAATTTTATACAATAATTGCCAAAAGTTATGAAGAAAACTGTATGTCATGACTCATGAGTCATGACAATTGCAAAAGTATAAATTTATAGAAACAAAGTGCTTAAGATTCCCAATGCTGAGGAACTAAATGGTTTTATTTTGTGCATAAGTAATCAAAGAAACAAACTGCCTTATCTTTCTCAAATTTCAAAAGACAAGTAAATTCCCCACTGTTTTTAGTAGTTACAAACTTACATCATACATAAGAATAGCATCAATTTCTGGTTTATAAAGTACATTGACTCTTAGCCCACTGTAAGCATGAACCCTTTTGACTTCTTTAACACAGGCAATCTTGATTTTTTGTTCAGAAATCTAAAGTGGGTTTTAAAATGCAATGTTTATGACGGATCATGGTGTTCTTATTGTTTAACTCTTAGCATGAAAGAATAGATTATATTAATATTTATTGTCTTCATGCTTCCTTATAATAAATAATTAAAAAAAACTTTTCTTGTGGATATACTTGTGGAGTTGCATTGAGGTATCAATTGACATGCAGGGTTATCACGAAGCAATTGAAGTACACATAAGAAGCAGTGAACAAATGTCATACCTGGTAAAGTAAACCTTCACTTGTTGCTATCAATGGTAAAGTTCTTAGATACTACTAAATGCTAATAGATACTTCTTAGAGATCTATATGTCGATATCATATTACCAAAAAGTAGACAGATTACTGTGGTACTTCTTAGAATGAATGCAAATAATTAAATGCTGATAAGTAAAGTCCTAACTTGTAATCAATTAGTACTTTTTATGTAAGTATTATGTTCTTATCTGTGCTTATTATACTGACCATTGCCTAGTATATCAAACAAGAAGCACAAAAAAGCTCAGGTCCTAGCTTTTTCTAGAACATCCAAACTGTAGACTGAGTTTGTGACTATTTCAACACTAAAACCATCAAATATATGATACATCAACATTCAACAAGTCTGTAGTTTTGAAACATTACTGAATGAAGTGACTAGCATGTCACAGTAGCATTGATTCAAAACAGAAAAATCTTTCAGTGGTGAAGACTATTCTATTGATCATTTGTATAAACAACTTTATTAAAAAAAATCCTTTTACGCCATGTAAACCCTATCCCGTAAAAAAGACTGCTCTTATTTTCTTTAATAGAAAAAGAGGAAAGTCGCATTTTTTTAGTCCAGTAAATCTCTTTAAGTAATCTATTTACACTAACTCACGCACACACTTAAGATCAAGACTAATATTAAGAACAGGGGTACTGCACACATGTATTCACAGTCACCAAACATATCTCCGGAGAACCTTTCCAGTTTTTTTATTTTTAGAAAAAATAAATTTTGATATGTGATAGCAATATTATTTACGACGAAACTATTTCTTCAATTTGCTGAAGCAATTCCACATACATTAACTTCACACGAATATAACGAATGAAAAATAATGAAAGTAGTACGTACGGTCGATCACGGATGAAATTACAGACATACTCCTTCAACTGAACAACAGAACCCCTCTGCATCTGCTGAGATTTAACCAACTCATTCCGCTGAGTAGCAAGCATCGCTTGCTGAAAAAACAAGCCATCAGATAGCATAAGCCGGTATCTCTCCTGTTTTTCTCCTCCACTTACAGCAGAAGAAGTCTGTGACGGAACAGCCCGAAGTTCTATCACCTGAAGCACAGGTTTCACGTCCGCCGGTTGCCATTTCCCAGAAGATAGCATCTCTATTGCGCCTTCCGTCAGTTGCACCGCCATAATCTTTGATTGAAAGAAGTTTGATTGCAGGGATTTAGTTTGTTCGAGTGTGTGCAGTTTGGGGATTTGAAAACCCTAGAGAGAGAAATAGAGAGAGACCGAAGGATGAAAGGGAGGGAGATTAGGGAGGAATATATTTTGTTTTTGTAAGCGGCAATTCTTTGGTTACATTTAGCAGAATCTTACACTTAACCTACCTAGAATATTAATACCTTCCAGTAAAGACCCCCAACTTTTTTTCTTTATTCAATTGTCTCCTGGTAGTAGAATTTTTGTTAGTTTAGTTCTTATTCATCGGATTGTTTTAGTGATCATATTTTTATTTTTGAAAAATATAAATTTTGATTTTACATATATTACATTAATTTATATAAAAAAAATATATACCTTATTTCTTTTACAATGATTAGCATAGTTGGTTCGATATGATAAATTTGGACTTGGATCTTAGTCAAACAAGAGACATGTTTGAGTCCAAAGCTAGCACGCCAGGTCCATATAACTTTTGGGTGTGCTGAAAAAAAAAAAAAGTAAGGCCACTTAGACAATTTTCACAAATATACATTAATTTATATTAAAAAAAACTTCTAATCTTTTTAAATTCAAAATGCTAAGTGTTGGGTTATGGTTATTTTTTAAAACCGAAGAGCAACGTGAACATAAATTATATATATCATCGTAACATAAACAAAATCACAAATTCATAACTTTCAGGCAACAATGATTTAGATGTCAATATTAAAAGAAACAATATATTTGCAAGTTGATCTTTCTTTTGTGATTTAAAATGATGGAGGGCTCAAACCATAACATCTCTCTTAAAGTAGCACCCCAATACAATGATCAAGAAAAAGAAAATAACCCTTCTGTTTCTTGATACGAAAACGCGCCCAAAAGAAGTTTGTTGTCTAACAAGAAAAACTTGAGTTTTCGGATCCTAAGGACCTGATCTTGATAATCCAACAAAAAAGAATGTTGGTATGGATGCTATGAAACCTTTATCCAAAAATCAAGACATTTTGGCCGTTGATTTCTGGGAATCGACTAAACAATGCACCTAGGTCTTCAAAACCAGGAATTCAAGATAAAACCAATAAGGGAATGATGAAAAAGAAGGAAGTATGTGATAGGTGCATTTTATGCACCTATTTTGCATGTTTATATACATCCTTTCATAGCATTCTACTTCATAATTATTGCATTTAGTTAATTATTTGGGCAATTGCATATTTCATCAAGAATGTCTGGTACTTCACTATTTTTGATTTATTTTGCAAACATTATGGATCATGGAGCATGGAACTTGGAGCTTGGAGCTTAAAGCATGGAGCATGGAGCTTTAGAGCATGAAGAGAAGATGGACCGGTCATGCCATGGAAGAAAACATGAAGATATAACCCGAGTCCTTATTGCATTATCATCATAGCAAAGGACTACGTTTGAAACACGGTTCATGTCACACCGACACGGATCGTGTTTGTCCTTTCTCATCTTATATTTAAGCAACATGTCGTGGTGAAGCTAGACTGAAGAAAGAGCCAACAGTAAAAGACTTATTTGACTTTTAGCAAAAAACATGGGCCATGCTAAAAACACATGGTCATGCCAAAAACACACAGGCAAAAGGCATGGCCATGCTAAAAGCGCATGGTCTTATGGAAAGCACGAGAGCAATTAATAAAACAAGGGAGGTCTCCACTTATCATAGGGTAACGGTTTTTGGGAGCAACTTTGGGAGATCTTGGGCAATTTTGGAGATTTCTTAGAGCTTTTGAGAAAACCAAATCATTGCAAACAATTTGATTTCATTTTGTAAGCATTAAACATTTCCAATCCCATCTTTCTTTTTGATTGATTTGTTCTTATCCATGTGTGGCTAAAAAACCCTAATTTCTAGTTCTTGTTCAAAACATATTGATTGCTTGACTTGAAGCATTTTATTTGATGTTTGATTTGTGATTCTATTCTAGTGATTATGTTTTTGTTTAAACTAGAATCCTTGAATTTGATTTGTGTTTGATTGGCGACTTTCATGAATTAAATTTTTCTATAGTTAATGAATTTTTAGGGCACCTATTCTTTCTATTAAGTTAATAATTGGTAACAAACAATAAGTTTTCTTATTGTAAAACATATATCACATGTTTTCACACTTATGAGCGTATGAGAAGAAATGAACATTGTTAGGAAGCTTGTACAAAACTTAATGCGGTTTTTCAATACAATCTAAGAGCGTGTTTAGGTTAAATTAGTAAGCTAGGTCTAGTCAAAGAGCGTGTTTTGGTTAGATAATTTGGCAAGCGAGAGGTATTAGAGTGTGTTAATAGCTTTCAGTACCAACTTAGAATAACAATCATGAATTATATCAAGTCATAATCAAGTCGAACAACAACATTGAGAACTAGAATTAGAACCATTCAATCAAATTGTTTACAAGTTTATTTCATTTTGTGCATGCTTTTAAAGTAGATTGTTATTTAATTATTTTACTTTTTCAAACAAAACCCCCTTTGTGACTAAAGTACCTTGCAAAGAGGTATAAACTTTTATCCCGTGTCTCTGTGGTTCGACCTTGCTTGCCTTGTACTGCTTTTTAGTGCATTAAAGTAGTGTATTTTGAGTCTGTTGTATCCCTATTATTTGTTGGGTTTGACACGCCTAACAAATTGGTGTCGTTGCCGGGGACACGATGTTACTAATTTTTTATGTCAAGATTTTTGTGAGCAGGTACATCTCTAAAAAAATCAAAAAAAAGTATGGCGCAGAAATGAACACTCCTTACATTAATGATCAACTTTTTGAGCTAGCCCAGTTAGTTATGATGATTGGAAATGACCAAAGTGTGCAAACTACACCTACTCCTTGCGATTTATGCACTCAAAATAGATATCATACCGACATGTGTCCATATTTACAAGGAGAATGGGAAGAAGTGCAAGAAATGGGAAGCTACTATTGGCCAAATCAATGGAGACTAATCATCCATGCCTTAAATTATAGCCAACATTCATTTGTAAAATGATATATATATATATATATATATATATATATATATATATATATATAATTGGTTGGTACGGTATTACCATGGTATTGAAATTCTATACCATTACCGTACCAAGATTACTTAACTAGTACGGTATTACTAACCAAATATATTGGCTACCAACTTAATTGGTTCAATTGGTAGCATATTGGTTGGTTTACTTCGACACATATTTGATATCCCTAGTCCCAACAACCATATCCTCCACCTCCTCAACAAACTGAAATATTGAGCATGTCCTTGGAAGACATTGTGAAAAGCATTGCTACTACTACCCAAATCTTCTAGGAAACAACAAAAGCTAGACTCAAAAGCTTAGAGCAACAAATTGCACAACTTACGCAATATGCGAGTAAAGGCGAATTACCATCACAAACCGAAGAGGACCCAAGGCATACTGTTTTTTCCATAACCTTGAATGATGGAAAAAAATTTAATGACCCAAGATTGCAAATTGAAGACGGGGAAGAGGATGAAGAAGTAGAAGTGGAGAATGTTGTCAAGGAATAAGTAGAAATCGATAAGGTTGTCATGGAAGCTATATAGGAGGTGTTGGAGGTTGACGAAAGAGAGGTTGAGCCACCCACTACCAATGAGAAACTCCTTTCACTGGTAGACCAACCACCAGAGTCAGAAATGATAAATCTGTCGGGCCCTTCAAAGGATACGTATCCCAAGAAGGAAGACACCCAACCGGTCATTAACTCGATATCCTCATCAAAGAAATAAGAGTTGATCACCTTACTAGACAAGTACAAGAAAGGGTTCGGTTGGATGATTGTTGTCATCAAGGGTCTAAGTCCAGTATGGTTCCCAAGCAAAAAGAAAGTTAGGTATAAGATAAATGTCCCATTTGAGGAAGTACTAAGAAGTTTACTTAGTTGGAGAACCCCAACATTCAAAGAATAACATATTCTAGGGGACAAGTCGAGCCAAAGACTTGAAACAAGGGCAACTAATCGAGGGGTAACTCAGAAGTATTTTCTTTCCACTTTTCCTTTAATTTACTTTATTTTTGTTGTGTTGCAATGTTTTTGAGTCTTTTTAGAGTTCCATGCAAAACAATTTTTATATCTGTTAACGTATCCCTATGGGGAACGTCAAGAAAGAAGTCAAACTGACACCGGGCTTGGCCTAGTCAGAACCTAGTCTAAAGCCAAGTTCGGGCCTTCGCCAACGCAAAGAGCGCTGATATGGCGGTTAAGTTACATCCCGACAAACATGGGACCAATAAGAGAGTCCCACTCACCAATTAGACGATAGCCACGATCTTCATAAACGTTTAGGAGATTCCCTCACATCTAATGAGGGAATGAGGCAAAAGGCGTGACAAAGGACCCTATAATATGGGTCCGCCATGTCGCACCTCACGAGGGAATCCTCAACATAATCGGTTGAGGGACACGCCTCGAAAACATGTATAAAAGGATCCATATTCTTTACAAGGAAGGAGATAATATTCTCTCTTCCCTATAATCTTCTACCATCTTTCTCATATCTCATACTGACTTGATCGTTGGAGCTTCGTCCCGGGAACTCCTCCCGTACGTCGAGTAACGGTCATTTCTCTCTTTTGCACTATGATAACAGGAGAAGATACTCATACGGATCCCCCTTGCAGTTCCGACTCCATCCTCTCCAACATATCACAACATTTGGCGCCATCTGGGCGTATCTTTAGAACGATACATCCATGAAACAAACCCAGAAAGCAACAATGGCAAGCGATATCCCAATGACATCAGGAGCAGCACTGAAAAGCCCGCTGCGCCCAATGCAGTCACTTGATGGCGAACATGTTGGATTTGGTGTCTAAGCCCATAACTATAATTGGTATGTACTTGACCCGAGAGTAGCATGGTCCTTTTGGGTTGCCTTCACCAATGCACTTGATAGGATGGACTTTTGAGAATAAGGTTATTTGTGATTTGTTAATATATTACAAGTATAATATATTAATATGAAATCATATTATTTAATTAGTATTGATCAAGAATTAATTTGGAATTAATTTAGTGATCAAAAGAGACTAATTAAATATACGGGGAGTGATTTGGTAAATTAGTGATTCTTATAGTGTGGGCTAATAATCCATGGTTATTTAGGATGGGCTAAGCCAACATGGATAGTCCATGGAGGTTTAACCCATGGAGCTTAAGTAATTCGAAGAGTCACGGTGCATTAGGGTTTGCATGGATGTAACCCTAGCACTTGTCACGCTATAAAAGGAACCTCCTAGAGACAAAATCGGTTGCCACATACATTCTTGGAGAGTGTGAATCGATTTTGTGCTAAGAAACTTATTCTCTCAAGCCTCCTTTTTCACTTGGTGTTTGTGACACGTTAGAGGCATCACATTTGAGGTACTAAATCTTTTGAAGGCCAAGAACTACAAGTCCTATTACGAGGTAAGTTATCTAACTAGTTATTTTGTTCAATTTTATGCTAGTTAGGATGAATGCTTTGGAAAATCAAATTGCATGTATAATTAGAGAAAACATAGATCCAAAGCATCTAGGGTTGCATGTGCACCATAAGGTTGTTAGAGTACTCAAAACCCTTCAGTGGTATCAGAGACTAGGATTGTTTTCTGTTATACTTGATGCCTATTAATTTTCCAAATTGAAAAAATCGATTTTCTGGCTTCTGACTGATGAACTCGCCGAGTCCACTAGCTGAATCGACGAGTCGACTCAGTAAAAGATCAACTCGACGATTCAGTATCATGCACTCGTCGAGTTGATGGCTCTGGCTGTAGATTTTCGAGTTTTTGGCCATAATTGGATTAGGATCATTACCACAAACTGTTTTTTGAAACATAAAATCTCTTTTCTTGATATGGTAGGGATCATGCTTATCCAATTAAATGATAATTGTCAAATTTTCAAGATTTGTATTATTTTATATGATTAGGCTAATTTCTTGAAAATTGTTGATATAGATTATCTTGACTTATGAGTTTAACTAGATCATAGATAAATTATTTGATTATTTTGTTAATTAAAATATTGATCTGAATGTCATTAATGAATTTCATAACATGTCCTCAAGTTATAGAAAATGAAAAGTCTTTTTTCTTTAAAAGTCATCAAATTCATAAGTTATGGAAATGAAAAGTTTTGAAGAGTTTCAAAACTTGCCCTCAAGTTTTGGAAATTGTAAAGTCACACTTATGAATACTTTAATTCAAAACCCTAGAATTTTAAAATTTTAAAATCCAACCCTTATACTATTATAATATTAAAAGTTTAATAATTATATATATGTATAAGACAAGTCAGTCTTACCGTTAGTAGGCCTCATTCACGAAGCCGGTGTATAAGGGGGTATAAGGTTACTGCCTATAAAATGGTGGTTTAATGGGTGTCCACTTTCACTCACCGCTTCCTTGACTGGTGGAGGGTCGTTAGCCAAACGGGTAAGATAGGACATTAATTCTCGTTAAAAATATAATGACAATTATAAAGTAACTAAATATTTTATTAAATTCCCAATCTTAGTTGCTTTATGAAAAATATGGAATTGATGCTAATCCATGAAATTGCACTTTGCACCTTGCCAAGTCGTTAATGGAGCGTGTGTGGTTAACCGGCACATTAACTTGGACTAGTAAGGGTGGCAAATGGTAGCTTGATGTTTGTCATAGATCAATGGAGCGTATGTGGTTAACTGGCACATTGATTAGGTGATAAATGACATCGAGTGTACCAATCACATTTACATGGTTATTCACACCTTGTTTGTGATCCTCGGTATCCCAGTCACAAACTTGAAAGGCATACTCGAGATTTAAACATGTCATTGAAAAGTTCAATGAATCTCAAAGGAATCTAGGAATTTCAATCCAATTAAAACCTAATAATCAATTTCGTTTTTCATGGTGGAAATTGGTAAATTTTCATTTACCTACCTTTAAATATTTTGCAATTGAATTACGGCATCCCTCTTCCAATTTATAAAATATTGTGTTGGGTCCTAGCCTTAATATTTCATTTCGGTGTTATATTAAGGATAATTATCTAATCTAAACTTTGTCTTTATTTTTCATATGTCTTCCAACACTGCTTCTGGCTCAAAACCTACTGGCTGTTTCTCCCTAATGAACTTGTGTGGGAGAGTTATCTTTGATGGTTCCAACTTTAATGATTGGATCAGAAACATCAGGATGGTTACTCGTTACGAGGACAAGGAATATGTCCTCGACAAAGAGCTTAAGGAAATTGATGAGTCTTCTGCTACTCCTGAGGAGATTGCTGAGTATAGGACTCATGAGAAGGATGCCACCAAGGTGTCTTGTATCATGTTGGCTACTATGACAGTTGAACTCCAAAAGTCCTATGAGGACTATTACCCTTTTGAGATGCACCAAAACATGATGGAAAGATACCATCAGAGTGCTCGTCAAGAGATGTATGAAATCATCTCCTACATGATAACAAAAAAGATGAAGGATGGAGAACCCATCACGGCCCACTTACAGAAAATGCACAGGTTTATGGACCGCTTGCTGAAGTTGAATGTGAACTTCGATGAAGATTTGGCCATAGATATCATTCTACACTCTTTATCTCCATGTTATGATCAGTTCCGTATGACATATCATATGAACAAGGAGGAGGTCACTCTTAGCAAGCTTCAAGGCCTTTTGAGAACTGCTAAAAGTAGTCTCAAAGGTAAATTTGTTGTTTCTACTCCTACTGCTACTACCCCTGTCTTGGCAATTGGACATGGGAAAGGGAAGAAGAGGAAGGCTCCCTCTAAGAGCCGCTAGGGAAAGTCTCTTGATGGATCCTCTTCTAGTGGGACCAAGGCTGGTTCTGCTGCTCCCTCTACCATTCCTAAGGAAGCAGAGTGTTTCTATTGTCATGAAAAGGGGCACTGGAAGCGAAGCTGCCCCAAATACTTGCAGGATGTCAAATATGGGAACGTTAAGGCCACCTATGCATGTATTTGTACTATTCTATCTAATAACTCATCGCATTCTTGTTCTTGGGTCCTTGATACAGGTTGTGGATTTCAAATTTGTTCTGATTTGCAGGGACTAAAAAGAAGTAAGGACGTAGAGCACGGGAAGATGAACTTGATCATGGGGAATAGGAAGGTTTCACCTGTCACCAAGATTAGAGTTTATTATTTATTGCTTAGTAGTGGGTTAGAATTAGATTTGAATAATTGTTGCTACTCGTCTGAAATGGCAAGAAATATTCTTTACTTTCATGGTTTGTACAAACAAGGTTTTAGTTTTTCATTTGATAATGAAATTGGTGCTATTAATTCTTTTTATAATGGTGTCTTTTATTTTAAATCATTGCCTTGTAATGGTGTATATGAAACTGTGATGGTTGTAGACAACTTAGGAAATAATGTGTTGCACATTGATTCTTCCAATGAATTGGATAAGGCATGCTTGTGGCAGTGTCGTCTTCGACATGTCAGCAAGAAGCGCATAGGCCAACTCCAGAAGGCTGGAGTTTTGGAGTCATTCGACTTAAGGTCGGATGATACTTGCGAATCTTGCTTACTTGGAAAGATAACCAAGTCACCCTTCACTGGTACTTGTGAAAGGGGGGAAGGTTTGTTGGATCTCATACACACCGCTGTGTGTGGACCATTCAAAACCGCCACAAGGGATGCTAACCGCTTCTATGTGACTTTTATTGATGATTACAGCAGATATGGCTATATCCACTTAATAAAACATAAGTCAGAAACCTTTGAAAAGTTCAAACAGTTTAAACAAGAAGTGGAGAATCAGCTGGACAGGAAGATAAAGATGTTCCGATCCGATCGGGGTGGTGAGTATCTTAGTATCGAGTTCCAAGACTATCTTAAGGAATGTGCGATTGTTTCACAATTGACGCCACCTAAGACACCACAACTTAATGGTGTGGCTGAGAGGCACAATCGAACCTTGTTGGACATGGTTCGTTCCATGATAAGTCGAGCTTCGTTACCTATCTCATTCTGGGGGTATGCCTTAGAGATTGTCGCCCATATCCTTAATCTAGTCCCAAATAAGAAGGTTACCAAAAAACCTCACGAGATGTGGACAAGGAAGGTTCCCTCGTTAGCATACATCAAGGTTTGGGGTTGCGATGCTTTCGTGAGACGTGAGACTCACGACAAGCTTGAACCTTGTAGTGAGCGGTGTATATTCATCGGCTACCTATAGAAATCCTTTGGATATCTCTTCTATAGACCGAGTGACAATGTTGTCTTCGTTGCGAGGAGAGGAGTCTTTTGCGAGAGAGAAATCATAGGCAAAGGAGACAGTGGGAGGCAAATTGACCTTGAAGAGCTTCAAGAGTCAAGTGGTGAAGGAACCTCAAACACTAGCAATCAACATGAGGAGGAAACTCCTGTTGAACCAGTTGATGAATCCGTACCTCTAAGGCACTCCAGTAGAGTTAGTTTTCCACCTGTGTTATATGGTTTCCATATAACATCTGAGGGTGATACATTTATCAGTGATAGCACACTGGTAAATTTGGATGAACCTAACAATTACAAGGAAGCCATGGTAAGCCCCGAGTCTGCAAAGTGGAAAGAGGCTATGGACAGCGAGATTCAGTCCATGTATCACAATCAAGTTTGGAACTTGGTTGACAATGTACCGGGTCGTAATTCGGGTGCAAATGGATATTTAAGAAGAAGACCGACATGGATGGGAAAGTACACACATATAAGGCACGACTGGTTGCGAAAGGCTTTATGCAAACTCATAAAGTTGATTATGATGAGACCTTCTCACTAGTAGCGAAGATTAAATCTATTAGGGTTATGTTAGCCAAAACTGCATTTCATGACTATGAAATATGGCAAATGGATGTCAAAACCGCTTTCCTTAATGGGAGGTTGGCTGAAGATGTTTACATGAGTCAGCCAGAGGGTTTTGTCAATGCAAAGTACCCTAATAGAGTGTGTAAGCTTGAGAAATCCATTTATGGATCGAAACAAGCATCTTGCAGATGAAATCTTTGTTTCGATGAGAAAGTCAAAGAGTTTGGATTTTTGAGAAGCGATGATGAGTCCTGTGTGTATGTCAAGGCTAGTGAGAGTACAGTTAGCTTTCTGGTGTTGTATGTGGATGACATACTACTCATAGGAAATGACATTCCAAACTTGCAGGAGGTTAAGTCCTGGCTTGGGAAGTGTTTCGCTATGAAGGACCTTGGAGAAGCTGCTTACATCCTAGGGATAAAGATATTGAGAAACAGGAGTAAAATACTAATTAGACTTAGTCAAAGTACCTACTTGGACAAGGTGTTGAAACGATTCAGCATGGAGAATTCCAAGAAAGGTGACTTACCCATACAAGGCAATACCAAACTGAGTAAGAATCAGATTCTGAGTACAGAGGCTGAGATAGCTGAGATGAGTCGAGTACCATATGCTTCCGTAGTTGGTTCGATCATGTATGTTATGACTTGTACTTGCCCTGATGTGGCCTTTTCTTTGAGCATGGTCAGCAGATATCAAGGAAATCATGGTAAGGCTCACTGGACTGTGGTAAAGAATATTCTTAAGTACCTATGCAGGACTAATGACTGGGTCCTTACTCTTGGTGGGAGTGATGACTTAAGAGTCACAAGGTATAGTGACGCCAACTTTCAGACCGACAGAGATAATTTCCGCTCTCACTCGGGTTGGGTTTTTACCCTGAATGGAGGAGCGATAACTTGGAAAAGTTCCAAACAGGAGACTGTAGCTGATTCAACGTGCGAATCAGAGTACATAGCAGCAACCGAAGCGTCGAAGGAGGCGATATGGCTGAAGAACTTCATCGGAGACCTTTGAGTTGTACCAGCTATAAAGGAGCCTATAGAGATTTTCTGTGACAATGAGGGTGCAGTTTCCTTAACCAAGGAACCAAGGGATCATGGAAGATCCAGGCACATCGACAAGAAATATCACTTTATAATACATCGGGTGGAAGAAGGAATCCTCGTAGTAAAGAGGGTATCATCAGATGAGAACCTAGCAGATCCCATCACGAAGGGACTGAGTAGGGTTAAGCATTTGCAACATGCGAGGAGCATTGGGCTGAAGGATGATATTAGTTTTAATGATTTGATAGCTATTTTGAAACCTGTAATAGATAAAATGTAATTGACATTTGATGATTAAATAAAATGTGTTTTTTTATTTATGAGTAAAGTTACTATCTTGTATCATCTATTGTTTCATTTTGCATTTTTTGACTTCCAGAATAATTATATTATTCAAACTTTCCACAGTCGATCATACTTTGGAAGTAGGTATTGAGTCAAGACTATCATGAATTTGGCTTGTAGATTGTCTGAAGTGTTTTAGACATAGCAAGAGATTGCTACAACATTCATGAGTGCTCATAAGGTCTGAGTATTGGATTAAACCCACACTCACTTGAATCACTTCATGGAATTTATCACGAGTGATCGTGAGACGATAATATCATATGTCTTCAAACCAAGATATATGAGTTGTTGAGTATGAGTTGGTTGTACATTGATAGTGCGAAAACGCATCAGTAACTTGATGTTATAAAACGCATTGTTGTGTATGATTTAACAAATAGTTAGTACAAGCATATAATGTCGAAGTTTATTTATTCCTTTTAATTCTTGGAGGATTAAAAGCGTTATCTTGGGCCCCTCGGATCGGAAACCCTATGCGAAGGAAGGAGATTTCAGTCACCCTTGGACCGAGAACCTCCTGATTTCGGTGTCACAAAGGAGGCCGATAACCCTACTTCTCGGTTTTAGATCTCAGCTTGGAGTGGAGCTCGAGGTTTGACTTTGAGACGTGACCACCAAGCTTTTCATCCTATTATCCCCCAAATATTCATGCAAGACATGCAACAACCCCCCATACATCCATAACCCACTTTTTTCCCCGCCATAAATACCATGGCCGAGAGGCCATTTTGCCACACACCAAAGGCAAAAATCTCTTCCATTTCTCCATCTCACTCTCAAAACAAGTTAGAATCTCCAAGAGTTTCTTCACCATCTTGAGATTTTCGGGTTTTAGGTAAGATGGTTCATGAAACTCAAGTCTTTCCATGTAATTTTTATGTTGATTCCATCATTTTTCTTACACACATTTCGTGTGTTAAAAATTTATAGGATACTAACACTTCCAAGAAGCTCTTCAAGTTCATACCAAGATCTAGGCTCGAAACTCTCAGCTTCTTACTTCAAGCTACCCACGAAAATTTGCCAAGGTGAGCTTCATACCCCCATTTTCGAATTTTACATGCTTTTAGGGTGGGGGGGATACAAGTCAAAATATGTTTATCCTTTGGATACTTGCATGTCTCATCCTTACTACTTGAATATAGTGTAATATTTGCATTAAAATGTAAACCCCACCACCTTTCACACAAAAATTTCATGACATATAGGGTTTCATGTGCAAAGATAACAATAAATAACATATTTTTTTGTGAATACAAATATTAACCCAAAATATATGTTGTACAAACTTCAATACAAGTCAAAATATGTTTATCTTTTGGATATTTGCATGCTTCATGCTTATTATTTGAAGATGATGATATATTTGTGTAAAAATATAGATATCACCATTTTTTTACATAAATTTCGTTTCATATGAAGTTGACATGCAAAAATAACACGAACATAATTTATTTTGTGATACAAACATCAATCTGAAAATGAGTTGTACAAACTACAAGTTTTTGGTAATTTTTACTAAAAATAGTTTTTCTAGTAGAAATGGTTATATTTTTAGTTATCATTGTTTTGGTGGGTTAAAACCCAAGTATATTATGTTTTAATAACATATATAAATTCTAAACAAGATTACAACTGAATATTTATATAATGTTTATATAAATAGTCTACACAAAAACATACAAGGCAAACTATAATGGGTATAGTTTGGGATTCACAAAACCATAATTTTTTAACGTTTTAATGGTATAAATATTTCGTTAAACAAGACAAAGGGAGTCGTAGTTCACGTAAATCTGTTAATGCTCTAGTGAGACATTATCTTCACCGTACCTACTTAGCTTACATTTTAAGTCCTGCATTATAACTAGAGTCTCCTAGAGGGAGAGCGAGATAGTTTTTTATAGATCTATACAGGATTGACTACCCCACACTTGAGTTGTTCGCTATAGTTAGACCGGCAAGTCTAGGGTGACAAATATCTACCGATTCCGATGCCTGAATAACGTCGTACAGGCATAACAGTCATATTAAGCATGATTATAATAACTCACATAGGGATTAACAATACTATCTTGGTTTACGGGAAGCTCACACTTCATTAGTTTTATAAAAAACATATAACTATATACTACCTTTCTGTATACTATTGCTTACACTTCTAGTCTTAGGGTTCAAGACTACCGTTCATACATAAGAAAATATTGGATTTTCTGGAAACCTACATACTTATTCATTCCACAAGGATAAAGATACAAAGGACATTCATACATTTTTAGTCTTGGTTTTTAGACTAACAACCTAATTTATAGAAAATATTGGATTTTCTAGAAGCATACAAAACTATTTTGCACAAAGCAGTTACAAACCCTTTTTCATACAAAAATGCTTATGAATTCACCAACATTATTGTTGATGCTTTTCAAAATCACTTGTATTATCAGGAAACCAATAATCAGGTATCTAAATCTTTGAGAACAGGAGTTGCTGCATTATGAAGTTTTACTTTCCAGTCTTTGTTGTGTAACTTTTGAACAAACACAGTATGCAAACTATGTAAGTTTTTATTCTTAATGTATGGTGTTTGGGTTGCTATGTTTCATTTATATGCAAATATTATGATACTATACAATGACATCATCCGCTCCCGGACGTTTCTGCCACTCTGGTTCGGGTGTGTGACATTGAACTTATGACATCGGGGTTGGCTGTGAAGTACTTTGACTGGTATAAGTGGTTTGAAACATGTAACCAATATGGGTAAATATTAGGGACTTTTTAGAAAATGATTTTTGTTAGTCAACAAATAGCTGGAGTCGGTCATTGTCATGCTTTGTAAAATGAAAATGATTGAACATGTTTTTCATCACATGTTTTCACGAGAGTAAGACCATAAGTTGTTCCATGTGCTAACCCAATACCTATAAAAGTGAACAAGTGTTGTAACTTTTTATTTTGTTGCGTTGTATTAGGGAGTGGCTAAAAATCTTGTATTTAATGTTATATATGTTTGTGGGGTTAATTCTGAGTTATCTCAAGGCACGACAGGTACACATTCGACTGTATGACACAATGAGGTTAATTGGATTGAATCTGTTCGTTTTGTTTTGTTTATTGCATTAATGTTTGAAAAAATAATCTTTGAAGCTTTTTTTAAACCTTTTTGTACATATGTTATTTTCATTAGTTTTTATTTTATTGCATGCATTCACTCTTAATTCCCTTTATGTCCCTTTCGTTCCTTCCGTTCTTTACATCTTAGTTTCATTTTAGTCACCTATCGTCTTCTCTAGGGTGATTCTTAATTTTGTTCTTTCTTGAGGACAAGAAAGGTCTAAGCTTTGGGAGGTTTGATAGGTGCATTTTATGCACCTATTTTGCATGTTTATTTCCGTCCTTTCATAGCATTCTACTTCATAATTCTTGCATTTAGTTAATTATTTGGGCAATTGCATATTTCATTAATAATGTCTGGTACTTCACTATTTTTGATTTATTTTGTAGACATTATGGAGCATGGAGCTTGGAGCATGGAGCATGGAGCTTTGGAGCATGAAGAGAAGATGGATCCATCATGACATGGAAGAAAACATGAAGACATAACCCAAGTCCTTGTTGCATTATCATCATAGCAAAGGACTACGTTTGAAACACGGTTCATGTCACAACGACACGGATCGTGTTTGTCCTTTCTCATCTTATATTTGAGCAACATGACTCGTGGTGAAACTAGACTGAAGAAGGATCCAACAGTAAAGACTTATTTGACTTTAAGCAAAAAGAATGGGCCATGCTAAAAACGCATGGTTAAGACACATGTCCATGCCAAAAACACACGGGCAAAAGGCATGACCATGCTAAAAGTGCATGGTCTTATGGAAAGCACGTGAGTAGTTAATAAAACAAGGGAGGTCTCCACTTATCATATGTAGACAGTTTTTGGGAGCAACTTTGGGGATCTTGGGCAATTTTGGAGATTTCTTGGAGCTTTTGAGAAGACCAAATCATTGCAAACACTTTTGATTTCATTTTGTAAGCATTAAACATTTCCAATTCCATCTTTCTTTTTGATTGATTTGTTCTTAGCCATGTGTGGCTAAGAAACCCTAATTTCTAGTTCTTGTTCAAAACATATTGATTGCTTTACTTGAAGCGTATTATTTGATGTTTGATTTGTGATTCTATTCTAGTGATTATGTTTTTGTTTAAACTAGAATCCTTGAATTTGATTTGTGTTTGATTGGCCACTTTCATGAATTGAATTTTTGTGTAGTTAATTAACTTTTAGGGCACCTAATCGTTCTATTAAGTTAATAATTGGTAACAAACAATAAGTTATCTTATTGTAAAACATATATCACATGTTTTCACTCTTCCGAGCGTATGAGAAGAAATGAACATTGTTGGGAAGCTTGTACAAAACTTAATGTGGTTTTTCAATACAATCTAAGAGCGTGTTTAGGTTGAATTAGTAAGCTAGGTCTAGTCAAAGAGTGTGTTCTGGTTAGATAAATTGGCAAACAAGAGGTATTAGAGTGTGTTAATATCTTTCAGTACCAACTTAGAATTGCAATCATGAATTACATCAATTCATAATCAAGACGAACAACAACGTTGAGAACTAGAACTAGAACCATTCAATCAAATTGTTTACAAGTTTATTTCATTTTGTGGATGCTTTTAAAGTAGATTGTTATTTAATTATTTTACTTTTGTAAACAAAACCCCCTTTGTGACTAAAGTACCTTGTGCAAAGAGGTATAGAACTTTATCTCGTGTCTCTGTGGTTCGACTCTGCTTTCCTTGGACTACTTTTTAGTGCATTAAAGCAGTGTATTTGGAGTCTGTTGTATCTCTATTATTTGTGGGGTTTGACACGCCTAATTTAACACCCGGTTCCTGGTACATATTTAAATTCAAGTAAGTTCATGTTTTGCTCTGGGACTCGGCGAGTTGGAGGCCCAACTCGTCGAGTAGACTCGATTTTAACCGAGAATTTAATGATCTACTCGACGATTCGGGAGACCGACTCGACGAGTAGAAGCTGTTTGGATGAAATCCTAATATTTAGGGTTTTCACCCTATTTGAACGACTTATTCTGCCTCAACCCAGCCCCCATCGTCCCTCCCAACCCAAGAAACCCTAACTCGAAACCCTAAGCATTATTTGAGTGTTCTTGAGCTTTTTGGTGCCTTTTGTGTGTATTTTTAGTTGGAAAAGGAGAAGGAAGCTTGGGAGATCAAGAGAGAGCAAGTAGATCCAGAAGTCTTGGCACATTTCCTGCTCATTTGAGATATCAAGCTGATACCTTGGCTATTCATTACTTAGATCTTGACTTGGGGCTATTTTCTACCTTTTCTAAGCTTTAGTGAAGCTATACTCAGATTTGTGTGTATATTTGGAGTTGTACTTCAGATCTGAAACCATTGAGGGTTCCCATTGCATAAAGGTGCCAACTTTATGGCAATGGGAGACCCATGCAACATATAAACCCCCTTTTGATGGCTTTTTGAGCCAAAAACCCCATGCATGGACATCAAGTTCGTAGCTTTACGTATAATATGGACTCTAGGAGGTCAGATCTATGGTTTGGATGCATTTAGACCAAGTAAAATCGACTGTATAGTTTGGGACAAAGAGGGACTCGGCGAGTCGTTCATAGGACTCGGCGAGTCAGGACGTATTTTCCATCAAATCCTTTCTGTTAAAGGAGCAGATGATAAGATTGAAGATCACTCAGTTGTCTAGGCTCATTAGGGACTTGGAAATCATAGAACTCGACGAGTGTATAAGCTAACTCAGCAAGTTCAAGGCAATGTCCCAACCACATGAAGACGGACTCGACGAGTTCAGGGAGAACTCGGCGAGTCAGTTGAAGAAGGTCCCGATGTTTGTTAAAGGAGAACTTATCGATCACTTGCTAGACTCGACGAGTAGGGACGGGATTGTAGCCTTTTGTGGACGTGGGGACTCGGCGAGTTGGTGGACCAACTCGGCGAGTCGATTCAACCAGATGTTGAATTTTACCAAGGTTTTGACCTTGACTTTGACTTGGACTTGAGTTGACCCTGGTAGGGTTTATGAGTATGAAATGGTAACTTAGAAAGGAAGTTGTGTAGGGATAGAGGAGTCAAGAATAGTTGATTTCCGTACCCAGGACAGTGCAGACACTACACGACATTGAGGTGAGTTACCTTCCAGTATAAGTGGGTCTAAGGCACCAAGGCCGACCCACTATTAGTTGATTACAGTGGAGATGATTGTCTTTGTGATAATTGTCTAGTTTGCTATCACTTGATGTGTTCTATGTGCCAGTATGATATGTTCTATGTAATAGCGGTAGTAGGAGGGGTAATAGTCCCCGATTCGGTCGTTAGGACCGAAGGGTAGGTCGGACACCCCAGATATGTCTGACAGCATGATTATGATATATAATTATGTGGTAGTAGTAGGGGTGAAATAGTCCCCGTGACCGGGTGTGTAAGTCCCCAAAATGCTTGTGTATCAATCAGATCCAATTGATGGTGCGGAATCCCAATCAATTGGATGATGTTAGATCAAATAGAAGAGAAGGAGAAGAAGAAGATGATGAATCTTGTGATGTATTCAATGATATGAATGATGCTCCTTACACAAGATTCTCTCACACACTATTCTTCTCTCTAGATTCTCTCTTTACAATATGCTCTCCTTTCTATCTCTTCTAGCCTTACACTCCTCTACCCATTACATCTATTTATATGGACCTCCAGCCGTAAACGTGTGTACAGCCGCACACCCTGTGTACGGCCGTACACAACCACAAAATTACGGAAAAGTATATTTTCTTAGAAAAGCAAAGTACAAACCATATTTTGACCCAACAATCTCCCCCTTGGTTTATAGCTTTCTTTTCTAATTGACCCAACAAGCTCCCCCTTAAAAAGTAGCTGGCTTTTCTTGTCGATCTTCAATGGGAGCTTGGCTTCAGCTTTTAATCTTCAATTTCTTCACAGCATCAGGATGAACATATGAATCTTCTATGAATGACTTCATCTTGAGCAGTTGGTCATTTCTTCAAGATTTGACTCTGAACGCACATTGGGTGAGGAGGCTTTGATGTACTGATTCTTGAAAGATAGCGCTTTCAGCTTGAGAATCTTCAGAGAGAACAATAGAGAAATCTAATCTTCTGGATCACTTCAACAGGTTCATAGATAGCAGCAGATTGATTGAGGAGGCTTCAATGCAATCTGTCACATAATCTTCAAGTATAGCTTGACCTTGCTTCTGGGGTTGAAAGATTGAATGTTGGAAGAATAATCTTCATTTCTTGCTCCTTCGAATGAGAATTCTTCGATGATCACGGATGAAGCCTTGGCTCAGAAACTCTCGATACAGTCTCTATGAGTCTCATCTGCACCTGAATTCACTTTTCAAGACAAAACAAAACTAAAAGAAAACTTAGCACACAAATTAGAACAGAAACAAAAATATTTTTGGATTTTTGATTTTTCTGAACAAGAAATAAAACAGAAATAAAAATATTTTTGGATTTTGAATTTTCTGATTTCTGAGTTATTTTTTTTTAAATTCTCCCCCTAAATTTGTGCATAGAGGAAAACTATGAACAAATTTAACAAAAATAAAAATGATATCTAACTTTAAGAGTGATTTGGGATCAAAGTTTTGTTGGATTAGTGTCTAAGTCCATGACTATATTTGGTATGTACTTGACCCGACCAGGCATGGTCCGTTTGGGTTGCATGGCATCATGCACTTGGATAGACTAAATGAGAGAAATAAGACACTTATGGTTATTAATATATTATAAGTTCTAATATATTAATAATAAGAATAATAATATTTAATTAGCATTGATCAAGAATTAATTATGTGATCAAAAGAAGACTAATTAAATATATGGGTTGATTGTGTAAATCATCCATAACTTATATAGTGGGCCAAAGCTCCATGGATAATCAAGTTGGGTTAAACCCATAGGATGCTCCATGGATGCTCCATGGAGGTTACATAACCCATGGGTCATGGAAACGAAAGGTCACGACAATTAGGGTTTACATGGTGTAACCCTAATTGTAACATACTATATAAGTATCATATTATTCACCAAAATTGGCACAAGTGTGGGAAAAAGAAGGGCTAGCCGATTTCTTGAAGTGTGGATTTCTCTCTAAGTTATTCCAAGAGCATTTGATGTTGTGTGAGCCATTTGAGGTGTCACATTTGAGGCACTAGGCACTCAAGCCCCATGGAGTCAAGCTACACTACAAAAGGTATGTATTCTATTTATATTATTACCCAAGTATCTATGATTGTATGCTAGATAGGGTAATACCTTGGAATATTAGCATTTGCATGTATATTAGAGAAAACATAGATCCAAGGTATTTAGGGTTGCATGTACACCATAGGAGTGTTAGAATGCTCAAAACCCAACAGTGGTATCAGAGCCAAGGCTTGTTTTCTTGTTATACTTGCAAAATTAGCTGAAAAATCGAATTTTGGAACCCCTGACAGCATATATTCGACTGTTTTGGCTAGAAATGGACTAGGAACATTACCCTTAGATGTTTTTGGACTTATAAACTTGTTTTTGATGTGGTAATGTTCATGCTAATCCAATTTCAAAGATAATTGTCAATAGATTCATGTTTTGTATTAGTTTAAAAGTTATGCTAATTACTTGAAGAAAAAAAATTGATGTGAATTATCTTTGTTCATATGAGTTTATTAGATTAATAGAAAAGTTAATTGATTATGTGTTTTCAATCCATTTTAATCTAAGAGTTGATTCTAAAGTGTGTTTTTGTAACTTGTCCTCAAGTTATATGAAAAGTCACATTTAAGTTTCATAAAACTCATAAAAAGTTGGCAATGGTTACAAAAATGAAGAGTCTTGTCCTCATTAAATGGTTTTATGACTCCATAACTTGTCCTCAAGTTATGGAGGTTCAAGAGTCACTTCATTAAATGATAAAATGTGTAACCTTAATTAGTTCCATAAGTTACAAAAAAATAAAGAAAAGTTACATTCTTTTATTAGTTCAAAGTCTTCCATAACTTGTCCTCAAGTTATGGAACTTGAAGAGTTTTTTTTAATTAAAACTACTTTAAACACATAAGTTATGGAATTAATTAGTTTTGAATATTTTCAAAACTTGCCCTCAAGTTTTGGAATTTGTAAAGTTTTCCCCATGAATACTTTAATTCCAAGTTAGCCCTTAGAATTTTAAAAGTTAAAATTCAACCCTTATACTTTATAGTATTATAAGTTAATAATAAATATATGTATAAGAGCAAGTCAGTCTTACCGTTAGTAGGCCTCATTCACGAAGCCGGTCTATAAGGGGGGTATAAGGTTACTGCCTATAAAATGACAGTTTAATGGGTGTCCACTCTCACCCACCGCTTCCTTGACTGGTGGAGGGTCGTTAGCCGAACGGGTAGGACAAAGACTATAATTCTCCCTTCATTAAAAGTATTAATGATAAATACTAAGTAACTAAACACTTATAAATTCCCAATCTTAGTTACTTAGGAAAATGTGAATAAGGTGCTAATCCATGAAATTACACTTTGCACTTTGTTTAAGCCGTTAGTGGAGCGTGTGTGGTTAACCGACACACTAACCTGGACTTAACAAGGTAGGCAAATGGTAACTTAATGTTTATCATAGTATCGATGGAACGTGTGTGGTTAACCAGCACATCGATGGAGGGGTAAACACGTAAGGGTACCAAGTAATTTGCATGGTTACTTCACACCTTGTTTTGTGATCCTCGGCATCCCAGTCACAAAACCTGAAGGGCACACTCGAGATTGAAACATGCCATTGAAAAGTTCAATGAATCTCAAAAGATCTAGGAGTTTCAAATCCAATTAAAACCTAATAATACATTTCGTTTATCTTGGTGGAAATTGGTGAATCGTCATTCACCTACCTTCAAATATTTTATAGCTTGGATTACGGCATCCCTCTTCTAATTTATAAAATAGTTTGTTGGGTCCTAGCCTTAATATTTCATATTGGGTGTCATATTAAGGACTTTAGATCAACTATCTTGAATATCTCCCAAAAGATGTCTAAGTTCAGACATCTATGATCTTCCCAAATCTCTTGGAACTTTACTTCCTCCACCTCCTCCAATTATTCTCCCTAACCCACAAGTTCAAAGGTCACTCAATCCCTATTGGCAAGCAAGGTCTATGTGTGATCGCATCTTGGAGATGAAGTCACATATTGACAAGCTGGGAGAGTTTGGTGTCAAAGTCTTAAGAAGGTTGGATGTTAAATCACTTTCTAAGTCACATAGTAAGTTCCTTATGGACTACCATGTAAAGGACTATGACATGACCCTTAATGATCTTATCTATTTGCTTTGGGGTGCTTAATCAGCAATGATTTGGAGCACTGGTAGAGCAAATCTGATTAGTAGATCAACTCCCAAAACCTTCAATGGACATTGACAATGGTAACATTGGATACCCAGAAAAAGCATTCTCTTCCCAATGGAAAGAGATTGGCCATAGTCAACCCGGTTGACCAAATGGTAAAGAGAAAGGCTAAGTCTGAGATAGTCCCATTACCAAAGAGTCCATATGTTTACCTTGCCAAAGGAAGGGACATTGATTGCGAAGCTGCCTATTTACCTGAAAGATCAAAAGGTTGATCAAGTCAAGAAGTTTGACTCTTCTTCAGGTAAAAGTCCACTATCTAACTCTGTTAAGTTTCTGTTATGAGATTCTCATTACATGATGTGACTGGGTCACATGTTGATGCTTTAAGAATCAAACAAAAGTGAAGAAACTTAAAGGAAGTACATGCTGATTTTGATCACGAAGATGGATTTCGATCGCATCAGAATTTTTGAGTTGTTACTTAGGAGTTATGATATATTGCTTAGGAATAGATAACAACAAAATTTTCATATGCATTTGCACTGTAAGGATAAGTTTTTTCCTCAAAGTTTTGAAATAAAATAAAAGGTTTTAATTTTATATTTATTTTAAATATCCTTACAAGTGGCATTTATGAAAAATGGTTGTTTATATGATTCCATTGATAGCAATATTTGGGAAAAAAATGGACTTGATTCTTTCGTTTGTGGTAGTGTCATAATTTACCAAATAAGGAAAGATTCTCATTCCCAAGGCTTCAGTTGGATAGAAACTTGGAATCATGCAAGTTGAATAGTATGATGAATGAGAACTTTCAAGCATTGGAAAATTAAGACTTGTTCACATGGATGTGTGAATCAAGTTAAGGACTAAGGGATCGAGTACACATTCTTGTGCACTGATCAAGTCCACCACAAAAGATCGATAAGACTATTCGTCATGATTTACTAAAGTTTAGTAAATATGGTTATACTTACAAGTTTAAGTATAATTCTGAAACATTGGAAAAGTCTCAATGTATGGCAGAACGAATGGGAAGAATCAAATTAGGCAGACAGATAAAAGTTTCTCAAATCTGAAAAGATGGGAGAGTACTTTAGTATAATGTTTTGTGATCATCTTAATGATTAAAGAACCACATCACAATTGGTCTTCTAAGGACATCTTAGTGCATTCTTATGACTAAGAAGAGGAGTCATGAATTGTTGAAATGGTTAAATCAAGAAGATGAGTCATGCTTCGTTTCAAAACAAGTCTTAGAGTGATACTCCAAGACTATAAGTTGAGTGACATATCTTAAAGAAAGGTTTATAACACTTGTCAAATGTAAGAGTAAAAGTGTCCTACTCTTGTACATTTGAAATTGGTAAGTTGTGATGTTTTGGGTTAAACAAAGACCAACTTAGGCCAAGAGTGTGAAGTGTTTGTCTTGATAAAGAAGCTGCATTATCTCTTGAATATTTGGCAAGATAGTCTTATATGTCAAGAGGACAGTGGGAGTCTTAGAGATTCTGAAAGCTTCAAGGTCTAATCAAGAATAATAACCTGTAGTTTAACACTAGCACACGATGAGAGGTTTATAACCTATCGTGTTGACATATTTCCTTTTCTGTGCCCATTCCAGTTAAAGTTGGCTTTGCATATGAGTTCTTAGAGTTCTCAGTTGGTTGCATAACAACTTGGAAGCAATGGCAGGCCCTTGAGCTGCCAGGTGGCAAGAAGTTAAGATTGCATAAGTTCAGTCCATATGAGTTTGGATTTGTCATTAACCGTGTCTTGTGACTATGGTTTTGACGATTCACATGGATAAGAACACATACACCATAAAATCTAGGGGTCATAAGGTTTCTCTCCGATTCATGAAAATGATGGTGAGGAAACACTTCCACCAAGTAGATTTGAAGCAGATGGAAAAAGGTCTAAACAATTGAGACTATGATTACGGCATCCCTTTTCATAGTTCTGAAATTGTTTAGACACACATGCATGCTATCTAAGGAAAGGTGTATGATTTTGATAAAGTTTTATCAAAGCATCTCGTATCAGAAATCTGAACTTTGGTAAGAAAGTCAATAAATTATTGATTTCTAGAAGTCCAGCTGATTTCTGAGTACATGTCAAAGCTAGTGGGAGCATAAGTGTTATGCTAGTAATCATCATGTTAGTGGGAGCATGATAATTATTGTTAGTGTTGCAAGTTAGCAATGTTAATTATAGAAAACAAAACTTTCAATTCGTGAGGCTGCAGGGATTGAAAAAGTTGTTTTGCTATAATTAAGGGAGAGGATATACTTCATTTCAGTTCTAAAGGCTTAGATTGAGACCTTAATCATCTTTAGTCAAGAATATATATATGAATTTCATGTTGGATTAGTTCAACTTAAGGAAATTCTATATATTGCGTTCTCAAAATTCGATTATGATTACGGCATCCCTCTTCATAGTCAAATTTTGAAAACATGGCAAATAAAAATATTGTAGCAAAAGACTGGTCTAGAATCATGTCTTTATGTGAGACATCATGAATCGTGTCCCATATGCTTTGGGTACAGGATCGATTGCATGTGCTATAATATTTGTCCTTTCTAAAATTTTCCGAATGCCTGGGGCATTAAGAAGGGAAAAGGTCTAGAATTGGATATGACTAAAAGGATTAAGCAATTGTCGAGGACAATCTAAGGTTTACCAAAGATTGGTTGCTCAAGGACAGTTGGAAGTATACTGTTAATATTGGAAGGACCATATTGACATATTCTGAAAAGAGGCATCTCTCGTTCAGAAGTGATAGTCAAAATAAGAATATGGAGTTGTCTCCATAGGTGGAAGTTATATGTGTAAGATTAGAAGACTTAATGCAAGAAGGATATTCAAAGCAATGTGCTTTGAGACTTCGTCTCCATGGAATTGATCTCCATTGGAATAACCTATAATGACTGATGACAAGTCTTTGTGACTTTGTACATATTCATTACAAGAGGGTCTGTGCATATAATTTTAAAATCAAAACAGATTTTGGTAAATGTTAGGAATTTGGAATTCTTACATTTTTCGATAAGGATTTGGGAGTGTGAAATTAGAATCATTGAAAGTACGTTCAATCGATCTATTTCACAAAGTAAGGATCATAGACAAACATAGAGTGCATACTTGATGTGTTGCAAAGCTATTGTTTAGAAAAACATAGTGTACATGCTTGGAGCATGGGACAACTAGTGTTTTCTAAATTCAAGTATAAAGTTGATAAAACCGAAACAATGAATAATGAGTAATCAGTATGGTGATAAATAAAAAGTGTTTTATTTATATTCATAGTTTGATACCATATTAGATTCATTTATTTTTGTGTTTTATTTTGCATGTTTTGACTTCCAGAATAAACTAGGTTATTCTTCCTGAATGACTAAGTTATTCAAACCATCCACAGTCGGTCATATGTTGGAAGTAGATATGAATCAAGACTGTCATGGGTTGGCTTGTAGAGGTCCAAGTTAGTGGACAAAGTGGTGCTACAACACTCATGAGTGCTCATAAGTTCTGAGTATTGGATTCAACCCGCGCTCATTTGAATCACTTCATGGATTTTATCACGAGTGATCATGAGACGAAAATATCGTATATTCTTCAAACCTAGAGATATGAGTTGTTACTATGAGTTGATAGTACATTGATTGCACGAAAACGCATTGGTAACTCGATGTTATAAAACGTGCCTTTGTGTATGATTCAACAAGTAGTAGAACAAGCCATATGAGTCGAAGTTTATCCATTCCTTTTACCTTCGGGATAAAAGCGATATCTGTGGGCCCCTCGATGATTTAGCGATGACACATGTGAGTGCTTGGCCAAGCCAGGACTGATTTGATTTGTTCAATCAGTCAGTCATCATGAATCGGAAATCGGGAAACAACAGATGGAAAGAGAGAATGATTTATAATCCATGTCTCAGTCCATATAATATCTAGAATGGAGGAATATATGATCCCTTATCTAATGGACAAGTCATTGACAAGGTCAGAGTTTAGTTACAAGGTCAGAGTTCGACAACGGCTTTTGAGAGCTACGATTACCAGTTGGTTCTTGAAGTCATACGAAATAATAGTTTTAGACTTATCCAAGTGGGAGACTGTTGGATTAGTGTCTAAGTCCATGACTATATTTGGTATGTACTTGACCCGACCAGGCATGGTCCATTTGGGTTGCATGGCATCATGCACTTGGATAGACTAAATGAGAGAAATAAGACACTTATGGTTATTAATATATTATAAGTTCTAATATATTAATAATAAGAATAATAATATTTAATTAGCATTGATCAAGAATTAATTTAGAATTAATTATGTGATCAAAAGAAGACTAATTAAATATATGGGTTGATTGTGTAAATCATCCATAACTTATATAATGGGCCAAAGCTCCATGGATAATCAAGTTGGGTTAAACCCATAGGATGCTCCATGGATGCTCCATGAAGGTTACATAACCCATGGGTCATGGAAACGAGAGGTCACGACAATTAGGGTTTACATGGTGTAACCCTAATTGTAACATACTATATAAGTATCATATTATTCACCAAAATTGGCACAAGTGTGGGAAAAAGAAGGGCTAGCCGATTTCTTGAAGTGTGGATTTCTCTCTAAGTTATTCCAAGAGCATTTGATGTTGTGTGAGCCATTTGAGGTGTCACATTTGAGGCACTAGGCACTCAAGCCCCATGGAGTCAAGCTACACTACAAAAGGTATGTATTCTATCTATATTATTACCCAAGTATCTATGATTGTATGCTAGATAGGGTAATACCTTGGAATATTAGCATTTGCATGTATATTAGAGAAAATATAGATCCAAGGTATTTAGGGTTGCATGTACACCATAGGAGTGTTAGAATGCTCAAAACCCAACAAGTTTTTAGACAGCCTTTATCCGTTTATCAGTACCTCCCCCTTCATGAATAGATCTGGTCAATCGCAGGTATTGTGGTCCACTTAAACACGAGAGATTGTGACAAAATTAGGACATACTATAAGTGACAAGACAATGTGATCCTAAGTTCCTAGATAATATTCCTTAATGACCATTCAGCTGACGACGACCAAAGATATTGTTGTCCACCTAAATTGAGCAGCGAGATCTACAGACAACCTAGTGATTGTTCAATTTTAAATGTACTAGAACATGTTTCCCGCTTCCTGGCATACCCCAATAATCAGGAACTTCCAAAGTACTCCTTACTTTAGGTGAGCAGACAATTATTATGAGAGAAGTCAGATTTAGAATGCATATGCTATACACCCAGGTCGGATCTCTTCCAATCTCACAGAGGGTGAAACATATGACTAACCAGATTTAGAGGGATTGAGAAGTAGAATGGTGCATATGCTGTGTACCAGGTCGGATGGTTAATCACGCAAAGGAGACAACATATGGCTAACAGGCAGGAAGAATTGCATAGATAGAAGATGCAGAGAATTTGTAGCACATGGTTCTTGGTATGTATTTTTATTTAAGTATTTTTTCATTTTTGGCCTTGGACTCGGCGAGTTGAAGGACCAACTCGCCGAGTAGAAGCGGGATGAGGCGCAAGATTTAAGTGATGGACTCGTCGAGTCGGGTCCCGGACTCGACGAGTAGGCTCTGACTGGACAAAAACCCTAATCCGAGGGTTTGCACCCTATTTAAACAACGTTATGTCGGCCACAACGTCCCTTATGCTCCCAGAACACCTCTCATTGAAACCCTAGCCGTTATTGAAGCAATCTGAGCCTTGTTGGTGGATTTTGGTGCTTGTGGTCTTAAGAAGGAAGGAGAAAGGCTTGAGGAAGCAAGTAAAGACCAAGGGAACCCGAGTTTGTGCACCTTCTACAGTTCATTGAAGGTAAAAAGTTGTAACCTTGCTCTTTCATTTGTTAGATCCCTTTTTGGGGAGATTTAGGGCTTTTATAAGCCACTTTTGATGGCCAACCATGATTGCAAACATGGTTGGGGGTTAGAGCTTCTGAATCACGTCATTAAAGGAGTCACAAGGCAGTTGGGGACTGCTTTTGCACCCATGAAAGGCCCCATGCATCTTAAGAGCTTGTTTTATGTCTTTTTGAGCTCAAAGTCCCATGCAAGCACGTAAAGTTTGTAACTTTACGTGCTAGATCGGTTATAGAAGCTTGGATCTATCTTTTGATCAAAGGTTGTACATCAGAAATCAAGGATTTAGAGTGTGGACATGACTGACTCGGCGAGTCCGTTCTTGGGACTCGACGAGTCTGTTCTTGGGACTCGACGAGTCCGAGGCTTTGAGCCCTATATCTGTTGAGAGTCAAAGGAACCCAGTTGAGTGTTAGAAGGGTTGTAATCCGACAGGAAGAGTTACCCAATGTATTGGACGTGATTTTAGACCTGGAGTTCATGGGACTCGATGAGTGCTAGAACAGACTCGGCGAGTCCAAGGCAATCTTCTTAAGGATGAAGATGAACTCGACGAGTTGTTCATCAACTGGGCGAGTCGAGGACAGAACTTGTTTATCAGATGAAGGTGAACTCAACGAGTTGTTCATCAACTCGGTGAGTCGGATGAGTTTCATGCGATGTTCATGTGAGGGAGGAACTCGTCGAGTTGACGGCCCAACTCGATGAGTCGGGTCATGGATAAGGACAAGTAAAGGGTGAGGGACTCGGCGAGTTGACGGCCCAACTCGGCGAGTCGGGTCAACTTGAAGTTGATTTTGACTAGACTTGGACTGACCCTGTTTAGGGTTGTACTTGTTGTGTGTTGACTTGAAGGTCGTCGTGTAGGGATCGAGGAGTCGAAGGGAGTCGACTTGTACGCCGAGGATAATTCAAACACTACACGACATTGAGGTGAGTTACCTTCCAGTAGCGGTGGGTCTACGGCCACAATGCCGGCCCACCAGTAGGAGTTGGTGCAGATGATTGTCTTTGTGATAATTGTCTATGTTTGCTATGTTTGCTACTACCTGATATGTTTATGTGCTAGCGTGATATGTTATATGTGATAGTGGTAGTAGGGGGAGATTAGTCCCCAAGTTCGGTCGTTAGGACCGACGGGTAGGTCAGGCACCCCAGAATTGCCTGACAGTATGTTCATGCTATGATATTATGTGGTAGTAGTAGGAGGTGAAATAGTCCTCGGATGTCGGGTGAAATAGACCGACGGGTAAGTCAAGCACCCCAGAATGGCTTGACCTGGGTAGTCAGGCACCCCAGAATTGCCTGGCAGTATATGTGTGTTATATGGTAGTGGTAGGGGGTGAAATAGTCCCCGGTAGTCGGGTGAAATAGACCGACGGGTAAGTCAAGCACCCCAGAATGGCTTGACCTGGGTAGTCAGGCACCCCAAAATTGCCTGACAGTATGTTATTGTATGGTGTGTGGTACGATGGGGGAACTCACTAAGCTTCGTGCTTACGGTTTACAGTTTTGGTTTCAGGTACCTCTTCAGCGATGGGGAAAGAGCTGGCGCGGTAGCGGCACATCATACACACACGCATTGATTTTCCGCACTTGAGATATTCTGGCATTGTACTCTGACATGTTGCTATTATATGTTTTGGGTTTTCAGACATGATACATTGATTCACAAAATGATATATTGTTACGCAGTTTTTCTTATGAATGTTTTATAATCTGTTAATTAAAAATGAATTTTTTTTTGGACTCGAAATTTGGGATGTTACAAGTTGGTATCAGAGCCCTGGTTTGAGGGATTCAGACACACCTTCGGGGTGTCTGAACTCAAATCAAGGGATTTAAAAGATTTTTACAAGAAAAAAAATGGTTTTCTAAAAGCTAAGTTAAAAGAGTTTTGATAAAGAATGAAGTGTGTGATGTGCGCGACCGGCCGAGCTCAAGTAAGTATTCCCCAAAGTACCCATGCAAGTTTATATTATGTTTATCAGTTTCAGTGGAACAGCATGTTAGAATAGGACTAAGGATCTAGGAATGATGCCTTATGTGCCTGCTTTATGTGGTTCAGCTTATGAGAATTGCATGTTAGTATTGAGTAGACAGTAATAGGATAGCCTGTTTAGGTTATGCCTGGTAGTATGAACTCAACATTGTATGCTAGTAAAGTTTTCTGTTCTGAGGATAGGATTGCTTGAGATCGATCCCTTTGGTCTGAATGTTGCTTGCTTTGTGCTTTGTGGGACTTTGAGTGATGGGAGTTAGCTGTTAGGTGGACACGTTAAGTCACATGTGATAAGGGTTGGATAATCTTAGAGGATTGGATTTGACCCTATTGCGCAGCTCTTGTTTGAGTCTAACCATGGTAGGGACGAGTCTTTTACTCGAAGGATTATCTGAGCCTCGTTACATGTGATGATATTCAGGTAATGGCTAATTGGCATTACAAGGAGGCCTTCAGCAGCTGAGGACCGGTTTGGGTAGTGTCAGAGAGTTTCCCTAGGGTAAGCCTAGGATGAGAGTAGTAGAGATCAGTAAAGTAGTAGTGACTTGGTGGAGTCAAGGCGGTTCTTGAGGAAAGTACGGATAGATGTGGAAGGTAGTATGGGCCCGTACTACTGAAAGCAGAGGATCCGTACTTGAATCAAGAAAGGATGAGGCAAGACCAAGGAGCTCGTGATGGATGTGATCCCTCTAGATGTATAAGTATCACTGACGGTTGTCATTATGTATTGCAGAATGGTGGTACTACGTCTGAGGCCAGTAGTTGGCAGTTCAGGGGAGGGATCGGGTTCGGGCTCAGGTTCCGAACCAGCGGATGAGAGGCTATGCGAGTTTATCGCGTCCGAGATCACTATAGGCATCCTTGATGCGACCCCGGTCATCTTTGGGTCGATCAAGGAAGGGATTGTCGAGTTGATGGAGGATCGCCTCCGGGCGTTCAGGAGCGACATGGCGACCAGCCAGTCGGGATCACACACACTGTCCTTTAAGGACTTCAGGGGCAGTGGTGCGTCGGATTTCCATGGGGCGAAGGACCCCATTGTGGCCAGACGGTGGATTGTAGACATTGAGTCTGCACAGTTGACCAGCTTCTGCCCTGAGGGGTCGAAGGTGAGATATTCAGCAGGATGCTTGAGAGATAGGGCCAGGGATTAGTGGGAGTCGGTTGGTGACTCTCTGGGAGCCCCGGCGGTTGAGGCTATGACATGGCCGGACTTTGTGACTCGGTTCAGAGCGGAGTTTGCACCTGCAGTGGAGCTCCAGCAGTTGGCGAGGGAGTTCTTAGATATGAGACAGACTACAGAGACTGTGGCGGAGATCACTGCCAAGTTCCGGGAGAGGGCGTTGCTAGTGCCCCAGTATGCGGGAGATGAGGATATGAGGAGGACCCGCTACCATGACATGCTGCGAGCCGACATTCGGGAGCATGTTAATTTTTCAGCTTGCCCTACCCTGGATTCCATGATTGCCAGGGCAAGGGAAAGGGAGATTGATCTGGAGCACATCCGGAAGAGGAAGGTAGAGGAGGGGCAGGTGACTGGGGCTTCGGGGAAGAAGCCCAAGGGACCAGACGGTAGGCCGAAAGGCCAGCCAGGACAGGGCCGCTGCAGGAAGTGCGGCAGGCAGCACGAGGGAGCATGTAGGTTGGGATTGTCGGGCTGCTACAAGTGCGGCAAGACGGGACACTTCAGCAGGGATTGTACTGCCCCTGCACCCACTATTCAGACATCTGAGTTGCTATGTTTCCACTGCAACCAGAGGGGCCACAAGAAGGCCAGTTGCCCCCAGTTGTCAGCAGCAGCGCCAGTGAAGGCGCCAGCTCCAGCTACCCTGCGGATTACTGATGGCCGGCAGGGCAAGGCGGAGGCTCCAGTGGTGAGGAGCCGGGCTTTCCAGTTGACTACCGAGGAGGCACGCGCCGCACCCGATGTGGTGACGGGTATGATTCTTTCCCTCTGATTTATTTATATGATGTTATGATATTGATATGTGCTCTGTTTAGGATCGTTCCATGTGAATGGTATCCCAGTTCAGGTGTTGTTTGATTCGGGTGCTACTCGATCGTTTGTTTCTCTTGCACTCAGCAAGAGATTTCCCGAGTCTTCAGGCATGTTGGATTGCCCTCTAGAGGTAGAGATTGCCGATGATCGATCGGTGCGAGCATCAGCGGTATTCCGAGATTGTGTGCTGAGATTATTCGAAGAGCGTTACCTGGTAGACTTGGTTCCCATACCTTTGCGGGGGAACAAGGTTATTATCGGCATGGATTGGCTAAGCCCCAATGGGGCGGTGATCGACTGCGCGCAGCAGTTGGTGCGGATCAGGAACCCAAGTGGGGGAGAACAGGTGATTCAGGGCGAGAGGCCACAGCATGGACCCATATTGTGTTCAGCAGCGAGAGCGAGGCGCTACCTTCAGCAGGGTTGCGCAGGGTATGTCGCCTATGTTATGGACACCCGAGAGGCGGGTAAGACGTCAGTGAGCGATGTTACAGTGGTACGAGACTACGCAGATGTGTTCCCGGAGGAGCTTCCCGGGATTCCCCCGGAGCGTCAGGTGGAGTTCAGGATCGATTTGGTTCCTGGTGCGACCCCGATTGCAAAGGTGTCGTATCGGTTGGCTCCTCCCGAGATGCAGGAGTTGTCTACGCAGCTGTAGGAGCTGCTAGACAAGGGATTTATCAGGCCGAGTAGTTCGCCTTGGGGAGCCCCGATCCTGTTTGTCAAGAAGAAGGATGGGTCGCACCGTATGTGTATAGACTACCGGGAGCTGAATAAGGTGACGGTGAAGAACCGTTACCCACTCCCGAGGATTGACGACCTCTTTGACCAGCTGCAGGGAGCATCTTGGTTTTCCAAGATTGATTTGCGCTCAGGTTACCATCAGATGAGGGTCAGAGAGGAGGATGTGCAGAAGACAGCGTTTCGGACTCGCTACGGTCATTACGAGTTCGTGGTGATGCCCTTCGGGCTCACTAATGCTCCTGCCGCGTTCATGGATCTCATGAACCGCGTAAGTAGACCGATGCTGGATCGGTCAGTGATAGTGTTTATCAACGACATCTTGGTCTATTCCAAGGCGCAGGAGCAGCATGAGGAGCATCTGCGAGAGGTTTTGGATACTCTGAGGAGGGAGAGCTTGTACGCCAAGTTCTCCAAGTGTGAGTTCTGGTTGCGCGAGGTGCAGTTTCTTGGGCACCTTGTCAATCAGAACGGGATTCTGGTCGACCCGGCCAAGGTAGAGGCCGTGATGAGATGGGAGGTTCCGAAGTCTCCATCTGAGATTCGGAGTTTCCTGGGATTAGCCGGCTACTATCGGAGATTCATCCAGGATTTCTCCAAGATAGCCATGCCCTTGACTCGGCTTACGAAGAAGGCCGTAGTCTTCCTTTGGGGGACTGAGCAGCAGGCCGGTTTCGAGACCCTGAGGCAGAAATTGTGTGAGGCGCCGATCTTGGCCCTGCCAGAGGGCGTATAGGATTTTGTGGTATACTGCAACGCGTCTATTTCGGGTTTAGGCGTGGTTTTGATGCAGAGAGGGCACGTTATTGCCTACGCTTCGAGGCAGCTGAAGCCTCACGAGGCGAATTACCCGACGCATGATTTGGAGCTGGGGGCTGTTGTATTCACCCTCAAGATTTGGCGTCATTACCTCTATGAGGTTCGTTGTACCATTTACACGGACCAGAAGAGCCTGAGGTATCTCATGGATCAGCCGAATCTGAACATGAGGCAGCGTCGGTGGTTGGACGTGGTGAAGGATTATGACTGCGAAATCCTCTACCACCCGGGGAAGGCCAACGTGGTGGCCGATGCGCTTAGCCGCAAGGCGGCACTGATCAGAGATATCTGCATGCGGATGACAGTAGTGACCCCGATATTGGAGCAAATCCGAGAGGCCCAGCAGGAGGCTATGAAGGAGGAACATCGGAAGAGTGAGTGTATAGTGGGTCAGGTTTCCTCCTTCCACTATGACAGCAGGGGATTGTTGACATTACACCGCAGGGTGTGGGTTCCATACCTCGGAGGCGTGCACCAGGTTCTGATGGAGGAGGCGCACAAATCCCGATTCTCCATTCATCCCGGAGCGACGAAGATGTACAGGGATCTTTGTCTTGATTACTGGTGGCCCTGCATGAAGCGGGATGTAGCATGGTATGTGGAGCGATGCTTGACCTGCAGGAATGTCAAGGCCGAGCACCAGAGGCCACACGGTAAGATGCAGCCGTTGGATATCCCGTTGTGGAAATGGGAGGATATTACGATGGATTTCATCACCAAGCTTCCCAGGACCGCGCGGGGGGTGGATTTGATTTGGGTCATCGTCGATCGATTGACTAAGAGCGCTCATTTTATTCTGATTCAGGAGAGCATCTCGGCCGAGAAGCTGGCCAACATTTATATCAGAGAGGTGATGGCGCGACACGGGGTGCCAGTGTCGGTAATTTCGGACAGAGATGTTCGGTTTACTTCCAGGTTTTGGAAGAAGTTTCACGACGAGCTGGGTACTCGTCTGCATTTTAGCACCGCCTTTCACCCGTAGACGGATGGTCAGAGCGAGCGGACCATCCAGACGCTAGAGGATATGCTGCGGGCATGTGTTTTAGACTTCGGAGGTAGCTGGGATACCTACCTTCCGTTGGCGGAGTTCTCGTATAATAATAGCTATCATGCGAGTACTGACCGTCCTCCCTTCGAGATGTTATACGGGAGGAAGTGCAGAACCCCGATATGTTGGGGTGAGGTGGGCCAGAGGGTCATGGGGAGCACCGAAGTGGTGCTCAAGACGACAGAGAGGATTCAGCAGGTTCGGAGCAGACTTCAGACTGCTCAGAGTCGGCAGAAAAGTTATGACGACAAGCGCCGATCGGACCTGGAGTTTCAGGTCGGGGATATGGTTCTCCTGAAGGTGTCGCCATGGAAGGGCGTCATCCGATTCAGGAAACGGGGCAAGTTGGGTCCCAGGTATATTGGACCCTTCAGGGTGATAGCCCGCGTGGGCAAGGTGGCATATAGGTTGGCTTTGCCAGCCGAACTCAGCCAGATCCACAGCACTTTCCATGTCTCTCAGCTGCGGAAGTGCCTGGTGGACGACTCAGCAGTGGTACCCTTAGAGGACATTCAGGTCGATGACAGCCTGAATTATATTGAGCGGCCAGTGGCGATCCTCCACCGGAAATCGAAGGATCTGAGGAACAAGAGGGTAGAGCTCGTGAAGGTGCAGTGGCAGCACCGGAAGGGCTCGGAATGGACTTGGGAGCCGGTGGATGAGATGATGGAGCATTACCCAGAGCTATTCCAGGATCGAGCAGCAGACTTCGAGGACGAAGTCTGAAATAAGTGGGGGAGATTTGTAGCACCTGGTTCTTGGTATGTATTTTTATTTAAGTATTTTTTTCATTTTTGGCCTTGGACTCGGCGAGTTGAAGGACCAACTCGCCGAGTAGAAGCGGGATGAGGCGCGGGATTTAAGTGATGGACTCGTCGAGTCGGGTCCCGGACTCGACGAGTAGGCTCTGACTGGACAAAAACCCTAATCCGAGGGTTTTCACCCTATTTAAACAATGTTATGTCGGCCACAACGTCCCTTATGCTCCCAGAACACCTCTCATTGAAACCCTATCCGTTATTGAAGCAATCTAAGCCTTGTTGGTGGATTTTGGTGCTTGTGGTCTTAAAAAGGAAGGAGAAAGGCTTGAGGAAGCAAGTAAAGACCAAGGGAACCCGAGTTTGTGCACCTTCTACAGTTCATTGAAGGTAAAAAGTTGTAACCTTGCTCTTTCATTTGTTAGATCCCTTTTTGGGGAGATTTAGGGCTTTTATAAGCCACTTTTGATGGCCAACCATGATTGCAAACATGGTTGGGGGTTAGAGCTTCTGAATCACGTCATTAAAGGAGTCACAAGGCAGTTGGGGACTGCTTTTGCACCCATGAAAGGCCCCATGCATCTTAAGAGCTTGTTTTATGTCTTTTTGAGCTCAAAGTCCCATGCAAGCACGTAAAGTTTGTAACTTTACGTGCTAGATCGATTATAGAAGCTTGGATCTATCTTTTGATCAAAGGTTGTACATCAGAAATCAAGGATTTAGAGTGTGGACATGACTGACTCGGCGAGTCCGTTCTTGGGACTCGACGAGTCCGAGGCTTTGAGCCCCATATTTGTTGAGAGTCAAAGGAACCCAGTTGAGTGTTAGAAGGGTTGTAATCGGACAGGAAGAGTTACCCAATGTATTGGACGTGATTTTAGACCTGGAGTTCATGGGACTCGACGAGTGCTAGAACAGACTCGGCGAGTCCAAGGCAATCTTCTTAAGGATGAAGATGAACTCGACGAGTTGTTCATCAACTCGGCGAGTCGAGGACAGAACTTGTTCATCAGATGAAGGTGAACTCGACGAGTTGTTCATCAACTCGACGAGTCGGATGAGTTTCATGCGATGTTCATGTGAGGGAGGAACTCGTCGAGTTGACGGCCTAACTCGACGAGTCGGGTCATGGATAAGGACGAGTAAGGGGTGAGGGACTCGGCGAGTTGACGGCCCAACTCGGCGAGTCGGGTCAACTTGAAGTTGATTTTGACTAGACTTGGACTAACCCTATTTAGGGTTGTACTTGCTGTGTGTTGACTTGAAGGTCGTCGTGTAGGGATCGAGGAGTCGAAGGGAGTCGACTTGTGCGCCGAGGATAATTCAAACACTGCACGACATTGAGGTGAGTTACCTTCCAATAGCGGTGGGTCTACGGCCACAATGCCGGCCCACCAGTAGGAGTTGGTGTAGATGATTGTCTTTGTGATAATTGTCTATGTTTGCTATGTTTGCTACTACCTGATATGTTTATGTGCTAGCATGATATGTTATATGTGATAGTGGTAGTAGGGGGAGATTAGTCCCCAAGTTCGGTCGTTAGGACCGACGGGTAGGTCGGGCACCCCAGAATTGCCTGACAGTATGTTCATGCTATGATATTATGTGGTAGTAGTAGTAGGTGAAATAGTCCTCGGATGTCGGGTGAAATAGACCGACGGGTAAGTCAAGCACCCCAGAATGGCTTGACCTGGGTAGTCAGGCACCCCAGAATTGCCTGGCAGTATATGTGTGTTATATGGTAGTGGTAGGGGTGAAATAGTCACCGGTAGTCGGGTGAAATAGACCGACGGGTAAGTCAAGCACCCCAGAATGGCTTGACCTGGGTTCGTCAAGCACCCCAGAATGGCTTGACCTGGGTAGTCAGGCACCCCAGAATTGCCTGACAGTATGTTATTGTATGGTGTGTGGTACGATGGGGAACTCACTAAGCTTCGTGCTTACGGTTTACAGTTTTGGTTTCAGGTACCTCTTCAGCGAAGACGAAAGAGCTGGCGCGGTAGCGGCACATCATACACACACGCATTGATTTTCCGCACTTGAGATATTCTGGGATTGTATTCTGACATGTTGCTATTATATGTTTTGGGTTTTCAGACATGATACATTGATTCACAAAATGATATATTGTTACACAGTTTTCTTATGAATGTTTTATAATCTATTAATTAAAAATGATTTTTTTTGGACTCGAAATTTGGGATGTTACAGAAATAGAGTTGCATATGCTGCAGTCGAGGTCGGATCTTTCGATCACACAGAGGAGACAACATATGACTAACAGTAGAAGATAAAGAAAATAATTTCCTACAGACCTACTTTATCGAAATTCCCCAGTCGCCCCATCAATACCAGAATTAAGGACAGAGTCCGTACATCGAGGATGAGTTAAACCACAGTTCTAGATACGGATTATTTTAGTGTGATCGTTGGATTATCATGTATATCTCCCTGCTCAACCTATCCAAGTGTCGTATTGTCAGGCTAAATGGATCTATCTAGGTCAATATTTTTCAAGTCTCTAGATTCCTTAAGTTCATTAATGCCTAGTCAACTCCATTTTAATCTCTCGTGCCTACCAGCGCATCGAACACAGAGCCTAGACAATTCAGATTCAGTCCCTTACACAGATTCAGATTGCCTGTTATCACATGATTATATCACTTCCTAATAATAACTACTAACGAAAAACTATTAAGAAAATGAAAGATTGTCTTTAAAACGAATCAGAGTAAGATAAACTCAGGAGTATAGAGAAGAAAACGCAAACCGTAATTCACCGATTGAATTTGCATCCAGAAGGTCTGAGAACAACACACATAATCTCATAACAGATCCGAAAATTCTTCATGTCATTAAGCACTAACCCCATGTGTGATCTCTTCCTTTCTTCCCTTCCCGTAAGGACACATACTCTCAAATAATGTTCTGAGTGTTGTACAGTTGAGAGATGCCTCCTATCATGTGCCTGGAACAACCACTATCAACAAACCGAAGTCTGATGATATGCCTCCATAGCTGTTCCGACACCGAGCGGGATCAGTTGGTCTTTGGAACCCAGTCCATTTTGAAACTGGGTCGACCTTTTTCATCCTTGCACGATACTCTTTCCCATGACATATCCTGTTTATCACAAACAGAAGATGAAGAAATATTAGAATCGTTAGAAGATTTGGGAGAGTGAGCCTTTGGAACCCATTTGTAGTTGGGTTTAACCCATTTCTTTTTCGATCTGATGGGTGGCTCAGTGCTTGCTTTTGATCTTGATGTCGGCCGTTGAGATGACTTTGATTTTGGCTTCACGGGAGCATCTCTTGGATTTGGCTTCTTGGCCGACATTCCCTTCTTGTTCTTGGGATTCGGATTCTTGGCCTTGTGGGTTGAGTTCTTGTCCTTCGTGGCATTCCAGTCGCCATTATTTGAATGTGGCCTCGAGGGGTTTCTTTTGAAGTATCTCCCTCTTGGCGCGTTCTGCCAGCCTTGTGCATAGTAGGGAACGTATGCGCGATTAGGACATTTTCTGGCAATGTATCCAGGTGTTCCACAGTGAAAACATGTCTTTTTCTTCATTGTGAAGTTGTTTCTTCCTGCCCCTGGTGGCGTGTCCATGCCTTGTCTCAGGTTGTTCCCACATGCACACTTGCAACAAGCCGTCGGTTTCGCTTGTTTTGGTGGCCTGTATTTCTCAACAGCAGGTTGATCAGAAGCAGCTGAGTTCGAAGCAACAGATTCAGAGCTCAAGGAGATGTTGGTTTGTTCAATGGTTTTCTCCTTGTTCTCATCTTCTGCTACTTTACCTGCACATGAAGTAGAAACATTAGTATTTTCAACCTGAATACCTCCTGACACAAATCCAACTGGTTTGCCATATTGAAGATGTGTCTCCCTGTCAATTTCTTCCTGTGTCGTAGGGATGGATGTGTAGTTATGATTGAGAGGTGGAGGAACACTATCATACCCTAGACCCTTGTTTTGATTATCTTTGAATTTTAATTGGGTTTCAAATAAGGACTCGACTGTCTTACTTGACGCAGTATAATTTTTGAAACTAACATCTGTTTTTCCACACTTAATTTTCAAAGTGTTAAGTTCTTCAGTTACAGCAGCAACTTTGCGTTTAATGTGATCGTAATTTTCACACTTGTTGCTGTAATCTTCTTGAAGCTTTCGGAAATCCTTAATTTTGGCTTCTAATTGTGCTTTTAATGGTTTCTGACATTTCCTAGGTTGATATCATTCGTATTTTAGGTCCTCATTTTCCCTTTTTAGCAAATCAATTTGTTCGCGAAGAAATTTAATCGTAGCTTCACAAGATGGAGTACATGAAACTTCATTTACCGGAATGGATGAGGAACTCATTTTTTTTATTTTTTTTATTTTTTTAAATGCCCTTTGACTAAAAACTCAAAAGTCAACCTTAAAAGTCAAATTTAAAAAGTCAATCTCAAAAGTCAAACTTGAAAAGTCAAACTTAAAAGTCAAACCGAAAAGCTAAATTTGAAATTTTGAAAGTTAAACGAGAAAGTCAAAGTTTAAAGTCAAAGGTCAAATTTTAAAAGTCAAAGTCAAAATTTAAGGGCAAAAGTCAAGAATTAAAAGTCAAGAATTTAAAACTAAATTTTTTTGGAAGAAAATGTAATTTAAAAATGAAAGAAATTGATTTTTGGGGTTAAAAGTGTCAAAATGCGAAATAAGGAACCGAAATTGAGAAGCGTTTTGAATTAAATTGGGAAGTAATAGACAATCCAGCAAGCTAGCTCAGATGGTAAGGCGCGTGCTTGTTTACTCAACGGACCCGGGTTCGAATCTCGACAGCCCCAATTCCCCTTCCCTTTTTTTTTAATACGAAGTTGTGCTGCGAGGACGAGGTGCGAGGGCGTCTGCTGACCGAGACCGAGACCAAGGCTGCTGAACCGTACACCTAGCCGCTTACCGAGCCGCACACTCCGAGCCGGCCGCACACACCGAGCCGCACACTCCCTGGCCGCACACCCGAGCCGCACACCTTCAACTGGCCGCACACCTTCAACAGATTCGCGAAAAAACGACGTTTTTCACCCTTTTTTGCTCCAAAAATCGATCAAAAACTCGTTTTTATGAAAAATGCAAAGAAGAAACCCTCCTTATTTTTCAGAGATCTATCCAAAAACGCAAATATCTTTTCAAAATAAGATCAAATAAGCTCCAGATCTGACAAAATTGACTGATACAATCCAAGCTCTGATACCACTTGTAAGTCCCCAAAATGCTTGTGTATCAATCAGATCCAATTGATGGTGCGGAATCCCAATCAATTGGATGATGTCAGATCAAATAGAAGAGAAGGAGAAGAAGAAGATGATGAATCTTGTGATGTATTCAATGATATGAATGATGCTCCTTACACAAGATTCTCTCTCACACACTATTCTTCTCTCTAGATTATCTCTCTACAATATGCTCTCCTTTCTATCTCTTCTAGCCTTACACTCCTCTACCCATTACATCTATTTATATAGACCTCCAGCCGTAAACGTGTGTACAGTCGCACACCCTGTGTACGGCCGTACACAGGGTGTGCGGCCGTACACACGTGTACGGTCGTACACAACCACAAAATTACGGAAAAGTACATTTTCTTAGAAAAGCAAAGCAAACCATATTTTGACCCAACAGGGTGAGATAGACCGGAGGGTAGGCAGGCACCCCAGAATGGCCTGACGCGGGTAGGTCAGCACCCCAGAATGGCTTGACATGGGTAGGTCAGCACCCCAGAATGGCTTGACATGGGTAGGTCGGGCACCCCAGAACTGCCCGACAATATGTATGGTTGTATGGTATGTGGTATGATGGGGGAAATTACTAAGCTTTGTGCTTACGGTTTTCAGTTTTGGTTTCAGGTACCTCTTCATCTAAGGGGAAGGAGCCGGCAGGGTAGCAGGGCATCGCACACACATGATTCCGCATTTGAGAACCCTGGGATTGTACTCTGACATTATACTATTTGACATTATGGTTTTTGAAACATGTAACTATGGTTTTGTGGTTTGATGTGATATCAGTAATGCTTTACTCAAACAGTTTTACAAGTATTATAATTAAAAACAAAAATTTTCGGTCTCGATTTTTTAGATGTTACACCTAACAGTAAGGTCGACTCTATGAGTAGAGATGGTTAGCGGTTTTTTTTGTCATAATTATCTATATTTATCCCTTAATTTATGGGATAAATACTTATCGATTTTATTTAATAATAATTACACTTAAAACTCTTAATTCCTTTTAGTTTCTAATTAATTCACCATTAAATGATGAATTAACAAACTAGTCCCTCTAATGTCTCTTTTTGTCATCTAATGCCTAAATCATATGTTGTGTGTACCCCAAAAGGACTTCATTATTTATACTAATATCAGTAACTTTCTATGACAATGAGCATACTTCTAACAGTCTCTCACTCGCACATGTCACAACAACTATATAGTCTCATATTTCTTAAACCTAGCAAGGTAAACATCATCCAAGACTACTTATGTACTTATAACATTTAGGTATGAATTAATCCTTAGATAAGTGACCAAATATTCATTTGTTCTTTGAGATATTTGTATGAACGTGAGACATGGAAGGATGTAAATCTAAAACATTCAAGCTGTAACATCTTGTTCGGGATCATTACGTGATTCAGGGTCATGGGCCGGAGATGTTTAGACCTTTTGGAAAGAGGTAATAATGGTTATGAGATCTAAACCTTTGAATTATGTTTTGGAGTCAAAGGGTAAAATGTGAAAAATCATAGGTCGGGTTCTTGCATGAAATATGGATTTTGTTCGAGAAGTTTTTAGTCCAATATATTTAGATAATATTGTAGAGCTCTTCAATACATTTTCGTGGATATAAATATCGTCGAAAATGGAGTTGGAACGAAGAAGTTATGATCGTTTGAAGTTATGGCGGTTTTGGGTTGAGCTGCGTATGCTGGGCGTAAATTGAGTACGATGGGCATACGCGATCAGTACCCAAACCCTATTTTCGTGGTTTGAGCCCTATTTAAGCTCCTTTACTCCCCCAATCCCATTCCATTCTCAGCCTCCACCTCTCCAACACCCTCTCTTGTAACCCTAACCCTAGATTGAGCATTGTGAGCAAAAAGAATGTGTTTTTAAGTGTTTTGGAGTGTTCTTTGTGCACCTTGGAGAAGGAGGAACTCATTGAAGAAGTGTTGGTTGCATCGGAGCTTGTAGATCCAAACTTTGTTCACCTTGATCTTTCTTCTAGAGGTATAAAGTGTGAATCTTGATGATGAAAATTGTTAGATCTAGCTAGTTTTGGGTGTTAAGAGATTTTGGTCGCTTTAAGTGCATAAATTTTAGATCTTGAAAGTTTGTGACCTTGTTATGGATAAAGTTGGAAACTTTATCCATCTAAACATAATTTTGATTCAGATCTGAAGGTTGGAGACTTGTACTTAATGGATTAAGTTGAAAAAGATGCACTTTTGGTCCCTTTGAGACTTAATGACTAGATCTTGTTTGTTGGGACCATTCTAATGGATAAAGTTGGAAATTTTATCCAATATGGAGCTATTATGAACCATAAAAATGTGATCTTGACCCTTTTATCCCTTCCATACAAGAGTTGTGATGTCTTATTAGGTTAAGAACTTAGGGTTTTGGACATTAAGCATTTTATATCCATGCAAAGTCATAAAGTTGGAAACTTTATGACTTAGGACATCATTTTGGGCTTGGATCTAAGTTCTGGATGTAAGGGATTAATGGAATAAACTCTTAATGGAGTTTTGGGATTGGGTTGCATACGTTGGGCGTACCTGGTGGTACGTTGCGCGTACGCGGTCATCGCCCCGCTTTTGGTTAACATTAGAGTACGTTGGGCATACTCTCTTGGTACACAGGGCGTACTCCGCTGTGAAGAAATATTGACTTTTGGACCTTGACCATTGACTTTAACTTTGATCAGGGTTGACCAAGTTTGACCTAAGGGCATTTTGGGTAATTTGATTTATAGTTTGAGATTTGGGTTCATGTTAATTGTATAGGTGACCGGTAGAGATAGCTTTTATAGCAGTGATCGGTGCAGTTATTCTTTTAGACTGTGAGGTGAGTCTTCTCACTGTATCCGTCGGTCGAAGGCACCAATGTCGACCCATTAATTGCTATGTGGAATGCTAGTTGTCTCTGTGATGCTTACATGAAAGACCATGATCTGGCCCCTGGCAGATGTACGAAACACCAGTATCTGGCCCCTGGTAATTGTATGAAAGACCACGATCTGGCACCTGACAGTTGTATGAAAGACCAAGATCTGGCCCCTGGCAGTTGTATGAAAGACCAGGATCAGGCCCCTAGCACTTATATTTAAGACCGAGATTTGGCTCTCGGCATTGCAAGGAAAGACCATGGGGGTAGCTCATGACACTTGTATGTTTTGTTATGTGGTATTTTAGGGAAATCACTAAGATTTGTGCTTACGATTTCATATTTATGGTTTCAAGTACTTTCGGTTCGAAAGGGAAGGGCCCGACGTGACTGCACAACATCCCCCAGAGTTTTCTGCATTGGTAATTAATGATATTACGCTGATTTTTAAATGATATATTCACTTTGATCGGTTTTGGAACAACTCATTTGTATGATTTATTGTTTTAAAAATGAAAAGAAAAAAATACCTTGGATTTTCGGGACATTACAAGTTGGTATTAGAGCCTTGGTTTGAGGGATTCGGGCACTCTCTTGGGTATGTCTGAACTCAAACTGAGGAAATTGGTAATCTTTTGAGAGAAAATAAGTTTCTAAAAAGATTTTTGTAAAGAAAATAAGTTCTGAAAAGAGTTTTATAAAGAAAAAAGGGGTGTGATGCATGCAATCAGCCGAGCTCAAGTAATGATTCCCAAAATACCCATACATGTTGATATGATATATGATATGAACGTTCACATGCTAGGATAAGGCTAGGGATACTTTCAGGAATTGCATGCTAGATCGGCCTGAAATGTGATGCCTTGTAGCCTAGGAAGCATTCGATGCTATGATTGGGAATATGTATTGGTAGTAGTAATTGCTAAGTGTATGCTTTGAAAATTATATACGGTTAAGATCATATAGCCCTAGAATGACTAATTTTGCCTTATTTCATGTTCATGTGCTATCATTTAGTGCAACAAAATAGTGAAAATATTATTTGCTTAAATCGTGCGCGACAGCGGTTTAACAATACCTGAAAAATGTTTTTAGTCAACTAGGTAAGCATAAGGCTTAGTGATTTACCCAAAATACCATATACCACAATACATATACACGTATACAAATAATGAGTCGCGGTCTATCAATAATATGTGTACTTACGACCGACATGCCATTTTTTTTTAACACGAGTCTATACGTACTTATGGCCTTCACGTCATTTCATTAACATGGGTCTATGTGTACTTACGACCTACCCACCATTTCGTCCACATACAGGCCTGTAGGTTCACGACCTCTTTAACCATTCCACCACCATCCCCTATCTAAGTCTAAAATCACAACAATTATGCACATAAAGCCTACACTTTAGATTCTACTAGTACATACACATTTATACTTTGTACTTTACGTAAGCACAAAGAAATTATACTATTAGTTATTACTCTACTAGTTATTTATCCAAACACACATGTATATATATTGTACTGCATGATATAGTGAGATAACTCACCTGGACAGTTTCTTAGAAGATTAACAGCTTTCTTGGCGATCCCATTGGCGGAAAACGCGCCTAATGAGTATTAACCAATAATATTATTACTTATTAATCCTTATGATAATTTGGTAGTGAAAGGCTATATCTTTTCACTAATCCCAATGAATATCGAGAATCAAATAAGGATCATCGAAGCAAGACAGTTGGGAGGCAGGATCATTTCGACATATAACTTTTCTGAAATCCAACAACCAAGCCAACATGACCACTCTAGACTCCTCTACCATAAGTAGATCAATCATCATTATAACTAGAATTACTGATAAATCCTATATATATATATATATATATATATATATATATATATAAGTTACACTAGAACCGTAGCTTAACTTACAGAGATCCTAGCAAAATTAGGAAGATCGCATGAAGGGCTTCGATACTGAGCACTTCTATTTGTCGATATCTCCTATTTCTTAGTACCTCGTTACGTAGATTCTTCAGAACAATGAAAATACCTTTGAAATCTGGTTCTAGAGAGAGAGAGAGAGTTGAGAGGATTTGGTGTGGAGAATGAATAAACCAATGAACACTATTTATAGGGCTAGAAAGGGGATGTGCGTCGTGCACCCTGTCTATACACACCACACACCTTTTCGGGTGGGTGATGTGGCTCCATGCATAGTGTGACACATGGCGGAAATCTAGTGGAGTGTCAATGTCTGCCGCGGTCTTGGTCTGTGCGAGCCAACTTGCGTGCGAACTTAACAGTTCTTCAAAAAAATCATATATTCTTCATACGAGCTCGATTTTCGACGTTTTTTTATATCCATGTGTAGCTATCGACGAGATCTACATTTTTGTTTAGATCTATCGGCTAATACTCATTTTATTTTTAATGTTATATTTTTAACAGACTTAGATTGTTAAAACCCGTATAAAAATCATAACTCTCTCACATGTTGTTCTCGAATGTCTTTATATAGACAGACTCCTAATCACGATATCTTCAACTTTGATGTAAACTATAGTTGCATGTTTTTAAAATCCATGCTTATGAGAAGTACCGAACATTGTTGGGAACATTTATATTGATCTTAATATAGTTTTTCAATAAAATTCTAAGAGCTTGTTTAGGTTATGTTAGTAAAATTAGGTTTAGTTCAAAGAGCTTATTTTGATCAACTACGTTAGTAAACGGATAATACTAGATATTGTTAGTGTTCTCGAGTGCCAACTTAGATAGATTGTGACTTAAGTTCATTTTGTGATTGAACTACATGACACATGAGTTTACCTGTAACGTCCCATTTTCACACCGATTTTTTTTCATTTTTATTAAGGTAAAATTTCACAATTATAAATCCATGTTAAGAAAACCATTTATTCCAATTTACATTTGTCAAAAATCAGAGTAATATAATAAACGTGCAATCCTCAATGCTGCTAATGAGTGTGAACATGCACGCCTTTGCCTTCCCACGATCACCGATAGAACCTGAAAACATAAACAACTGGGTAATCACAAAGCTTAGTGAGTTCCCCCAAAATATCGCATACAATAGAACATATACAAGAATGCATACTGGTTCCCCAGTCATTGGAATGGATTACCCTGGGTATGTTGGCCTGCCACCTCGACCCAACCGTTCTTCCCGAGCCCCCGTGCCTACGGCTTACCGTGGGCCCACACCTAGTCTCCTGGCCTACAAATCACAGTAGGACCGCCTCAACCTCAACCGCCACAATATGTCGACATATAAACGAACAAGAGATCAAGTAGGCAAATAAATACATGCAACTACCAATCATACAACTCACTATTGTCTACGAGACCCTTCACATCACACTGCTCCTCTATCGGTAACTCTCCATAAAATGCATAACCATAAGGAACCAGAGGTGAGATAGCCACCCGAACAGATGCCTCTAGAGTCACAACCAAACAAGGAAAAGGAAATAAAGTCTAGATCAAGAGTTCTCAAGCAATCCTACATGTCTACATACAGTCCTTAGGGCATTCCACTAGACGATAACCAGCCTACTGGTACTCTAACCAACATACCACTACTGATGAAACCTAACACACAATGATATATATATATATATATATATATATATATATATATATATATATATATATATATATATATATATATATATATATATATATATATAAAACAGCTCACTGTACAACAACATCCTATAAACAAGGACACATAACCAAATCTCCAAGGAATGCATAGCCATATGCATCCACAGGTGAGATAGACACCCAAACAATTGATCATACTCTAGAGCCGCAACTAAACAAGGAACATAAAAGAAAGTCTAGATCAAGAGTCACCGGGTCTATCCTACGTGGCTACATATAGCCTGTAGGGCATCCCTCTACTAAATGATAACCAAAAGTAGTGGGATGAGATTGGTGCCTTTGACCCACGGGTAATGTGAGAAAAACTCACCTGAAACAAAGAACCCAGAAACACTGCGACGCGCTCCCCTTTCTACATTGCTTGCTCCCATGAGCCCTCTAGCACCAAAAAAACAGAAGAATCTTAATCAACAGCACCAAACGTCAAATTGGTTAAAAAGTCAATGGTCAACAGTCAACAAAAGTCAACAGTCAAAGGCTCCTCACGACGTGACACTCTATTGGTCACGTCGTGAGCCACTAAAAGACAAGATAATCATGCTCCTTCGATCCTCACACCGTAACAAACATAGTATCATATCCGTAGAACTGTCTGAATGACATTTTGATGAATAAAACCCCTTAATCCATTAAGCCACTAATCCACCTCATCTAGAAGGCTTCCTAACACCCCAAGAACCATAAAAACCGATGATTTTAGGTCCTGCATTTCCAATACAAGAATTGAGCTAAAATTAGGGCATTTATGAAGAAAAGGAGGTCAAAACCTCAAGCATGAACTCAAACATCACCCAAACATCTAATCCACCACATATAATCACCAAGGGAGTCTAAGGACCCATAAAGTTGTTAACTTTATAGAGTCCCAACACTCTAACTCATCTAACCATGGATAATCATGCACAAAACCTTAGATCTAGCCACAAGGAATCATAAAGCTTGAATCTTGGTTACTCACAAAGGTCCAGAGATGTTGCTAGAAGATGCAAACGAAGCTTCCAAGTTGGATCTATGCTCCAAAGGTGACGCCTTACTCTTCAAGCCACCAAAACACCACTAAAAACACAAGAATCACAAGGAAATGATAGGATTAGGGTTTTTATGTATTTGAGGATGAAGGAGGCTCGTAATGAACCCTAGAAATGACTTATAAGGGCTTAAATACGAAGGAAACCCTAAAAGATTATGGGGATGAGCTGCAACAGTTTTCACGTCGTGAGCCCTTATGTCTCACATTGTGAGCTCAATTGAATCCAAATTTTCATTAATCACTTGTCATGTCGTGACCTTTGTAACATCCCAAAATTCAAGACCAAAAATTTCATTTTTAATTTAATAATTATAAAACCATTGTCTGAAAACATCATAGAATCAACTCATATCAAAACCAATGTATCCATAATCAAAACATGTCATGATAAAACAATATCAGATTAAAACTCCCAGAGATCTCATATGCAGAAAATGAAGTGTGATGCGCTGCGATCATGTCGGCTCCTTCCCCTTCGAAGAGGAAGTACCTGAAACCAAAACTAAAAACTGTAAGCACAAAACTTAGTGAGTTCCCCCATCATACCACATATCATACAATAACATACTGCCTAGCATATTTGGGTGCTGGCCTACCCATTTGGTCTCTTTCAACCGGTAACTGCCTAGTATATCAGGGTGCTGGCCTACCCATTCAGTCTCTTTCAACCGGCAACTGCCTAGCATATCTAGGTGCTGGCCTACCCCTTCGATCTCTTTCAACCGGTAACGGGGACTATTTCACCCCTAACACTACCACATATCATCCTAGTACATAAACACATAAGTCACATACTGCCTAGCATATCTGGGTGCTGGCCTACCCCTATGGTCCTTTCGACCGATAACGGGGTCTATCCTACCACATAATATCATAACATACTAGCACAATAAGCACAACAGATAGTGGCATAGCAAAAAAAATTATCACAGAGACAATCATCTCAACTATAATCAACTACTAGTGGGCCGATATTGGTGCCTTCGACCCACTTCTACTGGAAGGTAACTCACCTCAAATGCTGTGAAGTAGTTGGACTGTCCCCAGCTCTGAAATCACCCCACTCAAACTCCTAAACATAAAAGATTTCCTTTAATTACCCCTTTCATAATCATAACCCCTTAAGGGTCAACTTTGGTCAAAGTCAAAGTCAAAGTCAACATTCTGGTATTGGTCAAAGTCAACATTTCGATTTGACTCAACTCGTCGAGTTGGCCCTTCAATTCGCCGAGTCTCATAACTCATAAAACCCTGAAATCGTGATCCAACTCATCGAGTTCTTTCACGAACTCCTCGAGTTCCTCCTATCCACAGAATCGGGACTTTCCCACCCAGCTCATCGAGTCCGTCCTTGAACTCGTCGGGCCCTTCCTTTTACAGAATCGAGCCACTTCGACCCAACTCGTCGAGTTCCTCGGTCTGTTAATCTTTCTTAATGTATTAAGCCATTATTCTTCAAATCTAAGTCCCATACTCCAGATTTGGGTCGAATACACCTCTAGGAGGGTAAAGTTTCCGACTTTACCCATTAAGGCCCATCCTAGAAGAAATGAGCCCTAACCCTAGCTCAAAATGGCTTAGTTCCAGCTTCAAAAACCATCAAAACTTCAAGATAAGCCATAGGATCATAGATCTGGACTCTAGGGATAGTTTGGTCATGTAAAGTTCCTATCTTTACTTGCATGCATAGACTACTTTGCTCAAAAGGCTAAAAAGATGGTCCACACGTTGCATGGGACTTCCATGGCCATAAATTTGGCACATTTATTCCATGAAGTCCCCTAAAGACCCTAGATCTAAAAGGTTTACCCACATGGGACGTCCAAGTCACAAAGACCAACATTATTGGACCAAAATATGGAGAAAACATCCTAAACTAGATCTAAACATACTATAGACAAGATAGGAGCTTTATACCTTAGATGAACCAGAAATGAAGCTAAACTTCTAGATCTACTCTCCTCCTACACGTCCTTGCTCCTTCTTCAAGTATCTTCTTCTTCAAAATCACAAAGAATACACAAAAATGGATCAAAATCTCAAAAGTGGATTAGGTTTTTGTGGCTAGGGTTTGGGACAATAGAGTTTGTAAATGAGGCCAACTTATGGGGGTTAAGGTGTTTAAATAGGGTGTAAAACCCTGAAAATTAGGGTTTCATTCTTCCAGTCCATTGAGTATACTCCACAACCCGCATCCCAATCCATCTCTACTCAACGATTTTGGGGCCTCCAACTCGTCGAGTTTCTTTACAAAAAATGAATAAATTATGAATTGAATACATATCAGGAACCAGACGTTACAACTTCTCTATGGTCACATCGTGACACCCGGTTTTACCCAAAAACCATGCCTTTGACTCCTTGATGCCCTATACCGATCCGTTTTGGAAACTAGGTGTTACATTACTACGGGATCAAAACTATTTTATTATTAAGTTATAAAGTCTTTAACTGCATGTGTTTAGTTTTCATTTATGCAAATCCAAACAAATCCCCTATTTTGTAACTTTAATACCTTACACAAACATGTATAAGCATTTGTATTGTGTCTCTGTTAACCGGCCCTACTTCCTCTGTGTTACATTTTAATTATAGTTTTGTAGTGATTTTTGGAGTTCATTTTGTACTTATATTATTATTGGGTTTGACACCTAACACTCTATATATGTATGTACTTTGGCTCAATCCAATGATCCGCCTAGATCTATTTCTATAGATCTTTATACCCAATATGTATGTTGATTCTCCTAAATCTTTCATAGAGAAACAATCCTCAGGCCAGGTTTTCACACTTTTGCAAAGTTGGGACATCATTTTCTATGAATAGTACATCATCGGCAGAAAGTACAAGGAGACTAAAACACTCCTACTAGCTCTGACATTTATACATTGGTCATCTTCATTCATTGAAAAACCAAACTCTTTTAATTTCTTATCGAAGCAAAGATTACAACTGGGAGATGCTTGTTTAAGTCTATAAATTGATTTTTCAAGCTTAAACACTCTATTTGCATACTTAGATTGCATAAAACCCTCTGGCTATGCCATATACACATCCTCTTATAGTTTTTAATTAAGGAAAGTGGTTTTTACATCTATTTTCCATATTTCATAATCATGAAATTTTGTTATGGAAAATAATATCCTAATAGATTTTATCATCGCTATTGGTGAAAAGGTTTTTATCATAATCAATTCCTTAAGTCTAAGTATATCCTTTTGCGACCGGCCAACCTTTGTATGTGTGTTCATTACCATCTGTGTCAGTATTCTTCTTGAAGACCCATCTACGTCCGATTGTTTTAAGGCCATGTGTGTGATCAACCAAGTTCTAAATTTGGTTGTTGTACATGGATTTCATCGTGCTCTCCATAGCTTCCTTCCACTTGGAAGCCTTAGGGATTTCTATAGCTTCCTGATAGTTGGTAGGCTCAACATGTTTTCAACATCTAGTTGAGTACTAACACCAACATCAACTTCTTTGTTGTTTGACTCTTGAATCTTTTCAATATCAATTTGCCTCCCACTGTCCTCTTTGAATATCAACACCAATTCACGAAACACTACAATTGGAGAAATAAAGACTTTGTTCTCTAAAGGTTCTCAAAACAAATACCCAAAATATCTAGCAAAATATCCAACAAGGTTGTTACAATTCTCTTATCTAGGTTCCAACTTTTCGAGAGCTTCACAAATAATGTAAGCCTCATAATTTTAAACTTTCAGAATATGCAAGTGAAGGAATGTCCTTACTAGAGTATGTTTCTCAAACCTTATTTTTGGGTACAAAGTCAAGGACTTTGTAACAATCTTCATGCTACAATTCTAGAAATTGTTTGGAAGCATAATACGAGTCATCATGAACCAAATCAAACAATGATTAGGTTCTCCTTCCAATTACACTATTTGCAGTATCTTGGGTGGAGATAGTTGTGAAATGATTTCATAATTCCTTACACGATTGCTACACTTTTGACTAATATGCGCACTATACCTATTGGATTTGAGAAACTTATCCATTTTCCGAGTTGATTTTCACTTCGTTTCTCTGAACATCTTGAGGGTTTCAGACTTATGTTTAATCAAATAAATATATACATACCTGCAACTCCATAATGGCTCTAGGATTTATTATGTTAGAATTAGCGTTCCTTAACATTCCATGCAACTTCATAATATCTCTTTCCAAGTTATTCATATTAAAATTTAGAGTAAACTAATTATATGAACTGGTTAGTGAGTAGAAGACAATATCAATAGCCAACTCACAACCAAATGGAAATCCTAATCTCTCCGATACATCAATGTACGATGTACACTGACATTTTCTCCCTCATGCGACTTTAGATGCATTAGTTGGAGGAGCCTCATGAAGAGCTTCAACCAGGGTACATTATTTCTTTCCTTCCGTACCTGAGAGTTACTCTAAATGCAGAATATAATCAAGATAGTTTTGCCCATTCAGCTTATCCTCCGAGAGGATTTTTAAGAGTGTTAAATTCATAGTTGATGAGTTTGTGTTTGCAAACATTCATGAAAATAGAGTTTCATTTTGGTTGGTTTGTAAATTCCTTAAAAATAATTACATTGTTCAGAATATTTAAATAAGGCCAGGACTTATATATCACTTATTTTTGTGAAAATGTATGTGATAATCACACCAATAAGCTATTTAGGTACGCAATACTTGTTGTCAATTTCAGTCTCTATGAAATTCCTAGATCTATTGTGATTCATTGACTTTTGGTAAATGCCATGTTTAATCTGTTTTACGATCATCTATGGTAGGTGGACTATAAAAGCCAAAGTGACTTCAAAAGCATATATTATATGTTACAATAATGCAAAAGGAGATGGGAAAGTTTTTTCCTTTAACCTTCTTGACTCTAATGGTGATGAAATATGTGTCATATGCTTCAATGTTGTAGCTGATCAAGTTGAAATGGGTAAAGTTTACTACATTTCAAAAGGTAGTGTAAAACCTGCTTCAAAAGGTTTTGATTGTTTAAAAAATGACCATGAAATCTTACTGGACAATACATCAAAGATTCAACCTTGTTTGATGACGACAGTTCCATTCCACTCCAACAGTTTCAAAGAGTTCTATTGGGTGTCTGGTAGGGAGAAGATGGTAGGAGAAAACATTGACTATAATAATGTTACACATTAAGAAGATGATATATTCTTGTTTGAACCCAAATTTTTATTTATAAATTCTTAATTTAGCACAAACATATATATGAAATTATGTGAATGAAAAAGTTTTCATTCGTTTAAAGGACACATGGATATGCCTCCTAATTCATTGATTTTTATAACCTACGAATTATCGTTAACGCTAATGATATTCAACTCGTGGATGGACAAACTGTTGAAAAACTTTATTGTATTTTTATTTATAACTTTTTTGTTACTAATTAGGGACAACAAATGTTGTTGATGTAGGTAGCTAATTCATTGTTGTATGTAACATGTATCCCACATTATAAGAAAAAGTACAACCGAAAAGTTTCCTTTTTTCAAAAAATTAGATCCACTACAAGATGTACTTTATATTATTAAAGGCTAAAAGACACATCAACCATAGTTATAAAAAAAAATATATAATGAGCAAATCGATTGTTACACTACATGAACAACAAGACATCTATTTTGAATCTTGATATAACATCTTGAAGTTAACCTACTTCCTTAACCTTGATACTAGTATTCATCTCTATAATCATGGGATATGACAGCATATGGTAATCTTCATAAATCTTAGTTAGGTAACTAACATGACTTCGAAAAAAAGATATAACATCTAACCATATAACCATACGATAATCTCAAATGCTCACTTATATCCGTCCAATAATGGACCAAATATGAGTATTATCCCTACTAGGCGATAATCTCGTATCTACGAATGATGAACAAGCATGGACACATTTGCTCATATAAAATGGAATTAACCTCTCATTTCATATTGGTACTTATCTAGTATAGAGTAAATATGTTTCTCTTTATTCCTACTAACAAAATTGTTCCATTATTACCGGCATAATAGAACAAATATGAACCCTTGCGTGACTCACTTCCTTTTTTGTTTGTCAGTTTTGGGAGTATCCTCATTCATAGGACCGAGATCTACATCTATGAATTGAAAGGTCAGAATGATCCATAGTTTTTAGAGTCGATAGATCTTCAAATTTTCCATTTGAAAAAAAAAAATTGAAAATCTTCTTATTGAATGATCACGAGATTTACCAAAAATCTAATTTTTTATCTGGAAGAACAATATCATCATTTTTGTTCAATAAAATACCAAAGTTGATTATTGACTCATTTCATACTAGAAATAATCACAGAAAATCCTTTGTTACCATTAGTGTTTGCATGTGTGTTGTGTTTAGTCACTTAACTTTTGATTTTGTGTTCATTTGGTCATTTAACAAGTTATAAGTTTTAAAATGTCACTTAACTTTTAAATTTTTGCTAAAATATATGTCACTATAACCGACAATAACAGGTTTCCATATCTTTTTTTGTCATCTAAGGTCATCAGACTTTCTTTTTTGGCTATTTTAGGTCACTAAACATTTTTTAGGCTAATTAGTCACTAAACTTTTGAAATTTTGCTTATTCTATTTTTTATATATTTTTCCATAATATTCATAGTTTTTTTGTTATCCGGTTGTATACTAATTGACTGAAGATAATCATATTTTGGATCCATAATGTAATGCCCTGTTCCGAATCGTTTCCTATGTACGGGTGGTGACCCGAAGACCGAGTATCATTAGGCTTAGGGCCTTTGAGGAAAATATATTTAGACCCATTTGAGTGTGGGTAATGTAATTTGATGATTTGGGAGTTCGGTATGTGTTTTGGCGCCAAGGGGTATTTCGGTAAAGTGTCAGTTCGGGCTTTTATGAATTTTGGATCTTTTTTTTCGGAAAATTTTAAGGCAAGGATGAGTTGATAGAAGTGTAGAGCTTCTCGTTACCTTTCCGTGGATATAAAAAACGTCAAAATTGCAGTTAGAACGAAGAAGTTATGCCCATTTTAAGTTTGGTCGGTTTTGGGTTATGCTGAGTATGTTGGGTGTACAGAGGGGAGTACGTTGGGCGTACTGAGGCACCCTGAGTACGCTGGGCGTACCAGAAGTATGCCAGGCGTACCAAAAGTACGTCGGGCATACGTAATCAGTGCACAAACCCTATTTTCGTGGTTTGAGCCCGATTTAAGCTCTTTAACTCTTCCAAACCCATTCCATTCTTAGCCTCCACCCCTCCAACACCCCTTCCATGAAACCCTAACCCTAGTTGGGGCTTGTGTGCTAAAAGAAGGTGTTTTTGAGTGCTTTTGAGTATGAATGGTGCACCTTGGAGAAGAAGGAACTTCTTGGAGAAGTGTTGGTTGCATTGGAGCTTGTAGATCTGGACTTTGTTCGCCCTTATCTATCTTCTAGAGGTATAAAGTTTGAATCTTGATGATGCATTTGTTAGATCTAACTAGTTTTGGATGTTATGAGTTTTTGGTCATTTTAGTGCATAAAGTTTAGATCTTGAAAGTTTGTGACCTTGTTATGGATAAAGTTGGAAACTTTATCCATCTAAACATCATTTTGATTCACATCTGAAAGTTGGAGACTTATACTTAATGGATTAAGTTGAAAAATATGAACTTTTGGGTCTCTTTAAGACTTAACGACCAGATCTTGTTTGTTGGGACCATTCTAATGGATAAAGTTGGAAACTTTATCCATTATAAAGCTATTATGAACTACAAAAATGTGAACTTGGCCCTTCTATCCCTTCCATGCAAGAGTTGTGATGTCTTATTGGGTTAATAACTTAGGGTTTTGGGCATTAAGCACTTTATAGCCATGCAAAGTCATAAAGTTAGAAACTTTATGACTTAGGACATCATTTTGGGTTTGGATCTAAGTTTTGGATGTAGGAACTTAACGAAATAAGCTCTTAATGAAGTTTTGGGACTGGGCAGAGTACGTTGGGCGTACCTTGTGACAACCCGTAATTTCTATCTTGTAAAAGTCAAACTTAGTCAACAAAAATCAAACATATCAATCAAAGGTCAAACTTGTTCCTTTTATTATCTTAATATAGTTAGGGTAATGAATTTATAGGTGTATAAACCTAGCATTCTTAAGTGTTATGGTTTATGGAGGAAAGTCATTTGGAACTGAGGTCCGCAAACCTTGCTTAGACCGTGAACGGGCTTCGGACCGTGAACCCTTGGTTTGTGGCCGTGATCTCAACCCTATATATATTGGTGTTGACTGATTTTTTACTCACTTCTACACTTCTGACCGCAAACACACCCATTCTCTCCCAAAGATCATCAACCGTAAACCCTCTTTTCTCTCATCTATCATCCGAGGATCCTTAATCCACCTTCGAATCTGTTGAGAATCATCAAAAGTTAATCCTTTCAAGCAATCAAGTGTTCTTCATTTCTTAGTTTTCGGCCGTGAACCCTTTACGGCCGTGAACACTGAGGTCTGGCCGTGAATATCAAGCAGTTTCTTGATTTCGGTTCTAACACTTATTTTGTAAGTGTTCCTTACATCCTAGGTTGTTTTCCTAATACCTCTGAGATTATATTCACTAATTTCATGCCAATATGTTGCATAAATTGCTATTTAGGACTTGTTTCGTCCCGGGAACTAGCTTGTGAATCAATCATCCTATATCGAACATTCAATCGAATCACTCCCACAAGGTGAGTTCATACCCCTACAATTACAGTTTTAAATGCTTTTTAGGGGAGAATACAAGTAGAACACAGTATAATGGTGTTAACCTCTTACATGTGAAAATGTCAAAGAAAAAGGATTTCTTATACTCAAACACTTGTTAAAACCATTTTAAAACCATTCTTAGATTTATATTTTTATCAAAATCATATTCGTGTATCTATTTATGTATAAGTATGATTTAACGGACTTAAGACTATTGCTAAATACCGTAACTCCTGTTCTTTGTTTGGTTGTGGGCTTAGGGTAGGATCACTAGTCCGATTGTCGGCTAAATCATAGTTATACTTATTGAATACATACATGAATATTAAATCCCATTTTTAAGGAACATACTTAACTCAGTTGCTTATGTGAACAATTGAGTATTTTTCTACAAATCGGTAACCGTTCAAACAAACATAGTAGTAAAAAATATAATAGGTATAGTTTAGAGGATCACTACATGTTAACCTTAATTAACAGTTTGGTTTTTAAGGTAGTTAGTGCATCAGTAGGATATTTTATACAAACTACTGTAAAACTTCATTTTCCATTACATTCATACAGTGATAATCTCACATGAGAAATGCATACTATTTTTCAAGTAAAGATAGTTACCTATATGGAAAAACATACATTTTACACTACATTTAAGAGAACAGAACATACAAACAGTTGAGTCTTGGTAGAAGACCACATTTCATTTTTAGAAGAAAATATAGGATTTTCTGCGAAAGATACAAACATTTTACTAGTCAGATACAAACATTTTCTTACTAATCAACTACAAACATTTTCATGAAACAAATGCAAACATTGGACACTAAAATACTCATGAACTCACCAACTTAATGATGGGTTTTATACATAGCAAACAATCCTATGTGTGCATGCAACCCTAATTTGAGGATCTATGTTTTCACTATTAGACATACAAGCATTGAACACAAAAACTAAAAAACCTAGGAGGCACATGTAATTTTCAAAATTAACATATAATTAGGGTTAGGATACATACCTTTATTGTTATATTGTAATAACACTCAAATCCTTGAAGATCTTGAACTTTGGTAGCAAGCGCCACAAGCGGTCGCGCCTCTAATGGCTCACAAACAAACCTAGCAACCAAGGATTACTATGGAGAGAGAGAAGTAGAGTAGAATTTTGGCCCTTATCCTTTCTTGGAGTGCATAGGACGAAATCCAACCCTATAGGGGTTTATATAGGTGATAAGGAAGGTTTAGGATAAGGCAAGTATATTTTAGATAACCCTAATCCCTTAACTTCCTCCCTAAGGCTTCCAAGGCACCCTTAGAGCCCAAGGAAACCCTAGGACACTCTAGATTTCGTTCCCCACCTCTAAGGGAGGTTCCAGAATGCTCAATGCTCAACTTTTGAACATTGTCACCTTTAGTCCCTGCAGTTTCAATTAATTCCTTTAATCCTAAAATTAATTCCAAATTAATTTCTATTTAAATATTAATTAAACAATATGATTTCTAATTAATATATTATATCCATAATACATTAATAAGTCATCTATCTTGATTTCAAATTAATTTATTAACCAAGTAATAAACTAATAAATCATTCTTCTCTCTCCAACAGTTATCCTATTCAATTGCCAGGTTTGAAGGCAACCCAAAAGGACATTGCTACTATCAATTCAAGTACATACCAATTATAGTTATGGGCTTAGACACCTAATCCAACAGTCTCCCACTTGGATAAGTCTAATAACTATAGTTGCAAGTATAACTTCAAAAATTGACTAGGAAATTTTAGCTACCAAAAGTCACTGTCAAACTCTGACCTAGTCAGTGACGTGTTCTTAGATAAGGGATCAAATATTCCTCCATTCTAGATATTGTATAGACATGAGAGATGGATTATAATCAATCCCTGTCCAATAGTTGTTTCCCGATTTCCGATTTATGACGAATAACTAATTGAACAAATCAAATCAGTCCAGGCTTGGCCAAGCGCTTAAGGGTGTCATCACTAAATCATCGAGGGGCCCACATATATCGCTTTTATCCCACATTGGGTAAAAGGAATGGATAAACTTCGATCATATGCTTGCTCTATTTACTCATCAAATCACACAAAACAATATTTTTATAACACCAAGTTACTGGTGCATTTACATATTATCAATGAGCAACCGAATCGTAAACTGCAACTATATGTCTCCGTTTCAAGAATATAAGATATTATCGTCTCACAATCACTCGTGATAAAATCCATGAAGTGATTCACGTAAGCGTGGGTTTAATCCAATACTCAAATCTTATTTCAGGAGCACTCATGAACACTGCAGCAAACTTTTGCTATGTCTAAACACTTTAGACAATCTACAGTCGGATTCATGACAATCTTCCCTCATTACCTACTTCCAAAGTATGATTGACTGTGGATGTTTGAATAACCTAGTTATTCTGGAAGTCAAAACATGCAAAGTGAAACACAAGAATAATCGAATCCAATATGGCCTCAAACTTGTGAGTATAAATAAAACACATTTTATTTAGTCACCATATTGATTACACATTATTCATTGTATAATGTTTAGAGTAATCAACTTAATACTTGAATCTAAAAACAATAGCTATCCGGTGCTCCAAGCATGCATACTATGTTTACCTATGATCATTACTTTGTGAAATAGATCAATTGAACATATTCCCAATGATGCTCATTTCACAATTCCTAATCCTTATCATAAGTGTAAAAATACCAATTCTTGCCACTATTAGAATATTTTAGATTCTAACATTTTACGCAATGATCCTTTTGTAACGACATAGCACCAAAGTCATCAAGACTTTGCCAATGATATTACAAAGTGCTTTATTGGATATTGTTACAAGACAACTCCATAGTCATAAAGTCTCAAATTCAAAGTACACTCCTTTGAACATCCTTCTTACATAAAAGTTTCTAATCTACATAAATCCTTAATATCCAACTCCTATTATGGAAACATTTCCATAATTACCATATGACAACACATTCTAAATAGAATCCTATCTATTCATAATAATGTCAATATGGTCTATTCATTACTATACTTCCAACTGCCCACAAGTGATTAATCTTTGGCAAACCTTAGATCGTCATTGACAATTGTTTAATTATTTTAGTCATATCCGGTTCTGGTCCTGTTTTTCCCTCTTAATGCCCTAGGCATTTGGAAAATCAGAACTGTCGAATATTACAGCACATGTAATCGATCCTATACCCGAAGCGTATAGGATACGATACATAATGTCTTACATAAAGACAAGATACTTTATCAGTCTCTTGCTATAATATTGTTATATATATATATATATATATATATATATATATATATATATATATATATATATATATATATATATATATATATATATATATATATATATATATATATATATATATAATTTCCTTATTTCGAACCTTTTCAACATAACATTTATATATGTCCTTTGGCTAAATTTGATTAAAATTTCACGATCTAATCTTTTAGATTTGAAATGAAGTATAAGTTCCTCTCCCTTAATTGCAGCAAAACAAATTTTCAAACTCTGCAACTTTGCGAATTGAAACTTTTGTTTTCTATAATTAACATTGCTAACTCGCAATTCTTAACATAATAATCATGCTCCTACTAACATGATGATTATATCCTTACCAACATAACACTTATGCTCCCACTAGCTTTGACATGTACTTAGAAATCAGCTGGACTTCTAGCAATCAATACTTATTGACTTTCATTACCAAAGTTCATATTTCTGATATGAGATGCTTTGATAAGACTTTATCTAAGCTTCTTAAAATTATACACCTTTCCTTAGATAACTCATATGTGTGTCTGAACTAATTCAGAACTTAAAACAATAAGTCCTAAATGTTCAGACTAATTGCCAAATCTCACAATTCGAACTATGAAGAGGGATGTCGTAATCATAATCGAATTTGAGAATGCAATTTACATAATGTTATCTTCTTAAAATCTTCTTAGTGAAAGCGTTTCCTCATAATCATTTTCATGAAGCGGAGAGAAATCTTATGACACTTAGATTTTATGGTGTATGTGCTCCTATACATGTGAATTTGTCATAAACATAATCATAAGATAATGTTTGAGACAAATCCAAACTCTTATGGACAGAACTTGTGCATTCTTAATTTCTTGCCATCAAGGGTCCCACCATTGCTTCCAAGTTATTTAGAAGCTCACCTATATTAGTCAATGCACCTTCATTGAACAAGGTGCTTGCCTTTATGCAGTCAATTGAGAACTTGTAGAACTCATATGCATAAGTAACTTTAATGGAATGACATAGAAACAAAATTGTGTCAACTAGTGATTAATAATAGGTTTACTCTTGATTAGTTCTTGAAACCTTTCAAGATCTTTAAGACTCCCACTGACCTCTAGACATATAAGATTCTTTTGTCAAGAAACATTTCTTATCAAACAAATTGTGACAACCCGAACCTTTTTTCGTTACCGTTAGCCGATTTCCGTTAATAAAATTTGAATTTTATTGAGCTCTGTCAAATTCCTTTGATTTGGAAATTCATTTAGGTTATATAATTGAACTTTCTTTTATGAGTCGGAACCAAAATCACGCGAAAACCCGAGTTTCCTTCGAAATCAGCGAAAATCCGGCCTGATTGGTGTTCACGGCCGTGAACCCGATCACAGCCGTAAACCGGATTACGACCGTAAACCCATTCTCGGTGGGTGGACCCCACCACCGACCATACACCCAGCCTATAAATACAGGACTCCCACCTTCATTTGAACTTTTCTGGCCGAAAACTCCCCCATTTTCTCTCTAACCTCTCAACCGTAAACACCAAAACACCCTATTTTTTTTTTCCGAAAATCATCAAGAATCACATTTGGAGGTTGTTTTGGAGCATCTAAAATGCATTTTTCATCGAATCCAACATCATTGTTCTTAAGTTTACGGTCGTACACCCTTCAAATCTTCAAATCTTCAAAGGGCGTAAACTGTTTACGGCCGTAAACCCTTCGAAGATTCATAAATCCTTCAAGAACACCGTTCACGGCCGTAAACCCTTCAAGGGGCTGTTCACGGCCGGAAACCCTTCACGGCCGCAAACTCCTTCACACCGTGAATCTTGACTGAAAACTCGCTTTTCCGATTCAATCGAGTCCCGGTAACATTCCTAAACCAAAAACAAGTGTTTTTATAACACTATAAATAATGGTTTTGCTAATAAGATACATATATGTATTTAATTGTTATTAGGATCCCGTTAAGTTCCGCATACATCAATCCGAGGGTCTTCATGTCCAGTTTCGCTGTCCGACTTTTCACGCGACCAACAGTGAGTTCATACCCCTATGCTTTTACTTATTTTAATGTTTTTCAGGGGGGGGGGGAATACAAGCCAAACGCAAATGATTTTTGTGAACTTATACAAAAGAATTTCAACACGTTTAAAACGTATGCAATTGATACAACCATAAGATTTCCATGTTTTATAAAATATTTTGATATTTTGACCCATTTTGTAACATGTCGAGCATAAGGAATGTTTTCAACGTACAACCATAATTGCATACTTTTCAGATCAATACACGAACCAATTATACAACATACATACAAACTATAATAGGTATAGTTTGGGATTTCAATACACAATTTTACAAATTCAGAGCTTATACATTAACGCACATATAAACTATGACAGACTTAGTTTATGATATACATTACTACTTTCGAAATTCGAGAGTACTACATTAGATAAATATTTAAGTATAATTAATGTTACACTACAAGTATACAACGGATTCGAATACAAGAGAACAATACAGAACCACACGTAAACTAGTTAATACAGGATTATGAGACAACTCTTCAATTGTACCTTTCGGGGTACAGATTAAATCCTATCATAGTATAACCAGAGTCTCCTGGAGGGAGAGCGTGAGATTTGTGAATAGATCTATTCGGGACTGACCATCCCACACATGAACTGCTAGCTACAGTTAGGCAGGCATGCCTGGGGTGACAAATATCATATATCCGACACTTGAAGAACGTCGTAAAGGTCACTAGGTCATATCAAGCATGGTTATACGACTCACAATAGTATACACTAAACTTATTGTTTACGGGATTTCATTCTTCTTTAGTTTTACTTTTAATTAATAAAACTAGTTCATAATACAACTGGAGGACTCCAGGGATTTCAACTCATAGTTTTATTTTAAATAATGAAACTACTATACATACTGGTGATAGCCAGGGTTTTCATACAAAAAGGGTTTTCATTCAAAACAACGTTATGCAATACAGCTGGTGATAATCAGACATACAAACTAATACATTATACACTACTACAGAACATAGTGATAAACATATATGTTAGAAAATATTGGATTTTCTTGGGAAGCATACAAACATTTTACAGATTCAGTGACATGTTTTCATTACAAAAACATGTTTATGAACTCACCAGCGTTTATGCTGATGCTTTCTTTTCAAAACCGCTTGTATTCTCAGGAAATCAGTAGTCAGGTACCTCGGCAGACTTTTGAGAAGACGGAGCGTATAGAGTCTTGTATTTAATTTTTGCTACTTTTGATGTATATAAATATGAAGCAAACAGATGTAAATACTTTTTTTATATATACAATGTAATGGTTGTGTTTACTTTGATTACTATGATGCAATTGTTGTGATACTACATATGACGTCATCCACCCTCGAACGTTTCCGCCGTTTCGGTTTGGGGGTGTGACACAAATATTCAAGAGTTAGTGCGGTTTCTTATCAAAATAAACACCTCGCACAATTGGTCCTAGTTGGTCTTTGTCTTATCCAAGACATCACAACTTACCAATTTCAAATGTACAAGAGTAAGAAACTTTTCTACTCCACATTTGATGAGTGTTCTTCAACCTTTTCTTAAGATTTTGTCACTTAAGTCACCATCTAGAAGTATTACTCTAAGACTCGATTTTGGAACGAAGTATGACTCATCCTTTTGATTTAACCATTTCAACAATTCCCGATTCCTCTTCTTAGTCATACTTATGCACTAAGGTGTCCTTAGAGGATCAATTGTGATATGGTTTCATAATCACTAAGATGATCATAAAACATGAGACTTAAGTACTCTCCCTTATTTTCAGATTGGAGAAACTTTTATCTTTCTGCCTAATTGATTCTTCTTATTCGTTCTGCTATTCATTGGAACTTTCCCAATGATTCAGAATCACACTTAATCTTGTAAGCATAACCATAGTTACTAAACTTTTAGTAAATCATGACAAATAGTATTATCGTTTTTGTGGTGGACTTGACCAATGCACAACATTGTGTTCTAGTCATTTAGTCCTTCACTTGACTCACATACTTGTGTGAACAAGGAATAAGTCTTAATTTCCCAAATACGAAGGTTCTCATTCATCACACAATACAAGTTGTATGATTCCAAGTTTATGTCCAATTGAAACTTGGGCGATGAGAATCTTTCCTTATTTGGTAAATTTCTGACACTACCACAAATAACATAACTAAGAATCACATCCATCTCAACATTTATAATAATACAAACAAACATCAATTTTCATAAATGCCATTGCAAGGAATTATAAATAAGACAAAAAAATTATTTTATTTATAAAAGTGCGGAAAAACTTATCCTTACAATGCAATTACAAATGAAAAGTATGTTACTAAACATTTCTAAGCAATCTATCCTAACTCTCAAACAGCAGCTCAAAAATCCGATCTTCGAACCATGCAATCGAAATCCATTTCTTCGTGATCAGACTCAGCTCACTCTTCCTTTAAGCTTCCTTTTTTTCTTCGATCCTACAAAACATCAAAATGCAATCTTATCACATCATGTATTAAGAATCTATAAATAGGAACTTAATAGAGTTAGATAGTGGATTTACCTGAAGCAGAGTTATACATCTTGACTATTCCATCTTCGCGATCCTTCAGGTAGATACGGCAGCTTCGCATCCAATGCCCCTTCTCTTGGTAGTAGAAACAAATGGACTCTTTTGGAACAACACATGGGACAATCTCAGATTCAGCCTTTCTCTTTACCATCCGGTCAAACGGTTTGACTATGTCCAATCCCTTTCCATTGGGAAGAGAAGACTTTTCTGGACTTTAATGTTGCCATTTTCAATGTCCATGGAAGTTTGGGAGGTTGATCTACCAGTCAAATTTGCTTTACCAGTGTGTCAAATCATTGTTGATTCAGCATCAATAAGCAAATAGGTAAGATCAATGGGGGTCATGTCGTGGTCCATCATATAGTAATCTTTAACGAACTCACTATATGATTCGGGAAATGATTGAAGAACCAAGTCAACAGCCAACTTCCTTGAGACATCGACACCCAACATCCCTAACTTGTCAATATGCAACTTCATATCCAAGACGTGAGCACATATAGACTTTCCTTCTTCGTGTTTGCTTGCCAATAGGGCTTGAGTGACCTTGAACTTTTCAAGTCTTCGAACACGTGGGTCAGGGAGAATTATTGGAGGAGGTGGAGGAAGTGAAGAACGATTTCTGTTTCCATGATCCAATCGTGGAACATCATCTTCAGGTGGAAAGCTTTTTCCAAAGGATTCGGGAAGACCACAGTTGTTAGATTTTGACATCTATAAAACGGGAGAAATTCAAGTTAGTTGATTCAATCCTTAATATAACACTCAAATGAAATATTAAGGCTAGGACCCAACACAATATTCTACAACTCGGAAGAGGGATGCCGTAATACAATTGCAGAATATTTGAAGGTAGGTAAATGACGATTTACCAATTTCCACCATGAAAAACAAAAAAATGAAAATTAGGTTTTAAATGAATTGAAACTCCTAGATCTTTTGAGATTCATTGAACTTTTCAATGACATGTTTAATCTCGATTATGCTCTTCAAGTTTGTGACTGGGATGCCGAGGATCACAAATAAGGTGTGAATAACCATACAAATTAGCTTGGTACTCTCGAAGACGTATATCACCTAATCAATGTGCCGGTTAACCACACACGCTCCATTGATCTATGATAATCCACGAGCTACCCATTGCCATCCTTTATTGGTCCCATATTAGTGTGCCGGTTAACCACACACGCTCCACTAACGACCAACAAGGTGCAATGTGCAATTTCATGGATTAGCACCAAATTCACATTTTTCCTAAAGTAACTAAGATTTGAGAATTTAAAAAGGTTTTTAGTTACTTCGTATTTCATTATACTTATAATGGAATGTTGTTTCCTATCCTACCCATTCAGCTAACGACCCTCCACTGGTAAAGGGTGCGGTGGGTAAGAGTGGATACCCAATGACGGTCATTTTATACGCTGCTTCCTTAAACACCCCTTATAGACCAACTTCATGAATGAGGCCTACTAACGGTAAGACTGACATTTACTTATATATATATAATATTAAACTTTTAATTATATATAGTATAAGGGTGTATTTTATACTTTTAAAATACTAAGTGTTTTAATCAAATTTAAAATTTTTCGAAAATTAATAGTTTTTAATTTTAAAATTTTAAATATCAAAACTTTGATTTAATAATTATCCAAAATTAAACAATTAATTTAAACTATTAAATCTTAAAGGATTATCCATTAAATTAAATAATTAATTTAACCTAATCCCTTTATCCCCTAGATTTCGAAAATTTGGGAAGGGATAATACAAAATCTTTAATTATCTACTTAAACAATTAACAAGATAATTACCAAAGATTATCCTAATCCTAAAATTTTGAAATCTAATCATGGGGAGGAAGGTATTTTCAAAAACCCTAGGGTATACCAACCCTAAAATCGAAAATATGGGGCCAAAGGAAAAAGGGTTCAAGAAACCCTAACAAATTTCGAAAATCCAAGCACTAGGGTTTATTTGCCATAAACCCTAATTTGTCAAATTCATAATTTTGAATCAAATCTAATTGAAAACAACAACCAAAAGTTCTGATACCACTGATGGGTTTTATACATAGCAAACAATCCTATGTGTGCATGCAACCCTAATTTGAGGATCTATGTTTTCACTATTAGACATACAAGCATTGAACACAAAAACTAGAAACCCTAGGAGGCACATGTAATTTTCGAAATTAACATATAATTAGGGTTAGGATACATACCTTTATTGTTATATTGTAATAACACTCTAATCCTTGAAGATCTTGAACTTTGGTAGCAAGCGCCACAAGCGGTCGCGCCTGTAATGGCTCACAAACAAACCTAGCAACCAAGGATTACTATGGAGAGAGAGAAGTAGAGTAGAATTTCGGCCCTTATCCTTTCTTGGAGTGCATATGACGAAATCCAACCCTATAGGGGTTTATATATGTGATGAGGAAGGTTTAGGATAAGGCAAGTGTATCTTAGATAACCCTAATCCCTTAACTTCCTCCCTAAGGCTTCCAAGGCACCCTTAGAGCCCAAGGAAACCCTAGGATACTCTTGATTTCGTTCCCCACCTCTAAGGGAGGTTCTAGAATGCTCAATGCTCAACTTTTGAACATTGTCACCTTTAGTCCATGCAGTTTCAATTAATTCCTTTAATCCTAAAATTAATTCCAAATTAATTTCTGATTAAATATTAATTAAACAATATGATTTCTAATTAATATATTATATCCATAATACATTAACAAATCATTTATCTTGATTTCAAATTAATTTATTAACCAAGTAATAAATTAATAAATCATTCTTCTCTCTCCAACAGTTATCCTATTCAATTACCAGGTTTGAAGGCAACCCAAAAGGACATTGCTACTATCAATTCAAGTACATACCAATTATAGTTATGGGCTTAGACACCTAATCCAACACTTAAATGTTGATACTCTCTTTCAAAATAACTTGTATTCTCAGGTCACCAGTAGACACGTACATTGGACCAGGTTTTAAGAAGATGGAGCATGTTCAAGACTCGTCTTTTATTTTGACATATTATTTTTTGGTGTCTTACAACTATACACAGAACACACATGTATAAACTATATTATTAATGCAATGGATGTTGTTGCTTGTTTTACTATTATGCTTTGTTATGATATTGTACATGACGTCCTCCGCCCCCGAACGTTTCCGCCGTTCTGGTTTGGGGGTGTGACATACCTGGTGGTACGCTGCGCGTATGCAGTCAGCGCTCCACTATTGGTAAACATTAGAGTACGTTGGGCGTACTCCGCTGGGAATAAATATTGACTTTTGGACCTTGACCGTTGACTTTGACATTGACTAGGGTGACCAAGTTTAACCTAAGGGTATTTTGGGTTATCAGGTTAATTATTGATTATGATTTCATTTATTGTTAGTTGGCGTGAGGTTATCCAGTTCGGCGGTCCGAGAAGTTATTTGATTATCAGCAGATTGAGGTGAGTTTCCTCACTGTGTTTAGTGGGTCGAAGGCATGAATTCCGACCCATGATCTATTATGTTAGAATACTCATTGTCTGTGTGACACTTATATGTGTATGTGCTTATATGCTTACTGGGCGGGGCCCGATGGTTATTCTATATGCCATTACCTATTATGTTTATATGAATTGTATGTGGGTGGGGCCCGTTATGCGAGTTAGGGAAGGGGCCATTATACTCATTAGGCAGGGCCTGTTATGAGAGTTAGGACGGGGCCGTTATACTCATTGGGCGGGGCCCGTTATGCGAGTTAGGGCGGGGCCCATTATTCGAGTTAGGGCGAGGCCCGTTATACTCATTGGGCGGGACCCGTTATATGCTATGTATGTATGGTATGTGGTATTTTGGGGAACTCACTAAGCTTTGTGCTTAAAGTTTTCAGTTTATGTTTCAAACACTTCTAGTTTCAAAAGGAAGACCCCGGGATGATTGCAGAGCACACACCATTCATTTCCACATTTTGTGATTTACTCTGATGATGATGATGTATTGATAAAATTCGATTACCTTGGTTTTGTGACAATGATATGGTTTACTGTTTTATTAATTTAAAAATAAAATTTTGCAGGTCTTATTTTTGGGACGTTTCACATAATGCCAATAATCAAACAAAACGGATAATTTAGTACCAGAGAAAAACCAACAACAAAAATGAGAAAATAATGATGATTTTTTTGGTTGAGAAGCATATGTTGAGTTTTGTTACTGTTGTAATAGATAAACCTTAAGATAAGAAAGCTGCTAATTATACAATATTACTGGATGAGTGAGAAACAAATAGTTATAGGATTATCACCTAAGTTAATAATTATGTAGTTAAGTATTGACACCAAATTGACGAAACAAATATATGAAGTTCTAAAAATATATTATAAAATATATATAAAACAAAGAAATAATGAAGTTGTAAAAATGAATTTTGAAAAAAAAAAAACATGAAAATAAAGTAAAAAAGTGAAGTTGTAAAAATAAATTGTGAAAAAAATACAAAAAACACAATAAAATTAAAGTCATAAAACGAATTATGAAAAATAACATGTAAAATCGAAAGTACAAAAATAATGTAATAATAAATGAATTGTGGAAAAAATAAATAAATAAAAAAGAATGAACACAATTTCAAAAGTTTAATGACTAATTAGCTAAAAAAAAGTTTGGTAACCCAAAATAGCCAAAAAAGAAAGTCGGATGACCGTAGATGACAAAAAAGATATGGAAACCTGTTTTTGTCGGTTATAGTGACATTTTAGCAAAAATTAAAAAGTTAAGTGACATTTTAAAACTTAAAACTTGTTAAATGACCAAATGAGCACAAAATCAAAAGTTAAGTGACTAAACACAACAAACATGTAAACAATAATGGTAACAAAGGATTTTCTGTGATTATTTCTAGTATGAAATAAGTCAATAATCAACTTTGGTATTTTATTGGATAAAAATGATGATATTGTTCTTCCCGATAAAAAATTTAGATTTTTGGTAGGTCTTGTGATCATTCAATAAGAAGGTTTTCAATTTTTTTTCAAATGAACAATTTGAAGATCTATCAACTCTAAAAACAATGGATCATTCCGACCTTTAAATTCATAGATGTAGATCTCGGTCCTATGAATGAGGATACTCCAAAAACTGACAAACAAAAAAGGAAGTGAGTTTCACGCAAGGGTTCATATTTGTTCTGTTATGTCAGTAACAATGGAACAATTTTGTTCGTACGAATAAAGAGAAACAAATTTGTTCTATACTAGATAAGTACCAATATGCAATGGGAGGTTAATCCCATTTTATATGAGCGAATATCCCCATACTTGTTCAACATTCATAGATACGGGATTATCGCCTAGTAGGGCTAATACTCATCATTGGTCCATTATTGGACGAATATAAGTGAGCATTCGAGATTATGGTATGGTGCTATGGTTGGATGTTACATCTTTTTTTTCGAAGTCATGTTAGTTACCTACTAAGATTTATGAAGATTACGATATGTTGTCATATCCCTTGATTATACAGATGAATACCAGTAGCAAGGTAAAGGAAGCAGGTTAACTTCAAGATATTATATCAAGATTCAAAATAGATGTCTTGTTGATGTAATGTAACAACCGATTTGCTTATTATATATGTTTGTATAACTACGGTTGTGGATGTGTCTTTTAACCTTTAATAATATAAACTACATCTTGTAGTAGATCTAATGTTTTAAAAATGAAACTTTTCCGTTGTACTTTTTCTTATAATGTAGGATACATGTTACATACAACAATGAATTAGCTACCTACACCAACAACCTTTGGTGTCCCTAATTTGTAACAAAAAAGTTATAAATAAAAATACAATAAAGTTTCAACAGTTTGTCTGTAGGTCGAATACCATTAACGTTAACGGTAATTCTTAAGTTATAAAAATCCATGAATTAAGAGGCATATCCATGTGTCCTTTCAACGATTGAAAACATAATTTCATATATATATGTTTGTGCTAAATTAAGAATTTATAAATAAAACTTAGGGTTCAAACAAGCTTAATGTGTAACATTATTATGATCAATGTTTTCTCCTACCATCTTCTCTTCTTCTCCCTACCAGTCACCCAATAGAACTCTTTGAAACTGCTGACGTGGAATGGAACCGTCGTCAAAGCAAGGTTGAATGGTTGACGTGTTGTCCAGTAAGATTTCATGGTTGTTTTTTAAATGATTAAAAGCTTTTGAAGCAGGTTTTACACTGCCTTTTGAAATGTAGTAAACTTTACCAATTTCAATTTGGTCATAGAATTGATCAGCTACAGCATTGAAGCATGTGACACGTATTTCACCACCATCAGAGTCAAGAAGATCAAAGGAAAAAACTTTGCCATCTCCTTTTGCATTGTTGTAACGTATAAGTTCTTGTTTTGAAGTCACTCTGGCTTTTATAGTCCACCTACCTTGACACGGGTTCAAAGCAGCAATGGGGATAAATATAATCCTAGGTGTCACTTTGTTTTTTGCTGTGGGTCCCCTGTTTGGATACATTGGAAGGGGATAACTGTTTATAGGTGATGGATAATTTGATGTAGGAGGGTATGATTTTGCATCACCGATAAGATCACAGGTTCCAATAATCACATCAAGGTCGATGATTATAAAAATGCTGAAAAAGTAAATGGAAAGATGTAAGGTATCAATTGATATGTGGGGTTATCACGAAGCAATTAAGCTACACATAAAAAGTGATGAACAAATGGCATACCTTATAAAGTACACCTTCACTTGTTGCTATCAAAGGAAAACATCTTAAATACTACTAATATATACTTCCTAGAGATATATATCGATATTATATTACCAAAAACTAGACAGATACTCAAAAATTGCTACATACACTCTCTAATGCTAGATGTGGATTCTTTTCAAGTCTTACAAGTTGGAAAAAAAGAATCCTTTTAGTACCATGTAAAACCCTTGCAGTAAAAAAGCTGTTCTTATTTGTCTTTCATAAAAAAAAGAAGATAAAAGTGGCATTTGTTTATTAGTCCAGTAAAGACCAAGACTAATATTAAGAACAGGGGTGCTATACACATGTGTTTACAGAGTCACCAAATATATTTCAGGAGAACTGCTCCAGTTTTTTATTTAAAAAAAAATCTATCTGTGATAACAATATTGTAAGGAAGAAAGTATTTCGTCAATTTGCTGAAGCAAATCCACATACACTAACTTCACACAAACATAACGAATGGAAAACTATGAAAGTAGTACGTACGGGCGTTCACGGATGAAATTACAGACATACTCCTTCAACTGAACAACAGAACCCTTCTGCATCTGCTGAGATCTAACCAACTCATTCAGCTGAGCAACAACCATCGCTTGCTGAAAAAACAAGCCATCAGATAGCATAATCCGGTATCTCTCCTGTTTTTCTCCTCCACTTACAGCAGAAGAAGTCTGTGACGGAACAGCCCGAAGTTCTATCACCTGAAGCATAGGTTTCACGTCCGCCGGTTGCCATTTCCCAGAAGATAGCATCGCTATTGCGCCTTCCGTCAGTTGCACCGCCATAATCTTTGATTGGAAGAAGTTTGATCGCAGAGATTTAGTTTGTTCGAGTGTGTGCAGTTTGGGGATATGAAAACCCTACGAGAGAGACCGAATGATGAGAGGGCGGGAAATTAGGGAGGAATATTTTTTGTTTTTATATTTAGCAGAATCTTACACTTAACCAACCTATAATATCAATACCTTCCGGTAAAGACCCCCCTGTTTTTTCTTTATGCAATTGCCTTCCGGTAGTAGAATGTTTGGTTGTTAGGTACAATATGATATTTGTTACTTATTCGTTATATTATTTTTAGCGACCACATTTTCAATTTCGAAAAATATGAATTTTGATTACATATAGTGTAAAAGGCCTCAATGATACATATTTGGGACCAATATGATATATTTGCAGTTTAGGGTTGTTTGATATTCATGACTGATATGATATATTTGCAGTTTAGAGGTTGTTTGATAGTCGTTGATTTAGTCATAATTGATTGAGACGACCGGGTTAGACACACCTCTGAATCTAACCAAGTAAGAAACATACCAAACTTGGTCAAGTAAGAGGCTTCTAAGTATGATATCAAACCATCTAAATCTGATAGGGTCATGTTCAGCCTCTTACTAGACCCAATTAGTACTCAAACAAGAAACATGTTTGACTCGAGAGCTAACATTGTGAAATTCCCCAATTGTTAGTCACATTCCTCTTGGTGCTTACTCCTTGTTTTTTTTAAACGACAAATCTAATATTCTACACCTATATTACCCCATATTCCAGTGATGTCCCGGAAACGAGATTGACACCCTTGACCTCAAGAAGGGAATACAACACCTAATATGATACCACTGAGTTAAAAGCATTTTGGTAGCTCCTTGCTAAATTGGTTGTTTCCCGATCTAAGCGGGTCATTATATGTAACACATGTTAATAAAAGTTAGAAGTATTTAGGGTTATTTTTCACTCTTAATTCATATGCATGAAACTCCTGAATGGATAATGAAATTTGTATAGATAAAATGTTTTTAACATTTATTATTTTTTATATGGATATAAAAATGACCATTTCACCTTTTATTTATTTCATATAAATATCTTACATATACCATTAAATATTTACCAACAAAGAAAGATTTCCATTAACAAACATTTCATATTTGTGACAAAAACTTAATATTCACAAATTGCAAAAAGTAACTAACCATGGTTGATTTACAACAACACAAACCTAAACTATAAAAATATTTTAACAACTAAAGAAAATAAAAAACCAAACTAAATGGAAAACTTGAATTAAAAAAAAAAAAAAAAAAACTCTAGTTGGGCTAATTATTTGGTTAGCTTAAAAGTGCTTGAAAAACTCCATCAACAAAAGTATTAAATAGGGATGCTTAGGTCATATTACTAAGAAAAGATAATACATTCAAAACCTTAAAATCACATTTCCCTTGTAGTTGTTGGCCCAAACAAATTTGGTCTCCCTCTCCTTCTGGCCGTTGGCCTCAAACAAGCACAAAAAAGTGACCTCAAACAAGCACAAAAGAGAGACCAATTTTATCGGTTGGTTTGTCTATTAGTTGATGTTCATGCTCTGTGTGTATATTATAGAGGTTAATTACAAGTTCGTGGTAATTTATTTTCCGACATCAAAAGACATTGACATTGAGGTAGTAATCCTCAAACCCCATATAATCGTATAGTTGATTTATGTTGTTCCAAATGGATTATTATGCGAGTAAATAAATTTTATTTTAAACATTTATATCGCTTTCTATGTAATTGTTTTCATAACCCATATGGATATAACGATCCCCAAGATAGACATAGTCTTGGAATAACTACTTCATATTTGTCATTTATCCTATTGTTTTGTTATAATTAAGTTGTTCAATACATGAATATACCCCTATACCTTCTTTCTGGAGCACCTTGGAGGACCTACATGAAAGGGAAATCGGGGTGAGTAAAGAGGCCTGTGCCGACAACATTTTTTAACCCTATACCGATGAAAAGTCGTCGGGATAGGCTACCGACAACACGTTGTCGGCTCAGAGTTGTCGACATAGGTTTTGAGAAAACCGCATAACGAATTTTCGTTCCCGCCGAAGCTGTAGCGACGACAAGTCCTCATCATGGATACTCAGGTCAAACAAAAGTTGGTCAACCCCATCAACACATGATGTTATTCTTGTAGTGTTCACATTGACATGGTTAAGAGGATTGTATCTTATATCATACAAAAGCCACATTATTTACTCACGAAGCTTTATGAAGCGCTTATTGTTGGTGTCATATCCCATGATTGTAGGTGTGGGTAATAGTAGCAAGGTTAAATAAATAGCTTAACTTCAAGATTTTATATCAAAATTCAAATTCAGAATACAGGTGCCATATTGTTGATGTTATATAATGTATCACCATATGGTTAGTGTATAATTTTCTATAACTTTGTAATATGAAGTATACCTTTTTGTAAAGTTAATATGTTTTAAAAATGAAAATCTTTTGTATGTACTTTGATGAGCAAGTGGGGTGTAACATGCAATGAATTGGCTACCTACGTCGACTGTTGGATATCTTGATAACCAAAACATAAAGGCGGAAGCATAAACTTTGGATCTTTAATCTCGAATATGATTAAAAGAAAACTTAGACATTAAAGAACGATTACATACCTGATTTCATTATGATCTTTGGATCTGAATAACTAGGGTTGGGTTTTCCAGTTGATCTCAAAAGCTCTCTCTAGAATCCCTTAGCAAACCCTAAACGAATTTACATGTGTATTTCGTGTGTCTTGATTGCTCCTCATCACATGTATATATAGATGGAGATATATCTAATGTGAGAGATGGAAGGGATCTTGAGGATCTTGAGTCAAACCGGGAACTCAACCCACAAGGTAAGTAAATATTCTATAAATCGGTCCATCAACAATTTATACTCTTACCATAATAACTGGATTTAATGATATATCGTACATATTTATGAAGTGGTCACATAATTATCCAACAATCTCCCACTGGACCACGAATATATAAATGTACGTATAACTATATAAGCACTTTAATGAATGTTATTATAACATTGGTACCCTTAAAAAATCTCGTCCACTAATCATAATAGTATAGGATCAAAGCGGCATTCGTTACAATTTACGTAACTAAACCTATCAATGGTCACATATACATATATAACTAACGACATAGATTAAACATGATGTGTGGTTTTAAAATCTAAATAGATTTCCGACGAGTTCCTCTTTAGATTGAAGTGAGATCAAACTTCAAAAAAGTGCAACTAATAATGGAGTTAACCGAATTCTTAATTCTGTACTGAAAAACATAATTGTTCTTAAACAAAACATAAGACACCATAAAACTCCCACTAAAACCAAATATCACACCAACGTGTGTAGTATGCTCATGAAAGACCTAGGGAGGTAATCCCTTTATGAGCGGATCCGCTTTCATGAAGTTTGTTCATATGTGCTATATATATTTCCATTTTGCACTATTGTGTTAACAGAAGAAAACTTGATGTCAATATGCTTTGACTTAATAGAACTTCTGTTGTTGGAATATAATATTGCTGACTTATTATCACAACTTTAGTGGTCTTTCAATACCAATAATGTGTAGCCTCGTGACAAATTTCCGCAACCATATTCCATGCTACAAATTATGATGCCATTATGGAAGAAGCTACCGAAGTCTATTCCATGAATTGGCTCATCATGCCAAAATGTAAAAGTATCCCGATATGGATCAATAACCATTTTGGCATCTAATAAAATCACATTCTTAATAAAAATGATCTCCAAAACATCTAAATTTCCTATAGTTGAGCATATAGCCTTTTGTTATATATAGATATCTCAATTTCCATTTGGTTGCTTTCTTATGATCCAAACTTAAATTGTGTAGATATCTGCCCAAAGCCAGAAAGATAAATTTACTCCCACTTAATCTGTAATACACAAAATCATCTACTGTATTTACCTCAAAACCAAAAGAGATAATAAATTGATGAAAAATGTGGTACAACGCATAGGATATCTAAAGTTGAGGTTGTTGAGTTTGTGTATTTTGAATAGGAGATTGAATAACATTGTCGATCACTGATTCATAATCTGCATACTATTGAAAGCAATAATAGGAATCAAGATTGATTCCTCCTTAAACACAATATTTTAACCTTATTTCTCCCCCCAAACTCAACATCCTCAAATAATGTTGCTTTATCCAAAATGCAAGGTGAATATCCATGCAATTGAGAACTAACATAATGCCCTCATTCCATTCCTTAAAGTTAATCACATTGAGTACATAAGTCATAAATGTGATCAATGTAGCAGATACAATACCATAATTCAAAATTTGTTGTTTTGAGAACATAAGCAAATCTATTTTTATGCTCATTAATCCACAAATCGTAATCAATAAATTCAATTTATGACATCTTTACAAGGTATCAACACAACATTAATATCAAGTCTTTGGACAGTAATACCAACTTGCAAGAGATATCCTTGTTTTAGAGATAAACATCGACAATAAATTATGTCAATTAACAAGCCCCTCTTTGGATTGACTTATTAATCACATGGAACCAAAAAATCACCACATATGTGTTTATCCAACCAAATATCAGCCAACCTTTGGGTCGGCTAATACCTGATTTCATAAACACATAAACTATAAAATTTGATAATAAGAATTGACAATATATCATGTCACTTAATAAGCCCCTCTTTGGATTGACTTATTAATGACATGTAACCTAAAAATTGTCGTATATTTATCATCAAGCATGTGTTTATCCGGTCAAATATTAACCTACCTTTGGGTCGATTAATATTCGCATTAATAAACACAAACCATAAAATTTAAGTTCGTTGTAAATTAACTTTCACAAAAGAGATCACTTTGGCGATATATTGTGTCAATTAATTTACCCTAAAATAATAATAAGCATGTCATAAATGTAGTTTACTGACAACCTGAAATATTTGTGAAACTGTTTGGGTTGAATACAATTCACATAAATCAATATTGTATAAAACTTAATGTATTTACAACCAAATTTGGTCAAATAATAGATGCCACTTTGGCAACAATAACACTAACCAAAACATAATATCAATAAACCAACTGATAATTAAACAATAGCAAGATTTCAAGAATCAAAATTATCAAAATGAATTTATAGATATTTGTTGTAGAGAATCAATTAGCAAAATTTACATAATCTCAAAAGCACTAGGTAGTGCTCCAACTCAAGGAGAGATATAACACATTAAAATCAATGAAAAACAAATCTTTGATTATTAATTCTCGTGACCTTTTTTTTTTTTAATATCACAACCATAAAATTTGCCTTGGACATAAATTTATCCTAGCAAAATAAATACTAACATGAGATTAATATAAATCACAATAACAGTGGCCACATTTCAAATGCTTATGCATTCATGAATATCTTACTGATATCCCCCAAATTATTTTGTAACTTGTTTTTACGAAAATAAAATACAAAATAATTTTTGAAGATGATTAACAATAAGGGGCCAATAAATTCATTTTGACCATCACCTAAAAGTAAAATAGCTTTCATGATTTATCTCAACAAAATTGAAACAGTAAGCTTCATGATGAGAAGCTACCATGTAGCCTAAAAGAGAAACAGTAAGAAGTACATCTTCATTAACTTATCGTACAAAAAAACAAATATATACCTAAGCATATTTAGGTTGAGCCACTAGAACCTAAATAAATATAGTGCAAAAGAAAATCATGGCCAATCTTATCGTGTTGTCAAATATCATGACAAAACCAAATACCTTTTGGTACTTATGGCGGTAGAAAAGAAAGGATGCAGATATGATTTTATATTTTACCAAAGGATATGAAAACAAATTTAAACAATATAAACATATATTTGTGAAACAAAATAATATATAAACGAATCTTGGTTTCTTCAAACATATCTCATATACCCTCTTCTCTCATCGTCGGTTACAAGAAACGACCACATAATAAACCAAGCAATAGTTACGAGGAAGAAATAGGTATGTGAAATTCGAGAATTTTTTTTTTTTATGAGATCTGAAACCAACTGAAAATATTTCATAGATTTTAAAACAAAAAAAAAGTTTCTACTAACAGATTCGAGTAGCTATGATACCAATTGTTGGATATTTTGATAACCAAAACATAAAGGCGGAAGCATAAACTTTGGATCTTTAATTTCGAATCTGATTAAAAGAAAACTTAGACATTAAAAAACGATTACATACCTGATTTCATTATGATCTTTGGATCTGAATAACTAGGGCTGGGTTTTCCAGTTGATCTCAAAAGTTCTCTCTAGAATCCCTTAGCAAACCATAAACGAATTTACATGTGTATTTCGTGTGTCTTGATTGCTCCTCATCACATGTATATATAGATGGAGATATACCCTAATGTGAGAGATGGAAGGGATCTTGAGGATCTTGAGTCAAACCGGGAACTCAACCCACAAGGTAAGTAAATATTCTATAAATCGGTCCATCAACAATTTATACTTTTACCATAATAACTGGATTTAATGATATATCGTACATATTTATGAAGTGGTCACATAATTATCCAACATCGATAACCTTTAGTGTCCCTAGTTAGTAACAAACAAGTTATAGATGAAAAAAATAACATAAAAGTTTCTAACAAGTTGCCACTCGGTTCAAAACAAGTTACATATAAAAAAAAATAACTAAAAAGTTTCAACAAGTTGCCACTAGGTTCAAGGGTGAAGCCAAGAATTTTTTTTTAGGGTGTTCCTCGTAAATTATCAAACATCCTAACATATATAAATTACAACATCCACAAAAACATATATCTTGATTAGCAACATCTACAAACATATATAAATTACAAATTTACTAAGTTCGTCGACGAGTTTTCATTCTGTTACTTCTCTATGCTTGCAGAATGAAAAGAAAGATATAAATAATATGTATATTGAATAGAAAATAAGGCTGTCATTTCTCCTTTTATTACTATTAAAAAACAAAGAAAAGGTGGGGCTTCTGCATCTTTTCCCAATCTCCACGATGGAATTCTAAATAAACTAAGAAAAAAGACTTCCTTGCTCACTTGGAGACAAGAAACATATGACTGCATATCCTATTTACTTTTACCTGTGTCTACCTAAATGAAGACAACTATTTAACTAATATACACATGGGATATGGCCGACATATCAATTATGCATGGAGTTTCACACATGACTTATATAAAACAAAATATAATAATAATCGGTAAACATATACCCTGCTACCTACGTCCTTAATTTTTGTTAATAATACAAATTATTAAGATCAATAACCTGATCGCTTGCTGCCTTGCTCCGATCTCCAACTCTTGCTGTCGGTGCAAACTTCAATTAAGCGATTAGAACGGGGACGATACCAGAACTCTTCCACGCTCCACCCTTCTGATTTGGCGCTGATTTGAGAAAAGAGGATTATGGGTTTCTGATTAATTAATTTTGTATTTTTTAATAATAATTTTTTTTTTCAAAAAACAAATCCAATTATAATAGTTCAATACATATCAAAAGGTGGGCCTGGGCTAGTAACAAAAAAAAAATCATAATTTTCAGGATGGGCCTGAGCTCACTCTGGTTCTAACGTGGCTCCGCCACTAACTAGGTTCATTGTATATCGTAAACGGTAATTCAATGTTCTATAATTGTAAATATAAAAGTCATAATCATAATCCTAATGCTTTATGATTGAAATGATTAAGTCGATGCATGGTGAAGGCAATGGTTTTATTTTTTAGAAGATGGTAAATTGTATTTGGGATTGAATTGTTGGTTCAATTAATAACCCGCATGATAAACAAATGATCTCTTTAGATACATTGAAAAAGGAAGTTGGGGATGGAAATTTGGAACGATAGGTGGATATATTAGTAATATTCCCTTTAGGGTTACATTTCCAAGGTTATTTAGACTTGTGGGTGGTGATTGTTCCATTGACGAAAGGTGGGAAAATGATCTCTTTGGGATTGAATTGTTGGTTCAATTAATAACTGTGACAACCCGAAACTTCTATCTTGTACCTTAGTCAAATTCTATCAATGTTAAACTCGTTTCAGCTATCTTTAGCATTGTTTTGAACCTGTTTGGATGATCTAAAGCCTTGTACAACCAAAGTTTGAATTAGGGATGGGTTGGTTTAAGATTTAGGGTTGCAAATAGGCCAAACACTACATCAAAAGGAGTGTGTGGCCACACACATGAGTGTGTGGCCGCACACCCGAGTGTATGGTCGCACACACGAGTGTGTGGCCGCACACCCGAGTGTATGGCCGCACACACGAGTGTGTGGCCGCACACCCATCCTCCAGCCGCACACTCATCCCTATTTATATAGGGTGACCCCTTCACTCATTCCTTTCATTTGGCTGTACTCTACTTTCTCTCTTTAAGAACTTCATCCAAGAACACTCTCAAGGCCTCAAAAACGTGAGTTTTCCATCACCTAGCTTATCATACATGAAGGACCCATTGATCTAAGCCCTTAACCATCAAAGTTTCATCATGTTCTTCATCATATGAAGGTGTACGGCCGCATACCTTCATAAGGGTGGCCGCACACTCTTGAAAGACTCTCCAAAGTGAGAGTTTGGCCTACATTTGCTAGTTGGACTTGGTATTGACTTGGAAACACTTAAAAATCAACATTTTTAGCATGAATGAAGAGTGCACAGCCGCACACCTCTATGTACGGCCGCACACTCCCTTGTACGACCGCTGTGACAACCCGAAATTTACTCCGTCACTGTAACCCAATTCCGTTAATAAAAGTTAGTTCTATTAAAATTTTCCGTTAACTTTTATTTATTAAAATAATTCATTTTGAGTTATTAAAATAAATAATATATAATGACGGAATAAAAACAACTAAGTCGGGTTACGGTTAGTTTACCCGGTAAAAACATTTAGCTCCGTTTAAACGACAGTGTATGGTGGGTCCCCACTAGGCAGCCATATATAAAGGAGGAGTGTCCACCTTTAGAGCCTTTTCCCACCTTGGAGCTTTCTATCTCTACTTTCTCTCTCTAAAAATCGGGTTTGGCTCAAGAACACCACTTTCAAGCCTCAAAAATCAAAGGTAATCTTCCTAACTTGATTTTCTAGCTTAGTATTCATGCTATTTCGAGTTGGATCATCCAAATACCCCAACATGCATGTGTTTACGGTTTGGGGAGCCTCCCAAAACCGTGAACTCCCAAAAAGGGGTTTAGAAGCCCCAAAAACACTTCCAAACCTCTTCTAATGCTTAGATCCTTACATGCATGGAGTTAGAACCACAAGATCATGAGTTTTTGGCCATGAACATGAGTTTACGGTTCTTGAATGTTCAAAAACCGTAAACACCCTTTCAAGGGGTTTAGATGCTCCTTAACCCTTCCAATGCATGTCTAATGGCCTTGAAACTTGCTTGGATGATCTTAGAACCCTAAAACATGTCCAAAGAAGTGTAAACATGAGTTTACGGTTTGGGAACGTCTCCCAAAACCGTAAACACCTTCCAAGGGTGTTTTAATGCTCCAAACACTTTGCATGGCTTGTATTTGAGTCTAGAACTTGCATGAATGGCCTACAAACCACCAAAACACTTGGAAAATGGACAAACATGGACAAAGGTGGGTTTACGGCCGTAAACCCATGAGTTTACGACCGTAAACTCCCCAAGGGTGGTCCAAGGACCGTAAACCCTAGAGTTTACGACCGTAAACTCCCAAGGAGTGGTCCAAGGACCGTAAACTCCAAGGGAGTACCCAATTGAACCCTAATCACTTCCAAAGCCCTCGAATTGATACTAGGAACCTTCCTTGTGATGCATGAGACCTTTAGACACACAAACTCACCATTTCCATGAGTTTACGGCCGTAAACTCATGGGGGAAATGGTCTCCCAACCGTAAACACACTTAAGTGTGGCCAAGTGAAGTGTAAACTCCATAGTGAGGCCATACACTCCTTAGATGCCACCTTTAGCACTCCTAACACTTGAAACAAAGTGTTTTCATACATTAAAGTGCCTTTACTCACTTAATTAGTGATTACACAACTAATTAGATACTTTATACATCACTACATGTTACATAGGATCAGTGTGTGTGTTCAAGTCCTCACTTGACACCTAGCATCCTACCCGGCGTTTCCATCCACTTCACTCACTACAGGTGAGTTCATACCCCAAAATGAACCTTTTAAATGTTTTTAACTGTTTTATGGGGGGGGGGGGAATACAAGTTGAACCAAATAAGTTATAGTAACAATCGCATGTGAATTATAACTTGTAACCAAAAGGATTTTCTGCACTATTAACTGTTTTTACCACCAAAAAGGGATTTTCTATGTTTTCAACTATATTGCCAATTAAACTGTTTTCAAATGCTTACCAAATTCAATTTCATGTTAAATCACTATAAAACTATTTTCCAAAATTCGTTTAAACCAATTTTTGTCTCAAACCATATCTACACCAATATATTTATATAAGTAAGACTTGAAGGACTTAGGACTAATAGCTCACCTTATTTCCTGTTCTTGTTTGATTGTGGGCTTAGGGTATTTTGTTATTAGTCCGACTCTCGTTGAATTCTTAGTTATATATCTTATATATTTGTGTCAGATATAAAAGTTTTCATATCAGTTCAATGCCTTTGGATATCAAAGACATGCAACCAACAATACTATTTAACTATAATAGGTATAGTTAAGGGATACTACTCAATGCTACTATTGCCATGACAACTACCAGAGTCAGTTCAGTTGTGAGTCAATATATGCTATGTACTATACAAGAGAACACTATATACTATACAAGGAGAACACTATATACTATACAAGGAGAACATTATATACTATACAAAGAGAACACTACATACTATACAAGAGAACTTACTAAAATAGAATGTGACATACTATTTCTCGATACGACACATCTTTGTGCTATCACCGCGTAACCAGAGTCTCCTGGAGGGAGAGCGGGCATTATGTGTATAGATCTATACGGGACAGACACTCCCACATCCCGACTGCTAGCTACAGTCCGAGCCGTCTAGGCCCAGGGGTGACAAAATGTCACATCTACATATGACTCGGAGGGTCAAAGGGATTCGATCGTCAATCAGCATGGTTACGTACGAGTTCACATTCAAACCTTTAATTAATACTTTAAAAATTAAAGGCAACGGACTCCCTGGGGAGTATTGTACATTTAATACTACCTGGAGTCTGCATTTCATTACATATGGCCGACAGTGATACTGTTGGGGTAAAACATTTTTCTCATTACTATACATGGATAAAGTCAAACTATATTTTCAAACTATTAACTACTGGGAAACCTTGTACATTATCAAAGGAACAAACAAACCATCGGGTCTTGGTGAAGACTACTTTTTCTTCTGGAAAACATAGGGTTTTCTAGGGCTCATACTATTATCAAACACCGAAACTTTCTTTTACAAATGTATAATTGTGAATAATTTTATACAGGAAATGACACTAAATACTTATGAACTCACCAGCTTTATGCTGATAAACGTTTTCAAAATAACTTGTATTCTCAGGTCATCAGTAGACAGGTACGGATGCAGCTTTTGAGAAGACGGAGCACACATAAGACTCCACTTTATTTTGATTGTATTTTTGGTGTCTAACATTTGTACTAAACACGTTTGTATTACAATTATTATCTTAATGCAATGGATGTTGTTGCTTGTCTTTACTATTATGCTTTGTTATGATACTGTACATGACGTCCTCCACCCCAGAACGTATTCCGCCGTTCTCGGTTTTGGGGTGTGACAGATTGGTATCAGAGCACTGTTTATAGTGAATCAAGTATATCAACCCATAAAAGATATACAAACTATAAGCACATCGGGACTAAAACACTCTGAACATGAATATATACTTTTAAATAATAAAATATTTAACTAAGTATATATATACATTCATTCATACAAAGGGTCAGTATCATACTAGAACAGAACAAAAGTATTAAGATTGTTGAACAGCACAGTTGGGCTTAGAGACATATGGCCAAAACTAGGCGGATGTAGCCTGATCAACTACATTTTCCTAGGAGTGGCTAGCATGTGCCTAAGAATGGTTGTGGTGTTGCAACAAGTCTAAAACTTACCAATACTGCTACAAGAACATCAGAACAAGAATACTATAGGAGTATTCTGCATTCTAGTTACAACATATGTGAGAACTAAAAGGGTCGTTACTAGTAGGGCAATAGTTGCTAGGTGGATACACCACGGTTACATGTGACTAAGGTGTTATAGACTTAGAATCTGTGACCTTTGCTTCATTTCCTGTTCTTGTTTGATTGTGGGCTTGGAGTTAGGGTCACTTATTCGAAGGTCTATTCTGCTTCGATTACATGTAATTGGTATGCACTATGCAAATATTGGGTCGACTAATAACGATCATCTTATAAGTATCCTAGATTAGCACGCCTATCAACTTTTCTTTCTCTATTCTCGCGTAGATGGCATAACCACATCCCGAGCGGAAGTCATGAAACTCCGAGCACGTCAGAGGACGCACGAGCGACATCTTCAGGGAGTTGTGCGCCAACTGGCTGATCTTAGGGTTTGCCCCAAAGGATCCCCGTCGCCAGTAAAAGATGCCAACTCATCCCTCTCTTTTGATTAAGGAATAGCCTTCTTTCTATAAGTCAATAGAGTACATGCCTGTAAACATTCCTAACTTTGGAAGTACTCTAGATAGACTACTAAACTGCCAACATTTTCCTTGATGGTTTGATGTAAGACCTCCTGCTAGGTCATTTCCTTTCCCGAACTCATTATACATCCGTAATACCAGTAATATTGGCAGTATCTAATCGATGGGGAAGTTGTACTTTTGGGTGTCCCTAACCTAGCAGTACATTTCCCTTTGTTTGTTAGACTATAGAGAGTTAGCCCAAGAAACACTCTTATCATGTTTACAAATCGATTCTTACTATTGTCATCGTTTTCGTAACCTTTCAGTTCAGGATGCCGCCTCGCAAGCGTCCAACCAGGAGAACTCCCGCAACTCAAGCTCCACCACCACCTACACTGCCGGTTCCTCCGCAGTTCGACCCGGTGTTGTTCCAAACAGCCGTGACTGCAGCCGTGACCGCCGCTCTGGCGCAAGTCAATTCTGGTGGTGCCAGTGGAGGTGGACTGGGCACTATCTCTAGCCAGGGTGAAACCCACCCCTGCGCTCGGGAATGCACCTACAAAGATTTCATCAGTTGCAAGCCTACCTACTTCAACGGGACCGGGGGAATCCTTGCCCTAACCCAATGGTTCGAAAGAACCGAAGCAGTATTCGAAATGTGCTCCTGCCCCGAAGGGAGCAAGATAAAGTTTGCTACTTGTACCCTTACCCAAAGGGCCCTAACATGGTGGAATGGCCATGTCAAAGCCCTCTCCCTGGTAGCAGCTAACGCCATGGGTTGGGATACACTGAAAGACCTAATGATGACAGAGTACTGCCCAAAGGGAGAAATTCAGAAATTGGAGGAGGAACTCTGGAATCTCAAAATGCAGGGTTCCGATATAGTAGCTTACACAACCCGGTACTGCGAGCTGGTAGCCCTATGCCCTAACATGATCCCCTCGGAAGCCAAGAAGATTGAGCGATACATCGGGGGCCTAGTGCCTCCGTATCGTGGGAACGTTCTATCATCAAGACCAACGACCTTTGAAAGTGCCAAGGAGTTGGCCCAAATGCTCATCGATCATGAAGTTCCCCGTGCTCCATCTACAACCACAACCATCACTACTGCTCCAACTCATGCCCCCGACAACAAGAGAAAACGGGGAGATCGAAAGAAAGGGAAATCAGTCAAATCCTCATCCAGTAACCAACAAATAGTGGCTGTCCATGCTGCCACTACTCCTACTGCCCCTGTGCCCACCAAAACATATGCGGGGAATCTACCCAAGTGCGATAAGTGCGCCTTCCATCATAACGGCCCCTGCCGTGAAATGCACTACACCAATTGCGATCAGAAGGGCCACACCATCCGGTTCTGCAGAGCACCTCCCAAACCTATTTCCCAAGTTCCCAGTTCGGGAGCAAGCCAGGCCTGCTATGGCTGTGGCGAAGTCGGACATTTCAAAAGAAATTGTCCAAAGGCTGGCAACACGGGAGGAACAGGTAGACTACTTGCTATTGGCCATAATGAGGCTGTAGCAGACCCCACCGTAGTCACGGGTACGTTCCTTCTTGATAACTCTTATGCTTGTATCCTATTCGATAGTGGGGCAGAAAGAAGTTTCGTAAATCAAAACTTTAAACACTTACTCAAACAATCACCAAAATCACTGAAAGAAACCTTCGTCGTAGAAATGGCTAACGGCAAGACGGAAAGTTCTAACGAAATCTACATAGGTTGTACCCTCACGCTAGATAACCATTCGTTTCCTATCGATCTCATACCAGTAGCGATCAAGAGCTTTGATGTCATCATAGGCATGGACTGGTTGAGTCTCCACCGTACCGACATCCTGTGTTTCGACAAAGCCATCCGTTTGAACTTGCCCAACAATGAAATATTGATGATCTACGGAGACAAACCCAGTACGAGCCTTCGCATCATCTCGAGCATTCAAGCTCAGAAATACTTGCGCAAGGAATATCGCGCATTCCTTTCACACGTTGTCGACACGAGCCGGAAAACGAAAGAACTCAAAGATTTCCCCATCGTGTGCGACTTCCCTGACATCTTTCCAGAGGAACTTCCAGGTTTACCTCCCAAACTACAAGTCGAGTTCCGAATCGACTTAATTCCAGGAGCTACCCCCGTAGCTAAATCGCCCTATCGTCTAGCGCCTGCTGAGATGCAAGAACTATCCGGCCAACTTAACGAACTGCTCAGCAAGGGCTTTATAAGACCAAGCTTCTCACCCTGGGGAGCACCAGTCTTGTTCGTAAAGAAGAAAGACGGATCGTTCCGCATGTGCATCGACTACAGAGAACTCAACAAGCTGACAATCAAGAACCGTTATCCCCTTCCTCGTATAGACGATTTATTTGATCAACTGCAAGGGGCGAGTTACTTTTCCAAAATTGATCTAAGGTCCGGGTATCACCAGTTGCGAGTGCTCGAGGAGGATGTTCCGAAGACAGCCTTCCGGACTCGTTACGGGCACTGCGAGTTCGTAGTGATGCCGTTCGGACTAACCAATGCGCCCGCAGTCTTCATGGACTTGATGAATAGAGTATGCCGTCCTTACTTGGATCAGTTCGTCATCGTCTTCATTGATGATATACTTATCTACTCTAGAAGTGAGGAAGAGCATAGCAATCATCTGCGGCAGGTCCTGGAAACTCTACGATCGGAGAAGCTTTACGCAAAGTTCTCAAAGTGTGAATTCTGGATCCGAAGAGTCGAATTCTTAGGACACGTGGTTAGCAAAGAAGGAATCCACGTGGACCCATCCAAGATTAAAGCTATTGAGAACTGGTCAGCACCGAAGACGCCTACAGAAATTCGCCAATTTCTAGGCATCGCTGGCTACTACCGAAGATTCATTCAGAATTTCTCTCGGATTGCGAAGCCTCTTACGGCATTGACCCAGAAAGGCGTGGCCTTTGACTGGGAAGAAAAACAAGAGAAGGCATTCCGAACCCTGAAGCGAGCCTTGTGCACCGCACCGATACTGTCCCTCCCCGAAGGGACAGAAGACTTCGTAGTCTATTGCGATGCATCCAATCAGGGACTCGGCTGTGTTCTGATGCAACGAGGTAAGGTCATCGCCTACGCCTCAAGACAGCTGAAGACACACGAAGTCAACTACACCACGCACGACCTCGAGCTAGGGGCGGTCGTGTTCGCCCTAAAAATATGGAGACACTATCTGTATGGTACAAAGAGCACCATCTATACCGACCACAAAAGCCTCCAGCACATCTTCAACCAGAAGGAGCTCAACATGAGACAACGACGGTGGGTCGAGCTACTCAATGACTACGAATGTGAAATTCGTTACCACCCGGGTAAAGCCAATGTAGTAGCAGACGCCCTAAGTCGGAAGGAATATTCTGGGCGAAGAGTCAAGTCCCTAACCATGACTATCCATTCGCATCTACCCGCACAAATTAAGGGAGCACAGCTTGAAGCTTTGAAACCGGAAAATGTGGCGGGAGAGTCCCTGCGAGGAATGGATAAGAATCTGGTAGTCAAGGATAACGGAGCTTATTACCTCATGGACCGGATCTGGACACCGCGACGCGGTGGCTTCAGAGACTTGGTCATGAAAGAAGCGCACAACACTCGATATTCCATTCACCCAGGTTCAGATAAGATGTACCTGGATCTCAAGAAATCGTACTGGTGGCCTAACATGAAAGCGGAAATCGCTACCTTCGTGAATAAGTGCCTTACTTGCGCTAAGGTCAAGGTCGAATACCAGAAACCCTCGGGTCTTCTCCAACAGCCAGAGATACCTGAATGGAAGTGGGAGAGAATTACTATGGATTTCATTACCAAATTGCCCAAATCTCCGAGTGGGTACGACACCATTTGGGTAATTGTCGACCGGCTAACCAAATCCGCCCACTTCCTTCCTATCAAGGAAAATTTCAAAATGGAGACTTACGCGAATTTACATCCAAGAGGTAGTCCGACTGCACGGTGTACCTGTGTCCATTATTTCGGATCGGGATAGCAGATTCACCTCGAGGTTCTGGCAGTCACTACAGAAGGCTCTTGGAACTAAGCTGGATATGAGCACAGCATACCATCCTCAAACCGATGGACAAAGTGAGAGAACTATTCAAACCGTGGAGGACATGCTGCGAGCCTGTGTAATCGACTTCGGTAAGGCGTGGGATACTCACTTACCCCTAGTCGAGTTTTCCTACAACAACAGTTATCACACAAGCATCAAAGCTGCCCCATTCGAAGCCTTATACGGCCGGAAGTGCAGATCCCCTCTGTGCTGGGCCGAGGTAGGCGACACTCAATTAGCTAAGGGACGAGTTCCTGACAGCACTCTCACCGGTCCAGAAATCATCCGCGAAACCACCGAAAAGATCGTACAAATCCGAACACGACTTAAAGCCTCAAGAGACCGACAGAAAAGCTACGCAGACAAACGGAGGAAACCCTTGGAATTCCAGGTGGGAGACCGAGTCCTTTTGAAAGTCTCACCCTGGAAAGGCTTGATACGCTTCGGAAAGCGCGGAAAGCTGAATCCAAGATACATAGGGCCTTTTGAGATTCTCGCAAGAATCGGCCCCGTAGCTTACAAACTCAATCTACCCCGCGAACTTAGTAATGTGCATCCTACCTTCCACGTCTCGAACTTGAAAAAGTGTCTATCCGAAGAGACTCTCATAATTCCACTCGATGAAATCGAGATCAATGAGAGCCTCAACTTCGTGGAAGAACCTGTGGAGATCATGGACCGAGAGGTCAAACGAACGAAGCAAAGCCGCATCCCGATTGTGAAGGTTCGTTGGAACGCCAAACGAGGACCAGAGTTCACTTGGGAGCGCGAGGATCAAATGAAACTTAACTATCCTCATCTCTTTGCTTAGTTGTGTTGTAATAACGTAACTACTTGAATTCTGAATTTCGGGACGAAATTCCCTCTAACGGGGGGATGATGTGACAACCCGAAATTTACTCCGTCACTGTAACCCAATTCCGTTAATAAAAGTTAGTTCTATTAAAATTTTCCGTTAACTTTTATTTATTAAAATAATTCATTTTGAGTTATTAAAATAAATAATATATAATGACGGAATAAAAACAACTAAGTCGGGTTACGGTTAGTTTACCCGGTAAAAACATTTAGCTCCGTTTAAACGACAGTGTATGGTGGGTCCCCACTAGGCAGCCATATATAAAGGAGGAGTGTCCACCTTTAGAGCCTTTTCCCACCTTGGAGCTTTCTCTCTCTACTTTCTCTCTCTAAAAATCGGGTTTGGCTCAAGAACACCACTTTCAAGCCTCAAAAATCAAAGGTAATCTTCCTAACTTGATTTTCTAGCTTAGTATTCATGCTATTTCGAGTTGGATCATCCAAATACCCCAACATGCATGTGTTTACGGTTTGGGGAGCCTCCCAAAACCGTGAACTCCCAAAAAGGGGTTTAGAAGCCCCAAAAACACTTCCAAACCTCTTCTAATGCTTAGATCCTTACATGCATGGAGTTAGAACCACAAGATCATGCGTTTTTGGCCATGAACATGAGTTTACGGTTCTTGAATGTTCAAAAACCGTAAACACCCTTTCAAGGGGTTTAGATGCTCCTTAACCCTTCCAATGCATGTCTAATGGCCTTGAAACTTGCTTGGATGATCTTAGAACCCTAAAACATGTCCAAAGAAGTGTAAACATGAGTTTATGGTTTGGGAACGTCTCCCAAAACCGTAAACACCTTCCAAGGGTGTTTTAATGCTCCAAACACTTTGCATGGCTTGTATTTGAGTCTAGAACTTGCATGAATGGCCTACAAACCACCAAAACACTTGGAAAATGGACAAACATGGACAAAGGTGGGTTTACGGCCGTAAACCCATGAGTTTACGACCGTAAACTCCCCAAGGGTGGTCCAAGGACCGTAAACCCTAGAGTTTACGACCGTAAACTCCCAAGGAGTGGTCCAAGGACCGTAAACTCCAAGGGAGTACCCAATTGAACCCTAATCACTTCCAAAGCCCTCGAATTGATACTAGGAACCTTCCTTGTGATGCATGAGACCTTTAGACACACAAACTCACCATTTCCATGAGTTTACGGCCGTAAACTCATGGGGGAAATGGTCTCCCAACCGTAAACACACTTAAGTGTGGCCAAGTGAAGTGTAAACTCCATAGTGAGGCCATACACTCCTTAGATGCCACCTTTAGCACTCCTAACACTTGAAACAAAGTGTTTTCATACATTAAAGTGCCTTTACTCACTTAATTAGTGATTACACAACTAATTAGATACTTTATACATCACTACATGTTACATAGGATCAGTGTGTGTGTTCAAGTCCTCACTTGACACCTAGCATCCTACCCGGCGTTTCCATCCACTTCACTCACTACAGGTGAGTTCATACCCCAAAATGAACCTTTTAAATGTTTTTAACTGTTTTATGGGGGGGGGGGGGAATACAAGTTGAACCAAATAAGTTATAGTAACAATCGCATGTGAATTATAACTTGTAACCAAAAGGATTTTCTGCACTATTAACTGTTTTTACCACCAAAAAGGGATTTTCTATGTTTTCAACTATATTGCCAATTAAACTGTTTTCAAATGCTTACCAAATTCAATTTCATGTTAAATCACTATAAAACTATTTTCCAAAATTCGTTTAAACCAATTTTTGTCTCAAACCATATCTACACCAATATATTTATATAAGTAAGACTTGAAGGACTTAGGACTAATAGCTCACCTTATTTCCTGTTCTTGTTTGATTGTGGGCTTAGGGTATTTTGTTATTAGTCCGACTCTCGTTGAATTCTTAGTTATATATCTTATATATTTGTGTCAGATATAAAAGTTTTCATATCAGTTCAATGCCTTTGGATATCAAAGACATGCAACCAACAATACTATTTAACTATAATAGGTATAGTTAAGGGATACTACTCAATGCTACTATTGCCATGACAACTACCAGAGTCAGTTCAGTTGTGAGTCAATATATGCTATGTACTATACAAGAGAACACTATATACTATACAAGGAGAACACTATATACTATACAAGGAGAACATTATATACTATACAAAGAGAACACTACATACTATACAAGAGAACTTACTAAAATAGAATGTGACATACTATTTCTCGATACGACACATCTTTGTGCTATCACCGCGTAACCAGAGTCTCCTGGAGGGAGAGCGGGCATTATGTGTATAGATCTATACGGGACAGACACTCCCACATCCCGACTGCTAGCTACAGTCCGAGCCGTCTAGGCCCAGGGGTGACAAAATGTCACATCTACATATGACTCGGAGGGTCAAAGGGATTCGATCGTCAATCAGCATGGTTACGTACGAGTTCACATTCAAACCTTTAATTAATACTTTAAAAATTAAAGGCAACGGACTCCCTGGGGAGTATTGTACATTTAATACTACCTGGAGTCTGCATTTCATTACATATGGCCGACAGTGATACTGTTGGGGTAAAACATTTTTCTCATTACTATACATGGATAAAGTCAAACTATATTTTCAAACTATTAACTACTGGGAAACCTTGTACATTATCAAAGGAACAAACAAACCATCGGGTCTTGGTGAAGACTACTTTTTCTTCTGGAAAACATAGGGTTTTCTAGGGCTCATACTATTATCAAACACCGAAACTTTCTTTTACAAATGTATAATTGTGAATAATTTTATACAGGAAATGACACTAAATACTTATGAACTCACCAGCTTTATGCTGATAAACGTTTTCAAAATAACTTGTATTCTCAGGTCATCAGTAGACAGGTACGGATGCAGCTTTTGAGAAGACGGAGCACACATAAGACTCCACTTTATTTTGATTGTATTTTTGGTGTCTAACATTTGTACTAAACACGTTTGTATTACAATTATTATCTTAATGCAATGGATGTTGTTGCTTGTCTTTACTATTATGCTTTGTTATGATACTGTACATGACGTCCTCCACCCCAGAACGTATTCCGCCGTTCTCGGTTTTGGGGTGTGACAACCGCACACGTCCTCTGTATGGCCGCACACTCCTGTGTGCAACCGCACACCCTGGCCGCACACACACACTGTTGGCTGTACACCTCCCTCCTTTGATCATATAGGGTCCCGGCAAGCATTTCTAAGTCTCTAGAGTGGTTTTCCATCACTTATGGTGGTGAAATACCTTCATTTGACTCTTTTATGTGTCATTGCGTGATAATTAGGATCGAATCGTGATTAAGGCTTCACTTGAACACCCAACTTTCCGTATCGATCCTTCAATCAAACCACTCGCTCGAGGTGAGTTCATACCCCTACATTTTGTGGTTTTCAAACGTTTTCAGGGGGAGAATACAAGCTACACCATAAATGCTTTTGTTTATACATAGAGCTTTTAACAAGTATAAAACTCATGCAATTCTCATACATTAACCCTTTTGTATTTGTGCTGAGCATAAGGGACGTTTTCACTAAAACTGCATAGTTTTCCATAACACTATATTCACTACACTATACATGCAAACTATAATCGGTATAGTTTGGGATTTTCTAAAAACATATCAAGTACATAAACATCACTACTAAACGTATGCACTAATACAGAAATGGCTTACAGTTTACATCACTGCATTATCATGGTATTCATAACTGTAACATTCACTATGTACGGTATACATACAGATTTTCACTACGATAAAACGCTATGACACTACATGTAAACTAGATTGTACGATACTGTGAGACGCTACTTCACTACTGTACCCTTAGGTGTACAAGGATAAATCCTATTATAGTATAACCAGAGTCTCCTGGAGGGAAAGCGTGAGATTTGTGAATAGATCTATTCGGGACTGACAATCCCACACCTGAACTGCTAGCTACAGTTAGGCAGGCATGCCTAGGGTGACAAATGTCATTTAACTCGACGCCTGAAGAACGTTGGAAAGGTCTCTAGTCATATCAAGTATGGTTATACGACTCACATTATATATAATTCACCCTTTAGTTTACAACCTGTCACCCTTCAACAGTTTTATTTATACTAAATAGAACTAACACACTACGTATAAAGGCTGAAGCCAGGGTTTTCAACCAAAATCGTTTATGTAAGGATTTCATATAAAATACACTTATACTTCATGATTAACCTTAGCTAGTCACATGAAGTAGTATTTTCACATATCACTATAGTTTTCAGTAGCGAACATTCATGGTTTATATGGAACGGATAACGCTACATTTTTCACTTAAAGAAAATATCGGATTTTCTTGACGCTATACAAAATACTTTTTACGAGCTCATCAACAAGTTTTCATTACAAACTACCGCTTATGAACTCACCAGCTTTATGTTGATATTTTCAAACTGCTTGTATTCTCAGGAAATCAGTAGACAGGTACCTGCTGGATTTTTGAGAAGCTGGAGCAATAAGAGTCTTATGTTTATATTTCATATATAGTCTCTGATGTAATTCAAACAAGTTTCAAATTGATGTAAACATCTTCATATATGTATACACTGTGATGGTTGTGTTGCTATGGTTGCTATTTTACATTGGTTGTGATGCTATACATGACGTCCTCCGCCCCAGAACAATTCGGCCATCACGGTTTCGGGGTGTGACAGATTGGTATCAGAGCCCTTGTTTATAGTGAACTAAGTATACCGAACCTTACATGGTATACAACTATAAATATTAAGGGGCCTAAGTGCTCTAAACTAAAAGTATACTTTCAAAAATACAAGTATTTTTATAAAAGTATATAAGCATACCCGAGTATCATGATCCGTGTCGTAAGTAGAACAAAACAAAAATTATTTGGATGTTGGGACACTGCGGTCAAACCTGGGCAGTTATGTAATCATGTTTAGGGTGAATATAGCCTGATCAACTATATTCAGTCAAAACATGACCAACATGTGCTTGGGAGTGACGGTGGTGTTACAACAGGCCTAAAACTTACCAAAAATATTCACTAGAAAATACTATAGGACTATTTCGCTAGAGCCAAATTCAGTGAGGAGATTCATTCTTAGTGTTTCTACCTATCTATTTCGTAGCGATAACTTAGTTACATTAGTAACCTTTCTTGCTTATCGCTTGGTAGAACACTTGTTTATCAGGATGAGATATATTTTGTTTCATATATCTTGAGGACTTACCATCCTCTTCTTCCTGATTGTTTCTAGAAGAAGATGCCTCCTCGACCAAGACCCAACTGAAGGAACGACACTCCGCCACCACCACCACCCCAGTTCGACCCTGTCATGTTCCAGGCAGCAGTTACCGCCGCTGTAACTGCAGCAATGGCACAAGTGAACTCTGGTGGGGCTGGAGGTGGAACCAACCCACAAAGACAAGATGGAAGTCAGGGACAACAAAAGGAATGTTCCTACAAGGACTTCATGACCGCGAAACCCAAGTCCTTCGACGGAAACGGAGGAGTCATCGCTCTGACTCGATGGTTCGAGAAGATCGAATCCATCTTTGAAATTTGTGCCTGTTCCGAAGCCAACAAGGTGAATTTCGCCGCCTGCACCTTCACTGACAGAGCTTTGACCTGGTGGAATGGTCGGGTCAAAACCCTAACCCTGCCAGTGGCTAATGCCATAGGTTGGGAAAGACCGAAGGAACTCATGCTGGCTGAATACTGCCCGAGGGGCGAGGTGCAAAAGTTTGAGCACGAACTTTGGAACTTGAAGATGAACGGTTCTGACATTGCTGCTTACACTACTAGATTCTGTGATCTGGCACTTCTCTGTCCGGGAATGGTCACCCCGGAAAGTAAGAAAATGGAGAGGTACATATGGGGGCTGACACAACCCACCAAGGGAAATGTCTTGGCTGCTAGACCAACTACATTTGAAAGCGCCAAGGATCTGGCACAAATTCTGATCGATAATGGGGTTGATCTAGAAGAAGTGGCAGCTGTTTCTGAGCCACAGAAGGAAAGTGGTGGGAAGAAGAAGAAATCATGGAACAAACGCAAGGGTCAGTCTTCGCAGGAGCCCTCCAAGAAACAACAAACAGTGGCAGTTCATGCTGTTACTGCTCCTGCTGCTGCTCCAGCTACTGTTCCAACCACCCAAACTCCTACCGGTGTTTATGCGGGGAAACTACCTTTGTGCAACAAGTGTAACTTCCATCATCACAGACCCTGCCGTGAGTTGAGTTGCAACAGCTGTGGGAAGAAGGGTCACACAGCTCGGTATTGCAAGGTGCCAGCCCAACCAACCAACCAGACTGCGGGTGCAGGTGCGGGTCAAGCTTGTTATGGATGTGGAGAGGTTGGGCATTTCAGGAGAAACTGCCCCAAGGCAACAACTGGTGGAAATACGGGGAGAGTTTTGGCTATGGGCCAGAATGAAGCGGTCGCTGATCCTACCGTTGTTACGGGTACGTTCCTCCTTGACAACTCTTATGCATGCATTCTTTTCGATTCTGGTGTAGAGAGGAGTTTTGTTAGTCATGCATTCAAACATCTAATCAAATGTCAATCCCAACCTTTAACCGAAACGTTCACCGTCGAGAGGGCTAATGGAGAGAAATAGAGCACGAACGACATATTCATAGGCTGTACTCTTACCCTAGACAATCACTCCTTTCCCATCGATCTTATGCCGGTATCCATCAAGATCTTTGATGTCATCATCGGCATGGATTGGTTGAGCTCCAATCGTGCTGATATTCTTTGTTTTGAGAAAACTATCCGTCTCAATCTTCCCTCTGGTGAAACCCTCATGATTTACGGAGATAAGCTTAGCTTGAACCTTCGTATCATCTCGTGCATCAAAGCTCAGAAGTACCTGCGGAAGGAATGCTATGCGTTTCTAGCTCACGTCGTTGATGAGACACAAAAAGTTAAAGACCTCGAGAGTCTTCCCGAAGTCTGCAACTTCCCTGATGTCTTCCCTGAAGACCTCCCAGGAATTCCTCCCGAGCGTCAAGTCGAGTTTCGTATCGACTTAATCCCCGGAGCTACTCCTGTAGCCAAGTATCCTTACCGTTTAGCGCCAGCGGAAATGCAAGAATTATCCAGTCAGCTCAATGAGCTAATCAACAAAGGATTCATAAGGCCGAGTTCCTCACCCTTGGGATCTCCGATCTTATTTGTGAAAAAGAAGGATGGATCCTTTCGGATGTGCATTGACTACCGAGAGCTGAATAAGCTGACCATCAAGAACCGATATCCCTTACCCAGAATCGACGATCTCTTCGACCAACTTCAGGGAGCCAGTTATTTCTCAAAGATCGATCTAAGATCAGGGTACCATCAGTTGCGAGTTCACGAGAATGATGTGACCAAGACAGCATTCCGAACTCGCTATGGACAATACAAATTTGTAGTAATGCCCTTTGGTCTGACCAACGCACCGGCAATATTCATGGACCTGATGAATCGAGTGTGCCGCCCTTTCCTGGACAAGTTCGTGATCGTGTTCATCGACGATATACTTGTCTATTCACGGAGTGAGAACGATCATAAACAGCACTTGAGGCAGGTGCTGGAAACATTAAGGGCGGAGAAGCTATATGCAAAATTTTCAAAGTGTGAGTTCTGGATCAGGAAGGTGAATTTCCTTGGTCACGTGATTAGCAAAGAAGGCATATACGTGGACCCTTCCAAGATCAAAGCGATAGAGAATTGGTCTGCACCAAAGACACCCACAGAAATCCGACAATTTTTGGGTCTTGCTGGCTATTATCGCAGATTTATCCAGAATTTCTCAAGAATTGCCAAACCCTTAACCACTCTGACTCAGAAAGGCGTACCCTTTTGTTGGAGTGAGAAGCAAGACACTGCGTTCCAAACGTTGAAGCGAGCCCTATGCAGCGCACCTATCTTGTCCCTGCCTGAAGGGACGGAGGACTTCGTTGTCTACTGTGATGCATCTAATCAGGGCCTAGGCTGTATGCTCATGCAGCGAGGAAAGGTCATCGCCTACGCCTCGAGACAGTTGAAAACGCACAAGGTCAATTACACAACTCACGATTTAGAGTTGGGAGCAGTGGTCTTTGCGTTAAAGATCTGGAGACATTATCTCTATGGAACCAAGTGCACTATCTTCACCGACCATAAGAGCTTGCAGCACATCCTTGATCAGAAAGAGTTAAACATGAGACAGCGACGATGGGTAGAGCTACTCAGTGACTATGAGTGCGAAATTCGCTACCATCCCGGCAAGACCAATGTGGTGGTAGATGTGTTGGATAAGGTGTCTAAGTCCATAACTTATTTGGTATATACTTGACCCGACCCGGCATGGTCCATTTGGGTTGCACTTCACCCGAACTATTTATATGGATAACATTATGAGAAGAGTATATTTGCGGCTTATTAATATATTATAAGTTATAATATATTAATATGAAATTGTATTATTTAATTAGTATTGGTCTTAAATTAATTATGAATTAATTTAGTGATCAAATGGTGACTAATTAAACATGGGCTATTATATTTATATAGTGTGGGCTAACACTCATTATGGTAATGGGCTAAACTTATATGGGAGTCCATGGATGATCCATGGAGCTCTTAACCCATGGATCCTTGGAAAGGAAAAGAAATGGGTTATTAGGGTTTACCCTAATCATGTGCACTATATAAACAAGCTTGTGATGCATAAAATGACACCCTAGTGTGTGTGAAGAAAGGTGGCCGATTTCTGGAGCATAGATATACTCTCTCATAAGTTTTCCAAGTTTGTGGTGATTTGTGATTTCCATTTGAGGCATTCACATTATTGGTGCTTGGCTCTCAAACTCCTAAGGAATCAATTCACAAACAAAGGTATGTAATTCATCTAGTTCTTTTATGTTTAAAAGTTCCCCATGCCATGCTAGATAAGTTATAAACCTTGGAAAACAAATTTTGCATGTATTTTAGACAAACATAGATCCAATGTTTATTAGGGTTGCATGTACACTTAGGAAGTGTTAGAATGCTCAAAACCCAACAGTGGTATCAGAGCCTAGTCTTGTTTGTTGATACTTGATGCAAAATTGTGTTAAAAATCGAAATTGTTTGCTGTCTGAACAGTGGACTGGCCGAGTCCATGGGGGGACTCGACGAGTCCAAGTGAAAATTCATCCTACTCGTCGAGTAGGTTCGTGCACTCGACGAGTAGAATGAACTGACAGCAGATTTTCGACTTTTGTTGCTGGAAATGGACTACAAACATTACCCTAAACTGTTTTGGTGTTTTAAAACCTGTTTTAGATGGTGTAATGTTTATGCTAATCCATTTACAATGGCTTATATCAAAATTCCATGATTTTATGTGTTCATATAATTCTTGAAATCTTGATGATCATGTTCATGTTCTTATGAGTTTAGAAAAATGATAGGAATTATTTGCTGAATTGTTTATCATTAATTCTTGATCATTTATGTGTTTTAATGGAGTCCATAATTTGTCCTCAAGTTATGGATATCCAAAGGTCGCTTTCTTTTAAACACACATTTAAACACATAAGTTACATAAAAATGAAGAGTCTTCATTTTTATGAACCATTAACTCATAAGTTATGAAATGAAAAGTTTTGAAAAGTTTCAAAACTTGCCCTCAAGTTTTGGAATTTGTAAAGTTACACACACTTTAATATACTTTAATTCCAACCCTTAGAGTTTTAAAAGTTAAAATTCAACCCTTATACTATTTATAACATTAATGGTTAATTATTATATATATGTATAAGATCAAGTCGTTTTACCGTTAGTAGGCCTCATTCACGAAGCCGGTCTATAAGGGGAGTATAAGGTTGTTGCCTATAAAATGGCAACTTAATGGGTGTCCACTCTCACCCACCGCTTCCTTGATCGGTGGAGGGTCGTTAGCCGAACGGGTAAGACAATGACTTTAAATTCTCATTAAAAGTATAATGAATATTATAAAGTAACTAAATATTTTTATAATTCCCAATCTTAGTTACTTTAGGAAAATGTGAATATGGTGCTAACCCATGAAATTCACACTTTGTACCTTACCAAGTCGTTGGTGGAGTGTGTGTGGTTAACCGGCACACTCACTTGGACTAGTAAGGATCACGAAGGGTGACTTAATGTTTATCATAGATCGGTGGAGCGTGTGTGGTTAACCGGCACATCGATTAGGTGATAATATTAAGGGTACCAAGTAAGTTTGCATGGTTATTCACACCTTGTTTTGTTATCCTCGACATCCCAGTCACAAAACCTGAAGGGCACAATCGAGATTGAAACATGCCATTGAAAGTTCAATGAATCTCAAAAGATCTAGGAGTTTCAAATCCAATTAAAACTTAATAACTTATTTCGTTTTTCATGGTGGAAATTGGTGAATCGTCATTCACCTACCTTCAAATATTTTATAGCTTGGATTAAGGTATCCCTCTTCCAAGTTATAAAATATTGTGTTGGGTCCTAGCCTTAATATTTCATATTGGGTGTTATATTAAGGACTTAAAATCAACTAACTTGAATATCTCCCATTGTAGATGTCTGGTTTAGACAACTGTGATCTTCCCAAATCTCATGGAAATCATACTTCTCTACCTCCACCTCCTCCATTTATTCTCCCTGACCCACAAGTTCGAAGACTTGAAAAATTCAAGGTCACTCAAGCCCTACTAGCAATGAAACATAAAGATGGAAGACATGTGTGCACTCATGTCTTAGGAATGAAGTCACACTTTGATAGGTTGAGAATGTTGGGTGTCGTTGTCCCAAGGAAGTTGGCTATTGACTGGGTTCTTCAGTCACTTCCAGAGTCATATAGTGAGTTCATTCAGAACTACTATGTGATAAATCACGACATGACCCTAATAGATCTATCTTATTTGCTTGTTGCTGCTGAGTCAGAAATGATGTGGCGCAATGGTCAAGCAAATATGGGTGGAAGGTCTATTTCTCAAACTTCCATGGACATGGACAATGGTAACATTGGAAGTCCAGAAAAGCCTTTTCTTCCCAATGGAAAGGGATCGGCCTTGGTCAACCCTGGTGACCAAAAGGCAAAGGGAAAGGCTAAGTCTTTGATAATCTCGTGTACCATTCCCAAAGAGTCTATATGTTTTTATTATCATGAGAAGGGTCATTGGAAGCGAAGCTGCCCTGAATACCTAAAAGATCTGAAAGCAAGTAAAAACAAAAGGTTTGACTCTGCTTCAGGTAAGTCCACTATCTAACTCTGTTAAGTTCCTTATTGATGATTCTTAATACAAAATGTGACTCAGTTACATTGTGGTGTCTGGCAGGATCAAGCAAAGGGAAGGACACTTAATAAAAGGAGTATGTTGAATCTGATAGCGAATATGGATGGTTCGAAGATCGGATTCTTGAGCTGCTATATAAGAGTTATGATAGATTGCTAGAAGATATGTAATAGCATAGTTTTCATTTAAAGTTGCATTGTAAGGAAAAAGTTTTTCCGCATTTATAAATAAATAAAATTTTGCTTTATTTTATTGTATCTCCTTGCAATGGCATTTTATGAAAAATTGATGTTTGTATGGTTATAGAAATAATGGAAATGTGCATTTGATTCTTTCATTAGTGGTAGTGTCTAAATTTATCAAATAAGGAAAGATTCTCATCACCCAAGGTTTCAATTATACTGAAACTTGGAATCATGCAGGTTGTATTGCATGATGAATGAGAATTTTCATTTTTGGAAAGTTAAGACTAATTCCCTGACCACGTGTATATATGAGACTGGTGAAAGACTAAAGGATCGGGTACACTGGGTGTGTGCAGGTCAAAGTCCACCATAAAGATCGATAAGACTATTCGTCATGATTTACTAAAGTTTAGTAAATATGGTTGTACCTACAAGTTGAAGTACAATTCTGAAACATTGGAAAAGTTTCAATGTATGGCAGGACGAATGGGAATAATCAAATTGGGCAGAAAGATAAAAGTTTCTCAAATATGAAAAGATGGGAGAGTACTTTAATATCTTGTTTTATGATCATCTTAATGATTAAGAAACATGTCACAATTCATCCTCTAAGGACATCTTAGTGCATTTTATGGCTAAGAAGAGGATTCATGAATTGTTGGAATGGTTAAAATAAAGAAGATGAATCATACTTTGTTCCAAAACAAGTCTTAGAGTCATACTCCAAGATTGTAACTTGAGTGATACATCTTGAATAAGGTTTATAAAACTTGTCAAATGTAAGAGTAAAATGTTTTCTACTCTTGTACATTTGAAATTGGTAAGTTGTGATGTTTTGGATAAAACAAAGACCAATTGACACCAATTGTGTGAAGTGTTTATCTTGATAAGGATCCGCACTGACTCTTGAATATTTGTTTGGTTGTCAAGGAATGGTTCTTGACAAAGAGAAACTTGCATGTCAAGAGGACAGTGGGAGTCTTAAAGGTCTTCAGAGTTTCAAGAGCTAATCAAGGATAAAACCTATAGTTTATCGCTAGCACACGACTTGAGGTTTGTAACCTATCGTGTTGACATAATTCTTGTTCCTGTGCCTATTCCGGTAAAGTTGACTATGTATGTGAGTTCTGTGAGTTCTCAATTGTGTGCATAACAACTTGGAAGAAATGGTGGGCCCTTGGGCGACCAAGAGGCAAGAAATCAAGATTGAACAAGTTCAATCCATATGATTTTGAGTTTGTCACTAACCTTGTCTTGTGATTAAGGTTTTGAGAAATTCACATGGATAGGAACACATACATCATAAAATCTAAGTGTCATAAGGTTTCTTTCCGATTCAGGAAAATGATGGTGAGGAAACGCTTTCACTAAGTAGATTTTAAGTAGATAGCAATTGTGTTGTTTGCATTCTCAAAGTCGTTAGTGGAGCTTGTGTGGTTAACCGGCACACTAACATGGACTTGTGAGAAATGGAAAACAGGTCTAAACATTATGATTACGACATCCCTCTTCATAATTGTTTAGACACACATGTGAGCTATCTAAGGAAAGATGTATGAGTCTGAGAAGCTTAGATAAAGTTTTTTCGAAGCATCTCGTATCAGAAGTCTGAACTTTGGTGATGAAAGTCAATAAAGTATTGATTTCTAGAAGTCGATTTCTGAGTACATGTCAAAGCTAGTGGGAGCATAATTGTTGTGCTAAATAATTATTATGCTAGTGGGAGCATAATCAATTATGATGAGTATTGTTAATTATAGAAAACAAGAATTTCACTTGGAAAAGGTTGTTTTGCTATAATTAAGGGAGAGAAGATTATACTTCATTTCAATCCTAAAAGTTTAGATTGAGATTTCAATCATCTTTAGTCAAGGCTATATATATGAATTTTATGTTGGAATGGTTCAGCATAACGAAATTCTATATATATTGCGTTCTCAAATTCGATTATGATTACGACATCCCTCTTCATAGTCGATTTTTGAAAACATGGCAAATAAAAATATTGTAGCAAAAGACTGATCTAGTATCAGGTCTTTATGTGAGACATCATGAATAGTGTCCCATATGCTTCAGGTATAGGATCGGTCACATGTGCTATAATATTTATCCGTTCTAAATCTTTCAAAATGCTTAGAGCATTAAGAGGGAAAAAGGAATAGAACCGGATATGACTAAAATGATTAAGAAATTGTCGAGGACAATCTAAGGTTCACCAAAGATTGGTTGCTAAGGGACAGTTGGAAGTATAATGTTAAAATTTGGAAGGACCATATAGATATATTCTGAAAAGAGGTAGCTCTTGTTCAGATATGATAAACAAAATGGGAATATGGAAATTTTCCATACTGGGAGTTGGATATTAAGAATCTATGAGAAAGTTAGAAACTTTTATGCAAGAAGGATGTTCAAAGCAATGTGCTTTGAATATGAGACTTCGTTTCCATGGAATTGATCTCCTTTGGAATACTCTGTAATGACTGTTGACAAGTTTTGTGACTTTTGTGCATAGTCATTGCAAGAGGATCAATGCATATAAGTTTGGAATCTAACAGATTACAGTAAATGACAAGAATTTGGTATTCTTTCATTTACGGTAAGGATTTGGGACTGTGAAATGAGCATCATTGGAATCATGTTCAATTGATCTACTTCACAAAGTAAAGATCATAGACAAACATAGTGTGCATACTTGGTGTATGGCATGACTATTGTTTAGAAAACATAGTGTACATGCTTGGAGCATGGGATAACTATTGTTTTAATTCAAGTGTTAAGTTGATAAATCGAAACAGAATAATTTGGAATCAATATGGTGATGAATAAAAGGTGCTTTATTTATATTCATCAGGGCTGAGACCATATTGGATTCAATTATTCTTGTGTTTCACTTTGCATGTTTTGACTTCCATAATAACTAGGTTATTCTTTCCGAATGATTAAGTTATTCAAACCATCCACAGTCTGTCATATGTTGGAAGTAGATATGAATCAAGACTGTCATGAGTTGGTTGTAGAGGTCTAAGATGTTGGACATGGCTACAACACTCATGAGTGCTCATAAGTTATGAGTATTGGATTCAACCCACGCTCACTTGCATCACTTCATGGAATTTATCTCGAGTGATCGTGAGACGGTAATATCATATAAGTCTTCAAACCTAGAGATATGAGTTGTTACCTATGAGTTGGTTGTACATTGATTGCACGAAAACGCATCAGTAACTTGATGTTATAAAACGTGCCTTTGTGTATAATTCAACAAGTAGTAGAAACAAGTATATGAGTCGAAGTTTATCCGTTCCTTCTAGTCCTTGGAGGATTAGAAGCGATATCTGGGCCCCTCGATGATTTTGTTTTGACCTATGTACCAGGCCCGGTCAGAACTAAATTGATGTGTTCGATTAAGTTCTTTGTCAAACAAATCGGAAATCGGGAAACAAACTGTTGGACAATAAGTAAGACATTGTTCCATGTATTTGTCCGGCTGATATCATGATAGCAGAGGATTATATGATCACTTATCTAAAATGGCGCTTCATAGTTCAACAGAGTTTTCGAGAGCTACGATTGCCGGTTGGTTCCTGAAGTCATATAGGCAAATATAGTTATTAGACTTATCCAAGTGGGAGACTGTTGGATAAGGTGTCTAAGTCCATAACTTATTTGGTATATACTTGACCCGACCCGGCATGGTCCATTTGGGTTGCACTTCACCCGAACTAATTATTTGGATAACATTATGAGAAGAGTATATTTGCGGCTTATTAATATATTATAAGTTATAATATATTAATATGAAATTGTATTATTTAATTAGTATTGGTCTTAAATTAATTATGAATTAATTTAGTGATCAAATGGTGACTAATTAAACATGGGCTATTATATTTATATAGTGTGGGCTAACACTCATTATGGTAATGGGCTAAGCTTATATGGGAGTCCATGGATGATCCATGGAGCTCTTAACCCATGGATCCTTGGAAAGGAAAAGACATGGGTTATTAGGGTTTACCCTAATCATGTGCACTATATAAACAAGCTTGTGATGCATAAAATGACACCCTAGTGTGTGTGAAGAAAGGTGGCCGATTTCTAGAGCATAGATATACTCTCTCATAAGTTTTCCAAGTTTGTGGTGATTTGTGATTTCCAGTTGAGGCATTCACATTATTGGTGCTTGGCACTCAAACTCCTAAGGAATCAATTCACAAACAAAGGTATGTAATTCATCTAGTTCTTTTATGTTTAAAAGTTCCCCATGCCATGCTAGATAAGTTATAAACCTTGGAAAAGAAATTTTGCATGTATTTTAGACAAACATAGATCCAAGGTTTATTAGGGTTGCATGTACACTTAGGAAGTGTTAGAATGCTCAAAACCCAACAAGATGCCCTCAGCCGAAAAGAGTACTCAGGTCGTAGAGTGAAGGCACTGACCATGACTATCCATTCCCATTTATCCGCGCAAATCAAAGAGGCTCAGCTGGAAGCCTTAAAACCAGAGAACATATCGGATGAAGCCTTGATAGAAATGGAAAAGAACCTAGAGATCAAGGGAGACAGAGTCTATTATTTCATGGACCGGATCTGGACCCTAAAGTTCGGTGGTTACAGAGAGGTTATAATGAACGAAGCTCACAAGACTAGATACTCCGTTCACCCAGGTTCGGACAAAATGTACCTCGATCTCAAGAAACTGTATTGGTGGCCGAACATGAAAGCAGAGATTGCTACCTTCGTGGGCAAGTGCCTGACTTGCGCCAAGGTGAAGGTCGAATATCAAAAGCCCTCAGGTCTACTCCATCAGCCAGAGATACCTGAGTGGAAGTGGGAAAGGATAACGATGGATTTTATCACCAAGTTACCCAGATCTCCGAGTGGGCACGATGCCATATGGGTAATTGTCGATCGGTTGACGAAGTCCGCCCACTTCCTGCCAATCAAAGAAAACTTCAAGATGGAGAGACTCACACGGATCTACATTCAAGAGATAGTTCGCCTTCATGGGGTACCTGTATCCATTATCTCCGACCGAGATAGCAGGTTTACCTCGAGGTTCTGGCAATCACTACAAAAGGCTCTTGGAACTAAATTGGATATGAGCACGGCTTATCATCCACAGACAGATGGATAGAGTGAGAGAACAATTCAGACCTTGGAAGATATGTTGAGAGCCTGCATCATCAACTTCGGCGCGTCATGGGACACTCATCTTCCTTTGGTCGAATTTTCCTACAACAACAGCTACCATACCAGCATCAAGGTTGCGCCGTTTGAAGCCCTCTATGGCCGCAACTGCAGATCTCCTCTGTGTTGGGCTGAAGTGGGTGACACGCAGCTAGTCAAGGGTCAAGTCCCCGACAGCACTCACACTGGTCCTGAGATTATCCGATAGACGACTGAAAATATCATGCAAATCCGAGAACGACTGAAAGCCTCACGAGATAGACAAAAGAGCTACGCCGATAAGAGGCGAAAACCCTTGGAATTCCAGGTCGGTGACCGCGTCCTTCTGAAGGTCTTGCCCTGGAAAGGCATGATACGTTTCAGAAAACGTGGAAAGCTAAACCCAAGGTACATTGGACCATTCGAGATCCTTGCTAGGATCGGTCCCGTAGCATACAAACTCCAGTTACTACGAGAGCTCAGCAACATCCATCCTGTCTTCCACGTGTCGAACCTAAAGAAGTGTCTGTCTGACGAGACACTTGTGATTCCTCTCGACGAGATCGATATGGACGAAAGTCTACGTTTTGTGGAAGAACCTGTTGAAATCATGGACCGTGAAGTCAAACGTACCAAGCAAAGTCACATCCCGATAGTGAAGGTCTGCTGGAAAGCCAAGCGGGGTCCTGAATTCACTTGGGAGCGCGAGGATTCAATGAAGCAGAAGTATCCTCATCTCTTCCCAAGTTCATGATTGTACTCTATTCTTGAATTTCGGGACGAAATCCCCTCTAACGGGGGGATGATGTGACAACCCGAAACTTCTATCTTGTACCTTAGTCAAATTCTATCAATGTTAAACTCGTTTCAGCTATCTTTAGCATTGTTTTGAACTTGTTTGGATGATCTAAAGCCGTGTACAACCAAAGTTTGAATTAGGGATGGGTTGGTTTAAGATTTAGGGTTGAAAATAGGCCAAACACTCCATCAAAAGGAGTGTGTGGCCACACACATGAGTGTGTGGCCGCACACCCGAGTGTATGGCTGCACACATGAGTGTGTGGCCGCACACCCGAGTGTATGGCCGCACACACGAGTGTGTGGCCGCACACCCATCCTCCAGCCGCACACTCATCCTTATTTATATAGGATGGCCCCTTCACTCATTCCTTTCATTTGGTTGTACTCTACTTTCTCTCTCTAAGAACTTCATCCAAGAACACTCTCAAGGCCTCAAAAACGTGAGTTTTCCATCACCTAGCTTATCATACATGAAGGACCCATTGATCTAAGCCCTTAACCATCAAAGTTTCATCATGTTCTTCATCATATGAAGGTGTACGGCTGCACACCTTCATAAGGGTGGCCGCACACTCTTGAAAGACTCTCCAAAGTGAGAGTTTGGCCTCCATTTGCTAGTTGGACTTGGTATTGACTTGGAAACACTTAAAAATCAACATTTTTAGCATGAATGAAGAGTGCACGGCCGCACACCTCTATGTACGGCCGCACACTCCCTTGTACGACCGCACACGTCCTCTGTACGGCCGCACACTCCTGTGTGCAACCGCACACACATGCTGACCGCACACCCTGGCCGCACACACACACTGTTGGCTGTACACCTCCCTCCTTTGATCATATAGGGTCCCGGCAAGCATTTCCAAGTCTCTAGAGTGGTTTTCCATCACTTATGGTGGTGAAATACCTTCATTTGACTCTTTTATGTGTCATTGCGTGATAATTAGGATCGAATCGTGATTAAGGCTTCACTTGAACACCCAACTTTTCGTATCGATCCTTCAATCAAACCACTCGCTCGAGGTGAGTTCATACCCCTACATTTTCTGGTTTTCAAACGTTTTCAGGGGGGAATACAAGATACACCATAAATGCTTTTGTTTATACATAGAGCTTTTAACAAGTATAAAACTCATGCAATTCTCATACATTAACCCTTTTGTATTTGTGCTGAGCATAAGGGACGTTTTCACTAAAATTGCATAGTTTTCCATAACACTATATTCACTACACTATACATGCAAACTATAATCGGTATAGTTTGGGATTTTCTAAAAACATATCAAGTACAGAAATCTCACTACTAAACGTATGCACTAATACAGAAATGGCTTACAGTTTACATCACTGCATTATCATGGTATTCATAACTGTAACATTCACTATGTACGGTATACATACATATTTTCACTACGATAAAACGCTATGACACTACATGTAAACTAGATTGTACGATACTGTGAGACGCTACTTCACTACTGTACCCTTAGGTGTACAGGGATAAATCCTATCATAGTATAACCAGAGTCTCCTGGAGGGAGAGCGTGAGATTTGTGAATAGATCTATTCGGGACTGACAATCCCACACCTGAACTGCTAGCTACAGTTAGGCAGGCATGCCTAGGGTGACAAATGTCATTTAACTCGACGCCTGAAGAACGTTGGAAAGGTCTCTAGTCATATCAAGTATGGTTATACGACTCACATTATGTATAATTCACCCTTTAGTTTACAACCTGTCACCCTTCAACAGTTTTATTTATACTAAATAGAACTAACACACTACGTATAAAGGCTGAAGCCAGGGTTTTCAACCAAAATCGTTTATGCAAGGATTTCATATACAATATACTTATACTTCATGATTAGCCTTAGCTAGTCACATGAAGTAGTATTTTCACATATCATTACAGTTTTTCAGTAACGAACATTCATGGTTTATATGGAACGGATAACGCTACATTTTTCACTTAAAGAAAATATCGGATTTTCTTGACGCTATACAAAATACTTTTTACGAGCTCATCAACAAGTTTTCATTACAAACTACCGCTTATGAACTCACCAGCTTTATGCTGATATTTTCAAACTGCTTGTATTCTCAGGAAATCAGTAGACAGGTACCTGCTGGATTTTTGAGAAGCTGGAGCAATAAGAGTCTTATGTTTATATTTCATATATACTCTCTGATGTAATTCAAACAAGTTTCAAATTGATGTAAACATCTTCATATATGTATACACTGTGATGATTATGTTGCTATGGTTGCTACTTTACATTAGTTGTGATGCTATACATGACGTCCTCCGCCCTGGAACGATTCCGCCATCACGGTTTCGGGGTGTGACAATAACCCGCATGATAAACAAATGATCTCTTTAGATACATTGAAAAAGGAAGTTGGGGATGGAAATTTGGAAGGACAGGTGGATATATTAGTAATATTCCCTTTAGGGTTACATTTCCAAGGTTATTTAGACTTGTGGGTGGTGATTGTTCCATTGACGAAAGGTGGGAAAATGGGTTTTGGATTTGGAACTCGAGAAGAGAACCCAGAAGTGAACACTTCTCTCTTAACTAATGGCTTTGGAGGAGTTTGTGGGCACACCGTCATTTTCTAATCAGTCGGATTTGGGATATTGCAAATGGTACGGAGTTCATGGTTAGTGTGATATGAGTCAATATATTTATAATTATGTGTTGACTATTGGTAACTATCCCATGAAATGGATCACTTTAATTCCAGGAAGGTGAATATTTTCATGTGAAAAGTGAGATCAGATAGATTACCCACAAAAGATAACCTTTTTGAAAGTGGTGATCTATTTGTCAGATTTGCAACAATCACATTGAAAGGTCATATTCTTTTGGATTGTGAGATAGCCAAGGCGTTAGGGGAAATAATTGTGAGATGGTGTGACATTGACATGTCTTCGTTGTCAGGATTTGCCAAATTGAATGGATTGGATTGGTTTCTTTGTCATGTAAGAAAAGACAGTGTTGGATGTTATTCATTATATTCAAAGACTTATGGGAACATTCGGAATTTTAGAAACAAGCTTTTGTCTATCATAGAAGTAAGCCAAGAAAAGATATGTTGTTTGATAGTATAGCAGTGCGTGCTGAAAATTGGATTGTGTAATGCGTATAGAAAGCTTAAATGTAATTATGGATGAGATTTGTGGCATCAAAATCTCATTTTGTTTTACCCAATGTACATGTTTATTTTAGTAGCTGCTTACTAGTGGTTTTTTAGTTTTAATTTATAAATTAAAGTTGTTCCAAAAAAAAGTCGTAAATATAAAAATGCAACGAGTTTTGCATCAAGAAATTTGTTAATCCACGTAACAAAGAGCCATATCCATTTTACTTCCGGCTATTGATTTTTTTTTTCGTTCACATATTCCTTCCAACAATTGATTTCATATATATGTTTGTGCAAATTAAGAATTCGTAAATAATTTTTTAGGTTCAAACATGTAGATGGATGATGGTGGTGGTGCATAATTGTGGTTGATAGTGGTGCCCTGGTTTTAGTCGATGGTATGCTAGGTGGTTGTTGGACGTTCTTCCAAGAATAAGAATATTTTGAATGTTCTTCAAAATTTTATAATATCCATATTTATAAAACTTAATAATAACTAGGAAAGTTTCCCCATGCTACGCATGGGTTGGAGTCTTCAAGTTGGTTGCACCACCATTTTTCGATTTCTCTTCTATCAACTCCTTTATATCTTCAATGTAAATTAGATATAACGACCAATATATTTTATAAAACATGAATTCATATATGTTACTGGTTTCACTTACTTGCCCTCCCAATAACTATCCATTTTTATGTTGCCCTCCCAATAACTATACATCTTTATGCAAAGAAATTGTGAACACACCAGAATTTGGCTTTAAGACTTTGTTTTAAGCTTGTTGTGCCATATGAAAGGGGTTAGAACAATTGAAATCTTGTGTGAAACATTAAAAAAATGCTCAGAAGTATGATCAACCATACCTCATGCTTTAAAAGCTATATATTTACTAACTGAGCCACTCGTTTTCTTCCCAAAGAGATTTGGGGATTTATTGGTACAAAGGACTGTTGCTCTCTGCAGCCTAAATGGCAGGGATGGTGAAGGGAGCCATGCAGAGGGTGTTAGAAATTTGGGGTATAAAAAGCTTGGAAATTCTAAGAATCGTGTTGAACACTAGATTAAAGTATTTAGGTGGTACTCCCAATCTTCTTTAAGCGGATAAGACTCAGAGAATGTTTTGATGATATGATTTAGTATATACCAGAAAATGAGACCACAAACCGATTTGTGATATCTGTTTGAAAACTATCATATGACAATTTCAAACTGTCATAAAATTATCAAAACTGACATACAAAACGGTTATTTGGACCCAACCATGGTCTCTGCCCCTTGGACCCCGCCAGGGGCTGCCGCCCCCCCTTAGACCCCGCTCCAAGGGGCCAGACCCCTGTGTGTACTCCATACCTCCCTTACTTGTTTAATATTTATCAAAATCAATTTTGGTTAACAAATTAATTCTATTACACTTAAATAACATTGATGATAACAAATCACCAACAGAGGGTGTGTTCCATTGTAGATCGACCTTTGGCGAATCGATTTCTAGAAAGAAGTGGAAATAGATTAGAGAAGGAGAATGGGTGGCACCAGATGGAACGGGAAATCGACTCACCCTAGCAGAGGCAGGCGACAGTGGAGGTGGGAGAAGATGATGGTGGATGGGATGAGAAGTGGTAGCTGGCATACGTCTCACCCTCTATACCAAAGGGGAAATCGAAGCAAATAGAGATTGACGTTAAGATGTGGCGATGGAGGGTAAAAACGGGATTGGAAGGTGGTAAATCGATTTCTAGAGAGAAGTATGGGTCGATTAGAAAAGGAGTGGGCGCTTTCTGGAAAGACATAGATAAATGAGAGCATGCGATCGATTGTGGACAACAAATAAAAATGAAGATGAAGGCGTTGCACCACCATTTTTCGATTTCTCTTCAATAAACTCCTTTATATCTTCACCTGTAAATTAGATATAACCACCAATATTTTTTATAAAACATGAATTCATATCTGTTACTGCTTTCACTTACTTGCCCTCCCAATAAATATCCATTTTTATGTTGCCCTCCCAATAACTATACATCTTTATGTAAAGAAATTGTGAACACACCAGAATTTGGCTTTAAGACTTTGTTTAAGCTTGTTGTGCCATCTGAAAGGGGTTAGAACAATTGAAATATTGTGTGAAACATTAAAAAAATGCTCAGAAACCTGATTAACCATACCTCATGCTTTAAAGTTATATATTTGCTAATTGAGCAATTCGTTTTCTTCCCAAAGAGATTTGGGGATTTATTGGTACAAAGGATTGTCGCTCTCCGCAACCCAACGAAGGCAACGTCACTGGCGCTCTCCGCAACCCAACGAAGGCAACGTCACTGGTAGGGATGGCGAAGGGAGCTATGCGGAGGGTGTTAGAAATTTGGGGTATAGAAAGGCTTGGAAATTCTGAGAATCGTGTTGAACACTTTAAGATTAAAGTATTTGGGTGGTACCCCCAATCTTCTTTAAGCGGATAAGACTCAGAGAGTGTTTTGATGATATGATTTCGTATGTACCAAAAATGAGACCAAAAACCAATTTATGATCTCTATCTGAAAACTGTCACATGACAAATTCAAATTGTCATAAAACTATCAAAACTGACATACAAAACGGTTATTTGGACCCAACCAAAGGTTCTGCCCCTTGGACCCCACTCCCAGGGGATAGACTCTCGTTTGTTCAGGGGCTTCGCCCATAAATGACAGTGTACTTTGAAACCTGATCAAACTTAAACAAGTGTGCACTCTACACCTACCTTGTTTAATATTTATCAAGATCACTTTTGGTCAACAAATTAATCCTATTACACTTAAATAACATTGATGATAACAAATCACCAAACAGAGTGTGTGTTCCATTGTAGATCGGCCTTTAGCGAATCGATTTCAAGAAAGAAGTGGAGATCAATTAGAGAAGGAGAATGGGTGGCACCAGATGGAATGGGAAATCGGCCCACCCTAGGCAGCGGCAGTGGAGGTGAGAGAAGATGATGGTGGATGGAATGAGAAGTGGTAGTTGGCATACGTCTCACCCTTAATACCGAACGGGAAATCGAAGCAAATAGAGGTTGACGTTAAGAACTTAAGATGTGGCGGTGGCGGTGGTGGGTAAAAACCGGATTGGAAGGTGGTAAATCGATTTCAAGAGAGAAGTATGGGTCGATTAGAAAAGGAGTGGACGCTTTTTGGAAAGACATAAATAGATGAGAGTGTGAGATCGATTGTGGACAACAAATAAAGTGAAAATGAAGGCGGTGATTATCTGAGCGGAAGAAAGAAACGGCGAGAATGCATTCCATTGGAGGCAGGGGCGATGAGCAACAACCATTGACCATCTGACAGTGGCAAAAGTCTAAAAAGGGAAAACTTTGGTGGCAGAAGTGTGAAAGGACAAAAAGAAAAGTCTAAAAACGGAAAATTTGGTGGTCAAAGGCAGAAATGGAGAAACTACACCGTTGATAAGGCTCCTCACAATTAATGTTATATATAATTTGGTGGCCAAAGTCAGAAATGGAGAAACTACACTGTTGATAAAGCTCCTCACAATTAATGTTATATATAATTTGGTGGCCAAAGTTAGAAATGGAGAAACTACACTGTTGATAAGGCCCTCACAATTGATGTTATATAATAATAATAATAATAATAATAATAATAATAATTTTAAAATTTTTTAAATCTATAATAAATAAATAAAGTCATGTGTACGACATGTAATCGCTGCATGAGGAAGTTCTGTCGACAAATGTGATATTCTACGTTAGTCTTGTAACATGCTATCTTTTTCTCTAATGATCTTTTTAATAGATAAATGAAAGCTTATGGCTATAGAATGCATAAAAAAAGTATCAGTGACAAATATGCTATTGGTCAACATTGACATTAATCCTATTTGAAAATAACATTGTACTTAAACAAAATGTTTACATTTAAAAAAAAACTTGAAGGATTACCGATTAATGTCAAAGCCAATGTTAATTGTAATAAGGACAGCTGTCTCCATATACTTTCTCAATGACACTCTTTCCTCGATTCCTCAGCCAGTGGCGGAATTAACTAGTTGGTAGGGGTAGCACGTGCTACCCCTCAATTAATCCATTAAATTTTTTTATACATAAGTGGAATTACATTAAAATTAAGAAAGACCTGTGCTTATTTTTGGTGAATTACATTTAAAATAAAAGTCCGAATAGGAAATCAATGAGTCCATTAATTGTAAAGAGAAGTTTTCTTGTATGTACATCACTTACCACATGATGAAGAAAAAAAAACCTTGTTTTGTGTACCACAATACCAAGAATTTGTTTCAGGAGGTTGTAAAGGTAATTAATTATGTTGAAGAGTAGACATCTAATCTACATAATCAAAATCAAGCATACGTTATTTTATCATATTTCAAGATTTTTGATTTTGTGTTTTATCTAATGAAATCGCAATTTTAAAAATTATCATATTGTCTTTTAACGTATTTTTTTGTGCTACCCCTTGTAAAATTTTCTGGTTCCGTCACTGTCCTCAACACTTTCACTTCACATATATGACTTTTCAATGTAACCCTGCAACATGGTCATATTGAGAAGGGTAAATTGGAGAGCTTGAAGAGCCCGTGGAGCTTTGAGGACTAGCCACAGTTGTTGGATGATTGATGACCCTATATGCGCATGGTTTTGCATCACCAATGACATCACACTTTCCAAGAATCACATCAAGATCAATGACTACAATAATTCTGAAAAAGTAATTAAAAAGCTGTCAGACAAAACTTGTATACAATAATTTCACAGATTCTATACATTATATCACAGATTCTATACATTATTCAGCATAAATCATGAATTTATCAATATCAACTCCAGATACAATATCAACAGTCATACATTCAATGCACACAAACATAACGATTAAAAAAATGAATGAAAATAGTACTTACATGCGGTCACGAATTGTAGTACAAACCAACTCCTTCACTTGAACAATAGAACCCTTCTGCAACTGCCGAGATCTAATCAACACATTCCCTTGAGTAACAAGCATCGCTTGCTGATGAAACAATCCATCAGATAATATTAGAGAATGAGAAGGGCAGATTAGTAATTTTACAATACAAGTTGTATTTTATTCTTGCTGTATATATAGAAAAGGGATGTAATCAGATTTAGTAATGAAGAATATTCGTTCTTTCCATTTCTTGTTCATGTAATATGGTATCAGAGCAGAATCGCTCGAATTCCGCTGTTTGTTCTTGAAATTTCATCATTTTTTCTTTGAATCGTTTTAGATCATTCTTCAATTTCTTTCTCGATTGTTCAGATTATCGTTTCCTTATATCGATTCATCTGTTCCGATGTCGACTGCTGGAAATTCTGGATCTAATTCATCTGGTTCAACAGTGTCTCCGATTGACGATCGTTTACATACGTATTATCTTCATCACTAAGATAATTCTGGTTTTGTTTTGGTTTCTCAACCATTGATAGGTGAGAATTATCCTTCTTGGAGTCAAGCTATGTTAATCGCATTATCTGTCAAGAATAAAGTCGGTTTTATTGATGGATCGCTTCCTAAACTAAATCATGGATTCTTAATTCTGTTTCAAAGGAAATCTATGCTAGTATCATGTTCTCATAATCTGCTTTCGATATTTGGAACGATCTTAAGGATCGATTTCAACAAAGCAATGGTCCTCGTGTTTTTCAGATTCGGAGAGAAATAATGAATCTCACTCAAAATCAAGATCCAGTTGGTGTTTATTTCACCAAACTCAAATCTCTATCAGAAGTATTGTCCAATTATCGGCCTCATTGTTCTTGTGGAAAATGTGATTGTGAAGGTGTGAAGAAGATAGAGGAATACTTCAAAACAGAACATGTGATGGGGATTAAATTATTCGTTTTCTCAAACTAGGGGACAAATATTGTTAATGGATCCATTACCGACTATCAACCGTGTTTTCTCATTGGTGGCTCAAGAAGAGAAACATAAATCAATTTCTAATGATACTCAAAACAACAATTCAATGGCATTTCTTGCTAAATCGAATAATCGCAAGCAAGTTTCAACCAATGTTCGCAGAGATCGTCCTTTTTGTTCTAATTGCAAGATTCAAGGGCATACAATTGATAAGTATTACAAAATACATGGTTATCCACCTGCATACAAGTCAAAAGGAAAATTCAATCACACTGCTGCTGCGGTTGACCATGGTGAAAGTCAAACTAATCAGTCCTTAACTGATATGTTTCAAGGATTCACTCCAGCTCAGTGCCAACACTTGATGTGTCACTCCAGCTCAGTGCCAACACTTGTTGTCTGCTCTTTCAAGTCACATGATATCTGTTAATCCAAATGAGGAGACTACTACAGGTAAATTCTTTTCTTTATTTTTTCATAATGGTAATCACTCTCAAGTCTGGGTTATAGATTCTGGTGCTACTCAACATATTTGTCATAATTTTGACATGTTCTTCAACAAAAGAAAGGTCAACAATTATACTGTGACTGTTAGATGCCGTTTTATGCATCTTATAGGGTAGTTTTCATTAGCATTTAGGATCATATTTTGTACATTTGCATGTCATTTGTTTAAACAATGTTCAGCTCATGTCTTTGGTTAGAATTCCCGTACTGCTCATGTTTTTATGTCAATTTCAGATAGTTCGAGTGGAGCAGTGCTTTGGGAGCAGTTGGATGCGCGTTTGGAGCTTAAAATGGAGCTTGGGACTTATGAAGGATTATGAGGAATGTTTGGAAGATGCTTTGGTCAAGAAACATTCGATTGAATTGATCACACGAAGATAGAATATGCAATCGAAAGTTAAAGGATGTTGCTGGCAGCTTTGACCCCATGTCAGTATTTTGACCATATCTCGAGAACCGTAACTCCGATTGACACGATTCAAAATGATCTGAAAGGTAGACGAAATTTCGGACGTTATAGGCACAACCTGCGATCACAGATTGTCTCCTTGCGATCGCAGGTGACCCTTTTTGCGATCGTAGGTTTGGTCGCAGGTTGCCTTCGAGGTTCTTTTGTGCCCAAAATTCATCCGGAAGTGAAAACTCAATACCTGCGATCGCAGGTTGTGTACATGCGATCGCAGGTTGGCCAAAAACTGTCAAAATAGCATCCTACTTCATTAAAAATGCTCCAGACGCGTTTATTTCAAAACCTGCGATCGCAGGTTGTGTACATGCGATCGCAGGTGCGCCGTTTTTGCTGTTGGACGTATAAATAGACCCTGATAGCATTCATGTAACCTAAGTTGGCGATTCCAGAGGTTCCAGAGAACGAAAATAAGATTTTGGAGGTGTTTCTTCTCCGATTTCAACGATTTCTGAAGATCTGAAGACTGTGGATCATCTCCTACGTTTAGTTTAGTAAGATTTAGTAGTTTAATGTTTCTTTTTATTGTTTTAGATCAGATTTTAGCCATGTCTGGCTAAACCCTAGTTTTCAGTTCTGCAAAGATAAGTACTTTTCATGTGATTGATCATTAGATCTAGTTTTTGATTTGTGTTTCTATCTAGATTCTTCAGTTTTGTTCTTAATGAATGTTTGATTTTGATTCTTGTTAGTCTGATCACCTAGCTAGGGTTTTATCATTCCAGTTAATCAGTTAATAGAATCCGTAATTGTTCTAATTAATTGGTAATAAGTAACAAGTAATAAATCGGTTCCGTGTTTGGGATTTGACTTTATTATAAACTGTAAAAATCATACCTTTACGCTTCCGAGCTTGTGAGAAGTATTGGGTATTGTTGGGAATTTTACAAAGAACTTAATGCAACTTTTCTGATCTTAATTAAGAGCTTGTTTGATTAGACAGTAAAGAGTTAGGGTTAATTGAAGAGCTTGTTTTGGTTAACTAAATAAGGTAAAAGAGAAATTACTAGAGCTTGTTAGTTTTTCTCAGTACCAGCTTAGATAGAACGCATCTCAAATAATCAGATCTGGATCAGTTGCATGATTAGGAAAGTCACAGCAGAGCTGAAACCATTTTTATTATTGATTTTCGTTTACTTTATTATCACTGCATTTCTAGTTATTAGTTTTAATCAAAAACCCCCCTTTTAAATTCTGTTTCTTGACTAGATATGTCTGATGCAAAAAGGCATTGACTTTTAGGCTGTGTCCCTGAGGATTCGACCCTGCTTCCCTGTGCTATATTTTTAGTGCAACCAGCAGTGATAAATTTATTTGTTTAATACGTGCGGGACAACGTGTTAACAAATTGGCGCCGTTGCCAGGGACACGGTGCTTTCTAATAGTTTTATGCCAAGGATTTTTCGTTCAGGTACACCTTTAGTTATTGATCCAGAAATTGAGCGAACTGCAAGGAGACTGAAAAAAGAGGCAGCAAGAAAGAAACAATCAGCTGGTCTTTTTAGTTCATCATCCTCCATACCCCCAGAAACCTCCACACCACTAGGCACACCCTTGTGGAATGAATCATATCCGTTTTTTCCAAAAATACCCCCATCTTCTCCTCAAAACAGCCCATATAAAACTTACTCCCCACCCTCTTCCGTTAAAACTGAAACCACAGATTCTTCAGAATCCGAATCTGAAGACTTAACTATGAGTGGAGACGAAGCAGAAAAGACCCATAGAGAGTGGGTCACTCAAGAGGTCAACCAACAACCCCTTTGCATTACGTTTCCAGAAGCCCAAAATTTCGAACTTAAATCTGGGCTGATTCATCTTCTTCCCACATTTCGTGGTCTAGAAAACGAAGACCCACATAAATTCCTCAAGGAATTTCATGTGGTATGTTCTGGAATGAAGCCGCATGCAGTTACTGAAGACCATATCAAACTAAGGGCATTCCCCTTTTCGGTTCAAGATGCAACAAAAGAGTGGTTATATGACCTTCCGTCTGGTTCAATAACAAGCTGGAATGAACTCGCCAAACTTTTTCTAGAGAAATATTTTCCTGAGGCGAAAGTGTCAAACCTGCGCAGAGAGATTCTTGGTATAAAGCAAGGCAAAAGAGAGGCTCTCCACACTTATTGGGAGTGGTTCAAGAAGCTGCTGGTTCGATGCCCTCAACATGGCATTAGTGATTATCAGTTGTACCAGTGTTTCTGCGAAGGCTTGATACCCATGGAGAGGCGACTTATAAATGCATCAAGTGGAGGGTCACTTTCAGACATGACCCCAACTGAAATCAGAGAGCTAATGGAAAAGCTGGCGATCGAGTCTAAACATTCTGGGAATGAAGACGAGTGGTATCCAGATCAGCCAAGGGGTGTTAAGGAAGTCAGCAATGTTCATCTGGAAGCTCAGATATCTGAATTGACGAAAGTTGTTTTGCTCTTGACTAAAGAAAAAGCCGCTGCAAAGAAACAATGTGGGATTTGCTTGAAGACTGATCACCCTACTGACATGTGCCCAATATTGCAAGAGGATACAGTTGCAGTCAAAGCTGTCGGGGGCTATCAACAGAACTTTCAGAATAAATATCAGCAGAAACAACAATTTCAGCCTCCACCCGGATTTCAGCAGCAGCGAAATTTTCAGCAGCCGGGTTTTCAACAAAATTTTCAGAATCAGCAGAATTTTCAGCACCAGAATTTCCAGCAGCCTTTGCAACATCAACCCAGTAGTTCCAGCATGGCCTTAGAAGATATAGTGAAGAGTCTTGCCACGAGCACCCAAGCATTCCAGACCGAAACTAGAGCTAGTATCAAGAATCTGGAACAACAGGTGTCTCAACTTGCCACTTCTGTGGGTCGTCTGGAGTCTCAAGGAAAGTTACCAGGGCATACAGAAAACAATCCAAAGCACAATGTGAGTGCTATTTCCTTGAGAAGCAGAAAGACATATGAAGGCCCAAGCTCATCTGAACCAGAAAACAAAGATGAAGAAGAGTTTGAAGAGGTTCTGATAGAAGAAGGAGATGTGGAAGGGATAGAAAAAGAAGCTGAAGCTGAAGAGTTTGAAGAGGTGTTGGTTGAAGAAGAATCTGAAAAACTGGAAGAAAAAGAAACTCCAACACTACCCAAGCCAATTCTGAAGGAGTACAAGCCATACCCTCCATTCCCATCAAGACCGAAGAGTACGAAGCGCGAAAGAGATGATGAAGATATTATGGAAATTCTTCGCAAGGTTGAGGTAAATATACCACTTTTAGATATTATCCAACATATCCCTCACTATGCTAAGTTTCTTAAAAATTTATGTGTTTCAAAGAAAAAAATGAAATATAATGAAATTGTAAAAGCTGGCGAAAATATCTCCTTTATTTTACAAAAACGTTTGCCTCCAAAGTGTAGGGATCCGAGGATTTTCTCAGTTCCTTGTAAATTGGGGAACCTTAGTTTTCCAAAAGCCATGCTTGATCTAGGAGCTTCAGTTAATGTCCTTCCCTATTCTGTTTTTGAAAAATTAAAAATAGGAAATTTACAAAAGACCGGGACAATTATCCAATTGGCTGACCACTCGACAGTACACCCAAAAGGTGTACTGGAGGATGTTCTTGTCCAAGTGGATAATTTGATTTTTCCCGCTGATTTTTATATATTGGACATTGGAAACTTGGACACTTCAGATGTGAACTCTATTATTTTGGGAAGGCCTTTTATGAAAACTGCAAAAACAAAAATTGATGTTTTTAATGGCACAATTTCAATGGAGTTTGATGAGGAAGTGGTTAAATTTCAAATTAATAATGATGATTTTCCTTCTGAAAATATTTCTGTCAATTATACGGGTACCAGCAGTCCTTTGTCTGAGGGTTGCTGTGAGTTTTCTAATGTCTCTGTGCAAGAAAATTTTTTAGACAGGAATTCATCTGATAATATATCCAAGGAGCTGGCAGAAGATAAGCTTGGGGAGGTGGAAGAGGTTGAGCTGGAATCTGCTAAGAAAAATTCAGATAAAATTTTGAAAAGAAAGAAACTTTTGGAAAAAGAAGAGGAGTTGGATTCTGAGGGAGAATCAGATGAAAATCTGAAAACGAAAATGTTTTTGGACAAAGAAAAGGTGGGAGATGTGATTTCAGATACGAATCTGAAAAGAAGAAAGTTTAAAGAATCTGAAGAGAAGATTTTTGGGAAGAAAAAGAAGATTAGAAAGAGAAAGAAGTCTAATCAACTAAAAGACTTATCTGATAACTATTTGGAGTCTTTCCCGTTTGCTGAACAAGTTCCAGATCCACCCATATTGCCATATTTGAAGGGATCTGGAGTCACAAGGAAAAGAGTTGAGCTTCAGAGAAGTCCCAACCACACCAGTTAGTTAATTTGGTTGGGCAAAGTCGAGCCAACGACTTTAAAAAAGGGCGGCTTTCTGGGAGGCAACCCGATGAGTATTTTTTTTAGTTTTTATGCTATCAATAAAGAGATGGTCGCAGTTCCAAGCAAGCTTGGGGAAATCAGAGGATCGACAGAGTTGCTGAAATTCAGATTTTTCGCCACATCTTCGTCAAAATCAGATTTCTGCACTTTTATCGGGTACATTCATTCCTAGTTGTAACCCTTTTGCTCTTATATTCTTTATTGAGCTGTTCATTCCTCTCTAACCATTGAGGACAATACATCATTTTAAGCTTGGGGAGGGGGTTAGTGTAAAAATTTGCATTTTTGTTTAAAATTTTAATTTTTCAGTTTTTTTAGTTAAATTTTTCAAAATTTTCTTTTTGCATTTTATTTTCTGCATTGCATTCGCATATAAAAAAATTCAAAAAAAAAGTCCAAAAAATATTTTATTTTTCTGCATTCATAAATAAGAAAACAAAGAAAAACCAAAAAATATTATTATTTCTTGTTATTTTTTATTTTCTGCATATAAAAAAAATAAAATTAAAAATCTTTAAAAAATATTTTACATGAGATGAGGATATTTTTTACATTCGATAGCTCTGTTAAGATGAAGTGTGATAGTTACCGAAAATAACAGTCTCGTTACAATCAATTTTAAGAATTATTTTTTTCAAGTGCTTTAAATGTTTTCAATATGACCCAACATATGAGCCAGATAATTTTTACAATGGAAGTGTGGGATGGAAAAATGAACAGTGTTTTGAAAATAATTTCCTTGAATGCCTTAAAAAGAACCTAGATTGGATAACCCTTATCATTCCTTGAAGTACTGAACCCTATAGTTTCTGCGCCTTTTGAGGTTGGGAGGGAACTCTTGTTATACCCACAAAATAGTTATCATTTTTGAAGTACTGAAGATATGGTGGGCCTCAAAGTAAAATTCGTGCCCGATCTATATATATGTTAGAAATGGTATATCAAGCAACTTGAAGAAATATGCAATTCAAAGTTAAATCCAAGTCAAGTTCAAGTCAAAATCAAGAAGCAAGCAAGTTAAATCTAAAGAGTTGATCGAGACAAAGAAGATGTGTTGTATAATGAGATTGATCCCTCGATAGTGGAATCATAAGGGTAAGCTTGGATTTTCTGTCCATAATGGAGCTTATCGCGTTTACTGGACGAGTTCGGAAAAAAAGGAGGGGTTGGACAAGCTAAGTTTTTATAAACGAATTTTCGTGAAATTATTTTATAAAATACAATGTTTTCACAAATTTAATTCGACGTAAAAATTATTTGCTCAAGCTTGGTTTGACTTATTAAATATGAAATACGAATCGTTAATATAAAGTATTGAGACTGTTATCTAGGTAGTGATTTCATTGGAGCTTCCTCGTTGTGAAATCTGATCATGTAAACAAAAAAAAAGAGTGAAGTGTTTTGATAAAGTTTAAATTTTTAGTTTCCTTAATCTTGTTTTAGTTTTTATTCTAAGTTCCTTTTTATGTCATCTACATATGTCCATTTGTTTATAATGTTTTATCTTCTTCTTACTTGAGGACAAGTAAGGTTTAAGCTTGGGGAGATTTGTTAGATGTCGTTTTATGCATCTTATAGGGTAGTTTTCATTAGCATTTAGGATCATATTTTGTACATTTGCATGTCATTTGTTTAAACAATGTTCAGCTCATGTCTTTCGTTAGAATTCCCGTACTGCTCATGTTTTTATGTCAATTTCAGATAGTTCGAGTGGAGCAGTGCTTTGGGAGCAGTTGGATGCGCGTTTGGAGCTTAAAATGGAGCTTGGGACTTATGAAGGATTATGAGGAATGTTTGGAAGATGCTTTGGTCAAGAAACATTCGATTGAATTGATCACACGAAGATAGAATATGCAATCGAAAGTTAAAGGATGTTGCTGGCAGCTTTGACCCCATGTCAGTATTTTGACCATATCTCGAGAACCGTAACTCCGATTGACACGATTCAAAATGATCTGAAAGGTAGACGAAATTTTGGACGTCATAGGCACAACCTGCGATCACAGATTGTCTCCTTGCGATCGCAGGTGACCCTTTTTGCGATCGTAGGTTTGGTCGCAGGTTGCCTTCGAGGTTCTTTTGTGCCCAAAATTCATCCGGAAGTGAAAACTCAATACCTGCGATCGCAGGTTGGCCAAAAACTGTCAAAATAGCATCCTACTTCATTAAAAATGCTCCAGACGCGTTTATTTCAAAACCTGCGATCGCAGGTTGTGTACATGCGATCGCAGGTTGTGTACATGCGATCGCAGGTGCGCCGTTTTTGCTGTTGGACGTATAAATAGACCCTGATAGCATTCATGTAACCTAAGTTGGCGATTCCAGAGGTTCCAGAGAACGAAAATAAGATTTTGGAGGTGTTTCTTCTCCGATTTCAACGATTTCTGAAGATCTGAAGACTGTGGATCATCTCCTACGTTTAGTTTAGTAAGATTTAGTAGTTTAATGTTTCTTTTTATTGTTTTAGATCAGATTTTAGCCATGTCTGGCTAAACCCTAGTTTTCAGTTCTGCAAAGATAAGTACTTTTCATGTGATTGATCATTAGATCTAGTTTTTGATTTGTGTTTCTATCTAGATTCTTCAGTTTTGTTCTTAATGAATGTTTGATTTTGATTCTTGTTAGTCTGATCACCTAGCTAGGGTTTTATCATTCCAGTTAATCAGTTAATAGAATCCGTAATTGTTCTAATTAATTGGTAATAAGTAACAAGTAATAAATCGGTTCCGTGTTTGGGATTTGACTTTATTATAAACTGTAAAAATCATACCTTTACGCTTCCGAGCTTGTGAGAAGTATTGGGTATTGTTGGGAATTTTACAAAGAACTTAATGCAACTTTTCTGATCTTAATTAAGAGCTTGTTTGATTAGACAGTAAAGAGTTAGGGTTAATTGAAGAGCTTGTTTTGGTTAACTAAATAAGGTAAAAGAGAAATTACTAGAGCTTGTTAGTTTTTCTCAGTACCAGCTTAGATAGAACGCATCTCAAATAATCAGATCTGGATCAGTTGCATGATTAGGAAAGTTACAGCAGAGCTGAAACCATTTTTATTATTGATTTTCGTTTACTTTATTATCACTGCATTTCTAGTTATTAGTTTTAATAAAATACCCCCCTTTTATATTCTGTTTCTTGACTAGATGTGTCTGATGCAAAAAGGCATTGACTTTTAGGCTGTGTCCCTGAAGATTCGACCCTGCTTCCCTGTGCTGTATTTTTAGTGCAACCAGCAGTGATAAATTTATTTGTTTAAACGAATTGTATCTGTTAAAGATCAATTGGGTCGTGTAGCTGTTAAAAATTCTTCTCCATTTCATTGTTCAGTTTGTCCTCTTGCTAAACAGAAGAAATTACCATTTGTTTCTATGAATCATATGTGTAATGAATCGTTTGATTTGATCCATTGTGATATATGGGGTCCGTTTCATATACCTAGTCCTCAAGGATTTCGTTATATTGTAACAATTGTGGATGACTACACTATATATACATGGATTTTCTCATTAAAAACAAGTCAGATGTTCAACAAGTTATTCCAAGATTCTACAACATGATTTTTAATCAATTCAATAAGAGCATAAAGAAATTTCGTTCAGATAATGCAAAAGAATTGGATTTTCAATCTTTCTTTCATGAGAAGGGCATTTTACATCAACATTCATGTGTTGCTAGACCTGAACAAAATGCAGTTGTTGAACGCAAACACCAACATTTTGCAAGGGCTCTAATGTTTCAAGCTACAGTACCAGATCAATTTTGGCATGAATGTGTTCTTACAGCCTCTTATCTCATCAATAGAACACCTTCTGACTTACTCAAGAATCAATCACCATATTTCAGATTTTATAGTAAACAACAAGAATATTCACATCTTCGAACCTTTGGTTGTCTTGCATATGTATCTACTCTCACTACACAAAGAACAAAATTCAACCCTAGAGCCATAACATGTGTTTTTATGGGGTATCCACCAGAGATGAAAGCATACAAATTCTTAAATTTAACATCTAATAAAATGTTTTATTCTCGTGATGCTGTTTTTCATGAAGATTTGTTTCCCTTTCAAGATGGTTCTGTGATCAAGTCTAATGATCCTTTTTCTCATATTGTGGTGTCATTAGTTCTTTCTAATGAAAGTATTGAAAATCTCCAAGTTCCAAATGTTACCACTCACACACCTAATAATCAAGATAATGAGCCAATTGTTGCAGAGGTTCAACCAATTCTTAGAAGGTCAACTTGACCACAAAGACAGCCATCATATCTTCGAGATTTTCACTGTAATGCAGTTCAAAATACACATTGCTCTTATCCTATCCAAGATTATGTTTCTTATGACAAACTTTCTTCTACACACAAAGCTTTTATTATGAATGTTTCAGCTAATGTTGAGCCATCTTCCTATGCTAAAGCAAGTCATTTTAAAGAATGGAGAGATGTCATGTCATCTGAATTGGCTGCTATGAAAGCAAATAATACTTGGACCATTATGCCCTTACCTCCTGGTAAAAATTCAGTTGGATGTCGTTGGGTATATAAAGTCAAATGTGGATCAAATGGTCAAGTAGAAAGACATAAAGCTCGTTTGGTGGCTAAGGGCTTTACACAGCAAGAAGGGGTTGATTTTTTTGATACTTATTCACCGGTGGCCAAGCTTGTCACTGTAAAGATGCTTCTTGCTATAGCTGCTGCAAAGTCATGGGATTTAGTCCAACTGGACGTTAATAATGCATTTCTTAATGGCACATTGCATGAGGAAGTCTACATGGATATTCCACCTGGTATTCATCTTCAGGGGGAACAATTACCAACAAGTTCAAAGTCTAAGCTTGTGTGTAAACTTCACAAATCTATCTATGGGTTGAAACAGGCTTCACGACAATGGTTTGAGAAGTTTTCTCATTTCATGCTTTCAGTGGGTTTTACTCAATCCAAATCAGATTATTCATTATTTCACAAAGGTCAAAATGAGAATTATGTTGCTTTGTTGGTGTATGTTGATGACATTATCATCACGGGTTCGTCTTCCATTGAAATTGCCAAGCTCAAGTTACAGTTAAGTCATATTTTTAAACTCAAGGACTTAGGCAATTTGGGTTACTTTTTGGGATTGGAAGTAGCAAAGTCATCTAAAGGAATTTTTTTGTCCCAAAGAAATTATACATTACAACTAATTGATGATGCTGGATTATTGGGTTCCAAACCAGTTAATACTCCAATGGATCTAAGGAAACCTTTGAATGAATTTGATGGTACTCTTTTGGATGATCCTACTTACAGACGACTACTTGGAAGACTCATTTATCTCAACATAACTCGTCCAGATATTGCTTTTGCAGGACAACAATTGTCCCAGTTTATGTCGAATCCAAGAGATATTCACATGAATGCAGCTAAACATCTTTCGCGCTATCTAAAACAAAGTCCTGGTCAAGGTGTTTTATTTTCCAAACAATCAAATTTCCAATTGAAGGCTTTTTGTGATTCAGATTGGGGTCGATGTTTAGACACCAGAAGATCCATAACTGGGTTTTGTGTATTCTTAGGAGACTCATTGATCTCATGGCGATCCAAGAAACAACCCACTGTTTCTCGTTCCTCTGCAGAAGCAGAGTACATGGCAATGACATCTACTTCGTGTGAATTGATATGGCTAAAACAGTTGCTAAAAGACTTCAATATTTCCCACAATGCCCTTGTATTGATGTTTTGTGATAATGATGCTGCTGTCAAGATTGCAACTAATCCCACGTTTCATGAACGTACTAAGCATATCGAGATAGATTGCCATTTCGTTCGTGAGAAAGTGCTTGACAAATCTATTAAACTCATGCCAATTCGATCAGCTTTTCGCTTTTCAACTAGTTGATATGTTCACAAAACCGTTGCCTTCTACGAAGATTATACCCTTTATATCCAAAATGTTTCTCAAGAATATTTATTCTTCAGATACATCTTGAGGGGGAATATTAGAGAATGAGAAGGGCAGATTAGTAATTTTACAATACAAGTTATTCAATTTCATATTTTACTCTTGCTATATATATAGAAACTAAATTATAGCCCGCGTTAAACGCGGGAAACACATAAAAAAACATATAATTGTCTACAGATATTGCATAATGATTATAAAAAAATATATGGTTATTGGTATTATTGAAATGTGTAGAAAATACATTGAAAATGATAAATATCTATAATCATTGAAGGATCTCTTTGTAGACAACATTTTTTGTTTTATTAGTTGAACGACATTTCTCGTCTCATATAGTTATGATATTGTTATATAATTATAAGCATTTTAGTTAGACGTTCCTTCCATAATAAGGTTACCTAATTTAAACATATATTGATAACCAATATACCATTTTTTTTCCACTACATTAAATATTGACAACTGTTTCATTTATTCAAATAAAGTCATATAATATAATTTATAGAATGTTAAATGTTATATGGATTTTATTTTAGTATATCATCAATGTAGATTCTTTTCTAAATCATGATTAGTTTATTTTAAATTGACTATGAATATAAGTGCTAGCTTTTATGTTTGTTCTTATTTATTTGGCGTTCGCAAGAACTTTGCATTAGTTTTGGCGCAACTTTGAATAATTTTAGTATATCATCAATGTAATTTTGGTATATCTTTCAATTATATGAAATATCAAATAATGACATTTCATTACTATTGTGATAATTTAGTTTATATATTGTATTTTTACTAATCTTAACAGTCTTATTTTTTTTTTCTAATAATCGTAACGCTTTTACTAATTGTACTTTTTACAAATCTCCTAGTATCTTATAATTTTTATTACTTTTTAATTTTTCATAACTATGCTATTTTCAAGATTGACTGTCTTAATAGTTTTTTTTTTCAGTCTTAATAGTTTATTTTTCAGTCTATTCAATTTTATATTTCATTGTACAACATCATCGTTTGTATGTATTCTGAAATTTTACTTTAAAAATGTTTAATGTTTACACCTTGATATTAATTTTTTAATAAACCCGTGTAATAATTATGGAATATATATCTCGTTTTAATTAACATTTACTTCTTTCATTAAATCAAATTCCTCATTAAACGGATATTTTTTTGGAAAGTAATAATTATAATGGGACAACATTATCTAAGACGTAAATGTTTGATATATACTTTTGAAGGAAAAAAATCAGGATCATTAAAAATTTTTATATAAAGAAAATACAAATTTAAATTTGGTGAAATTGTGGATGAAATTAATGGCGAAAGTTATTTTGGAGGGAGTTGTATTTTGTAAGGTATAATAATATTACAAAATTCGAAATATGTATATTTGTCGTGTAAATTTATAAATTTTATTGTTACTATATAAAGATAAAAAAGTAGGTTGGTATGATATACAAAAACATAATAATTTCAATGATATTTTAAAATCATGCCAAAATTAATCGGATTCTTGTGACATTAAAATTTAAAAAAAATCATAATCATCTCTAATATATTAAAGTAACATTTTCGTAATTAATGTCAATTCCCAAGATAGTTAATTTATGTTTTGTTAAAGGTACGTAATATTTTTTCCTGATTATTTGAAAAGTTTTAGAAAAGTAGTTAAGTGATTTCATGTAATTTGTGACAAAGAAAAGCGAAATATATGAATACATATATTTGATATAGGAACAAAAAAATAATCGAAAAAAATATAAAAAGCGAAAGAAGGTACTGACCTTCTAGTGCACAAGAGCGAATGTTTCAAGCAGAGAATGATGATGGAAGTTATAAGCAATAAGAATGATGTTGTAGGAGAAGGTTTGAAGAAAAGAAATGATTGAAAATAAGAGTGAGCCGCAGATTCAATGATGAATCGTATATGTATGTGATAATTTGAATATGATTTTTTGGTATTAATGATTTCCTAATAAAAATAGATTTTATATTAATGGTTTACTAATATAAACGGATTTATATTAATGGTTGATATTAATACCTTGGTTGAAATGATTTGTTAGTAATATGCTTTTAAAATTGACCATATTAAAATCTTCATAACTGGAAATTCAAGATTTAAAATATGGAAAACTTTTATTGGAATTAAATACATTCCATTTCAACGAATGTAAGTTATTGTTTGACGATTGGAAATCATTTATTGGAATTAAATACATTCCATATGGGGAAGATGATGTCAGCAATTTGATCTAAGGGTGGAAAAAATAAGATTAAAATACAATCAAGGGTCCAGATTATTTAAGATGATGTCATAAGGTTTCTCTTTTAATAATATTTAGAGAAAGGATGTAATCAGATTTAGTAACGAAGAATATTCATTCTTTCCATTTCTTGTTCATGTAATAGATAACAGAAGCCGATACCTCTCGGTGTTTTCTGCTGCACCTCTTTTTGTCTGAACAATCTTAACATCCAACACTTGAAGCACAGGTTTCAGGCCAGTGATCAGTTGCCATATCCCACTAGATAACATCGATATTGCACCTTCCGTTAGTTGTATTGATATTGCAGGGCACCAACTGGACATGGTTTTGCATCACCGATAAAATCACAGTTTTCAAGTATCACATCAAGGTCGATGATTATAAGAACGCTGGAAATAAATCAAAAATCCGTGAGACAGTATTTATACAATAATTGCCATCAAATTATACAGGAACTTATAGTACCTCTTCATTTCTTTTACTTTTTTGAGAAATAACTTTTGATCTGTGATATGAATAATAAAAATGAAGAAACATAACTGAATGAAGACAGTACATACATGCGGTCACGGATGGAATTACAGACAAACTCCTTCAACTGAACAATCGAACCCTTCTGCAATTGCTGAGAGCCTGAGATCTAATCAACTCATTCCGTTGAGTAGCAAGCATCCCTTGCTGAAAAAACGAGCCATCAGATAGAAAAAGCATGTATCTCTCCTGTTTTTGTTCTCCACCTACAGCAGATGAAATTTGTGACGGAACAACTCGAACATCCATCGCCTGAAGCACAGGTTTCACATTCACCAGTTGCAATTTCCCAGTAGATAACATCGATATCACGCCTTCCGTCAGTTTCATCGCCATAGTATCAGTACCTTCATTCAGTTATGTTTGTGTGTGTGTGTGCGAGATTTGGGGATTTTAAAGGGAGGGAAAATGAAGAAGGATTTTTTTGTGTGAACGCGATAAGTGGTTACGGTTAACAAAATGTTACACATAACGTACCTATAATATCAGTACCTTCCAAAAAAGACCCTGTACTTTCTTCATTATGCATTCCTGTTCCTTCGGTGGAAATGTGGAATGCTTGTTTGTTTAATAATTACCAATTAGTATATATATTTTAATACTTATCAGATGTTTCTTATAGATTGAAATTTTCATTTCAACAATATAAATTTGGATTTTCAACTTAGTTAATTATTTTCACAGTAAAAACTAGAAGAGTTTTCTTATATATGTTATAGGTTTTCTTATATTAAAGAAAGACGTGACTTGATTGCATCGCATCCATTGAAGATTTCCACACTTAATAACTCTTATGTATATACTCTGATAAATGTTTTGAATCAAATGATTTTATTTAAATCCTAGAAGTTGTAATTGTAACAAATGCTTTTATTTTTAAATGAAAATTTTAGGTTGAAATTTGGGATGTTACACTAAAAAGATTAGGACTAGACTTCAGGGTAAAGTTGATGTGCCATCATAAGAGAAGAAGCCTTCATTGGAAAGAGTAATGTCAATCACTAGAAACCTAAAAAGGTACATAAAAAGTAAATAAAACTACATAAATGGTCCTTGTGGTTTATCAAAGATCACAAGTTCAGTCTCTGCTATTTTTTTTATAAACTCGGTCCCCGTGGTTTCTAAAACTTGTGTGAAAGGTTCTTGAGCTTGTAAAAATTCTTTTTTGTCATTTCTTATATTCTTTTATGTTTTTTCTTTTTCTAATTTTAACTTAAAAACGAAAAGAAATTAAAACACCCACTCCCACCCCCTCATTTCTTCCCATTATGTCTATTCTTATTCTTTATCTCTCTCAATCAGATGGACACGATCATAATCCCTAAAACACTAAACTTATTCTAAATTATAGGTTCTTGAACCGATGAATAGGAAAGAAAAAAAAACGTTCATGGTTACTTCAAACCTAGTTGTCGATGGGTGGGTGAATCGGGCCATTGACACCGCTAAATGGGCTGAATCCCGTTTGAAACTTGGTTGAATCAACTGATACCAAGTGGTGGAAGAGGACCGATGCTGATGGTGGTGGGGGAGATGGTGATGAACCGATGCTAATGGCGGTGGGGTTATGGTGATGATCATACCCTTCAAGTGGCATATTCATCGCCTTTTTCACAACCCTAAATGGAAAAAGAAACTGCCATATTCATCGCCTTTTTCACAACCCTAAATTAGATCATCATCATGCCATCTCCATCAGACGCACTTGTTCTCTGTTTCTCTTTCCCTACCGTTATAAGCTAAGTTTAAGTGTTTGGATAGGAAACACTAAAAATCAACTTATTGTGGTGAGGATAAGCTAAATAACACTACAAACAAAATTACATTTAGTGGAACAAGTTTTCAGTGGCATATTTGTTTTTGTGCCACTTAATTAGGTTTTCAGTGGCACATATTTTAATATTTTTATATGCCACTATATCATGTTGAAAATCCTAATTTTTGTTGGGCGCTGGTTATTTTTCGGATCCTGCAATAAAGTCCTTATGTATTGCCCGTATAATTGATTTAGCCCCTATATTTTTTTTTTTGCAATTTAGTCCTAAATACCGGTAAACGTAATCAAAACGGGATATTTAATGGGTTAGCCGGTATCCCACCGGCACTATGCGCATGTGGCACCTTACGTGTACAAGAGAGTTTTACCCTTTCCATTTCCACTGCATTTGACGTCTGGTAAATCAATTGAGAGAAAAAGTTAGGGTTTTTACAGAGTGAAACACGAAGGAAGTAGGGTTTTACTGAGAGAAATGAAGGTAAAACCCAATGGCTGTCGAATCAGAGGAAGTTCACCATGAGTCATCTGAAGAATACGACTCTAAAGAATACGAAGATGATGAGGAGGTGCTCGATACTGAGCACATAGATGTGGAAATGGAAGAAGATGATTTCAAGACACAGGGTAAAGAGAGATGCAAGGATGCTTTCCTTAACTTCAGCTCTGATTATGAAGATAATGAAGCCGATGAAGACAATGACTTAGTTAATGAAGATGAAGAAGGGTTTGGTTCAGAAGAGGAAATCGATGACACAGCAGGGCTAATGATCTTGATTTGGGAGATGCGGTTGGTGCAGGCTTCCCCATTCATGACCCATCAGTTAAGTGGAATAAGATGAAACCCATTCTTGGTGAAAGGTAAGAATCACCACATCAGTTACAACAATGTCTCACTAATTATGCTATTAAGTCAGGGTATAACATTAAATTTGCAAAGTGTGACACTGTGACATTAACTGCCAAATGTGGTTCTAAGATGAAGTCTCAACCCTGTCCATTCAGAGTTCATGCTTCCTGGATGACTCAAGAAAAGTCTTTTCAGATTAAAAACTTAGTTGATGAGCAAAAATGTGTTAGAAATTTCAATATTTCAAATTTACTGAGTCCCAGATGGCTAGCAAGACACTTTTTGAAGGAGTTGATAATGAAACCTAACTTGAAGTGTAAGGAGATGCAATCAATAATTATGACCAAATTTCATTGTGGTGTGTCTTGGTCTAAGGCTTACATAACAAGGTGTAGAGCAATAACCATTATAGATGGCAAACTCATTATGCTAGGGTGTGGGACTATTGTCATGAGTTACTAAGGTCAAATCCTGGTAACACTGTCCAAGTGGGTGTCACTGTAAATCCAGATCAAACAACATACTTTCACAGGATGTATTTGTGTTTTAAAGCAATCAAGGAAGGTTGGAAAATAGGGTGTCGTAGGGTAATTGGTCTATATGGATCTTTCTTGAAAGGGACATGTAAAGGAAAATAGGGTGTCTATATGGATATTTCAAGAAGCCATTAATGACACCCAGGAATTACCAGTACACCTTAGGGCTGTGAAAAGAAGAAGGCCCTTTGAGAGGATTGTTAAAACCAAGCTGAATAAGATGGGATGTGTTGGGACTTCTGCAAATTCAACATTGGAGTTGGATTAGGGTGTTAGGGTGTTAAGGGTAGTAAGGGTATTTTGGTACATCTTTTGTGAATAATACTTTTGTGCATCTTTTGTGAATGCTACTTTTGTACATCTTTTGTGAATGCCCTTAAATTACTGATAGCCATATTTTGTACATCTTTTGTAAACACACTGAAACATTGTGAATGCCCTTAACATGGTTGGTAATGACATATTGGAGTTTGTTGTTTAATTATTTTAGCCACAAGTGTGCATACTTCATGGTTATATTTGTCAAGTGTACACCATTTATGCAAACCATAATAACATATTGCCATTTCATTAACCAAAACATTACATGATCCACAAGAACATTTATCCATTACATCATGATAACAAACCAAAAGATTACATCATCCCTACCATACCATAATACCCTACAATTTATACTAAACTAACCATACATCATCCCTACAATGAAACAAACGAAACAAACCATCATCCACTTGCAGAATCCAAATTCATTACCAGGCACATGTGTATTCTCACGCATTGCAATTTGATTATCAGGTTCAAGAGCATTCACAGGGGCAATAGGGACATCAACAATCACAGGGGCAATAGGGCCATCAACATGTATTTCACCTTCATTAACAGGGTTATTGAAAGGAATAGCTACACCCCCATTAGCAACAGCTCCTAATTCATTCATTCTTTCTTTATACCACTTATTCAATAGTCGTGGGTCAATCCAACGAAAATACCCACAGTCCTTCTCTTCATCCTACATAACATAGAAAGATGCATGTTTTTAACATAGAAGAATGGTAATTTAGGTGCTGTTTGTTTTTTCTGATGCAAAATGTCTGCAGTCTGCGGACCACATCTGTAGACCTCTGCAGTAGAAGAGGTGGACCAAACGTCTGCAGTCTGAAAAAAAGAAGACTGTTTGTTTTTTTAACATCTGCGGGCTACTAAAATAAACTGAAATCTAAATAAACTGAATTTTTTAAACTTCAAAGTGATTTTTTAAAATTTTTATGACTTTGTTATAAATAATTAACAAATCTAGATCAACTTTTATCTATTATTGTATAAAAAATAAAAATAAAAATGGTATGAATTAACGTATATATTTGATAAAAACCAACAACATTGGTTGCAAAGTTATAACTAAACATTATAATTAGGGATCAAAGAATTTGATACATAAATGGATGGAAATAAAGTTCGATTTTTTCAATTAAATCCATTAAAAACGTACCATAAATATTTTCTCGAGAAATTGACGATACTGTATTAAATAATGTTTTAAAAAACTTGGCAAAAAAATATAAGAATATATTATGATTTTTTTTTCATATTTATATAAACAACTTCAACGACTATTATTGTAATAAATCTTTATTTATAAATTTGTCAAAAATATCATGTTTGCATCGTCGAACGTTTTTTTTTAAGTTTTGTATTTTTTTTCAAATTGTTTATCATTAATAAAGTTGGAAAAAATATAAGCGCCAAGAAGAGGGCGTACAAACATTTTTAGGTATGCAGTCTTCAAAAAAACAAACAGTCTGCGAAGGCTAATGTCTGCGCGTGGTCTGCGCGACGCAAACAGAAGAGGCCACGCAGATCTGCAGACAAAAAACAAACACCACCTTAGTGAAATAGAAGAATCTGAGTGAGATTTGAAGATTTTATACCATGTAATTTGGGCAACCAAAAAACCTCCAACCTGGATTCTTTCGAGTCCATGATGTCCACATTCCAGCCCTATCAGGTTCAAGAGCATTCACAGGGGCAATAGGGACATCAACATTCACAGGGGCAATAGGGCCATCAACAGGTATTTCACCTTCATTAACAGGGTTATTGAAAGGAATAGCTACACCCCTATTAGCAACAACTCCTAATTCATACATTCTTTCTTTATACCACTTATTCAATAGTGGTGGGTCATTCCAACGAAAATACCCACAGTCCTTCTCTTCATCCTACATAACATAGAAAGATGCATGTTTTTAACATAGAAGAATGGTAATTTAGTGAAATAGAAGAATCTGAGTGAGATTTGAAGATTCTATACCATGTAATTTGGGCAACCAAAAAACCTCCGACCTGGATTCTTTCGAGTCCATGATGTCCACATTCCAGCCCTATCTCCACAATAGCACATTCTGATGTTGGTGCTTGACGAACTCGACATCGATTTCCTGTTTCCAATTTGCCCTAATCGTTCGCTCCTTTGACTGTCGAATGAAGAAGAAGAGCTCGATTCATTGATTTAGCCCTCTTAAATGGCACGTAGGATGTTATTTAACATGATGACTTCCACGTAAGTTGCCACATCAGTTAGATACCGTCTAAACCATTAAATATCCCGTTTTGATTACGTTTACCGATATTTAGGACTAAATTGCAAAAAAAAATATAGAGGCTAAATCGATTATACGGGCAATACATAGGGACTTTATTGCCGTTTTCTGTTATTTTGCCGTTTTCTGTTATTTTTTTTATCTAATTTCATTTCCCGCTCCTATTGCCTCCACCGTTAGAAAGATTTCACATAACCCTTTTAGCTTCTAGGTCAAAACCCAAAAACACATTTGAAATTTCAATCCCTTGAAATCAAAATCCCTTCCATTTTCTAAAACCACGCCGCTTGTGAACGTCATCTCGCTGTCCGTTGATGGTTAAATCTCAGAATCTCGTCATTTGAAGCTCGTTCCAGATTAAATCCATCTCGGTATCTCGCCTTTGATTGAAGCTTTCCATATATCATCATCGATTTCATCTTGTTTTTTGCCCCTTAAATAGGTACGATTTCAGATCCCATACATTGATCTCTAACCCCGTATCTTGAGTTGTTGGATTTCCATGGAAAATGTAATCGGAAAATCCTCGGTAGTTCCCCAATCTTGGTTTCCCATCCCCCACTCGGTCCAATTGCCATGCTACTAATAATTCGAACTGAACTCTCAGGTCTCCCGTTAGGTAATCAACGGGGCTTACTTTTAGGGGCTTGTCTTAATCCAGTTTCATCTTGTTTTTTTGCCCCTTAAACATGTACCACTTCAAATCCTATGCATTCACTTTGCTGACCTTCACAGTAAGTCAATCAAATATCGTTTGAAAAATCTGTCCGGTGGTTTGTTAGCATTGGCACGTTTTTAATACCCAAAAATGTAGGATTTAGGCAGCGAGTGGATACTTTCAACTCCAATTCCAATACTTTAACTTTTATAGCATCTAGTCCTACTTCATCTAAGTTTTGGCTTCCAAGGGTCTCTCGTGTTGTTTCAAGAACTCCTTGTAATTATTTCCCTTGTGCTTCTATGTGTAGCTGTAAGTGCCTTTGTACCCTGAACAAATACATTTTTAGAATCTTCTTGTGTACCTCAAGTTGCTCATGTAGCCTTCTTTGAACTTCAATTTGCATCTGTATTGCTTCACTTATCTACAAGTTTCTGAATGGACATTTGTACAATTAGAAATTTAAAATCAACATTTGAGTGTATACTAGTAATTCATTTACATATATAAAACTGAATAAATTTCTCTTACTAGTTTATTTGAGGGAAAAAGTCACATCTGGTGTTGCAGTTCATGTGAAGTTTTCTTAGACAAATTTTACTGTTGTTGCAGTTCATGTGAACTTTTGTTGGTGCGCTCAATTCCCTCAAAAGTCACATCTGGTGGTATTCTTGCTAGCCTCTCATCGTTGGACATGACTTGACCATTACACCCATGGGTTTGCCTTTGCTTTAATCCTTTTATGTCTTTATTTTGCAACTTATCTTTTGATGTTGTTTGGTGTTCTTTTAGATGTTTCCATTATACTCTTGACAACCCCATTTCAGCCTTTATTTCCCCATGTTTCCATGGTTTCTAAAACTATTTTTCCTTACTAATCTTAGCATAAAACAATATCATACATGTGTTATTAATTTTTTTTTTATTCTTTGTCATTATAAATAATGTATTCACAACCATTTTATGCTATGTGTTGCTTATGTATCTGTTAGGAATTAAAAGAAGGCCAAGAGTTTCACCCACTTTACTTGAATGATACACCAGAACAAGATTCAACTGCCATATCTTATTATTAGGTGAGACCTTTTTTGTCTTTAAATAAATCATGTCAAGTTAGTTAAGGCTTTAAAGAGTTCTAAGTTTCATCTGCCAAGTGTTTACTTCAATAGTTCAATCTGTTTGTAATCGAATTGAAGGATACCGTTAGAAATTGTGCTTTGTGGCATATATTTTCCATGTCGACTTTTTTTGCTATAAAATTAATTTACTTTTGACTTAAGATGGTTTATGAATTCACTAGTTGATTTCGTGATTGAGACCCCCCATGTCCACATATTATTCTCTAAATCTCCAAAAAAAACTTTTCAATTTTCTTGTCTGGAGTAGGTGTATGTACAGTTATGTTTGCTAATGGTTTTTATGCAATCATTATATAGATTAGGATTTGTTTTTGTAAATAGGTCGAGCTTTCAAAGATATCACTGGAGGAGATGAGATTGGGGTACTTGTTTGAGGATTGGCCATACATTAATGTTGATGATGATGAGAAAAAAAAGTTAATTGTTCGGGTACTTGAATTTCCGATGGTCTAATGTGTAGTCTTAAGAATGGTTCTAAGATTTCCTAAATTGGTTTGAAATATTTATTTCTTGAAACATTCATGAAGAATTGTGATTTATTAGTATAATATAGATAAACATCTATTGCTACTTACAATCATCTCATAGTAAATTAAGCTTCAGTTTCTATTTTCTAAATGGTTTAAAATCTTTATTTCTTGAAATATTCCTAATTTTTATCAGATGTGCTTGTGTATTGTAATATAACTTTGTATGTTGTAATTGTTGGTGGATGTTATGTCACATCAATGCTTATTGATTCGATCTTATCCATTCAAAACTTCATTTTAGGTTATATTTGTTCTTTGTATTGGGGATCTCGTGAATTATGAGCATTTCTTGCCTTATCAAAAAAACATTTGTTTGAATTTGATGTCAATGCTTTATTGTAGTTTAAGTTTCATCATATTTGGAGATTTCACGTGCTTAACTGTATTTAATATTTATATTATTACAGATGTACATTTTGTGATGAATTGTAGGAATCGACTTGATATAACAAATGCATATTGTGCAAAGGAAAAGCCACTTGAAGGGTATAATCGTCTTTTAGAAGCGGTCAACGAGAAAGAAGTCAAACCATGGCATACGACATATAAGTTGTTAATCACAAAGCTTTTGGAACAAGGGTTGTTTCAAGAAGCTATTAATCTTCTTGCTCCTATGAAAAGACATGGATACCCTCCTTTATTTGGATCCATTTGTGAAGTATGTTGCTAAAACAGGGACTATTGATGGCTAGTTGATGTTCTTGAAAGCAATGACTGTGAAAAAGGTACCTTCTTTTGCTGTTTATTTGTGTATTTTTAAAGCTTATTTTAAGGCTGAAGAGGTAGTGAAGCTCAAGATTTTCTTGCGAAATGTCCAAGATTTATTCGGAACCATGTAGAGGTTTTGAATCTGTTTAGTGATTTGAAACGTAGAAAAGACGATTCTGCCCCTACCCTTACCCTTACCCCTACCCCTGTGGCTGCTTAGGATTAAGAGTTTATTGTTTGTTTTGGTATTATGAGAAGTTTAGATGTTTAACTCTTTTTATATTGTTGATCGTTGGATTGAAATCCACATAGCTTTTTGTTATTTACAGTTATAATAATATTTTTGCTAGAAATCATTTATGGTTTGTACCCTTGATAAGTGATTATACCTTATGTGGCATTCAAATGACTTCATGTGGCATTCACATCAAAAATCAATTTATGTCTATTTTGTTTATTATTTTTTTTTGGAGATATCAATCATTTTGTAGGAATCGACATGTATTTTGTAGTGATATATATATATATATATATATATATATATATATATATATATATATATATATATATATATTGTATACTTAGAATATCTTAACTATTTTTTGAAGTTTTTTTAGTAAATTAACATGTATTTTTTTGCATTATTTTAGGTTTGTATCACCAAGAATGCAATTGATGATGCCATGGAAAAGCTATTGGCTCGTGGGTAAGTTACTAAAATGCTCAAAATCTTGTCATCTGTTAATTTGTTACAAGTTCTTGGATTATCATTAAATAACTATTGGCGAATTTTATGTAAAATTTGAAGGTATAAAGTTAGGCGAGTGGAACAATTGGAAACATTAGAGCAAGCAAAATTAGGGTCTATGATGTAAGTTTATGACTTAAATGTATTTCCATTTGTGCATAAGAGCCATATTTTGTCATTTGTAGATAACATGTCATTATTTATTTAAATATTATGTCTCTAAATGTTCACAAGCAGTTCAAAGAAAATTAGTAAGTGTTTTTAAACCATCAACATTGGTTAATTGCTACATTGGGCCGAAGTTGTTCATCTTCTTGCTATAAAGGAGGTATATTCTTTTCAGTTATAGTACTTTATTGTCATTGCCAATACATTACTATTATTTAAATATAACCATATTCATTAATCATTACATTTGTGTACAGGATATAAGAAGTTTTGATGACGATTCAACTACATATGGATTTGCCTTTATTGATTGCACTACCTTATAGTTTTAGGTTGGATCGGTTAGAGTTAATTAGTAATGATGCTTCATGTACAACTTTAGACTTATTTGATATTTACTTAGACTTTAGTTTAAAAGAATTCAAAATATTGATGAATAACAATGAAATGATTTTTATTTAATATGATAGCGAAAAAATGTGTCGCTATAAGTAGCAGGAAATTTACAATCATGTGTAATTAACAATTAAAAATATACCCCACAAAATATTTTATTGTATTGTGCAAATACAAAAGTGCCACTAAAGGCAAAATCAATTTTATAACTACATGAGTTTTTAGCGGCAAAAATTATGTGCTACAAAATAGTTTTTGTCTATTATGACAAATAAAAAAATTCCCCTAAAACACTAAAAATTGCAACGTCAAAACTGAAAAGTGTCACTAAAGAGTTTTAGTGAGAGCACTTCTAGGGGCATTTTTTATTTGTGCCGCTGATTCTCTTTGAGACATTTAGTGGCATTTTTTGGTATTTAGTGGCACTTTTTGTGTGCCACTAAATGACATTTTGTTTGTAGTGTAAGCTAATTTTAATAAGCATCCCCCTTGCTTATAACTTATTGCTTATTTCTAATCCAAACACTTTTACAAAAGTTGCTTTCTCTCACCGCTATAAGCTAATAAGCTATAAAATAATAAACTGTAAGCTAATTTATCCAAACACCCTGTCATAGCTTTTAGTTGGATTCAAGAAGAAGGGGACACACGGGGTACAAAAGGGAAGAAGGGTGGGGGTAAGGGTGGGTAAGGGTTTATTTCTTATTTATTTAATAAATAAATTTGTTAAAAAAAATAAAAGAAATTAAATAAGGGCAAAAAAATTTCATTTTATGTAGCTCAAAGACCATTCGTGAATGTTTTAGAAACCACAAGGACCATTCATGCAAGTTTTAGAAACCACAGGGACCACTCATGCATGTTTAGAAGCCATGAGGACCATTCGTATAAAAAAATTAGCAGTAACTCAACTTGTGACTTTTAATAAACCATTGGGACCATTTATGTAACTTTGTCTAAAAAGTAGAAACAAAAAGCATTAACGGTTTACCCCATTCACTCATGAAGGGATGGTGTTTTTGATATAGATTTTAATAGTTACATGGCCTAGACTACCAAAAAATGACGAGGGATCTTTTAACCGAAACCCAAAATTTGGTTGGGTTGTGAGGGTGGTGCTTACACGTGGATACACTACAAGGATCGAGGGTGGTGCTTACGCGTGGATACACTACAAGGATCGAGCCCTATGCAGATGACAATTATGGACTCTGTCCAGACGACTTGTCGTTGGTAAAGCTAATACCGACGACATGTGGTCTGTAAAAAGTCGTCGGTATAGGTTCGTCGCTAAAAGTTGAAAATGTCGTCCGGACAGGAGTTGTCGGTATAGCATAGCCGGTTCAGACGACATGTCGTCTGCAAAGGATCGTCGGGATTGATTTTCGAGGAAATAAGAAAAAGTTTTATTCGGACCCTATACCGACGACTTGTGGTCGGGACAAGTGTGACCCTATAGAGACGACTTGTCGTTTGGAAAAGTTGATCAATACGGACGACATGTCGTCTGGAATGGGAAAACCGTTTTTACAGTTATAAAGCTATACCGACGACAGGTCGTCGCTATAGCCTTTTTTTTTAAAATATTTTTCACAGGTTTTATTATATATACAATTTAAAACAAATCCAAAAGGGGTATTTGCATAATAATATAAACATAACATAACATACCATTAAAATCCAAAAACACTTAATAAACATAACATACCATTCAAATTCTACTACATAACAAAATAACAAAAAAGCAAGTTTTTAACAAACATTGTTGTCCTTATCATTCTAGTTCTCCTCCTCCTCCTCATCACCACCATCATCAACATCATCATCATCATCCTCCGCGAGTTCATTGGATGTTTCGGGGTTATTTTGTGAAAACATATTGGGATTAAACTGGAATTGTGGCATTGGTTGTGGTTGAAAGTTTGGAATGACAGACACGGAAGTGTTATTAAACATTTGGTTCATTTGTAGCATTTGTTATTGCATGATTTGAATTTGTTGGGATAATACAACAATTTGGGGATTATCTGAAGATTGGGATGTGGAAGCTTTGGTACGTTTGGTATGTTCATTTGGAAATAAATTATTGTTGATGCTTAGTTTCCTTCCAATTCCGCGAATATGCCCACGTCTCTCATCGAGGGCACGAGCGAGACATTGTTCTTCATTTAACTTTTCGTTCTCCTCGAGCTGTGATTGCATCAACATCTTCTCTCGTTGAATGTTTTCCTAAAATAAAGAAAACAATGAAAATACATTAATTAAAAAAAATAACTAAATTTATACACTAAAATAATAATAATATACCATAAACTAACTATAATAATAATAATAACATATTTATCAAACAATTTATTAACTTTGTTTATTACTTACCCAAACTACTTCTGCTTGCAGTGTACACCAACCCCGACTTTCTTTAAATCGCATCTGTCTCCAACCGTCAATATGTTGCGGGTCTTGTCCATTTTCTCTCTATAATAAGCCAAAAACAATTAATATATTTATATAAATGTTAATAAATTTTTTTAAAAATACAAATAAATTTAATTACCTCCTCACGTCGTCTGTATGCATATGTTTTACTTCCATGAGAACTCGTAAATTGAAGTTTGGATGTAGCACCTGTTTTCTGGTATGTATTTTATTTAAGTAATATTGCATTTTTGGCCTGGGACTCGGCGAGTTGAAGGCCCAACTCGCCGAGTAGAAGCGGGATGAGACACGGGATTTAAGTGATGGACTCGTCGAGTCGGGTCCCGGACTCGACGAGTAGGCTCTGTCTGGACAAAACCCTAATCTGAGGGTTTGCACCCTATTTATACAACCTCCATTGTCCCTTTATGCTCCCAGAAACCCTCTATAGAAAACCCTAGCCGTTGTTGAAGCAATCTAAGCCATTTTGGTGGATTTTGGTGTTGATAGTCTTAAGAAGGAAGGAGAAAGGCTTGAGGAAACAAGAGGAGACCAGAGGGGTTCGAGTTTGTGCTTCATTTTCAGTCCTCAGAAGGTATAAAGTTGCTAACTTGCTTGTTCATTTGCTAGATCCCATTTTGTGGAGATTTAGGGCTTTTATAAGCCATTTTAGGTAGCCAACCATGAATGCAAGCGTGGTTGGGGACAAGGCTTTGGATCTAGGTCCTTAAAGGGGTCACAAGGCAGAAAGTGGGTGCTTTTACACCCAAGAAAGACTCCATCCAACCAAGAGCTTGTTTTAGGACCTTTTGGACTCAAAGTCCCATGCATGCACGTAAAGTTTGTAACTTTACATGCTAGAACGATTGTAGGAGCCCATATCTATCTTTTGGTCATGAGTTGTACATCAGAAATCGAGGATTTAGGGTGTGGACGTTACCGACTCGGCGAGTCCATTCTTGGGACTCGGCGAGTCCAAGGCTTTGAGTCCCATATCTGTTGAGGGTCAAAAGGACTCAGTTGGGTGTTAGTAGGGTTGTAGCAGGACATAAAGAGTGACCCAACGCATCAGACTTCATTTTAGACCTGGAGTTCATGGGACTCGACGAGTGCTAGAACAGACTCGGCGAGTCCAAGGCAATCTCCCAACCCTTGAAGATGAACTCGACGAGTTGTTCATACAACTCGGCGAGTCGAGGACAGGACGTGTTCTTAGGATGAAGACGGACTCGACGAGTGTTCATACCGCTCGGCGAGTCGGATGAAGGTTCATATGAGGTTGTGTTAGAAGGAGAACTCGTCGAGTCGTTGCTAAACTCGACGAGTAGGGACGTGGAGGAGGACAGTTGAAGAGATAGGGACTCGACGAGTTGACGACCCAACTCGGCGAGTCGGGTCAACTGGAAGTTGACTTTGACCTTGACCTTGACTTTAACTTTGACTTGGACTTGGTCTGGGGTAAATAGTCATTTTACCCTAAGGGTAGATATCAGGATTCTGATTAAGTGTTTTGTGGGGATTATAGCCGGAGGACTTCCGGAGCAGCAGCAGTCAGAGATTCCCCGCACAGATATTCAGCAGCTACTCGTTTGAGGTGAGTTACCTTCCAGTAGCGGTGGGTCTACGACCATAATGCCGGCCCACCAGTAGGAGTTGTATGTTAGGTGATTGTCTTTGTGATATCATCTAGTTTTGCTACTACCTGATATGTTATATGCCGGCATGATATGTTATATGTGATAGTAGTAGAGTTCGGTTGTTAGGACCGAAGGGTAGGTCAGACACCCCAGATATATCTGACAGTATGTGATGATATGTTTATATGCTGGCATGATATGTTATATGTGATAGTGGTAGTAGGAGGGGAATAGTCCCCAAGTTCGGTTGTTAGGACCGACGGGTAGGTCAGCACCCCAGAATGGCTTGACATGGGTAGGTCAGCACCCCAGAATGGCTTGACACGGGTAGGTCGGCACCCCAGAATGGCCGTATCGAGTAGGTCGGGCACCCCAGAATTGCCCGGCAGTATGTATGCTATGTGTTCGTATGGTATGTGGTACGATGGGGGAGCTCACTAAGCTTTGTGCTTACAGTTTTCAGTTTTGTTTCAGGTACCTCTTCATCGAAGGGGAAGGAGCCGGCGCGGTAGCTGCACATCATACACACACCCCAGATTCCGCATTATGAGTTTCCTTGGGATTGTGCTCTGACATTACCACTATTTATGATTTGGATTTTCAGACATTATATATAGTTTTATGAGATGTTATGATTTGACAATGTTTTCCTCCGAATGTTTTAATTAAAGTAATTTATAAAAGAAATGAAATTTTTGGACGTGAAAATTAGGCTGTTACAAGTTGGTATCAGAGCCCTGGTTTGAGGGATTCGGACGCACCTTCGGGAGTGTCTGGACTCAAATCGAGGGACTAAAAGATTTTTTTTTTACAAAAGAAAATGATTTTCTACAGGTTAAGATAAAGAGTTTGAAAAAGAACGAAGTGTGTGATGTGCGCGACCGGCCGAGCTCAAGTAAGTATTCCCCAAAGTACCCATACAAGTTTATGTTATGATTATCAGTTTCAGTTTCAGTAGAACAACATGCTAGATTAGGACTAAGGATCTAGGAAGGATGCCTTATGTGCCTATTGTATGAGTACCAGCTTATTGAGAACTGCATGCTAGTACAGATTAGTCAGTATGATAGCCAAAGTAGTATATACTTGATTATGTGTACTCAATGCCCGAATGCTGCTTGCTTTGTGCTTTTAGGAGTTCTAGTTGTCTTTCACTAACTAGTAAACGAATATGTTAAGTTACATATTGCAAGGACTAAATAATTTCAGAAGGTTGGGTCTAGCTCTATTTCGCAGCTCTTGTTTGAGTCCAACCGTTGTAGGGTAGGATCTCTCATTCGAAGAATTATCTAGTCTGAGTAATATGTAATAGTATTCGCGAGCTAGTTAGGGGAAGAAAGTAGGGACTTCTTATGCAGCTGATGGCAGAGAGTGGGTTGGTGATTACCTAGGGCAAGCCTAGGATGAGATTTGCATGAGATCAGCAGTAGTAGTAGAAGGGACTTGGTGGAGTCGAGGCGGTTCTTGAGGAAAGTACGGATAGATGTGGAAGGTAGTATGGGCCCGTACTACTGAAAGCAGAGGATCCGTACTTGAATCGAGGAAGGCTGAGGCAAGACCAGGGAACTTGGGTGTGATCCCTCTAGATGTATCAGTATCACTGACGATCGTCATTATGTATTGCAGAATGGTGGTGCTACGTCCGAGGCCAGCAGTTGGCAGTTCAGGAGAGGGATCGGGTTCGGGCTCAGGTTCCAAACCAGTGGATGAGAGGCTACGCGAGTTTATCGCGTCCGAGATTACTAGAGGCATCCTTGATCCGACCCCGATTATCTTTGGGTCGGTCAAGGAGGGGATCGTGGAGTTGATGGAGGAACGCCTCCGAGCATTCAGGAGCGACATGGCGACCAGCCAGTCGGGATCTCGCACACTGTCCTTTAAGGACTTCAGGGGCAGTAGTGCGTCAGATTTCCATGGGGCGAAGGACCCCATTGCTGCTAGACGATGGATCGCAGACATCGAGTCTATACAGTTGACCAGCTTCTGCCCCGAGGGGTCGAAGGTACGATTTGCAGCAGGGTGTTTGAGGGACCGGGCTAAGGATTGGTGGGAGTCGGTTGGTGACTCTCTGGGAGCCTTGGCTGTGGAGGCTATGACATGGTCGGACTTTGTGACTCGGTTCAGAGCGGAGTTTGCACCAGCAGTAGAGCTCCACCAGTTGGCGAGGGAGTTCTGATGGGTTTTAGGTACAACAAATAAACTAGAAAACAATTCCTAAGTTCACATGCAACCTACTTTGGATCTATGTTTTAACTATTGAACATACAACTTTGAATTGCAAAACAAGAACCCTAGAGGAGAGAGGCTAATTTCGAAATTAACAAACTAGGGTTTAGGGTTTACATACCTTTCAATTGTTATAGCAAACAATTGATATTCCCTTGATCTTGATCTTGATCTTCTTGGAAGCTTTAGCACCACAAGTGTAATGCCTCTAATGGAATCACACCCAAACTAGCAAGAAGGAAAGTAGAAGAGAGAGAGAGGAGAGGGAGTATGCAAAATCTCGGCCTTAGGGTTTCTTCAAAAGAAAGAGTCACCAAAAACATGAACCAGGAGGCTCCTTATATAGCTGAGGGATCTAGGGTTTAAGGGAAACCCTAGTTATCCTTTGCTTAGGGCCTAAGCAAACCCAAGGGCCTTATCCAAGCCCCTATGGACGAAATTATTAGGGTTTCCCCTAAAGATTTCGTCCACCCTCTTCTAAGGGGGTTCTAGAGCCTTCCACTCAACTATTAGATAATTGCAAACTAGTCCCTGCACCTTATAATTAATTCTTTTAACCCCAAAATCAATTCTGATTAATTTCTGGCTAACAGTTAATTAAACATAATGATTTCTAATTAATATATTAATCCATTAACATATTAATAAATCATTTATATATATATATATATTAATTTATTAATCTTATAAATTAATATCTCTCCTTTCATAATTTCCTTGTCCAGTTGCTAGGTTGAGGGCAACCCAAAAGGACTGTGCTGCTATCAATTCAAGTACATACCAATTATAGTTAAGGGCTTAGACACCTAATCCAACAGTCTCCCACTTGGATAAGTCTGTAACTATAATTGCTAGTATGCCTTCTAAATTTGACCAGCAAATTGTAGCTTCCAAAAAGCTGCTGCCGAACTCTGACCCAGTCAGTTACGTGTCCTAAGATAAGTGATCATATAACCCTTCGTTCTGCTTGATATCCCCAGACAAAAGACATGGAATGTAATCAATCTTTTTGTCCAGAATCTATGTTTCCCGATTCCTGATTTGTGATGATGTAGGACTTCTAATCGAACACATCAATTTAGTCCTGGCTGGGCCCAGCACATAAGTCAACACCAAATCATCGAGGGGCCCACAGATATCGCTTTTCCGGTTAGGGCAAAAGGAACGAATAAACGTTGACTCATATGCTTGTATCTTTTACTCATCAAATCATGCATGACAATACGTTTTATAACACCAAGTTACTGATGCGTTTTCGTATCACCAATGCACAACCGACTTGTAAATTACAACTCATATATCTTCGTTTCAAGATTATAAGATATTACCGTCTCAGTATTACTCGTGATGAATTCCATGAAGTGATACTCTGAGCGAGGGTTTATCCAATACTCAAATCTCAATTTCTGAGTACTCATGAACATTGCAGCAATTCTATTGCCATGTCTATCCTTAGACAATCTGCAATCCAATTCATGACAGTCTTAATTCACTACTTACTTCCAAGAGTACGAGCGACTGTGGAGTTTGAATAATCTCATTATTCAGGAAGTAAAACATGCAAAAATGAAACACAATAATAAACAATTGACAAAAGGTAGTAGCCAAACTTATAAATAATACTTTATTATTTAATCACCAAAAGTCAATTACATTTACTTTGTTACAAGTTTCAAAAATAATCTAATTACTAAAACTAATATCATCTTTCAGTCCTATGCTCCGAGCATGCTGAATATGCTTAGCCCTACTTAGACCCTTTGTGAGGGGATCTGCTGGGTTATCTTCAGATGACACCCTCTTTACTATAAGATGGCCTTCTTCAACTCTATGTCTAATGAAATGGTACTTTCTGTCGATATGTCTGGTCTTACCATGATCTCTCGGTTCCTTTGTCAAGGCAACCGCTCCTTCATTATCGCAGAATAGTTCCATAGGCTCCTGGATGGTTGGAACAACTCCGAGATCCCCGATGAAGTTCCTCAACCAAGCTGCTTCTTTCGACGCTTCACTTGCTGCTATGTACTCTGATTCACAAGTAGAATCAGCCACCGTATTTTGCTTGGAACTCTTCCAAGTAACTGCTCCTCCATTCAGTAAAAATACCCAGCCCGACTGAGAACGGAAGTTATCTCTATCCGTCTGAAAGCTGGCATCACTGTAACCATCTACTCTCAAAGTATCACTGCCACCAAGCACAAGAACCCAGTCCTTTGTCCTTCGCAAATACTTGAGTATATTCTTAACTGCTATCCAATGAGCTCTACCTGGGTTTCCCTGATAGCGACTGACCATGCTCAAAGCAAATGCCACATCAGGGCGAGTACATGTCATAGCGTACATGATCGATCCGACAGCGGAAGCATAAGGTACACGACTCATGTCATCTATTTCAACATCTGTACTCGGGCATTGAGTCTTACTCAATTTGGTATTGCTCTGGATAGGTAGCTCTCCCTTCTTGGAATTTTCCATACTAAACCTCTTTAGTACCTTATCCAAGTATGTGCTCTGACTAAGTCCAATTAGTCTCTTCTTTCTATCTCTCAATATTCTAATCCCAAGAATATAGGCAGCTTCTCCAAGGTCTTTCATGGCAAAACACTTTCCAAGCCAAGACTTAACTTCTTTCAAGGTTGGAACGTCGTTACCAATGAGTAATATGTCATCGACATACAACACCAGAAAAGTTACTATACTCCCACTAGCTTTGATATACACACAGAACTCATCTTCACTTCTAGAGAAACCAAATTCTTTGACTTTCTCATGGAAGCAAAGATTCCAACTGCGAGATGCTTGTTTCAATCCATAAATGGATTTCTCAAGCTTGCACACTCTATTAGGGAACTTTGCATCAACAAAACCCTCTGGCTGACTCATGTAAACATCTTCAGCCAACTTCCCATTAAGGAAAGCAGTTTTGACATCCATCTGCCAGATTTCATAATCATGAAAGGCAGCTATGGCGAGCAATATCCTAATAGATTTAATCTTAGCCACTGGCGAGAAGGTTTCATCATAGTCAACCCCTGGGGTTTGAGTGAAACCTTTTGCAACCAGTCGAGCCTTGAATGTGTGCACATCACCATCCATGTCTGTCTTCTTCTTGAAGATCCATTTGCACCCAACTGTCTTACGACCTGGTGCACTATCAACCAAATTCCAAACTTGGTTGTCATACATGGACTTAATCTCGCTGTCCATTGCCTCTTTCCACTTGGAAGCCTCTGGACCTTCCATTGCTTCCTTATAAGTGACTGGTTCATCTAAGTTTACCAGTGTTCTGTCACTTATGAATGTGTCACCATCTGAAGTAATATGGAAACCATACAACTCAGGTGGCACACTCACCCTAGTGGATCTTCTAAGAGGTAATGAGTTATCAATTGGTTCAACAGGAACTGTTTCCTCTGGTTGAGTGCTAGTGTCATCTAAGGTTCCTTCATTGGCTGACTCTTGAATTTCTTCAAGGTCAATAGTGCTCCCACTGTCCTCTTTGAATATGAGCTCTCTTTCAAGAAAGACTCCTCTTCGTGCTACAAAGACCACGTTTTCACTAGGCCTGTAGAACAAATATCCAAAAGACTGCTTTGGGTAACCAATGAAAACACATTTCTCACTTCTAGCTGCTAGCTTGTCGTGAGTCTCTCGTCTTACGAAAGCTTCACAACCCCAGACTTTAATATGTGCTAACGAGGGAACTTTCCCTGTCCACATTTCGTGAGGTGTTTTGGCAACCTTCTTTGTAGGGACAAGATTGAGGATGTGGGCGGCTGTCTCTAAGGCATACCCCCAGAAGTGAATAGGAAGCGAAGCCCGACTCATCATAGAACGAACCATGTCTAACAAGGTTCGATTACGCCTCTCAGCTACACCATTTAACTGTGGTGTCCTAGGAGGAGTCAATTGTGAGACTATCCCACATTCTTTCAGATAGTCGTTAAACTCGATACTAAGATACTCCCCGCCTCTATCGGATCTAAGTATCTTTATCTTTCTGCCCAATTGATTTTCGACTTCATGCTTAAACTCTTTGAACTTTTCAAAAGTTTCTGACTTATGCTTGATCAAGTAGATATATCCATATCTGCTATAATCGTCAGTGAAAGTCACATAGAATCGATTAGCATCTCTTGTAGTTGATCTGAAGGGCCCACACACATCCGTGTGTATGAGATCCAACAGACCTTCACCTCTTTCACAAGACCCTGTGAATGGTGATTTTGTCATCTTTCCCAAAAGACAAGATTCACACATGTCATCTGACTTTAGGTCAAATGATTCCAACACTCCATCCTTTTGGAGTTGGGCTATGCGTTTCTTGTTGATGTGTCCAAGACGACAATGCCACAAGCATGCCTTGTCTACACTATTAGACAAGTCAATATTAAGTACACTATTTCCTAAGCTATCAACACAAGTCACTGTTTCATACACACCATTACAAGGCAAAGCTTCAAACATAAAAACACCATTCTTATAAACAGAAATTGAACCATTCAAATCATTAAAAGAATATGTAAAACCTTGTCTGAACAATGCATGAAATGAAATAATGTTTCTCGTCATCTCAGACGAATAGCAACAATTTATTAAATCTAATCTAACATCATTACTAAGCAGAAGCTGATAAACTCCGATCTTGGTTACTGGTGAATACTTTCTGTTTCCCATGATCAGGTTTATCCTTCCTCGCTCTATCTCCTCACTTTCCTTTAGACCCTGCAAATCAGAACAGATATGAAAACCACATCCTGTATCAAGGACCCATGAACGAGAAGATAATGAGTTATTAGCAGAAATAGTGTAAATACCTGCCGAAGATGGCTTCACTTTGCCATCCTTGATATCTTGCAGATATTGTGGGCAAGATCTCTTCCAATGTCCCTTTTGGTTGCAGTAAAAGCAAACTGCCTCTTTTGGATCAGAAACATGGGGAGTGGAACCATTTGGCTTAGCCTTTGGGCCATTACTAGATGACCCAGCTTGAGCCTTGCTCTTCCAGTTTTGCTTGGGAGGACCTTTCCTCTTTTTCCCCTTTCCCTGTCCAATAGCCAAAACAGGGGCACTCGTAGGTGTGGAGGGTATACTTTTACCCTTCATCCCTGCCTCAGCTGTCTGCAACAAGTTGTGCAATTGGGCCAAGGTCTGCTCAGTATTGTTCAAATGGTAAGTTAGAATAAACTGACCATAACATTCAGGAAGTGAGTTCAAGACCATGTCAATGGCCAATTCCTCATCAAAGTGAATATTGAGCTTGACCAAACGCTCTATGTAGCGTTGCATTCTTTGCACATGTGACACAACCGACTCCCCATCTTTCATCTTGCAAGCCATGAGTGACTTGACTACTTTGAACTTTTCTTGACGAGCTCGCTTATGGTACTTTTCCATAAGGTCCTTGTTCATCTCGAAAGGCCAGTAGTCCTCATAGTACCTCTGCAGTTCTGGGGACATAGTTGCCACCATGATGCATGCCACTTTGGTAGCATCATCGTAATGTTTCTTGTAGGCAGCAAGATCTTCAGGAGTAGCTTCATTCTCATCAAGCTCTTTGAGCTCCTTTTCAAGAACATATTATTTGTTCTCGAAACGAAGAGCCATCTTGATGTTGCGCATCCAATCGTTATAGTTTGAGCCATCCATAACGACTTTGGAGCATATATTGAGCAAAGAGAAGTTTTGGTTGGAGGAGGACGAAGCAGAAGTGTTTCCAGGAGTAGACATCTGAAAAGAAAGAAAGTTTTAGTTAGATTTCAAGATACCTTAATAGAATAACCCAAAGATATAGTATCAAGGTTAGGATCCAACTATGAAGATTCACAACTTAGAAATGGGATGCCGAGATCCAAGTGCAAATTTCATAAAGGTAGGTGAATGACGATTCACCAATTCCACCATTAGACGAAACAAACGAAGTGAAATTCCTAATTCTTTTGAGATACATTGAAACTATTCAATGGCATGTTTTAATCTCAGATTATGCTCTTCTATTTGTGACTGGGATGCTGAGGATCACAAACAAGATGTGAATAACCATGCAAATGTGCTTGGTAACCTCATTGTCTTTATCATTAACTATTGATGTGCTGGTAAACCACACACGCTCCATCAAAATGAAAATTATGAGATACCCATTACTACTCTTTATTGGTGCCTTTTAGTGTGCTGGTTAACCACACACGCTCCACTAACGACCAATAAAGCATAATGTGCAATTTCATGGATTAGCATACTTTTCACATTTTTCCTAAAGTAACTAGAGTTGGGATTTTGAAAACAATGTTCTAGTACTTTTAATATCATTATACTTTTAATGAGAAGTAGTTGTCCTATCAAATCCATTCTGCTAACGACCCTCCACTAATCAAGGAAGCGGTGGGTGAGAGTGGACACCCATTCAACTACCATTTTATAGGCAGTTTCCTTATACCCCCCTTATAGATTAGCTTCGTGAATGAGGCATACTAGCGATTTGACTGACCATATTCTTATACATATAATATTAAACCTTTAATTATAATATATATAAGGTGTGTTTTAAAACTTTTTAAAACTTCAAGGGTTTACATAAATTTCGAAATTTAAGCTATTAATTTCAAATTTAAATAAACCAATTAACTAGATTTAATATTTATCTATTAATTAACTATTAATCAAATTATTAAATCTTGTAAGGATTATCTAATTAAATTAATCAATTAATTTAATCCTAATCCTTATCCCTCTAATTTCGAAAAATAGGGTAAGGATAATTATCCAATTAATCTAATTAAGTAACAATTATCCAAAAACAAGAAACCCTAGTTATCCTCTTAGCATATTTCGAAATTCATAAGGGAGGAGGCTAGGGTTTTCAAAACCCTAACCCTAATTTCGATTAGGGTTCTTTGGAGGCTAGGGTTTTCGAAAAAACCCTTTGATCCAAAACCCTAGAAATCAAAAGATTGGCCTTTAGGGTTTAATAGCTATAAACCCTAATTTGCAATTCAACAATTGTAGCAATTCAATTTAAAACAACAATGGCTCTGATACCACTGATGGGTTTTAGGTACAACAAATAAACTAGAAAACAATTCCTAAGTTCACATGCAACCTACTTTGGATCTATGTTTTAACTATTGAACATACAACTTTGAATTGCAAAACAAGAACCCTAGAGGAGAGAGGCTAATTTCGAAATTAACAAACTAGGGTTTAGGGTTTACATACCTTTCAATTGTTATAGCAAACAATTGATATTCCCTTGATCTTGATCTTGATCTTCTTGGAAGCTTTAGCACCACAAGTGTAATGCCTCTAATGGAATCACACCCAAACTAGCAAGAAGGAAAGTAGAAGAGAGAGAGAGGAGAGGGAGTATGCAAAATCTCGGCCTTAGGGTTTCTTCAAAAGAAAGAGTCACCAAAAACATGAACCAGGAGGCTCCTTATATAGCTGAGGGATCTAGGGTTTAAGGGAAACCCTAGTTATCCTTTGCTTAGGGCCTAAGCAAACCCAAGGGCCTTATCCAAGCCCCTATGGACGAAATTATTAGGGTTTCCCCTAAAGATTTCGTCCACCCTCTTCCAAGGGGGTTCTAGAGCCTTCCACTCAACTATTAGATAATTGCAAACTAGTCCCTGCACCTTATAATTAATTCTTTTAACCCCAAAATCAATTCTGATTAATTTCTGGCTAACAATTAATTAAACATAATGATTTCTAATTAATATATTAATCCATTAACATATTAATAAATCATTTATATATATATATATATATATATATTAATTTATTAATCTTATAAATTAATATCTCTCCTTTCATAATTTCCTTGTCCAGTTTCTAGGTTGAGGGCAACCCAAAAGGACTGTGCTGCTATCAATTCAAGTACATACCAATTATAGTTAAGGGCTTAGACACCTAATCCAACAAGTTCTTAGATATGAGACAGACTACTGAGACTGTTGCGGAGATCACCGCCAAGTTCCGGGAGAGGGCGTTGCTAGTGCCCCAGTATGCAGGAGATGAGGACATGAGGAGGACCCGCTACCATGACATGATGCGAGCTGACATTCGGGAGCATGTTAGTTTTTCAGCTTGCCCTACCCTGGATTCCATGATTGCCAGGGCAAGGGAGAGGGAGATTGATCTGGAGCACATCCGGAAGAGGAAGGTAGAGGAGGGGCAGGTGACTGGGGCTTCGGGGAAGAAGCCCAAGGGATCAGATGGTGGGCCGAAAGACCAGTCAGGACAGGGCCGCTGCAGGAAATGCGGCAGGCCGCACGAGGGAGCATGTAGGATGGGATCGTCGGGCTGCTACAAATGCGGCAAGACGGGGCATTTCAGCAGGGTTTGTACCGCCCCTGCACCCACTTTTCAGACATCAGAGTTGCTGTGTTTCCACTGCAACCAGAGGGTCCACAAGAAGGCCAATTTCCCCCAGTTGACAGCAGCAGCAACGCCAGTGAAGGCACCAGCTCCAGCGACCCTGCGGATTACTGATGGCCAGAAGGGCAAGGCGGAGGCTCCAGTGGTGAGGAGCCGGGCCTTCCAGTTGACTACCGAGGAGGCACGCGCCGCACCCGATGTGGTGACGGGTATGATTCTTTCCCTTTGATTTATTTATATGATGTTTATGATATTGATATGTGCTCTGTTTAGGATCGTTCCATGTGAACGGTATCCCAGTTCAGGTATTGTTTGATTCGGGTGCTACCCGATCGTTTGTTTCTCTTGCACTCAGCAATAGGTTTCCCGAGTCCTCGGGCATGTTGGATTGCCCTCTAGAGGTAGAGATTGCCGATGATCGATCGGTGCGAGCATCGGCGGTATTCCGAGATTGTGTGCTGAGATTATTCGAGGAGCGCTACCTGGTGGATCTGGTTCCCATACCTTTACGGGGGAACAAGGTTATTATCGGCATGGATTGGCTAAGCCCCAATGGGGCGGTGATCGACTGCGCGCAGCAGTTGGTGCGAATCAGGACCCCAAGTGGGGGAGAGCTGGTGATTCAGGGCGAGAGGCCACAGCGAGGACCAGCTTTATGTTCGGCGGCGAGGGCTAGGCGTTACCTTCAGCAGGGTTGCGCATGATATGTCGCCTATGTCATGGACACCCGAGAGGCGGGTAAGACGTCAGTGAGCGATGTTCCGGTGGTGCGAGACTACGCAGATGTGTTCCCGGAGGAGCTTCCTGGGATTCCCCCGGAGCGTCAGGTGGAGTTCAGGATCGATTTGGTTCCTTGTGCGGCCCCGATTGCCAAGGCGCCGTACCGGTTGGCTCCTCCCGAGATGCAGGAGTTGTCTACGCAGCTGCAGGAGCTGCTAGACAAGGGATTTATCAGGCATAGTAGTTCACCTTGGGGAGCCCCGATCCTGTTTGTCAAGAAGAAGGATGGGTCGCACCGTATGTGCATAGACTACCGGGAGCTGAACAAGGTAACGGTGAAGAACCGTTACCCACTCCCGAGGATTGACGACCTCTTTGACCAGCTGCAGGGAGCATCTTGGTTTTCCAAGATTGATTTGCGCTCAGGTTACCATCAGATGAGGGTCAGAGAGGAGGATGTGCAGAAGACGGCGTTTCGGACTCGCTATGGTCATTACGAGTTCGTGGTGATGCCCTTCGGGCTTACCAATGCTCATGCCGCGTTCATGGATCTCATGAACCGCGGATGTAGACCGATGCTCGATCGGTCCGTGATAGTATTTATTGACGACATCTTGGTCTATTCCAAGACGCAGGAGCAGCATGAGGAGCATCTGTGAGAGGTTTTGGATACTCTGAGGAGAGAGAGCTTGTACGCTGAGTTCTCTAAGTGTGAGTTCTGGTTGCGCGAGGTGCAGTTTCTTGGGCACCTTGTCAACTAGAACGGTATTCTGGTCGACCCGGCCAAGGTGGAGGCCGTGATGAGATGGGAGGTTCCGTAGTCTCCATCTGAGATTCGGAGTTTCCTGGGTTTAGCCGGCTACTATCGGAGATTCATCCAGAATTTCTCCAAGATAGCCGTACCCTTGATGCGGCTGACGAAGAAGGCCGTAGTCTTTCGTTGGGGGCCCGAGCAGCAGGCAGCGTTTGAGACACTGAGGCAGACGTTATACGAGGCGCCGATCTTAGCCCTGCCAGAGGGCGTAGAGGATTTTGTTGTGTACTGCGACGCGTCTATATCAGGGTTGGGCACGGTATTGATGCAGAGAGGGCATGCCATCGCCTACACTTTGAGGCAGCTGAAGCCTCACGAGGTGAACTACCCGACGCATGATTTGGAGCTGGGGGCTGTTGTTTTTGCCCTCAAGATTTGGCGTCATTACCTCTATGGGGTCCGTTGTACCATTTACACGGACCATAAGAGCCTGAGGTATCTCATGGACCAGCCAAATCTAAATATGAGGCAGCGTCGGTGGCTTGATGTGGTAAAGGATTATGATTGTGAGATCCTTTACCACCCGAGGAAGGCCAATGTGGTGGCCGATGTGCTTAGCCGCAAGGCGGCGCCGATCAGGGATACCTGCATGAGGATGACCGTGGTTACTCCACTGTTGGAGCAGATTCGAGAGGCCCAGCAGGAGGCCATGAAGGAGGAACATCAAAAGAGTGAGCGGATTGTAGGCCAGGTTTCCTCCTTCGATTATGATAGCCAAGGACTGTTGACTCTTCACCGTAGGGTGTGGGTCCCTTATCATGGAGGTGTGCGCCAGGTCCTGATGGAGGAGGCTCACAAATCCAGATTTTCTATTCATCCAGGAGCGACGAAGATGTATAGGGATCTCCGTCCTGATTATTGGTGGCCCTGCATAAAGCGGGATGTGGCATGGTACGTGGAGCGGTGCTTGACCTGCAGGAAGGTCAAGGCCGAGCATCAGAGACCACACGACAAGTTGCAACCGTTGGATATTCCCCTGTGGAAGTGGGAAGATGTTACTATGGATTTCATCACCAAGCTTCCCAGGACCGCGCGGGGAGTGGATTCCATATGGGTCATCATGGATCGGTTGACCAAGAGTGCCCATTTTATACCGATCCAGGAGAGCAAATCGGCCGAGAAGCTGGCCGATATTTATATTCGAGAGGTGGTGGCTCGTCACGGGGTGCCGGTCTCCATGATTTCTGACAGGGATGTTCGGTTCACTTTTAGGTTTTGGAAGAAATTCCACGACGAGTTGGGTACTCGTCTGCATTTCAGCACCGCCTTTCACCCGCAGACGGATGGTCAGAGCGAGCTGACCATCCAGACGCTAGAGGATATGCTGCGGGCATGTGTTTTAGACTTTGGAGGTAGCTGGGATACCTACCTTCCGTTGGCGGAGTTCTCGTATAATAATAGCTATCATGCGATTATCGATCGACCTCCCTTCGAGATGTTGTACGGGAGAAAGTGCAGGACCCCGATATGCTGGGGCGAGGTTGGCCAGAGGGTCATGGGGAGCACCGAAGTGGTGCTCAAGACGACGAAGAGGATTCAACAGGTCAGGAACAGACTTCAGACTGCACAGAGTCGGCAGAAAAGTTATGCCGATAAGCGTCGATCAGACCTGGAGTTTCAGGTCGGGGATATGGTTCTCCTGAAGGTGTCGCCATGGAAGGGCGTCATCCGATTCAGGAAGAGGGGCAAGTTGGGCCCCAGGTATATTGGACCTTTCAAGGTCATAGCCCGGGTGGGCAAGGTGGCGTATCGGCTGGACCTGCCAGCCGAACTCAGTCAGATTCATAGCACCTTCCACGTCTCCCAGCTACGGAAATGCCTGGTGGACGACTCGGCAGTGGTACCATTAGAGGATATTCAGGTCGATGACAGCCTGAATTACATTGAGTGGCCTGTAGCGATTATCGACCGGAAGTCGAAGGATCTGAGGAACAAGAGGGTGGAGCTCGTGAAGGTGCAATGGCAGCACCGGAAGGGCTCGGAATGGACCTGGGAGCCAGTGGATGAGATGATGGAGCATTACCCAGAGCTATTCCAGGATCGAGCAGCAGACTTCGAGGACGAAGTCAAAAATAAGTGGGGGAGATTTGTAGCACCTGTTTCCTGGTATATATTTTATTTAAGTAATGTTGCATTTTTGGCCTGGGACTCAGCGAGTTGAAGGCCCAACTTGCCGAGTAGAAGCGGGATGAGACGCGGGATTTAAGTGATGGACTCGTCGAGTCGGGTCCCGGACTCGACGAGTAGGCTCTGTCTGGATAAAACCCTAATCTGAGGGTTTGCACCCTATTTAAACAACCTTATACAGCCTCCATTGTCCCTTTATGCTCCCAGAAACCCTCTATAGAAAACCCTAGCCGTTGTTGAAGCAATCTAAGCCATTTTTGTGGATTTTGGTGTTGATAGTCTTAAGAAGGAAGGAGAAAGGCTTGAGGAAACAAGAGGAGACCAGAGGGGTTCGAGTTTGTGCTTCATTTTCAGTCCTCAGAAGGTATAAAGTTGCTAACTTGCTTGTTCATTTGCTAGATCCCATTTTGTGGAGATTTAGGGCTTTTATAAGCCATTTTAGGTAGCCAACCATGAATGCAAGCGTGGTTGGGGACAAAGCTTCGGATCTAGGTCCTTAAAGGGGTCACAAGGCAGAAAGTGGGTGCTTTTACACCCAAGAAAGACTCCATGCAACCCAAGAGCTTGCTTTAGGACCTTTTGGACTCAAAGTCCCATGCATGCACGTAAAGTTTGTAACTTTACGTGCTAGAACGATTGTAGGAGCCCAAATCTATCTTTTGGTCATGAGTTGTACATCAGAAATCAAGGATTTAGGGTGTGGACGTTACCGACTCGGCGAGTCCGTTCTTGGGACTCGGCGAGTCCAAGGCTTTGAGTCCCATATCTGTTGAGGGTCAAAAGGACTCAGTTGGGTGTTAGTAGGGTTGTAGCAGGACAGAAAGAGTGACCCAACGCATCGGACTTCATTTTAGACCTGGAGTTCATGGGACTCGACGAGTGCTAGAACAGACTCGGTGAGTCCAAGGCAATCTCCCAACCCTTGAAGATGAACTCGACGAGTTGTTCATACAACTCGGCGAGTCGAGGACAGGACGTGTTCTTAGGATGAAGACGGACTCGACGAGTGTTCATACCGCTCGGCGAGTCGGATGAAGGTTCATCTGAGGTTGTGTTAGAAGGAGAACTCGTCGAGTCGTTGCTAAACTCGACGAGTAGGGACGTGGAGGAGGACAGTTGAAGAGATAGGGACTCGACGAGTTGACGACCCAACTCGGCGAGTCGGGTCAACTGGAAGTTGACTTTGACCTTGACATTGACTTTGACTTTGACTTGGACTTGGTCTGGGGTAAATAGTCATTTTACCCTAAGGGTAGATATCAGGATTCTGATTAAGTGTTTTGTGGGGATTATAGCCGGAGGACTTCCGGAGCAGCAGCAGTCAGAGATTCCCCGCACAGAAATTCAGCAGCTACTCGTTTGAGGTGAGTTACCTTCTAATAGCGGTGGGTCTACGGCCACAATGCCAGCCCTCCAGTAGGAGGTGTATGTTAGGTGATTGTCTTTGTGATATCATCTAGTTTTGCTACTACCTGATATGATATATGCCGGCATGATATGTTATATATGATAGTAGTAGAGTTCGGTTGTTAGGACCGAAGGGTAGGTCAGACACCCCAGATATGTCTGACAGTATGTGATGATATGTTTATATGCTGGCATGATATGTTATATGTGATAGTGGTAGTAGGAGGGGAATAGTCCCCAAGTTCGGTTGTTAGGACTGACGGGTAGGTCAGCACCCCAGAATGGCTTGACATGGGTAGGTCAGCACCCCAGAATGGCTTGACACGGGTAGGTCGGCACCCCAGAATGGCCGTATCGGGTAGGTCGGGCACCCCAGAATTGCCCGGCAGTATGTATGCTATGTGTTCGTATGGTATGTGGTACGATGGGGGAGCTCACTAAGCTTTGTGCTTACAGTTTTCAGTTTTGTTTCAGGTACCTCTTCATCGAAGGGGAAGGAGCCGGCGCGGTAGCTGCACATCATACACACACCCCAGATTCCGCATTATGAGTTTCATTGGGATTGTGCTCTGACATTACCACTATTTATGATTTGGATTTTCAGACATTATACATAGTTTTATGAGATGTTATGATTTGACAATGTTTTCCTCCGAATGTTTTAGTTAAAGTAATTTATAAAAAAATGAAATTTTTGGGCGTGAAAATTGGGCTGTTACATTGGACCTGCTTTCTTTACCTTCGTTGCACTGCTTCCTATAACCCTCATCCAAAAAAAGAAGATCGATCATCTTATCCCAAGCTTCGTCGTCCACATAATTCGGTGGACATTGCCTTGCACCTTCCACATCATTATATCCACCAACCCCATCAAAATACTTTTTCACGTCATGTTTGTATTGTTTATAAGCTCTTTGGCAGTCGCTCTGTATAATCGCTCGAACGGCTTCCCACAGATCTGTACCCCGATACATATCAAGATTAAAATATGTCTGCAATAAAAAAACAAATTTAATTAGTAAAAAAATTATTTAAAAAGTATAATATTTTTCACATATAAAAAGTATTTTGTACTTACTTCAATCTCAGGATACATAGCTTCATAGTAATGGAAAGGAACACATCTCCAAGTCCTATAATGGAGTGGTACATGATCTGCCACAAAATTTGAGATAAACCTTGTCAACATTTTGCCATTTGTATTTATGGATCTATAGGTCCCCCAATGCTATCAATTTCCACAGGTAAAGGTTGACCGTTGTGATTGAACTTTTTTCGCATATTTAAGCATCTTTATTTTCCACGCCGACACATCGGGTTTGCTACATTGACGCATAGAACTAAAAATTTAGAAAATTAAAACTTTAAAAATATATCCACTATATTTAAGAATTTCATGTAACTTACAAGATTGACAATCCGCCGGTATCTTGCCTGCACGCTCATGTGGAGGTCGTTCCCCGCCGTCTCCTCCATGCCCTCTCGCAACATGTGTAGCTATCTGTTTAACAAATATTAGAAAATATACTAAACATACTTTAAAAAAATAATAAACAATTTTAAGCAATCAAAATGTATGACAACCGTAACATACCATCAATCAGAATCATCACTAGAACAATATACATGTACACCATCATCATTAATAAATTCATCATCGTTTATGAAATCGTCATCATTATCTAAAGAGTACGTATCGCCACCATCATCGTCATCATTAAAGAAACTGTCATCGGTTATAGTAGGAGCCACACTTGATTCACCATCGTCATCATTATCTAAAAAGTACATATCATTACCGTCAACGGAGTATGTATCATCATCATCATCATCACCTAAATTGACAGCCAAGGGAAAATCATTTGATCTAGGTTCTTTAGCAAACTCTGGATATCTTTGATCAAAATCTTGCCATGACTTCCCATCAACCGGATGATACATCATACCATCTATTGAGCGTCCAGTATTATGCCAACTCATATCTTTAGTTGTGAATCTGGAGCTATACATTCGTCGAAGTCTTGGAGTCAAAGGAAAGTACCGCAACACTTTTTGTGGTACTTTCTTCCCCTTTGTAGTTGTGTCCACCCATCTACTCTCCTTACAAATCGGGCAATTCTGCATGGAACCGTTCTCCTTCCAAAACAAAGCACAATCATTTTTGCAAGCGTGGATCGATTGATATCCTAACCCTATCTTTCTCAGCTTCTTTTTAGCTTCATAGTGTGAAGCTGGAAGCTTGCTCTTCGGGAAAGCAGCTCTTAGTAACTCTACAAGTTGGTCAAACGAACTATTTGTCCATCTATTGATCACTTTAATATGCAACAACTTTGCCAAAAAGTTAAAGGCAGACACATCGTTACATTTAGGATATAACTTGGTATTAAGCTCCTCAAACAAATCATCAAATTCCGGGTCTATACCTTGTCCCTCCTTGTCTATATTTTCTTCATTTGTATTTTGTTCCGCCATAACATCATCAATTACATCAAACATCTCATTACTTGTGGGCGTGTTTGTTCTTGGAGTCGAATTGTAGCTTAAATATGAAGAACCGACATGTTTCTCACAATGATGAATCCATGTAGTATATGTTTCTAGAAACCCAATGTCATGTAAGTGGGCATAAACCGTAGGTAAAACATGTCGATACGAATTCACACACGTTTTACACGGGCAACACACTTTGCCTTTAGAGTTGACATGTTTCTCAGCAATCTTCATAAAGTTTTTAAGACCTTCCAAGTATTTTGAAGACATTCGGTTCTCTCTAATCCAACTCTTATCGATCGTCATCGCTGTTTCATTATTAAAAATTATATTATATATATAGTTATCGAAAGTTAGATTGTATTTGGGCTAGATAAATAAATATATACCCGAGAACGGATAGAGTATTAACAAGTATATAAAAAAAATATACTCGAGAAGTAAAAATCAGACAAATTGGATAGAGTTGTAATGACCAACATTAAGTCACTAATTTGATTTTAAAACTAATTTAATTTGATTTTATAATTAATTTTATTTTATTTTAAAATTAATATTAATTTGATTTTACAATTAATTTAATATTTTCTTTTTATTGATTTTTTTTAAAAATTAATTCAACTTTATTTTATAATTAATTTTAAATTACTAAAAGTACGTTGTTATTAATAACCTAATTAAGCTAAAGTTGTAATGACCAACATTAAGTCACTAACAAAATTAAGCACTTTGAAACCATATTAAGCACTTTCATACCTCAAAATGCACTTTCTCATATACACTCAAACTATTAAACCTGAATATCACATAATCATACATGTACACAATACATTCAATTCCAATTTTCATTTCATTTTAGACATACAATACAAATGTATACATCTAAATACAAAATCAAACATCATACAAAATCAAAATCAAACATACAATTCCAATTTTCATCCAAATTCATACAATCAAACATACAATTCCAATTTTCATCCAACTCCAGTTTTCATCCAATTTCAAACATACAATTCCAATTTTCATTCAATTTCATACAATCATACCACAATAAGCATAAACAAATCATGCCTATATAACATTTATTTTCATTTTCATGCCAAAACACATTTTCATTCCTCAAAATATATATATATATATATATATATATATATATATATATATATATATATATATATATATATATATATATATATAAAAGCAATCAACCAAAAAAAAAATCTAAGAAAGTATATATATCATGGTGTATTGAAGGAACAAGAAAAAAAAAAAACTGCATTCACATAACTACCTTAAGCAGGAAACAAAAAAAAATCAAAAAACCAACCTTAAAATCGGTGGTGAAGATAGGTATATCACCGAAAATCGTTTTCTATGGCGGTGGTCACCGTTCTTGCCGGCCGGCGATAGTGTTTTAGGGCTCCAAAACCGGAAACAAATCCCCTAAAATAGGAGTAAAAACTAAAACTATTACTAATTAAGAAGAAATCAAGGACCAAGACCCTTACCTTTTAGCTCGCCGATGAAGTGGAATGCCAGTAACTGCCTGCGATCGCTGAAGCTTAAGAGGAAAATGGAAGGGCAGCCGACTGGAAAATGAAGACCGAAAGCGTGTTTTGTTACAAGGAAACCTATAGAGACGGCTTGTCGTCTCTATAGGTAAACGAAAACGGCGTAGTACCACTTCACGTCATTAAAAAATAAAATAAAATAAAAAAGGGTTTTCACGCGCATCGGTCCCACCTTTTCCAGACGACATGTCGTCTGCATAGCGTGACCAAAACGACATCGTATTCCATTTCTGCAAAACGGATAAAAAATAAATCGAAATTAATTTTTAAACACCCTATACCGACGACATGTCGTCTGCATAGGGTGACCAAAACAACATCGTATTGATTTTTTGCGACAAGGACTTGAAATAAATCGAAAATATTTTTTAATTCCTCCTCCCAACGACATGTCGTCGGTATAGATATTCGATATACCGCCAATATTTTGCACTTCCCGCCGAGCCTATGCAGACGACTTGTCGTCAGCATAACTTTTCTGGTCAAAGACATATGGTCAATGTTTGAAAACGCTGTCCCGACGACATGCCATCTCTATAGATCGACTTTTGCCGACGACATATGTAATCTGGATAGGTGCCGTCTGCAAAGGGCTCGATCCTTGTAGTGATAATGGCGGTGATGAAGCGTGACAAAGGTCCCTACTAGAAAAGTGACGTTGCATCAGCGACACATCATCTTCGCCACATCCTTATTACTACAACACTAAACATTTGTCATTGATCACCACTCCACATCATTCTATACTTTTTATTTCTATTTTTTTGATATTAGATTAAATAAAAAAACATAATTTTTCAAATTAAATAAACATTTTACAAGTAAAAAAATTACATTAAAAACCTACATTACTAAATGAAAATACATAAAAAATAAAACTTAGAAATTTAAACCTGCCTTACTAATAGAAACATAGAAATTAAAACATAAATACTAAAACCTACATAGATAGATAAAAAACATCAAATTAATTGCCGTATTTTTGCAGACATATCGTTGAATTTTTAGAAATGTTGCAAGATTTTTGGGTCGATATCTGGCTGGGACTTTGTGTTCAACATTTTAAAATCCTTAAGTGCTAAATAAGGGCAAAAAGTCATTTTATGTACATCCTTTTGGCAGGTACGGTCAAATTTGGAAAATTAAAATTAACAATAAGTTCTTCAAATTAAACAACTATGTAATAAGGCAAATTTTAAAATCCAAGAAATAGTATATGCTGTCGTTATAACACAATCGCAAAAATCACGAAAATAAATCAAAATTAGAGGCTTAAACAATGAAATTTGAAGATTGACCGAAGGGCTCCCGCTCATCGAGAACTTTCCGTTGATATATCACACGCCTCCAAATTCCATAGAGTCAAAAGTTACGTCTGTTTTAAGTTGGATCCCTTTTGGTCCTTTGTATTTCTTCTATTTGTTCATAAACGTTTCTATCAGATCATATATATAGTCCACATCATAATGAAAGTGAAGAAGACCCACACACATGATATTCCGATGGGCATATTAATAAAAGCGGCTATATAAAGCAAATTTAAACTTTGCTTAGATTTCCTTAAACCGATAGTTGGAAATACGAGAAAACTAGTTTTAGTTAATGTGGAGATTTGTTGTATGTCTGTATACAACTTTAAACAATTTAAATATAAGGGCTTATTATGCAAGGAAGGTAGTTATAATAGTATAAAATAAGAGAAAATTACAAAAATAATCAATTTTCTTAATTACTTTGTAGAAAATAGCCAAAAAACCCTAACATTACAAAAATAACCATCAAAATCGAAGATGGATTAAGCCCATCTGCGATTTCCCCATTTGATCTGCGGATGTACAAATCGGTAAAGCACGGGCACGTATTATGAGTTGTACGTTCGCAGATGTTTTTATTATTTTTATTTTTTTTTTCCGATATAAATACCCTCACACCTGACTAAAATCGCAGATGAACTTAGTCTGTCTACGATTTCCTTTGAATTTCATCTGTGATTTTGGGGTTTTTCGAGTATATATATATATATATATATATATATATATATATATATATATACTACGAAATTGATAGGGTTTGACTACGAAATAACCATATTATATATAAAGTCTTACAAAAAATTATTTGTTATTTCCTTGGAAAATTCGTTTATATAGATATAGTTTATGTGATAATTTTTTGCAAAACTTTATATATAATACGGTTGTTTCGTAGTCAAACTCTATCAGTTTCATAGTCAAAATAAAAAAAATAAAATAAAATAAACGAAAAACCCCAAAATCGTAGATGAACTTCAGAGGAAAACGTAGATGGACTAAGTTCATCTGCGATTTTAGTCAGGTGTGAGGGTATTTATATCAGAAAAAAAACTAAAAAGAAAAACCATCTGCAAACATACAACTCATAATGCGCGTGCGTGTTTTACTGACTTGTACATTCACAGATCAATTGGGGGAATCGCAAATGGGCTTAATCCATCTGCGATTTTAATGGTTATTTTTGTAACGTTGAGTTTTTTTTTCTACAAAGTAATTAAGGAAATTGGTTATTTTTGTAATTTTCTCTAAAAATAACCTTAACCCACTATTTGTATGGTTAATGACATCGTAATCATCTCTCTTCTCATTCAAGAAGATAATCAAGCAAAGCAACCAGGTTGTAGTTCTACAACCGGTAGTGCAGTTGATCAATTGTGTATCAAATTCCACTTCTTCTACTTGCCATTTCGAGTTCCATTTAAGAATCATACACACATTAGATTTGGAGAACACCGTAGGAGTTGAAGGAACGGAATTAGGACTAGAAGTCTTAAAGACGCAAATTAGATAACATGTTAAACTCCATTGTTGAACATAAACGAAAAAAAAAAAAAAAAGATCCCAAACGAAAAGCCATGCCTTCACTGTCAAAGCTCCAACACACTTGTAGGTAATTAATTCACAAAGAAGTCATATAGATTGGATATGAACAACGAAACTACACCTAGTCCTGAATTCTTGATCAAGATAATGCTAACTTAATTACATTAAGACACTTTAATTGCCTTTGGTTGACTGGTGAAAATATGTCATAATTTTACATGGTGTCATCATCAGCAAGTAATCTCAGTCTTTGGAGATGAGGCATGACAACCTTACCAAGATCTGGCCTGTCTTTTCTTCTTAACTCTACACAACCAAGTGACAACTTAGCAAACCCTAGAGCCTCTTCAACAGGCCAATCAGTCACTGCTGGATCCAATATCTCAGCAAAAGTTCCTTTCTCAATAGCTCTTTCAACATGATGAGATAAACCCATTGGTGGTCTAGCTGTAATTATCTGTAAAAGCATAACCCCTAACGAATAAACATCCGATTTCACACCAAGCATTCCCGTTTGCTGATACTCAGGATCTATATAACAAAACGTCCCTGCTGCAGAAGTCATATGGTATTGAGTCACTGAGTCTGCAATCGATGGTGGCACCAATCTGGCTAACCCTACGTCAGCTATTTTGCTTACGAAATTTCTATCAAGTAAAATGTTAGCAGGTTTTAGGTCACGATGCACGATTGGTTCAGGCTTTGTTTGATGGAGGAAAAGAAGACCACTGCAAATCTCAGCTGCTATTCGAAACCTATGTTGCCATGAGAGAGGTGGGGTTTTGTTTTTTCTTAAAAGACAATCTTCTAAGCTTCCATTTGACATGTATTCGTAGACTAGACATCCGTATTCTGGACATGCTCCTAGAAGAAGAACCATGTGAGGATGACGTATGCAACACAACACTTCGACCTCTTGTTGAAACTGTGATCTCCCTTGAGCTGCATCAGGCCGAAGAACTTTAACAGCAACAGGTGTGTGATCTAGATGACATTTGTAAACTGGACCATAACCTCCTTCTCCTATCCTACGAGCAGCTGAGAAATATTCTGTTGCTTCTTCAATTTCATCGATCGTGTACCTTCTATATCTGGCATCATATCTCTGAGTGGATTCAGCTGCATTTTCTTTCTCAGCAACCCCAGTTGTAGATTCTTCTGTTACACGTGCTTCTTCTATCTTTTGTTGCTCCTCGAGTTTCCATTTCTGAAGCTCCATAGCCTACAACAACCATTCAGTGTGATCAATGAGGTATAATCAAACTTCTGAGGTACAAATTAATTATAGCATACCTTCTGTTTTGCTGTAAGGGCTTCCTTGCATGCCGTACTGTACATTTCCATTGTTTTTGTGAGTTCCTGCTTTAGCCTTCTCATCTCTGCTTCAACATCTTCCTAAAACCTCCAAAAGATTCATAATTTAGAGCCTAGTTATGGTTTGAGTTAGAATGAAATTGTACGTAGCTACATGTCAAGAATGAAACTGTAAGAACGAATTTACGAAATTTAGTACGTACATTGTTGGAGAGAGATGTTCTAGGACTATCGAATGTGGAGTATGACATATCATTTGCGCTAATTACATCTACTGATTTTCGCCCCAAATTATACGAATCGTAACCTGGGTTTTCTAATTCTGAGAAGCTAATCCGTGAGTTTGCACCAACAATGTCACTGTCAAATAAGACATTGTCGGCGCTCGGTCTACCAGCGCTGACGAAAGAAATGTCAGAATCCGGTGGGAGCAATTCTCCATAAGGTTTACCATTCGGGCCTTTTCTATTGGTGAAGGGTGACCTGTTTTCAATCATAATTAGTCTTATTGAAATGTTAATAAATGCTAGTTATATATAATGGCATACTTCATGGTGTTTGAGTCATTGGAAAAAGTACTGAAAGGCGACTCCATGGATTGTCTGGGAAAAGATAAGTCCACAGACTTCCGTGGCCCTGGCATTGCTGATGGAAAGAAAGTAAAATCAAATTTAATAATTAATATATAGAAAAGAACATGTCAAATTAAATGCAAATGAAAAATTGTAGTACAAAAGAAAAACCTTTTATTGGTAGTATTTTGTCGGTTGAAACTTTGGCTGGTGCAGTACTTGGTTCAGGCGGTATATGGGTACGAAGTGGAGAGATGAATGGAGGAAGACGTGAAGCAGCTTTCGTGGCTGAAATCTTTCCTTTGGAAATCACATAAACAGTGCAAAAATCCGGCGCCCCTTTTAGTATAGTTGATGGAGCATCTCTTGTTTTGAATCTCCTATAATAACACATTACAATCATAGATTAATCCTAGTCAGAATCTGCAAAAAAGTTATTCTTCATATGTCATAACTCATATGTACATCAAGTATACATTGACTACTAACTACCAAGTGTTGAAGTAGTATGTACTTGAGAATACCGCCTTTTGAAGGGGCTCCAATAACTAGAACTTCTACAATTGAGTGTGTGGCAAAATCGACTAGTCCTTTGACAACGTCTGTATCTTCTAGCACCACTTCTTGTGATTTTATCTATCTCATGAAACAAAACTTATGTTTAAGGATATGTAAGTGTGGCATTTTGTGAAGATAGATATTTAGGAAAAAGGTTAATGAGACTAACTTCCTTTCTTGTACAAAAACATCGAAACGGGAGGAACAACTCTCTGAGTTGCGCGTCGGTGTTTATCAAAAACGAGTCATCACTGAAATCGGTACTTTTGTTCGGTTCTGCACATAATTGAAAAGCATTTCAAGATTCATTAATTTATTTTTCAAGATTGATGTGGAATTTTAAACATTTCAAGAAAAAAAACTCTAAGAAATTCATTGATTAAAACAGAAGAAAAACACAACAAAAATAAGCTAAAATTAATCTTTGAATATATATGTGAGAAAGATAGAGAAAGGGCAATTACTTTGTTTAAGTTTAACATGAACCAAATACACAATCTGGCCCTTGCCCACAAGATTATCAACAGCCCATTTTAATGCACTTTGGCTTCCTTTGTCCCTATCAATTGCAACTGCTATTGTTTTATTGTTCATTTTTTATCACCTGTTAGCTTATTTCATACCCATTAAAAAAGATGAAAAAACTCCAAGAATCTTTACTTGAATTCCTCTCCAAAATTTCTTCAATCAGATCGAGAAATTGTATTGATCTTCTTTGAACCTGTAACTGGATAAAATGCCTAAAACAGTCACAAGTTTCTTTGACGTTTTCTGTTGCCGATCTTTCTTTCCATCTGTAATAAAATTTTGTTCTTCTTTGCAGTTGAATTTTTCTTGTTTTGTCTCTCAATTTCATCCGTTTTCTTTCTTTTCCTTTTTAATCTCTTGAAAACTTTACTTCCACCCAATTTTACAGGGGCTCCATCTTTTGAGGGGCAAGGGAGTTTTTTTTTTTTACGTAATTAAATGAAACAATTTTGAAAATCTATTCCGGATATCATGAGAAATTTAAGATGATTTTGCGTTCCCCTTACTTTATTGAGTTCACATCTCCCAAATAATGCCAAATCAATGTCTAGACAGAGTTTTATAAATTCCTATTTTAAATACTTATTGCATTTTGAATTATATATGTTACGGTTAATGTCTTAATGCCAATCAATTAATGGTCATTTTGGACCCATTATGCCGTCAATTGCTTTTTTGACCTTAATTAGTCATTGAATTTTTTTTTATTTTTTGTCAAATTTTCTATTTTGAACAATTTGATTGAACCAACTGTTGAAACTGATGAAACGTCTTTACCATGGCATCCTACATGAGGTTGTGCAGTAACACAAAGGATTATCTTATCTGACCAATATTTTTTACAACATGAAGTGGATTTTGATTACCCTAAGTTAAGTTATGATTGATATGTGCATAAATTGGCAGGAAGTTGCTCCGATCAATATTTTTTACAATGTGAGGTTGCTCCGATCTCCTTTCCTCTTGGTGGTACAGTGGCGTCTCCTATGTCTGATCTGATTTACAACCGACAGGTTGGCTGTGGTTGCTTTTGAGGGAGGTGTCTTCCTCCTTCATTTGCTTAGTGTTGATCATGAAGCTCAGATACCAATTAAAGACTAAAAAAACACAAACTATATGGAATGACTCTCTAATTTATTGAGAAACCAACATAAAACTCAATTACAATGTTGGTGATGCACTGACCATAACTCGGTATGCATGTGTATATATATAGCTTACAACTAAAGCTATTAGATTAGGATACTAATACCTAACTTATACAAGGAAAGCCAACTTGCATCCTTGTCGCCTACGGAAACCACCTTCTATCCTTGGAGACTAAGGAATTCCAACAAAAAGTACCTCCAGTAATTTTATGATTAAAGTGGCACTTGTAGAGTTTAGAAGAAAGAAGTTTCTAGCTTCAATAGACATATTTACTTTGTATGCATCCTTCATGATGGAGTCCTTGGAGATGTTTCCATCTCGAAAGACGGAAGTTGATATAATCATTTGATTCATTCAATTGATTCTTCTATTCTTACTTCTCTAAAGCTAGAGTATTGCACTTTAACAATATAAACTTAATTAGTTTGATCAAGAATAAACATGATGAACACATTAAACAGTCGGTAACTATCACTAAAAGAAAATACCACTTTAAAACTAAAAATCTCAAACATTACGTGTCAATCTTAAATTTTGAAACATAGAAGGTTAGAATTTCACAAAATCGAAACTGTTTTGGACAGAGGTCATAGTCGACTTTTGTTAGTAATGCAGTATCGGTATAGATATTAATTACTCCACACGTCGTGAAATTATCATAAACTCACTAAACAACAAACAAAAAGCTTCATAGAGGAAGAAAAATCAATTATTCTAACAATATGGTCATTTTCTTATTTAATATCCACTTACTCTATCATGCTCCGATCAAACAGATACACGATAATGTTTCAAAACCAACATGTCTATGTCAAGGTTGTCAAAATTAGTATTCTACATTGGATTGCTTATTGGTTTGCAAAATCGGGATTATAAGATCGAATCGGAATTGTAAGATTCTAAAAAAATATTATAAGTTCAACACATGAAAAATATATCTTCATCCATCAGTTGATTGCCCACAAGTTCTAAAAAATTCAAAACATTTATGATAGCTAATACATATCATTTCCAATCTAATCTAACATAACAAACAATGTATCCACAAGTTCTAAAATGTTTAAAACTTCGTTTATGGAATTAAAAGTAAAAAATATATTAGTTTTTAGCCGTATTTATCTAAAAGAAAGTTGTTGTTGACTTGAATACAAATCTGTGGATATAAAGATCATCAAAATCTATGTACATATGAAGAAGTTATGATCATCTGAAGTTGGAAGGTAAAGTACATTGCTCAAATGGGAAAAACAGAGGAAATGTAAGATCATAATAATTCTACAACTCGATTTTACGATTTCACTATGTTGACTTTTGACTAGTTTGATTTTTGGTCAAACTTGGAGGTTTTGAGTTATAGACTAAGGTTTGACCTCTGGTTGGTTTGGGAGTGCATGTAGGTGATCTTGCATGGCTTGGTGTTGTGTCATTTCAACTCTAGATTTAGGTGAGTCTTTTCAACATACTATGTAAGACACAAAGTGTCATTGTATTCTTATTGTGTCTTAGTGAATCTTGTTTGTATGATTTCTTGTTGGGCGAGACTCGCTTATATATATTGTTGGGCGAGGCCCGCATGATTGAAATATGTTTGTTGGGCGGGCCTGTTATTTATGTATCGTATGTTTTATTTTGGGGAACTCACTAAGCTTTGTGCTTATTGTTTCAATTTTAAATGTTTAGGTTGTTCTGGTAGCAAGGAAAAAAGCACAACCTGATTGCATCGTATCCACTGGAAATTCCGCACTATTGACTTTTATGTTATTTACTTTGTATTTGATTTGGAACTTCAAACTCATACTTTGATTACCCCATTGTTGGAATGATATTTGGATGGTTTTACTATAACTAAAAACAAACAATTTACTGTATATTTTCGGACGTTGCATTATTATAACTAGTTTAAATCTAAATTTATCTACAAATTGTAATAATAGTTCTAGAAAGATGCAACTACTCCTTTGGATAACCCAAATAATGATTTTGTACTAAATAGGGTATGGAAGATTTTAACCATCAAAGAGAACATCTCATCCATGTGAAATAAATAAAGGAATAATATGGCATAAAGGGTATTATGGGCCTTTTGCTAAGGGTCATTTTGCAACCTACTTCCCCTAATGAAGTTTTACACATGTTTCTCTCCCATTCCAGAGCTTTAGCTTTTCTTGAATATTCTTTAAGTTTATTTTCATGTCCAAAGGTGAAGTTTGGTGCAAAATCAGTAGTGAATTAAGGTAAATTTTGGCTTTAAATTCTTGAGTGTGTACACTAGAGTTGGATGTAAGGGTATTTAAGTTGATTTATCAACTGAGATCAGTTTTATAATAGTTACACAAATTATGCAGAAATATGTATATCTGGAAATGATAAAGTCGTCTAAAGACTAAATAAAGAGTATTAATTCATTATGGTGAGGAAATTGAGTGGGTTCTATCTGTTGGGGTTGAAACACACTTTTATTCAGAACTAGAACAAAAGAGAAGAGCTTACACACTCAATATTACAAGAAAAAGAAACAACCCTCTAATACTCACTCTAAGTATTACACACTACACTCTCTATTTTGTGGTGTCTTACAACTGATATTACAACTTCTATTTATACTAAAGCTAGCCACTATAAGTACTGTGACAATTTATTGTGTTCACCGTGTGAAATAAAGAAGCTGCCAATTCTAGTTGTTATTGTCAACAAAGGAGGCATTCATTTGTCAACAAAAGAGGGTGGTGCAGCTACTCATGGCAGGTTCACACCCAAGTAGGTTTACACTCACACTATCATGCCCACCTGGCTGCTGAAAGTTTGGTAGGGGTTTTGTAAAACTTGTAATTTTCAGACTAGCATAATATCATTTTTAAAATATAAGTACAGATATCATGTGTCTAGCGGAAGCTTCAAACCTTTACTTACTATAAGTTGTAACCACATAACCCAAGAAGACATTTACCACATAATTACATACCAAAAGCTAACAAAAATATATACATTGTCTTCTCAAAAGGCAAATCCACCATACGCAAACATAGGATTCTATAAATCCACCAGTCCATAGGTAAACAAAAACCACTTTCAAGCACCCATCATCTTCTACTATGAACCTGAGATATACAATGTTAAGATAATACAAGTGTTAGGCTAAATAACCCTTGCGAGTAGAGTAACATTAACATGTAATGGATGAATGAAATGCATTAACTTTAAATCAATGCAAGGTCATGGACAGGGAAGGGATGAATATATGATTCTGATTAAAGTAAGTACCTTGGGTAATAGCATGGTAAAAGTGGCGCTTGGAGAGTTCTCAAGAAAGAAATTTCTAGCTTCACTAGACTTTGTTACTATGACTGCATCCTTCTGCTTGCTGTAGTCCATAGTCAAGCAAATCAAGTTGCTAAAGGGTGAAGGATGTTGAGATAACAAATCTGGAAATAAGGAAATATACTGCACAGAAATGACAAGATATATATACATTAAACATGCATGAATATACATATCAGTAGTGTATGTGTAGCTAGTAATGTGGACAATTAATATGATGTGGTAAGCATAAGAAGCTAATCCTCACATTTCAGAAACAGAAGAAAACAGACATGAAAAAACGACTTTTCATGTAACTAAAAACATGATACTAGAAATCAATATTTGAAGTCTACCGGTGGAAACAATGTTCTGTGAATACAGTCCGGGTGAGAACAAGATGCCATGTATATGAAATGCTAGAACTGCTAATAGATTCTTCTTAAAGGAGATTAAAAGAAATAAGCCATGTTGTCATATTGTTTTCCTTTTCGGATTGCACCAAGTATTTCCAAAGTAGAAACTAAATGTCACAAATGAGTGATATGATATCAACAAACCTCAACAATGTCCGCGCTAAGTGTAAGATATCTGGCACTATGGAGCTGTTGAAGCATGTTAATAATCTTGCGAGCACCTTCCTCCTTACATGGCATGGTTGGATAATAGTCAGACAAACAGATAGTCACTTTGTTTAGAGAATGAAACTGATCATTAGAGAATCGCACAAGACTACAAGGCGACAGCTGAAATGTGTAGCACAAAGACGAAAGTCCTGGTGGAGCATTCAAGGAATTGAAATAGCAATTGCTTGTTGTGAGATTCTCAAGTTGAGGTGCATTCACATTGATTGCTATTGAACGTCTGCCATGGATAAGCATGAGATTAGAAAGACGAGGTGTAATGATGTCAAATACTTCCACATCCTTGATGGTGAACCATTCTAAAGTGAGATTCTTTAAGTTTACGCACTTGGAGAAAAGATCACCCGACAATGTGATGTAACTGAGATTCAAAGTTGTTAAAGATGGAAAATCCAAAGGTGCTTCAGTTTTAGTAGTGCAAAGTCGCATATAATTGCAAGTGAATGTGAAATGCTTAAGAGACTGAGACCTAAATAGGCAAGAAGGGTAAACTTGGCGGCTATTTGAGCACGAACTAGAGACAGTTAGTTCTTGAACATTGTGAGAAAATGCATAGTTTGCAATCTTTCTCACAAAATCCTTATTAGCTGCTCCATAGAAATGTAGCTTTACGGAAGACACTTGTATTTGATGGTTGCGTTGAGACAGGAAATGAGTCACAAATTCGGCAAACTTATGTAAAGTACGAAACTGCCGACTTGAGAAGTTGAGACAGGGCAACGATGTCCAGACAAGCTTCCATCTTGATGACAACAAACATGTTTTAACAGCAAATTTTATGTCACAACAAGACAGAATCTTATGAATAAGCTCATCTGGCAAGCTGCTCAATCTATCTTCTACCATCATATTCCTTCTTTTTTGCCTCCACAAATCACAATCCCGTATCTAATGATAATCTGCACTTCATAACGTAAAAGTTAAATGAATTAATTGGATAGCAGAGAACAATACTTCTTATACATGTTGTGCAAACACCTACTACATAAGGAACACAGGTTAGTTAGTACATAGCATCAATAATGCATCAGGTAGTGCTGCTAATAAGGCTGGTTTTATCATCTCATGGGCTCCCTTGAGGGTCTAATGAACAAAATTTATTTGCTAACACTGATACATCAAATCACATCTTGTATATTATTGCCATTTCATTAATGTATTAAGGCTAGTTGCAAATTTGATAAATCTTTTAGCTAGATGATAAGTGTATGATTGTTATTCTAAACAAGACTTGCCTTCTTCCTTTTCTGCTAGTGAAGTTAAGATCCACAACAATGATATAATTCTAAATCCTACACCTAGACTTCCTTTTCAAACATATTAGTAAACCAATTTTGCATTTATGATACAAGTGTATAAATGCCCAAAACAAGTAGAATTGATACCACGAGAACAAATATAGAAAAGTAATTTCATATAACACAACTAAATATATATATATAAATAAATTAAGTGATATACTAATGATGAAATGGGAGAAACAAGAAAATCCCCAATTCCAATAGGCTAATAATAGTCTGATCACCTGTTAAACTAATGTTTATAATATAACAATGGTCTGAAATACGTTATTTAAGCAACTTTAAGAACTTCATAATAATTATTTTGATTAGAGGTGTTAATGACGAATTGACGATTACATCAAACAAATAAATAGCCATCACCATTTAAAATAACAAATTAAAACTAAAAATCTTAAACATCCGTGTCAATCTTAGACTATGAACAGTAGAGGGTTAGAACTTCTTATAATCAAAATGTTATATATTGCCTCTTTGACAGAGGTCGTAGTCTTTTGTAATTAATGCAGTATTGATCATATAGATATTAACCACTCCACAGTCCACACACATCAGTGAGATAAACATAAACTCGTTAATACGTACATCTGAAAAAAAGCTCAACTTTGTTCCTGATAGTATGGTCGCTTGCTTGTTTAAATCTCTTAATCTATGAACCCCCAATCAACTAATGCACGATAATGTTAAAAAAGAAGTTCAAAGTAAAAACATCCCGATGGATGAAACTCGAATTAATGCCCAGGTCTCTGAATTGTAAGGTTAGCAAGCGGAAATTGGTATTGTAATGCATGGATGACGAGAAACTAGGGTTTGAGAGAGACGTACCTCTTAGTACAAGGCGAATTCCTTGCTAAACCGACATTTGCAAATTTTTACCTTCAAAATTTGTCTAAATTAAATACTCCAAATATTATTTTAACAAATTTGGGCAAATTATATTTTATGTCCACCACAACTCCAGATGGTTTCTTGGCTCTACGAAAATCAGGCCCGACCCAGAGGGTGGGCAACAAAGCGACCGTTCAGGGCTCATCTTTTAAAATTGCCTAAATTTTTTTATGAAAATTGTTGTATTTAAAAGATAGTACAACAATTTTTTTTCAATTATTAAGTTATTACAAAAAACTTGATGACATTTGTATATTTTAAGGACCCTTTTTTTTCTTTCGTCCTAGACCCAAAATATGTTTAGAACACACCTGACGAAAATAATACTTCAAATATTTTTTTAACAAATTTTGTTTATAAAAAAGTATTTTGCTTAACAATTAGTATTTTTAATTTAAGGACTCAAAGTTAAATTCATAAACATCAATGGTTGTTCATTAACTGACCATCGTTTTTTTTTTTTTTTTTTACTCCTATTACATAGATTTCAGATCTAATATAAAAGTTTGGGGTAGAGGTGAGCAAAACCGAAACTAAAAACCAAAAAATCGACAAAATTGAAACTGAAATTGAACCTAAACCGTCGGGTTTGAGTTTAAATTTTTAAAAAACCGAAAAATGGATTTTGGGTTTGGGTTTAGTACTTAAAACCTACCCAACCCGTTGGGTTTGAAACCGATCAAAAACAAACCAAGTCCTCTATATTATATTATTATATATTTTTAATGAATATTATATATTTTATTAAAAAAATATATTACATTTAAATTTTAATCGTTCCATCAAAAAAATAGAAAGCAGAAACCCTAATTTGATCTCGTTCTCTCCTAGCCTCAAGTTGACATGCCCTCAACTCTCACCTCATTCTCTCAAGTTTAGCCTCACACTCTCGTAGTGTCGCACATGGATGAAGATTGAAGTTTGAAAGAGAAGTTGGAGAAAATAGAACTTGGTAAGTATTTTTGTATAATTTTAAGTTTATAATTCAATACTAATCCTTTTTTATTTGTAGATGAATTGAGAAATGGTGAAGGGATAACATGGATGAAGATTAAAGATTGAAGGTGGGTGATTTTTCCAAGGAGGCTTATGATTCTTCCACGGAACAAATAAGAGATTGACACTTATACCCCTATTTCAATTAAAAAATAACTATGAAAGAGAAATCTTGCTTTTTTTGTTTCCAAAAACTCACCGCCAAAATTTTTGACCGGTGGATTTCAACTTTGACTCAAAATTAAGCCCTCCATTTTCCATACGTTTGTTTTCTCAAAAGAGATGCAATACTGCTACAACCTAAAACCCTAATCCAACACTAAAAACCTTGATCAGAATTCAAAATCCATATGTTCCAACATTACATAATCAGAATCAAAGTTATCTATATGGGATTGGGAACCTAGAAGAAATGGATTTTCACTCTGTTCGCCGCTGCAATCATCTTTTTTCTACTCTTCATCTTCTCGATCTTCGGTTTCAGTGCTTCATACGCCTCCTACAAATCCTTCTCCTCCATCGTCCACCGTGAGACTCGTTACCCTCCATTGTTTTCGTACTGCATATCTGGCACTGGCGGAGACGCCGACATGATTTTCCTGTTGTTGTTGGCAGTGTACCATGCAGGAATCGGTATTTGTTGCACATTAGGACAAAGGGTTATGTGGATGAAAGGAAGAGGTTGACGCCTGTGTGAATTTGAGGATCCCATCTACTGTTGTAAGCATACTCGAAGCCGACGACATAGATTCTAATGTTGTACTTCGAGTATTTCAAAACAACGTGTACGATGGGCTACTCTACCCAACTGGTCAAATCATTTTTGATCTATAGCAGCATGTAAGACGGGAGAATCGATGGAGGAAATTGCAAGCCAACATGCTTCCGGACTAACTGTGAGAGACCGCGACGAACTTGGACCGTGAGTTGGAGAGGGAGGGAGCCGGTGGCAGATTGAAGAAACATAATAAAAAGTACCATCTTTTGGTAAATAGTTTTAAAAAATAAAATTGTTTGTTAAATACTATTTTTTCGGTTACTAGTATAGTTAAAAACTCAAGTTTTGTATATTCAGTGAGAGAACACATGCAATATAGGCTAATTTGGAAACAAACGTGTAATTTGAAGAAATTAAATGAAGGACATAATGGTCAATATATTAGTATTTCAGTGGACGAATAAAAAGTCTACGTGGAAAAATCAGCTCCCAAGATTGAACTTGGTTTTGTAAACTATTTTTATGTTACTTTTGGTTGTTTTAAGTGTCTTTTGGTTGTAATGGACTTTTGGTTTTAATGAACTTTTGGATGTAATGAACTGTTTTTATGTTAGTTTTGGATGTTTTAAAAGTTTTAAAAAAATTGAAATCATTTGATAGTTTATTTAAATTTTTTGAAAAATGGGTTTATACCCAAAGCCTGTGAACCCATGATTTGAACCCAGAAACTAAACCTAATCAGAAACCCGAACCTATTAGGTTCTAAAACTAACAAATTGAAATATGCAGGTTAGGTTCGGTTTTACTACAAAACCGACCCAACCCGTCCCATGCTCACCCCTAGTTTGGGGCTAAACCTTTTCTCGACTATTCAGTTTATATTCATGCCCAAAATTGGTAAAGTTTGGTTCAATATCAGTACTGAATTAATGTAGATTTTTAATTTAAGTTCTTGAGTGTCTGTACAAGAGTTAGATGTAAGGGTATTTAAGTTGATTTATCAACTTAGATCAGCTTTATAATAGTTATACACAAATTATATGTGGTTTAATTCCATCATTGATAGACTAGATACATTAAATCTAATTTAGTGTCCATAAGTGTTCATTATGAAGTGTAGGATAAATGGAGTAATTATTATAAAATTGCATGTGGTTATATGTATATCTTGTAATGACAAAACCGTTTAAAGTCTAAAGAGTTCTTTGGTCCATTAATGTGTGAGTTCTATTATGGCTACCTGGCTGCTAAAAGTTTGGTAGGGGTTTTGTAAAGGGAAAATGACATGTTAAGGTAATGAATTTATTAGAAGTGTTCACATTTAGGTAACCTTTTTGTACACATATAAACAATGAATTTATTTGAAGTGTTCACTTATGACTATTATGACTGGCTGTAGCAAGTTACAGTTTAGTAATTACCCATAAGGGCAATGAACTATTGGTTTTGTTCATATCTAGGAATTATTATTTTTTGTTCACATTCGACCATCCAACTTGTTAAAGTTGTTCACATAATACCATTGTTTCAATGTAACACCCGTTTTCCAACATAGATCAGTTGAGGGCTTGAGGGGTCACAGGTAAGGTTTTTGCCTTTTTAGGGAAAGGTTTCAAGAACATTGGACTTAAAGGAACACAAAGATGATAACAAGGTAGAATATTAATATACTTGCTGACTTTGGTTCTTCTATGTCGCCTAGAAGAATTTACCATTTCTGTTTTAATATTAATCTTGATTCCTTGGTATCGAAGGAAATGAGTTCTTCCCTAGACAAAGATGTGGTGCATGTATCTGATTCTACCCCCAAGGCTTGAGAAAATCCTTAGAGCATCCACAATGCAAGTAGTATAAGAGTTGAATAGGGTGGTGATTAGGATTGAATAAGAGTTTAATGGAGTGTGGGTGATGACATGGAGTAGAGTTGAATGGAGGAGTTTAATGATCATTGAATGGTTTAATAGAAATAATAAAATGGTGATTAGGATTGAATAGGTGTTTAATGGGTTGTGGGTGATGTTGTATAGATGTTTAATGGATGATGTGACAATCCATTGAACTCTACGGAGTTCAATGGATTGTGGATGCCCTTAGTTTATTTATTTATTTATTAGTTGTAGTCATATCATTTGGTATATAAATTTGAGTTTTTAAAAAGTTTTGTAGGTTTTTTCATTAATGAGCTTTTTCATATGTTTTGACCAATTATATACGACAAGATAGCTATTTTTAAAATAGATTTTGATCTTTAAAATCATAACTATGATTTCATCATTGAATGACCCATTGACGTCCCTTTTGCGTTATATTGATGATTACCTTACATTTTTGAACATTTACATAGGTCTAAATATCAAATTATTGTGGTTTATTATTGCTTTTAGCATGGACGTGAGGTGTGATGAAATGTTAGAATGGTTTTATTTTTAATGTAATGCTTGAAATTGCAGGTGTGAATGTAATGCGTGAAACTGTAAGGAGGGGAGGAGCATGCCAAAAAGAAGAATTATAACCTGTAAATTGTTGCTCAGTCAATGGGTTTCAGGACACACATTCGAAATTACAAGGTTAGAACTTAGACACAATACACTATTCTTTACTTTACGGTTTACATAAATATATTTGTACCATTATTCTTTCAAAATTAAATATTCATGATTGATAACAATAAATGGGTACAATATAGTAATTACAACTTGGAAAAGAGTAAATGCTTACTTATCCATCCGTCCCATAATTATTGTCCACGTTTGACTTTTGAAGTATTTCCATATCAATTTTGACCATAAATAATTTTGTTTGTGTTCTATAATTTTTGATAAAACTTATAACAATGCAAATACATTTAAAAAAGAATCTATTCATATATCTTGCATAAAAAATTATATAACAAAAAATAAATTATTTAAGGTCAAAGTTGAACAAAAAAGACTTAAAAAGTTAAATGTGGACAATAATTTTGGGACGGAGGGGAGTATTATATATAAATTATAATTGCTAAATGTCATATGAGGATAGAAGGGCTTTCTTCAAGCAAGACGTCCCATTTTTCGTTTATTATAGAAGTGAGTTTATACTCAAATTTAATCCTTGTATCTTAATTACTACGAATATTATATGGCAAGTAATTAATCATCAACTTAAAATCAAGTTTTTCAAGTCACCTCCAATTTCGTGATGGTTGACACGCATAGAACAAGTTCTATCACAATCTTTTTCTACAAGGATGCGCGCTATTAAAGATTAACGTTTGAAAGCAAGTTACTATGTATCGTAATATTTCCTTTAATCAAAGGGCAAAACTTACTCTTGTAAAGAATTTCTATAGCAAGCACATGCAAAGCACTAGGTAATCAATACTTTGGTGCATAATTAATTTACACTCATGATACGAAACATAAAGTAATGCTCATTTTTTTTTTTGACTAATTGTTAATTTGTGTGAAGGTTCTTTTACTAAATCATATATACAATGCTTGATGGTTCCATATTTCATGTTCAAAATCATATGACAATAACCCGTAAGAGCAGCCACACGGGTATCACAATTGTCTTGCAAATGTATACTTGAAAGTTTATTCCAAGCATCTTTAATTACTAAGAAAATTTGCAATGCACAACTAGAATGATTTCTTAACATACTCAATTTTGTACGCATTTTCATTTAGTTAAAACATTTATACAAAATAAAATATTCACTTCATGAAAATCCCAAACGGCTATGGGGTTCGCTACATAAAAAAACATATATAGCCATTTTGCTTTGGATCGGAATTCACTACGGGATCGATGATTGTTTTTAGCAAAATTTCAATAGCTTAGTAAATTATTGTGTTTTACCCATTGCAAGTGATTTACTGAATCATAATTGAATTACAACGGAAAGTAATCAAAATCTATTTATAAGATCACGTGATGCACAAGCAATTAACCTATAGATAAAACACTTTTACCAAACATACTCTTACACTTTAACAAAAAGTAGTAGTTCAAAAATACTTCTTCAATTTTCAATTATTTTATTCTTGTAAATACTTAAACATTAATATATTGATAATAAAACAATTTTTACAAGCCATTTTTCTGGACAGATTGATTATATAGTACTTATGTACCATAACAGTCACTACAAGGAAAAAGATCATTAGCGGCGACAAAAGTCGCCGGTAATAAGTGAAGTTGTCGCCGGTAATAGTAATAGTGGCGACGCGTCACCGGTAATAAGTCGCCGCTACTACTTCGTCGCTATTGATGAACTTGTCGCCGCTAATGATAGATGTCGCCGCTAATGACCGTGTCGCCGCTAACGATAGACGTTGCCGCTAATGACAATGTCGCCGCTAATGATAGAAGTCGCCGGTAATACTGTCGCCGGTAATTACAATTTTCATTTTTTTTTTGTAATTAACGATTTTGGTTGCCGATAATAAAGTACTCGGTAATTACATAACAACATTCGATTAAATATCAAAAATAATAGTGTCGACGCTAATTACAAAACAAACATCCGATTATAATTAATTATATATCAAAAGTCATAATATCCGATTAAATATAAAAAGTAATAATGTCGCCCGGTAATTACAAAAAACAACTAAAGTTTTACAATCTACCAAGTAGCAAAGCGTGACAACGTATGCAAATAAAACTCATCCTGGCCTACATACCATCATCTTCATTCCCATCGTTTCCTCGATTATTTTGGGATTGAAAAAACGAATACAGCTCATCCCTACATGTCGGGTCATTCAACATTGCACGAAGATTTTCCAACTACATAATTAATAACAACATATATAAACTTATAAGTTAAATTATCAAACATAAACAAAAACTATCAAAACACATTGCTATTTTTAAACTAAGACAAAAAACCAAAGTACGTTGTTATTTTTGAACTTGGGACAAAAACCTAATTACCAAACTTTTTAGCAAATAATCACCACAAAACCAAAATTATCAAATCAACATGCATTTTATGATGCTAAAGTAGATTGTTATTTTTAAACTAAGACAAAAAACCAAGGTACGTTGTTATTTTTTGCACTTGGGACAAAAACCTAATTACCAAACTTTTTAGCAAATAATCACCACAAAACCAAAGTAGATTGTTTTACCTGTGATGGTTGTGATGATCATTGCGAAGGCTGTGGAATCGGCGGGAGAGCAGAAGGTTTACGACCAATGTCTCTAATATGGCCACGTCGCTCTCCTAATACTTTCTCAAACGCAGCTCTTTCTTGAGCGGGAGTTAACTCACATACATTGGCATATATACACCAAATTCACATATATTCATACAAATACCAAATATACAATCTAATTTTCACATATGACAATTTTCACATAATTTTCACATATAAATACCAAATTCACAAAAAAAATGAAATAATAGAACCTGTAGTGGCGGAAATCAACGGATATGTAGCCGGAAAAATTGGTCTTCACCCGAAAATACCCTCACCGTTAAACCCAAAGACAACACCACCAAAAACACTGAAATTGAACAATTTATTGCAATTTAATCATCAAATTCAGCTCTTAATAATCACCAAATGTCCCTGAAGGCTAAACTACAAGTGGAAGTAATACAACAATCAAATTCATTTTTTTTCTAATCCAAAGACAACACCACCAAAAACAAGAAATTGAACAATTTATTGTCATTTAATCATCAAATGCAGCTACAAATCGAAATTAACATACAAATTAAAAAGGAAACAACAAAATCAACTAACCTTTCTTCAAGAAATGAAGCTAGAAATCGGTCCGAAAAGCCCTAACCACCCCTTGATCCTTAACCTCACACAATGTGGGGAGATATGTAGTTGGAACAACCTAACTGAAGACAAACTCGGTAGAAGCTCAAAGACTCGACTGTGGGAAACAGAAAGCAGAAAGCAAAATGGGAGAAATGAAGAAACTGCGTGCGTTTTTTTTATCTGCGAGAGCCTTTAGCGGCGACAATTAGGGCTTTACCGGCGACAAAGGTCAATAGCGGCGACAAACCGGAGGGAAGGATACCACATCATTTTTTAGCTAACTATTAGCGGCGACATTTTTAACGTTTAGCGGCGACAAGTATGTCGCCGGTATTAGGTTAGTGCGGATAAAGGTACCCCAACCGTTGGATTGGATGTTTGATCGAACGGATTAGATGTAACGGAAGGGGAAAACGCGGATTCGGGTGATAACCCTTTAGTGGCGACGCTATTACCGACGACGTGGACTTTTAGCGGCGACTCTAGCATTTGTCGCCACTAAAAGCCCATGTCGCCGGTAATAGTGTCGCCGCTAAAGGGTGATATTCTTGTAGTGAGTGAAGGAACTAAAAGTGATATGGAACACAAATATTGCTGAAATTCGACTCATCTTATTCATCAACCAGCAGGCCAATTTATACCCATTACATCAAACGGTAACATAGAAAAACTGGAAAATAGGAGCAAATAACGGAACAACCTAGACTCAAAGAAAACTAAGACTGACCAGGTAAGCTGGTTAAATTTGCAGACCAGACAACAAGGCCCAATACAAAAACTAGAAATGGACTCGAAAACACCATACTGACCCACTAACTATAGGCCAACAAATCCTCCCTTAAACAAGTAGGCATCAAGCTTCTTGTTTAACTTCTTTCACTCCAATCTGCTTCGTGATCATCTTGAAAGTATCCAACTTCAATGGTTTAGTCATAACATCAACTAACTGTTTTTCAGACCTGCAAAATTCAAGCTTTACAACTCCTTGATTCACCAAGTTTCTTAGATAGTGAAACTGAACATCTATATGTTTTGTTTTCCGATGTAACACCAGATTCTTTGACAGTTTTATGGTTGAACTATTATCACATAGGACTTCAACAGTTCCGATTGGTTTCTCTTCAAGCTCTTCAAGTAAGCCTTTCAACCAAACACACTGACATGCGCATGTTGTGGCTGCTACATACTCAGCCTCGGTTGTTGACAAAGTGACTATCTCTTGCTTATGAGAGCTCCAACATATTGCACCACCATTGAATAAACATATATACCCAGAAGTGCATTTTCGATCTTCGATGTCACGAGCATAGTCACTATTTGTATACACTTTTAGCTTTTGATTGAGGTTCCTTTCAAAGTGCAACCCAAAGTTCCTGGTGCCTTTTACATATCTTAATACCCGCTTTGCTGCTGCCATGTGCTCCTCCTTGGGGTTTGCCATGAATCTGGACAGCAGACTAACCACATACATTAAGTCTGGACATGTGACTGTTAGATACATGAGGCTTCCTATGAGACTCATATATTTGGTACTATTTGCATCCTCCCCTGCTGTGGACTTTGTTAAGATTGTACCAGGGACAATTGGTTCTTCACTTCATTTGCTTCACACATGCTAAATCATTCCAGAATCTCCTTCACACATTGGGCTTGACATAGCGTGATACCATATGAGCTTTGATGCACTTCCACACCATTCTTTTGGGCATAACCTTTTACCACAAGCATTGCTTTATATTTATCCACCTCTCCCTTTTCATTGATCTTTGTTTTAAATAGCCATTTTACCCCAATTGGTTTTGCTTCAGCCGGTGCTTCTACCAATTCCCAGGTTTGATTTTTTTCAATGGCTGCTATTTCAGCTTTCATTGCTTTAACCCATTTTTCATCTTTGCAAGCTTCTTCATATGTTATTGGGCCATCTCTTGAGCTGTACATTACAAACCCTGCTTCATCTTCATTGAATAAATCTTGACCTGTGTGGTAGTCCTCCATCCAAACCGGAGGTCTTCGTGCTCGGGTGGATGGTCCAGGTTGTATACCAGAATCAATTGTAGCTGCTGGACTTGGATTTTCACCTTCACTAGATCCAGCATGGGTAGTTTGAGGTGGGGTCATACCTTGAGTTTGTGCATTGACTTCATTGTTTTGGCTTGAATTTGTTGGACTTTGAGGAGCAGCTGGAGCACGTTCTTCCTCCTCAGTTGTATTAGTGTTTTCTCTATCAAGGTTTTCTCCTTCTATAATTAATTCTTCATCTTTCTGACTTTCTTTATACCAATCCCAAGTTGCATCTTCATCAAATATGACATCCCTGCTGATTACAATCTTCTTTCTTATGGGGTCATAAGGCGATAAGCTTTTGATTCTTGACTGATTCCAAGGAACACACACTTGTGGCTTCTATTATCCAGTTTGGTTCTCATCTGTGCAGGGATGTGGACATACCCAATGCATCCAAAAACTTTGAAGTGCTCAACACTTGGTTTTTAACCGGTCCATAGTTCTTCTGGTACTTTATCATCAAGACTCCTGCTAATACACCTGTTCAATACGTGACATGCCCATTTTGCTGCTTCCGGCCAAAAATACTTAGGCATTGATTTCTCAGCTAAAAGGCAACGAATCATGTTTTCTATGGTTCGATTTCGCCGCTCTGCAACCTCATTTTGTTGTGGGGTGTAGGTGGCTGTGATTTGTCTTTTAATGCCCTCTGATTCACAGAGCATGTTGAATGGATTAGAGGTGAACTCTCCTCCCCTGTCACTTCTTAGACATTTAATGCTCATACCATTTTCCTTTTCCACAGAGCTTTTGAAAATTTTAAACACATCAAAGCTTTCATTCTTGTGAGATAGGAAATAAACCCAAGTCTTGCGTGTATAATCATCTATAAACACAAGAATGTACCTTTTTCCACTGTTTGAAGCTGGAGTGATGGGTCCACATAGATCTGTGTGGATCAACTGCAGTTTTTCGATAGCCCGCCATTCACTTTGCCTAGGAATAGCATCTCTTTGTTGCTTTCCTATTACACAAGTCTCACACACTGCATGTTTTTCTGCGATTGACGGGAGTCCCTTCACCATTCTTTTGAACAACATGGTTCTAAGAGCTTTATGATTAACATGGGCGAACCTATTGTGCCAGATTTGGGTGTTTGCAACATCTTTGACTTGCAAACATTTGGAGAAGGTTGTCTTTGAAGATGCAAACACAGGAAACATTCTGTTCCTTGTCATTTTAGATGTAATAATCAAACCCCTTTGAGGATGATATGCCTTGCACATACCTCCTTGAATTACAAATGTCACACCCTTATCTTGTAACTGCCCAACACTAATAAGATTAGATGTTAATAAAGGTACATAATAGACATTTGTAATGACTTGTGAGATGTCATCCACTGTTAGACGGATATCCCCTAAGCCTTTCACGTCCAACCTGTGATCATTACCAAGCTTGACCTTCTGTTCATACGTCTCATCCATGCGTATGAACCAGTCCTTTGACCCTGACATATGATTTGAGCATGCTGAATCCAAGAACCAAATGCCACCCTTTCCTGGATTTTCTTCATCTACAACTGCCATCAATAAATGTGTCTCCTTTTCATATTATTCAATATCAACCGAAGCCATCAAGAGCAACTCTTCATTATCTTCGTATTCAGCATAGTTTACAGCACGGTCACCATTTGGACATTCATATTGGAAATGTCCAAATTGGTGGCATTTGAAACATTCAATTGAAGATTTATCAAATTGGGGTCGATTGTCTGATTGAGCTCTGTCGCAACCTCTTCCTCTTCCTCGATTGGAAGATCCTCTGTCTCTTCCTCTTCCACGACTAGCATTCTGATCGTTTTCCACCTTTAAGACATGCTCATCATTTTGCTTACGTCTGATCTTCTGCTCGTGTATCAGTAATGAGCTCTGTAGTTCATCTACTGTCATTACATCCAAGTCCTTAGATTCTACTATTGTACACACCACAAAATTAAAGTTCTCTGTCATGGTGCGAAGTATCTTTTCGAAAATCTTCACATCAGGCATGTCCTCTCCAAAATTTCGCATGTCATTTGCTATGACCATGACGCGCCCTATGTATTCTGTGACTGTCTCTCCTGTTTTCATCTCTAACATTTCGAACTCCCGTCGAAGCCTTTGTAATTGGGCTCTTTTTACTCTGGCATTTCCCTGGTACTTGACCTTCATGGCATCCTATATCTGTTTGGCCTTCTCTTTCCTTGTTATGGTCTTGAGGATCGATTTGTCTATCGATTGGAAGAGATAGTTGCAAGCTTTTAGATCTTTAAGCTTGTTTTCATCATAGTTCTTATGTTGAGTCGCTGTGACTTGCTCTCCTGCTCTTATCTTCTGGTACCCTTCATCAACCACTCTCCAGTACTCTTTTGATCGAAGGAGATTCTCCATGAACATACTCCAGTGATCATAATCTCCATCAAATTTTGGTACGCAAGGGCTTTGAAACTGTGCTGTTTCATCTCCCATAGCAGCCGACTCACTTCACTCTCTGAACCACACGAATTTAGGGTTTTTATGCTCTGATACCATTTGAAGGAACTAAAAGTGATATGGAACACAAATATTGCTGAAATTCTAGTCATCTTATTCATCAACAAGCACGCCAATTTATACCCATTACATCAAACGGTAACATAGAAAAACTGGAAAATAGGAGCAAAGAACGGAACAACCTAGACTCAAAGAAAATTAAGACTGACCAGGTAAGCTGGTTAAATTTGCAGACCAGACAACAAGGCCCAATACAAAAACTAGAAATGGACTCGAAAACACCATACTGACCCACTAACTATAGCCCAACAAGCAGTACAGGTTTACATTGGTTTCTCACTTGAAATAGTTTCGAAGGCATATAGTAATCAAAAGTTTAACAAAAAAAAATCCACAAAAGAGTAAGATTCAAAAACATATATTAATCAAACCTTTTCATTAGAATTTGTGCATGAATACGATGAAGACTAACATCGTTGGCATAATCTTTAGTAAAACTCAAAACAAAAGTTCATGATACGTGTTAAAGGATATATATGCTTAAAACAATGAGAATGGATTCACAACTACTACCAAAAGTCACAAACAACAATAAAAGTATTATGAATTTATCATTAATTATGATAAAAGTACCTCGGGTAATTTCATGATTAAAGTGGCACTTGGAGAGTTCTTGAGAAATAAGTTTTTAACTTCAGTAGACATTTTTACTTTGTATGCATCCTTCTTCATGTTGGAGTCTATAATAGTCAAGCAATTTAGGTTGCTAAAAGGCGGAGGATTGTGCAACAATGAATCCGGAAATGAGAAAATACACTGCAAAATATGACAAAAAATATATTAATTATACATTAAAGATGCATACACAATATATAGATTGTACACCAGCTCTTTTATTAGTAGTGTATGTGTAACTCGTAATGCAGATACTTTGTTGTTGTACACAAAAAATAATAATATTAATAATAGTAATCATCCCACCATTCAGAAACAAAAAGAGATGGACTTTGAGCAAAATAGTTTTCATGAAACGCTAGAAAATTAAATAGAGGCCACATTCTCATATTGTTTTTCTTTTCATTTTTCTCTTATCCTTTCTGGGATTGCACCAAGTATTTCCATAGTTCAAATCAGAATATTGTCCATAGTTTCCACAATATTTACATGTCATAAATGAGTGGTATGATATTAACATACCTCAATAATGTTTGAGTTAAGTGTAAGATATCTGGCACTATGGAGCTCTTGAAGCATGTTAATAGTCTTGCATGCATCTTCATATGTCAAACCATGAAGAAGATACAAACAGATGTTTACTTTGTTTAGAGAATGAAATCGATCTTTAGACAATTGCATGGGAGGACGATAATCGCTGTAGCTCAAAGATGAAAGCCCTGGTGGAGCATTCAAGTACTTGATTGAACAATTAACTATTGTGAGATTCTCAAGTTGAGGTGCAATCAGATTGATGACGTTTAAATGAAAGCCGCTGATAAGCGTGAGATTAGAAAGTTGAGGGGTAACGATGTCAAATACCTCCACCGCAACCTTGACAGAGAAACATCTTAAAGTGAGGTTCTTTAAGTTTACACACATGGAGAAAAGGTCATCACACAATACAATGCCTCTGAGATGCAACATTGTTAAAGCTGGAAAATTCAAAGGTGTTTCGAATCTAACCCAAGCTGACATACAATCATTGGTAGTCAGTGTGAAATGTTTAAGCGACTTTGAGCTAAATAGGATATATAGAAGGGTAATTTGCAAGGTCGTTTTTGGGCCAACTCGTAACAGTTAGTTGTTGGACATTGTGAGAGAAGGCGTACTTTGCAATATTTTTCACAAAAACCTGACTAGCTCCTCCATGAAAATCTAGCTCTATGGAAGACACTTCTACTTGATGATTTCGGTGAGACAGAACATTGGTCACGAATTTGGCAAATTTGGGTAAAGGACTAAAACTTGAGAAGTTGAGACAAGGCATTGATGTCCATAGATATTCCCATCTTGATGACAACAAACATGTTTGAACAACAAATTTAATGTCAAAACAAGACAGAATCTTATGAATAAGCTCATCTGACAAGCTGCTCAATCTATCTTCTACCATCATTCCTTCTTTTTTGCCTCCATAAATCACAATCACGTATCTAATGATAATCTGCACTTCATAATGTAAAAGTTAAATGAATTACTTGGATAGCAAATTAAGAAGAATACTTCTTATACATGTTGCGTCCTAATGCAAACAATGCGTACTAATTAAATAAGGAACACGGGTTAATGCATAACATCAATAACGCATCAGGTATTGGTGCTTATAAGGCTAGTCTTATCATCTATCTCATGGGCTTCCTTGGGGGACTAATGAACAAAATTTATTTTCTAACACTGATACATCAAATCACATCTTGAATATTTTTGCCACTTCTGTAAATGTATTAAGGTTGTTTGTAAATTTAATAAATCTTTTGGCTAGCTGATAAGTGTATGATTTGTTATTCTGAACAAGACTTGCCTTCTTCCTTTTCTGCAAGTGAAGTTAAGATCCAAAAAGGTGATATAATTCTACATCCTACGCCTAGCCTTCCTTCTCAACATATTGGGAACCCAATTTTACACTTATAAGTTATAATTCAAGTGTATAAATGCCCAAAAGAAGTAGAATTGATACCACAAGAACAAATATTGAATACTAGTTTGACTAATTTCATAGAAAACAGCTAAATATAATGTGATATACCAATGACGAAATGGGAGAAACAAAATATCCCCAATTTCAATAGGCTAATAATAGTCTGATCACCTGTTAAAATACTACGTTTATAGTATAACAATGATCTGAAATACGTTATTTAAGCAGCTTCAAGAACTTCATAATAATTATTTGGGAAATCTCCAGAAAAGTCCTAAAATTTTAGTCCAATTTATGAAAAAATCCCAAACTAAATTTTATATACAGAAAAGCACAAAATACCGGTTAACACTTCGAAATAACCCTTTTCGGCCGGTTTCGCAGATTTTGCCGGTATTCTGTCCTTTTTCGTTAGTTTGCTCAAAATTTTGGGACTTTTCCAAAAATTACATAATAACCAAAATATTGGGACTTTTTTGAAAATTACCATGAAATTAATGAATATTATTATTAACAAATCATTTATAAACTTAAAAAATATTTTTATAATAAAAAAAGGAAATACATTTGTTGCTAATTTCTAGGAATAAATTGGTGGTCTAAGTACTCTATTGCTTCCTGACTACTCAAACTCTCTACATTCTTCCTATGCATTGTTGTGGGTATGATGGTGAGATGAACTTAGTTAGCATTCCTCTATTGTTGGTGTTCCTCTTATGTTGTTTAACCTAATTACAAACCAACATTCATACCTTACATGTTAACAACCATCGGCTAACACACATCTATAAAATGTGAAAAGTGAACCGTGAATGATAATTTATATGGAAACAAGTGAAGGGTTATTATCTATTTAAATTGTCATTCAAAGTTTACTTTTCACTATCGATAGATGTGTGTAATTTTATGGTTGTTACCTGGTAATGTTTGGAGGTTAGGATCGTTCTTACTTAAAGAAATTCCCATGAGGCGGTCGTTGGGATCGAATCTTCCTGGCAGCGGGCGAGAAGACCTCAGTTGGAGACGGGGCGGCTTTCTCTATTTCACGAAGATGTCTTCCACTAGCAGGCGATCGTGTTTTTCACAGGACTCCTAAGACATACAAGGCCCATGGAGGGTTGCGGGTGATTTTAACGTCATTTCATATGTGTCCGAAAAACTTGGTGGCAGACCTCCAAAAAAGGGATTTTATCTCCCTAAGGTCGAGTCTCCTTCCTATCCTTTTCAGTCTGTTTTCACTTCCTCCATCTTTGGAATTGAATCAATAGTAGCAGAAATGTTTGGAGGTTAGGTGGTAGTTAGGTTAAAGAAAATAATGAAAGATCTATATGTTCGTGTAATGATATTTTCTAATAACACGTGATCATATAGCATCATGCCTAATAGTAAGTAGACACTTATTGATTGTGTATTAATAAATATTATCAACTATTGTATTGGTCACGCCTAACAGAGTACTTCTTACTATGACACCCACAACGATACAAAGGAAGAACATAGAGACTTTGAAGTGGTCGACAAACAATAGAGAAGTACATAGTCGACCATTCTATTTCTAAAAATTAGCAACAAATGTATTTCCTTTGTTTATAATAAAAAAAAATTATGTTTATAAATGATTTGTTAATAATAATATCCATTAATTCCATAGTAATTTTCAAAAGAGTCCCAATATTTTGTTTATCGGGTAATTTTCAGAAAAGCCCTAATATTTTGAGCAAACTAACGAAAAAGGACAGAATATCGGCTAAATCTACGAAACCGGCCAAAAAGGGTTTTTTCGAAGTTTTAGCCGGTATTCTGGGCTTTTCTGTAAACAAAAATTAGTTCGAGACTTTTTCATAAATTAGACTAAAATTTTAGGACTTTTCTGGAGATTTCCCTAATTATTTCGATTAGAGATGTTAATGACGATTACCTTAAACAAATAAATAGCCATCAGCCCATCACCATGAGAAATAACAAACTAAAACTAAAAATCTTAAACATTCTTATCAATCTTAAAATGTGAACAGTAGAGGGTTAGAACTTCTTATAAACAAAGTGTTATCGCCCCTTGGACAGTATTGATCCACACACTTCATTGAAATAAACATAAACTAGCTAATACATTAAACAAAAAGCTCTACTCGGTTCCTGATGGTACGATCGTTTGCTTGTTTAAATCTCTTAATCTCCGAACCTCCGATCAACTAATGCACGATAATGATAAAAAAAAATTTCCATGTAAAAACATGTCGATGAGTGAAACTCGAAAGCTCAGGTCTCTGGTCGATCTCTGAATTGTAAGGTTAGCAAGCGGAAATTGATAAAGCAATGCATGAATGACGATAAACTAGGGTTCAAGAGACGTACCTCTTAATTAGACATATGCCGATATGTCGGAAGGATCTCACTTTTTGTGCCTTTCTCTTACTTTTTTTCCCTCATCAAAACCCAGTTGTGTATTGAAAAAAAAATTCATTTTTTTTTCATTTAATATATTTCATATAGATATTATATTTGTTTTGTAGGGAATTAAAAACCATAAATTTTGATATATTTTTTATAATTTTTTAATAAGTATATAATTTAATAAATATTGAAAAAACTAAAAACAATAATAAAAAATATTGATCAATCACATGATGAAAGAAAGTGAATAATAGACTCCCCTTAGTCTTTTCCCTCACCCACAGTATGACGTTTCAGGGTGGGAGAACTTTTCCCCCACTCTTTACCCGTTGCACACCAACCGGCCTTATAAGGTGAATTCCCTGCTAAACCCTAACACAAAAACCCGCACAAGAATTTACGATAGCATTGATTTTTAGGCAAATTATATTCTATGTCCACAGGGTTTGTTCACTTGATGAATATGATACTTCAAAAAAAAATTAACAAATTTTGTTTATAAGATAGTGGTTTGCTTAATGAGTAGTGTTTTTAATTGAAGGACTCAAAGTTAGATTGGTAAAAATGAATGGTTGCTCATTAAATATGGCCATCTTTTTTTTAACGGAAAAGTATCAACCTTTAAAATATAAGAAAATGTAAGTATATATTAGATACGGCTGAATTATTGTGTGAACCTAAAAATTTGTGAGAATTTACGAACTCCAAATCTGCAGTTGAGAACTATGCGCCCGGAGTCATATAACTGCAGATAAGCATATGTCCCAGTCATATTTGTGTCCGCAGTCATATAACTGCAAATAAGCATGCGTCCCAGTTATATCTGCCGCCGTAGTCCATATAATCGTTGATTCATAAATATGCATGCATGCATATATATATAAATCGGCAGTAAAAAAAATCGCCAAATCTTTTTTTTACCCTAGATTGGCTTAGACGTTGCATTTCATTTAATATTGATGGTTTTGATTTTGAAAAAATGATGTGCGGATTAAGAGTTCTCAAGTTCGCATAATTTTTTAAGTTTTTAAAAGAACTTGCGTCTAGGTAGATATGCATATATCATATTAACATCTACCTGTCCTAATAAATGAAACCTAAAAATGCCACATATCATTTTTCTAACATACTTATTTGATACGAGGCATTTTTTTAAAAATAAATATCATTTCTTTTTCTTTTTTAACAATTCAATCCTATAAAATTTGCTAAAAATCTTTGACCATTATCTTATCTTAATAACATTCTATTAAAATCTAATCCAAATTTGAATCTTATTTCCTAAAATTATCGGTATAAAAATCTTTTATTAAATTATTGTTATTCATATTATGGGCGTGTTCGGCACGGAGCGTTTAGGAGCATTTGAGAGCTTCTAGCTTCTAGCGTTTGACAAAACGCTCCATTTTGAACAAAAAGTCTTGTTTGACACTACAAGCTTCTAGCGTTTAGTTTAAACAAAATGCTTCAAATCCAAAAGCTACTTCATGTAGCGTTTAACAAAACGCTACAAGCTACCCGCTACAAATTAATCGCTATTAGCTAGTTTTGCCGAACACGTCCTATATATACTATTATTATTTACAATTAAATCTTAAAATTATTTATTAAACCGCAATCATTTTATTTGTTTCGTGTTCATCCAAAATCTTTATCTCTAATAAATTGATTTTTTAATTAAAAGAAATAATTATTTATAAAAATAGGGAAAATTTTATATATACCCTTACTAAGTTTCAAAATATCGTATTTACCCGGTCTATAATTTAAATATCATATTTATTCTTAACTTTTAAAATATCATATTTGTCCAAATTTATTTTTAAAACAATTTTTAAACTGTTTTAATAACTTTTTATATTTTATAATTATATTAACTTATCAAATAAAGTTAATTGACCAAATTACCCTTCATTATTAAAACTCATTTGCAATACATTTGATTGAATGAATTCTCGTCGATGCCTCTTAATCATACTCTTCCTTTCAAACTCCATTGAAACCACTTTCAAATTAAAAAATATCTCCTGACACTCCTCATTTCTACCTTACACCCCCTTCATGTCCACAATGCTAATATGATACATCTTTGACTTCCAATTCGATTGGTTTAAGGTCACTCTTTAGAATTGTTGATATCCTTTGTCTTATACTTCCCAAAACACCATTGTCCATTAATATTAGGGTTCTCAACTTGTGAATCACCATCAGATTTTGAGTCATCAATATTTGAATTCTCAACAGATTTCTTAAAATTTAAATTAGATTCCAGTTTTTTTATGGGGGTTGAAACATCCCAAAAATATGGTCCAAAAATTTTGTTTTAATTTATATATAAAACCATAGTAATCCAAATCATCTCATAAAAACATAAGTGAAAACATCTCAAAACATCATATCAAAAGATTGTATCAAAATCACATGTCCAAATATCAGAGTAAATCATCCCAGACTAACAAATGGTGTGTGCACTGCAATCATCCCGAGCTCTTCCCCTTGCTACCGGAAGTACCTGAAACCAAAATTAAAAACTGTAAGCATGAAGCTTAGTGAGTCTCACCAAACTACCACATACCATAATCACATAATAACATATATTAGGCCTTGCCCGCTACATCGGGCCCCGCCCGGCATCGGACCGAAGTCCGGCATCGGGCCCCGCCCGACATCAGACCGAAGTCCGGCATCGGGCCCCGCCCGGCATCGGACCGAATTCTGGTATACATATGACAAATCAACAAAGCATATAACATAAACATATAAACATTCCTCGGGCTTGCCCCGACATCGGACCGAAGCCCGAAACACATAACACATAACATATAAGCTAAACATTCCTCGGGCTTGCCCCGACATCGGACCGAAGCCCGAAACATATAAACATAACATATAAGCTAAACATTCCTCGGGCTTGCCCCGACATCAGACCGAAGCCCGAAACATATAAACATACACATGCAAGAATCACGAAGACATCAAGCATACAAACATTCCTCGGGCTTTCCCCGGCATCGGACCGAAGTCCGGAATCATACAACCTACATCGGGCTAACCCCGACATCGGACCTAAGTCCGGCATACGCTATCATACATAAATAGGCCGACATTGGCGCCTTCGACCCATTCCTACTGGAGGAAAACTCACCTCAAATGTCAAGTGAAGTAGCTGAACGCCTCTGCTCGTGCAACCGGCTCTACTCACGCCCTATACAAAACAACCCCTTAGATACCATTCCTTACATCAAGACCCATCCACGGGTCAACCTTGGTCAAAGTCAAGGTCCAAGTCAAAGTCAACGCTCAGTCAAAGTCAAAGTCAACAATCCAAGTTGACTCAACTTGTCGAGTCATCCCCCTGACTCGCCGAGTTCCCTTGCTACTCATAATCGTGATAGAACGAGTCAACTCGTCGAGTCCCTTCACAGACTCGTCGAGTTCTACCTTGTACAAAATCGGGATAGATCGACACAACTCGTCGAGTCCCTCTTTGGACTCGCTGAGTTCCTCAGTCTGTTTAGGCCATTGGAATGGATTAAGCCCCAACTCTTCAGATCTAAGCTTCATACTTCTCATATACCCTAAAAATGTCCTTTTAAGGGTAAAGTTTCCAACTTTACCGGTTAATACCTTTTCTTAATGGGTTTATCTCAAACCCTAACTCCTTAGGACCTAGACCATGGTCCACAAGCCATCCATACTCCAAATTAAAGCTTACAAACAGAGATCTAGACCCTAAACACTTCATGGACACGTAAAGCTTCCACCTTTCACTCCATGCATGGCCTTTTGGAGCTTAAAAGGCCAAAATGACATCCTATCGCTTGCATGGGGCTTTCATAGCCATAAAGTTTGCACCTTTATGCCATGAAAGCCCTCTATGATTCCATATTTGAAGGTATGCTCACTTGGGACGTCTATATCCCAAAGATCAAGCTTCTTGGACCAAAACCCCAATAAAGTGAAATAAAGAGATCTAAGAAACTACTAAGCAAGTTTGAGACTTGATTACCAGAAAATGATGAGATGAAAGGAAGTCTCTGGATCTACTATCTTCTCCTTGAATCCTCAAGCTTATCCTCTCTTCATAAGCTTTAAAACACACAAAGTTCACTCAAAAATGGCTCACAAGCTCACAAATGCATTAGGCTTTCTGAAACTAGGCTTTGGGACTTGGAGGCTGGAAATGAGGCCAGCAAGTGGGGATTAGGATGCTTAAATAGGGTGCAAAACCCTGAAATTAGGGTTTCATCCTGGCAGCCCTACTCGTCGAGTCGAGGCTCTTAACTCGTCGAGTAGGTGACTTAAAATCTTGTGTCAATTTTGGTTCCTACTCGAAGAGTTTGGGGCTCCCAACTCGTTGAGTTGCTCTACAAAAGTGCATAAATTATAACTAAATACATACCAGGAACCAGACGCGTTACAGGGGGTTTGATCTACGGTTGGATCATTCAATCCATTTCTCAGCTTCTAGCCTTTTACTTATAAAGTTAAGGCCTTTTTCCATTACTTTCAAAATATTCAAAACCCCATTGTTTCTAGAAGGTGTCAAAATCTGTTGCGAACCCAAATGAACAATATAATCTGGGGAAACCCTCAAGATTGCACATGGTGACCAAACATACCTTGAACCCATAAAATTGCTAAACCTTTGGTCAGTACGGAATCAGAATAAGCCTCAAAAATCATATTTTTATTAATGGAATCAAAATAAGATTGTAACCTGAGAAACACAATATGCGACCTTTTTTTGTTAGTATTGGATTGGTCTTCAAGGGGTTGAAGATTTTTGCCATAGAATAATAATTGCGCTCTTGGATTCTCTATAGATTGGAAGAGATTGACAATTTCTTGGAACATTTTTAGGGAGTTCTTCGATGGGTAGGAGGATGTTCCGGTCTCATGAAGATTGGGTGTCGAATTCAAGGGAAAAAGGGGAAAAAGTCCGGTGGGTATCGGCTGGATTGATAATGTTTTGATAGGTAAAACACTTTTTGGGTGAGGAGTCGATATCCATCCCTTAGTTAGATAATTGGGGCTAATTAGGACTGTTCACTATTTTGATAAAATCGAAATGTCCAATTGGACAATTTGGATTGGACTGTTTGGTTTGTATATTCAGATTTTTGGTTTGGTTTTCAACAAAACCGAATTATTATTTTGGATTGGTTTTGGTTTATATAGTAAGAACCGAATAGTCCAAAAAAACCAAATAACAATTTATTATTTATTTAATTTTAATATATCTATAATTATTTATTAACTTTATAATTTATTTTTTCACATAAGTTCAAAAAGTTTCACCTAATAAAAAACATAGATATACATTTTATTACAAAAGTTTTTTATCTATCAAATATTAAACTATAATATACTTTCTTACTTGTTAATAGTTGTTTTTAAATTTTAAATCACAACTAAATAATTAGTTTTTGATTTTTCTATAAAATTAGTTAATATTATAATTATATCTTGTTTTTAAATGTTCTGGTTTTTGAAACCGAATTATAAAAACTGATCCAACCGAATTGTAAATGGATCGAATCGGATCGGATTTGAATTTAGTTTGGACTATTCGGATCCAAATTTTTAAAACCAAAATCAATTTGGATTTACTTAATTGGATCGGATAGAACCGATCCAACCAAACGAACACCCGTAGGGCTAATTCGATCAATCCAATGTATGCCAAAAGTTTTAATATTGAAGGCAATATGGTTAGCTTTTTTTGATAAAATAATATGATTAAAAATTATAAAAAACTGATTATAAAAGTTTAAAAAATAAATTTGGGTAAATATGATATTTTAAAATTTAAGAAGGGTAATTATGATATTTAGATTTTAGGTCGGATAAATATGATATTTTAAAGTTTAATAAGGGTATATATGAAATTGTCCCATAAAAATATTATTTTAGATATATCAACCGTGTATTACATGAGTTTTAACCTAGTTATATAAATACGTTGAGAAAGGAAAACAATGACAAAAGTAATAACTATTAAATAACAAGTGATTGAGAAAAAACAGGTTTTTCAATTTCATTATATAAAGTGGTATATATAGGGGTATCTTAAAAAATCCCCAAGATTCTTAAAAAAAAAAAAAAAAAAAAAAAAAAAAAAAACTTCTCTCACATAACACTTTAATCATCTTCTAATTATTATGATTTTTTTTCTTTTTGATTATTTTCTATAAATATGTTTATAGTTGATACTAGCCGTTTACCCGCGCCAAGCGACGGGTGTTAGTATTTTTTTTTTCAGAATTTAGTTTCCAAAGACGATTAATTCTTTTGCGCAAATAGTTTACTACACCAAATACAGTGTGTGTTAAAAACTCAATTCAAGGAAATCTTTAAACTTTCATACTCAACCCACTCGTGTAATACGGCAGACGGTGGAATCGAGGGGGTGGGGGGAGATGGGAGGGTTAAATAGTTACGTTTCCACGATAAGTTCCCTTTCATTGTTTATTTGTATTTTGGAAGTATGTTCATTTTTTAACTAAGTTTTCTCGGTTAACATAATGCTAGCTATTAAATATAATTGTTCCTCGAAAGTATCGTTTCAGTGGATGGTGTATAGTTTCGTTTCAATGGATGGAATATAATTTTTTTCGGCGATTAGTTTCATATCGGTCGGATGTTAAGGCTTAAATAGAAATGTGTATTGTAGTTTTGAATTAAAATCATATTTACATGATGTTTTGTGTAAAAAAAAAGTAAGTTTGTATGTGTTAAATAAAGCTCCTTGTTTATGTGTTAAATAAAGCTCCTTGTTTATTGTTTTAAAATAAATGTATGTTTTTGTTTTCTTTTAAAATCAAAATACATTGTTTTTTTTATATCAAAAGTAAATTGGTATTTCATAAAAATTATATATCACTACCATCTATGTTCTTTGTTCGTCTTATTGTCTTAAAATTTCATGCGTTGAAGTTTATGGTGGTTTAGAAAGAACAGATTTTAGGTAAACACGATTGATGATGTTAATAGAAAATCTTGGTTTAATTTGGGATTAAAATGCTTTAAATACTTGTGACGTTAAAGAAACTATGTTCAAGTGGCCTAAATACCACCAAAAATGTTTGTGGCATTAAAAAACTTATTCCATTTCTTATACATTATTCCAAAGTTGTTTTTACAACCTTTTCATCTTCATCGTACCATACACATTAATATATTTGTCTCTATTGCTCTCTTTTTTTTCTTATGTCACTTTTTTAGAAAAAAAAAATACTTTTAAATTTTTTAGCTTTAAAAACAAAAAAATATTTAAAAAATGCAACGACCTTGTTTTCTTACTTTAGAAATCAATTAAAATTCTACATTCATATGCAATTCGTGTTTTTTGCATAGTAACTATAATAAATGCCTTAACATTTACAGAATGTCTTCTAATTTTTAATATCTAAAAAATATTTAACATGAAAATCAATATCTTATAAACTTATCATTTGTTTAAAACTTATTATCATAAAGAAAACAAAAGGAGAAAGGGCATATGAGGAAAAAAGTGTGGCCTAATTAAAAGCTTCCATAATTACTGTCTAATCCAAAGATTCTAATTGCAGATATATAAATTACATCAAATATTTGTCTTTGTTATCCAAAACAACATCAAATGTCAGTCCATCCATAAGTACCGTCTCAACTGCACTAACATCATCCCATACTGTCTAACCACCACTATCCATAATTTCCTGCAAAAATTCTTGTAATGTTATAAAAACCATTTCTATGCTAAAACTTGCAGAAACATATTGTAAAATTAATTGAAATCGGATATCAACAGTTTCCTGCAAAATGCCCATGGTTGTAAACGAACAATGGATGGAAGTGCTATAGGCAAAGGGAACCAATGGTGTATGGTAGTCACCCCATGTACCAAAAGAGATGATTGTGCTTTAAGGTGTACTCAAAAGAATGGGATTTTTCGTTTATTTCAAAGACATAATCGCAAGGTTGGTTCTAAGAAGAGATGAACACTCACCAGGTTACACACAAACAGGTGGGGCTGGAACTAAGAAGAAGCACCCAACTAACCATAGTTTGGCTAATTGTCACAATTGGTAATGAAAAACGAAAATAAAATGCATAATATTCTTATATGTGCTAAAAAGGGATATAAGGGAGCCTAGATTTCATGAAGCCATCCATAACCACTCCCTGTTATCAACTCTAACTATAATAAAACTCCCAAGAAGGAAGAAGCGCATGAAAAAGATTATAATTACCCAAATAATGCATACCAAATATTCTTATATGTGCTAAAAAGGGATATAAGGGAACGTGGATTTCAAATTTTGTATCCACATCAAACTTTCGTGGAACTCCACAAAGAAACAAAAATTGTGTAATTATGAAACGTTTTATAGAGCATCGATGCAAGAAAATATGGATCTCTTAAAGCAGGTGAAACTTTGTTTCCCACCAAAGCCAAGCCATAAAATTGAGCTTTCGGTTCTCTTTTATTTAATATTTAACTGTTAAAACACACACAATGAAAAACACACAGTAAACAAATCATATATACACATATTTTAAATAAAGCTTATACATGGAAGTCAAATCCATGTGTTCCAAGCACCGTTAATATCATGAACCAAAATTTTGAAATAAAGCTATATTTGCAAAATGGAATCAAAGCACAAAAATCTTTCCTTTCGCGTTTCCATTTAGAGATCATAAAAGAAAGGCGAAAAAATGAAAGAAAAATGGAGCACAAGAGTTTTGTTAATCGTCTTGTTCCCCTTCATCCTTTAGATTTTCAGTCCTGCACCTCCGGTCGGTTCACCTTCCCCACCACCCAAAAACATATTCACATATATATAAGAGATACACATTGGAAAATTAACCAATAAGAGAGAGAGAGAGAGAGCATCTGTATTACCTTTTTTAAGTAGAAACAGAGAGTACCAGGTGTGTATCCATCAACAACAGCTTGTGTATCCATAATAGCATTGTTATCAATCAAAACCCCCTTCTTCAATTTACCAATCCTTTCTTTATCAAACATTCCTCTGAAACATACACATCAATACCCCAAATTAGTATATAAACATCTCAACTTTGACAAAAGAAAATACTCACTTTGTTTTTTCTGTTAAAGGGGTATTGATGACAATAATGTCACACTTAGGAAGCATCTTATCGAGATCTTCCTCAAATGTTGCACCAATTTGATTCTCCAATTCCGAATCCATCTGAATTTGATCATGGTAAAGAAGATTACATTGTATGTCCATCTCAACCATTATAAATATAATTGCTGGTATTACAATTTTTTGTAGTAGAAATGAAAAATATATTCTCTCTTCTACAGTGAACTGTGGAAAGTCCAACCAAGATGCCAAAAAGCCCAATAAAATAATTATGAGGACACTTTGATGGAAACACCATACAACCACACTTATTACAACATTCCATTTCAGGAACACAATTATTAGTATTGACATTTCTATAATTGTTGTACCAAGAACAAATTAGAGTTAGATGATGTAATAAATAGATGAACAAAAAGTGAATTGTTGTTCTTGCATTTATATATTGAAAGAACCTGAAAGAACCCCTTTCTATACTTTCATATTTCTGTAAGACGCAAACTTTCATACTTGACAATATAGTTATTCCAAAACATGCTACATGCATATTTATAAAATAATATTTTTACATTGATAAAGTCATTACAAAAGATCAGATACAAACCGACTATGTTTTAAGATTTTACATAACTACCCACGATATTGTAAATCTATACAAACCTAAACCAAAATACAAAAATAATATTACAACTATTCTAAGTCTTCCAACTATACTGGATGCTTATTGCCTGCATAATGTTAAAACATTGGGAGGGGTAAGCGATAACGCTTAGTGAGTTCAATAATAGATACAATATAACGTTATGCCATATATATATATATATATATATATATATATATATATATATATATATATATATATATATATATATACCAATATGGTAGAAGCAAATAGGAGCAAGGAACAACAAATGCATAATGTGATAAGATTTCCCTAACAATCATTGATTTGATTCAAAGATATACAATCATTGAGACATAACAATTTCCATACTTGATATACATCAATAACGCTTTGGCCCAAATGGCACAGAAGACATATAACTTCGGATTAACCTTTTGGTAGATTTCAGGTTTTCACGCCCTGTCTAACCATCTGCCAATGTCATAGAATAGAGTCATTCACTTACTGGGGGACATGCTCTACATGGCTAGAGGCTACATACCAGTACCACTGTGAATCTGAGTTCTTAAACTGATCACATGGTCAAAGGTATAACTTTGCTATCATAAATAGCAGAAATAAAAATAACACGGGGAAAATACTCAGGAATATCATTCTACCGAAGCCAAAGTGATGCCTATGTCATACACTTCATGGTCAACGGTTCATACCAATACCCAAGTGATGCCTATGTCATACACTTCAAGTCAGAGGTACAGCCTTGCTATAAAAATAGCGGAAACAACAACTCAAGATGATAACATGGAAAAGCACATAACACATATAACACATAACATACAATTGTTCCTATGTATTAAACTCACCGTGAATTAACCGGGGGTCAAAATAATAATTTGGGCAGCACTTCGGCTCTAAATATGACTTTCGTCGTTGAAAACCGGGCCCTGCGAAGGTAGAGCTTCGAAACCGAAAAGATAAATTTTTCGGGCTTCTCGAGAATCTCGGGGCGCGTTTCGGGCTTTGGAATTAATCCCGGGGCTTCGGGGAAAGCCAAAATACCAAAAATATTGAGAAAGGGTGAAAATTGGCAATTTCTCCATTTTCCTCGGCAAGGCTCGCATGCCTTGTATTTATAGGGCGAGGGTCGGCCGATCAGAAGGGAGGAGTCAGCAGCAGCGACACGCGGCAACAGCAGAGCGAAGCAGGTGGCAGGCTGCGAAGCCTCGGTTCGAACGGGTGTGCGAGGCGCGTCGGAAGGCTACTGGTCGCGAAGTTGGTCGAATCCGGAAGCGACACGCGGGTACTGTTCATGCGAGGATGAGTCATGGATCGGACACGGGGATTGAGCCGCTGCTCGGACGAATCAGAAGGCGACGCGTCAGCAGCTGGGTCTTCGGCTCGGACACGTGGCGCGATGACTCACCGAAATCAGCCTTATCCTTGCGAGATTTCTCGAAAATTGTGTCCCGACCTTCTAAAATCCGTAACTTTTGCATATGGGCTCCGTTTTTGACGTTCTTTATATGCACGCGTAGAGAAAATTATGCTCTACAACTTTCGTTTAGACTTCGTCAGAAAATTTTGACTTTATTTTTATATTATTATTTTTAACAGACCGGGACTGGTAAATCCGTTAAAAATTCATAACTTCTTCATCCGACGTCCGTTTTCGTCAGACTTTTTACCGTTGTACTACTAATGACGAGACCTTCGATTCTCATTTAGGTTGTGTCGGCTAAAAATCACTCGATCAAAAATTCGAGTTTTTAGCTGTCTACTGCTAAGCTGAAACTTGTAAAAATCATAACTTCCTCATACGAAGTCAGATTTTGGCGTTCTTTTTATCGAACTTCTCGGTTTAACGAATACTACGACTTTCATTTAGATCACTAAGGCTAAAAAGTAGTTTATCAAAAACTCACTTTTTACGTCATTAGGCACCGTGCCGGTTTTATCGCGGATCTTTGATTGGTCATAACTTCTTCGTTATAACTCAGATTTCGACGAGGTTTTCGCCTACGTGTTTCTAACGAGATTATCTACAACTTTCAATAATAAAATTTTACTTATTTCAAATTTTATATTTTCGCTAAATTTCACTATTTGGCATTTGATTGGAATCTCATAAGACTTCCAATACTTTATGAGTGATTCTAAACATAGTTTTACTTCATTTCTAGTAAAAACTATCTGTTAGAACTCAACACTCAATTTCACATAAAATTTCATAATATTTTTAACTTTTTGGATTACATAACACGATTTCAAAACGTGTATGTTACAATTACCTCCTCCTTTTGAGGATTTCGTCCCCGAAATCACAACGATTTGGACAAATGAGGATATTTTGCTCTTATCTCATTCTTATTTTCCCTAAGTATAAGTTTATTATCCCGTTTCACCTTGGATAATGGAACCGTTTCATCATATATGCTCAAGCATTTACGTAGATATCTTTCATGAAATACATCATGAATACCTGCCAAATCTTCAGGCAATTCTAAGCAGTATGCTTGTTAGATAATTTTGAAAAGTCCAATAAATCTAGGACTCAATCTCCTTTTCTTCTCAAATTTCATAATAACTTTCCACGGGGTTACATTCAGTATCACCCACTTGGAATTCTATGGATCGTCTCCTCCATTTCTACACAGGTCTTTTGTCGATCCTGGGCTACTTTCATTCATTCTCGTATGATTTGAATCTTATCAGTGGTGTCTTTAATCATTTCAGGACCACCAAGGATTATCTGTCCTACATTATGCCAACATAATGGTGTTCACAATTACTACCGAACTCTAAGACATATGCACGAAGCATATCTTCTACTGCTTGGATTGTTCTCTCCGTCTAACCATCTGTCTGGGGATGATAAGCTGTGTTGGGAGCAACTCGAGATCCCAATTCACTTTTCATACTCGCCCAAAAGTGAGAAGTGAAGCGAGTATCATGATCGGAAATAATCTTTAGTGGCACACCATGTCTCGCCACAATTTCGTCTAAGTAAACTTGTGCATATTTTTTCATTAGAACCGTTATACGTATGGCGAGAAAATATGCACTCTGAATCAGCCGGTCGATAATTATCCAAATGCTATCATTCACAGTTTTCTTCTCCTCTTTCAAGGTATTAACTATATAAGCCGGATAAGTAGAATATCTCTTCGATATAAATTTACGAGTTTTTAAGAAAGAAATTTATTATTTTCACCGTAGACATAAATAGAATCCTCCCTTTCGATAAGGATGCATACATCTCTTCGTTGTACAAGATTTCTGCGTAGTTCTTTGACAATCGATTCATGTCGAGAATAATATCAAAGTTGGGCAAGAAGATAGGAATCAGGTTAGCAAGAAGATTATAACCTTTAATTCCTATGACATAATCTCTATAGATTTTATCACCAAGTAATGATACCCTTCCTACGGTATCTACATGAAATGATTGGACAAATACGTAACACGCAATTTGAAAAGAAGGCACGAAAGAATCTGAGGCATCATAATCAAATAAGATGTGAGCAGATCTAAAGTTTACGAGAAAATTACTAGTCACAACATTCGAGTCCTATCTTACTTCCTCTGTGGAAATCTAAAATGTACGATATTTAACTTTTAGTTTGCCAAACGATTGTCAAACTCTTCAAACTTATTAATTACTAGCGGTGCTCAAACCTGCACCTGCTTATCATTCTCTATTGGGCTTTCGATCCTAATCTTTGAGTTAAAACTCAATTCTCATTGCAGACTCCTGCTCCTTCTTGGTTTATAGACTAAACCCAAGATAAGGTCTTTACTTTTGCTATAACAGCAACTCGAATGGTTTTATTCTAGTGACATTTGTATTTATAACACACAAGACACATAACGAACCAAACTCTTATATTAGAATCAGATCGAATAAATCAAGCTGATGGAATAAAGAAAACAAAAAGAGTTTGATCAACACGTGGATGCTTCAGAATAGAAAGAATAGCACCACGTATCTCTAATTCGTGCTTTCGGACATATACATCTTTTATCTTTTGGCACCTCCTCCTTTTTAGTTGGAGTACTCTTTGATTGTTGAACGGAAACTTGACTCCCCGCCATTTGACTAGTAAGAGTAGGGCAGAAACATTTCTTGTGGCCAGTAACACCACATAGCAAGTCACATCTCTGGCTAATGATTGCTCAATCCTTTAATGAAGATTGTTATATTTCTATCGACTACCTCGACCATTTACTTCTTCAGTATTCCTACTGAAGTTTCATCACTATATAAGACATGGTTCTCTGAACCAATCAACTCCTTTTGCGGATTTATACTAATCGGACTCGATTCTTTATGACATTAAGAGTTGAACAATACTTATCTTCTTAGTCATTACCGAATCGAAGGTAACGACATACATGAATAAAACGGAATCATTTACTAGCTTCTTGGTAACCTTGTGACTTTTCCAGATCCAAGTGTGAGTCCTGTGCTTCCAGTAGTATAGGCCTCTACTATTATTCACACCTACTCATACTCGTCCCAAGTATTGTCTCGCAGTTCCCAAGTCACCATTCAAAAATTTTCACAAAGCAACTTATCACACATGAATGTGTTCAAACAAATACATACAACAGTTTCTCCTAGACTCAACTAGGGTTTTCGCGTTTCTATCAAACATATCTTGGATTACTTATACTCGCCTTCTAAAATTCTTCTCATGCATATGCTCGATTTAATATATCCTAATACTTTTCCATAGGCCGATAGAAATTTTACTTCCATTTCTTCATATAAATTCTTTTTCGGGTAGTGTCTACTCTGCAAGACATACTACACCCAAAATTTCCTCTAGCAGTGTAAAGACAAATAGTTTCCAACTACTTACATCATCTTATAACTCATGCAAACCATCATGCATATTTGTTGGTTTCATTATCCTTTCATGACATCGTCATTCCTGTATCTGAGTAAGTCTTCTTCTCATGGTTGTATCTTTTAAGTCTACTTCATAGGAGTCTATCCTAAGAAGTCTGCATTATAGCTGCATCTCAGCAAGCTCTACTAGCTTCAACTTGATTCTCTGTCATTCTTAATTACAACATTTCTTCTCATATAATAATATGAGTGTATATTTTCTTCAACTAAGTACTCTATATTACCCTAACAAGTAAGCCACTCAGCCTTTTCACAACCAAATAACCTATTTCACTATCCCAATCTTGTATGTTAAAGTAAGCTTAACACACAATGGAACTTCCATAAGGAGGTGATAGAAGTCAATCATCACTCTATATTACTAAATTCTAAGTCTGAGCATCTTGTATAGGGTTACTACTCGAACTACATACTTCATCACAAAGTCTTGGCCTAATAAGTCTAAAAACTTCATTAGCCTTTCCTTTGATCTTCATTTAATTCTTCTAAATCTTGGACTGCATTAATTTCAATCCTATCGAAGTATTTATCACCATCTTCGGTTCTTCTGACTCTATAAACAATCACTGCTTTAATCTGGACAACGGTGGAACAACTTCATCGGTTATGCCAAAACATTTATCTTATCCAAATGTATTTCAAACGCACATCTTTCTTCCAAAGATGTTATTATATTATCTTATATATTTTAAATGCATAATACCACTCTGTTGATATTAATACACTATTTACGATAACACTTCATATTTATTATTTTACGATATCCCGCAATCGTTTATCAATAAACTTATCAATATCAATTATCATAAGTATCTTTATTACTTCGAAAAATTTCATGTAAATTCTATTACGAAAATTCTTAGAATTCTGAACATAAAATTTTCTAAACCAAGGTCGGCAACAGACCTTAAACTTTCTCAAATAATAGCAATATAGATATGAAACCTAAAGCATGCTATATTTACTTATCATTTAGCATTTAATAGAATATAAGGCATATCTCCTCTTAATATTCTAGTGCTTACCCCATTAGGTATTCAACCTAAAATATACTAGATACATGTTGTATCATCTTCACTTAACAATTCATGTTTAAATCTAGAAATTCTCAAAATTCCTAGTTCATATATACTAATTCTCTAAAATTTTTGAAGTAACTTAATATCTTAGAATACTAGGGTTTAACACTACCCAATACCCCACTTAAGTGTTTCCTATGGTTTGTATCCATATATTTACAATGATTCAGTTCATATATTGAACTTCCAATAGTTTAAGTCTAAATACCAATCCATGGAATTTAGTTCACTTAAACCACTGCTCTGATACCATGTTTGAAAGAACCTGAAAGAACCCCTTTCTATACTTTCATATTTCTGTAAGACGCAAACTTTCATACTTGACAATATAGTCATTCCAAAACATGCTACATGCATATTTATAAAATAATATTTTTACATTGATAAAGTCATTACAAAAGATTGGATACAAACCGACTATGTTTTAAGATTTTACATAACTACCCAGGATATTGTAAATCTATACAAACCTAAACCAAAATACAAAAATAATATTACAACTATTCTAAGTCTTCCAACTATACTGGGTGCTTATTGCCTGCATAATGTTAAAACATTGGGAGGGGTAAGCGATAACGCTTAGTGAGTTCAATAATAGATACAATATAACGTTATGCCATATATATATATATATATATATATATATATATATATATATATATATACCAATATGGTAGAAGCAAATAGGAGCAAGGAACAACAAATGCATAATGTGATAAGATTTCCCTAACAATCATTGATTTGATTCAAAGATATACAATCATTGAGACATAACAATTTCCATACTTGATATACATCAATAACGCTTTGGCCCAAATGGCACAGAAGACATATAACTTCGGATTAACCTTTTGGTAGATTTCAGGTTTTCACGCCCTGTCTAACCATCTGCCAATGTCATAGAATAGAGTCATTCACTTACTGGGGGACATGCTCTACATGGCTAGAGGCTACATACCAGTACCACTGTGAATCTGAGTTCTTAAACTGATCACATGGTCAAAGGTATAACTTTGCTATCATAAATAGCAGAAATAAAAATAACACGGGGAAAATACTCAGGAATATTATTCTACCGAAGCCAAAGTGATGCCTATGTCATACACTTCATGGTCAACGGTTCATACCAATACCCAAGTGATGCCTATGTCATACACTTCAAGTCAGAGGTACAGCCTTGCTATAAAAATAGCGGAAACAACAACTCAAGATGATAACATGGAAAAGCACATAGCACATATAACACATAACATACAATTGTTCCTATGTATTAAACTCACCGTGAATTAACCGGGGGTCAAAATAATAATTTGGGCAGCACTTCGGCTCTAAATATGACTTTCGTCGTTGAAAACCGGGCCCTGCGAAGGTAGAGCTTCGAAACCGAAAAGATAAATTTTTCGGGCTTCTCGAGAATCTCGGGGCGCGTTTCGGGCTTTGGAATTAATCCCGGGGCTTCGGGGAAAGCCAAAATACCAAAAATATTGAGAAAGGGTGAAAAATTGGCAATTTCTCCATTTTCTTCGGCAAGGCTCGCATGCCTTGTATTTATAGGGCGAGGGTCGGCCGATCAGAAGGGAGGAGTCAGCAGCAGCGACACGCGGCAGCAGCAGAGCGAAGCAGGTGGCAGGCTGCGAGGCCTCGGTTCGGACGGGTGTGCGAGGCGCGTCGGAAGGCTACTGGTCGCGAAGTTGGTCGAATCCGGAAGCGACACGCGGGTACTGTTCATGCGAGGATGAGTCATGGATCGGACGCGGAGATTGAGCCGCTGCTCGGACGAATCAGAAGGCGCCGCGTCAGCAGCTGGGTCTTCGGCTCGGGCACGTGGCGCGATGACTCACCGAAATCAGCCTTATCCTTGCGAGATTTCTCGAAAATTGTGCCCCGACCTTCTAAAATCCGTAACTTTTGCATACGGGCTCCGTTTTTGACGTTCTTTATATGCACGCGTAGAGAAAATTATGCTCTACAACTTTCGTTTAGACTTCATCGGAAAATTTTGATTTATTTTTATATTATTATTTTTAACAGACCGGGACTGGTAAATCCGTTAAAAATTCATAACTTCTTCATCCGACGTCCGTTTTCGTCAGACTTTTTACCATTGTACTACTAATGACGAGACCTTCGATTCTCGTTTAGGTTGTGTCGGCTAAAAATCACTCGATCAAAAATTCGAGTTTTTAGCTGTCTACTTCTAAGCTGAAACTTGTAAAAATCATAACTTCCTCATACAAAGTCAGATTTTGGCGTTCTTTTTATCGAACTTCTCGGTTTAACGAATACTACCACTTTCATTTAGATCACTAAGGCTAAAAATTAGTTTATCAAAAACTCACTTTTTACGTCATTCGGCATCGTGCCGGTTTTATCACGGATCTTTGATTGGTCATAACTTCTTCGTTATAACTCGGATTTCGACGAGGTTTTCGCCTACGTGTTTCTAACGAGATTATCTACAACTTTCAATAATAAAATTTTACTTATTTCAAAATTTATATTTTCGCTAAATTTCACTATTTGACATTTGATTGGAATCTCATAAGACTTCCAATACTTTATGAGTGATTCTAAACATAGTTTTACTTCATTTCTAGTAAAAACTATCTGTTAGAACTCAACACTCAATTTCACATAATATTTCATAATATTTTTAACTTTTTGGATTACATAACACGATTTCAAAACGTGTATGTTACATATATATCAAATTACAACAGTTTCTACAGTAAACATTGTCATAGAGATGTCAAACTAAAGTCAAATGTTACATCTAGAAGACTAAAATTATGGTGGATTTAACTAAATCACAAGTAATAGGGGAATAGAATCAGAAAACTCAAAGTGAGACGAAACACATACAAATATGAGAAGTTGTCAAAACTCACCTTGTTTTATAGCCGCCAACCCACTATAAAGATAAATACGATGCTTGTTGTAGGTCCAGTGACGCAGCCCATTCGTATGCCCAATACCTGGTATAGATTACAAATTAGTAAGTCATTAAAATAAAAAAAATGAACAGATTTTAATACAAATTAAGATGAAAATATAAAAAAAAACGAATCTTGCTAGTGAAGACGATTGGGGTGTTTCTTCATCTTCTGATCCCTTTCTCATTTCCCTGCTATTATAATCTTCACAAGCAATGAAGATGATTAGGCTTTTAATTTCCATCAATGATAAGGGATATTACGACTTGAATATGCCTTACTAACATTTTTATATAATCTGCATACACCCCTATACGGCTCCAACTGATACCAGGGTCTTCAGGAGTGGAAGTGGCGTCAGAAAGCAACTGAAGGGCTTTAGCAAGAAGATTAGGTGGGAAGAAAGACCAGATGGTCCTGTATGTGTTAGAGAAGCTGTCACTATAGGGAAATCCAAATACAGTAACCTGCATAAAGAAAAAAGCTAAATCTTAAATCCGAAAAATGATAGAGTGAGTAGTGTTTGGTAAATGAAATTAATAATGAAGTTACCTGTGTCATAAATCCAACTATATACACGGAGAAACCGACAGTTGTAGATGAAGTGGATTTTGTGATGAATGATGAAAACATGAACACAAAACCGATCTGTCAGCAAAAGCTAGAAAATGATAATCCACCAACATATGGAATGGATTTAGGTTTTCTACATATAACTTGGGAAGAAAAAGGACTCTTAATTACCATGTTTAATTGGAAGAGAAAGAACACAAGAAACACAACTTCAAAGTTGTTGTTCATGAAGAAATCAAACTGAAACATCATTCCAAACAGAACTGTGAAAAGAGAGGAAAATAGGGTGATGATTCCCTCCCATGTAAGCCATGATAACCAATAAGCCGTGTCATAAAGGCCCATCATAGACATTGCCTGTAAGGTAAACACTATAGAATTTGAGATATAACTTCATATATGTAAACAGAACCTAATATAAAAATGGCAGAGTTGTAGTGACGCTCTCTAAACAGAATAACTCTAACCAAATAATTACTTGAAACAAAGTAAATATTTGAAAATCAATGATGATTACCTTGGTAGAAGGAATAGGCGAGGGAGAGAGAGGGATCTTATTCTGATGATAGCTCAAAAGTCCAACTTTAACACTCAAAACACCTTTAGTCTGCATTTATATTTCATAACAAAAAAAAGTAATAATAAGAACCACAAAGTGAAGAGGAATCTTATTCTGATGATAGCTCAAGGAAGAAAAGCTACTTAATAGAATTAAGACCATATTTACCAGCCAATAACTACAGACTACTATCAAATCATAGGATGCATTGTTTGGGAAAAATCAGCATCGAGCAAGGAAAACATAGATGAGAAGAGTATGATAGTCAAATACTTCCTTCTCCGTTTTGGTATTACTTTGACTAAAATCGAAATCTTATTCACGTAAACAACAAAGGGAGTAGAGAAAGAGGGGAGAAACTTGACTGTGTCATCCTCACCAACATGAGACTCAAACATAATATCCCTGTAAAAGCAACAAACAAAAAAAACAAGTATCATCAGATATGACAATAACTATGAAAGAAGAGGATGCATGAAATGGAACAAAAACAGAAACAGAAAGACTACCTTGGTAAGCATTTCCTGAGGTATGATTTTGGACATCGCCTGCAGATAGTAAACTGCAAGTCTTTCACTTTTTCATTTTCTGTTTGCTTACAGACATCACATTTATGGGTGGTGGAGTTTGATTGTGGGTAGTGTCAGTTTTGTTGAAAGTGTAAGGTCGATTGCTTGACCATTCTATTCTTTTGCAGGATATGCAAGACATTAGAAACTCCTATGATGGCTTAATGTCAGCTGCTGATGCAATGACAAATAGTATATTTGGTGGGTGTTTTCATTTTATATCCAAATGCCATGTTTTGTTGCATCCAACTTATATACTCATACTGACAAGTATAGGCAGCTAGCTGTTTTTATTTTTATGCATACAAAGAAACCTCATATGTCTTTGTGTCTCAGAATTTTCAGAATCTCTACATGAAATGGGTACCTGTTTGCTGGAGAAAACTGCAAATGATGTTGATGGTGAAACTGGTAGTATAATTGTTTCTATGTTTGTTGCTACATTTCCGCATCTGTTTTGATATTCAATACCTAATTATAAACTTTCTGTGTGCAGAAAGCGAAATCAAAAGCATTTAGCAAACTGAGAAACAACAACTTACCAGATCCAATGAATTTGCGGAGACTGTGTGGGGGTTCATCGCAGGAGAAGTAATGCGAGAGTAGATGGAGACAGAGATAGAAATATTTGGTGGTGTAATGGCATAATATTTGTGGTGGTGCGACGGCTGAAGGTAACGACAACGTCGGCAGGGTGGCGATAGCGACGACTATAGGAGGGTGGTGTGGCATAAAGAGGAATGAGGAATCGGTCCATGATGGGGGCTTTTTCTTGTTTATGGTGTGCGATTTCTGGTGGCGATGGATGGGCCGCTCTAGGGTTAGGGCTTGCAGTTGATAGTGTCCGATGGTGGCAGTGAGATATAGTTAGGGTTTCTCATCTAGACGTAAGGTAGAAGCGGGGCTGTAGACGACGACTGAAGGTAACGACAACGTCGGGAGGGTGGCGATAGCGACGACTATAGGAGGGTGGTGGTAACGGAAGCCCATCGTAGATTGAAGAAAGTGAGGAGGTAGACGGAATAGATCTGGAAGAAGCTTTTGGAAGAAACGATGGCTGATAGTGTCTAGAGGGTATTAGGGTTTTCCACGAGAAGCTACGACCGAACGTTACAATGACACGTGCGTGTACACGTTTACATTGTAAGCTTAATAGATTGTAGATGGTGTTGTAAAATGTATACCTCTTAATTTTCAAGTCACAGGCAACTTATATACTCATACTGACAAGTATAGGCAGCTAGCTGTTTTTATTTTTATGCATACAAAGAAACCTCATATGTCTTTGTGTCTCAGAATTTTCAGAATCTCTACATGAAATGGGTACCTGTTTGCCGGAGAAAACTGCAAATGATGTTGATGGTGAAACTGGTAGTATAATTGTTTCTATGTTTGTTGCTACATTTCCGCATCTGTTTTGATATTCAATACCTAATTATAAACTTTCTGTGTGCAGAAAGCGAAATCAAAAGCATTTAGCAAACTGAGAAACAACAACTTACCAGATCCAATGAATTTGCGGAGACTGTGTGGGGGTTCATCGCAGGAGAAGTAATGCGAGAGTAGATGGAGACAGAGATAGAAATATTTGGTGGTGTAATGGCATAATATTTGTGGTGGTGCGACGGGTGAAGGTAACGACAACGTCGAAAGGGTGGCGCGAGCGACGACTATAGGAGGGTGGTGTGGCATAAAGAGGAATGAGGAATCGGTCCATGATGGGGGCTTTTTCTTGTTTATGGTGTGCGATTTCTGGTGGCGATGGATGGGCCGCTCTAGGGTTAGGGCTTGCAGTTAATAGTGTCTGATGGTGGCAGCGAGATAGAGTTAGGGTTTCTCATCTAGACGTAAGGTAGAAGCGGGGCTGTAGACGACGGCTGAAGGTAACGACAACGTCGGGAGGGTGGCGATAGCGACGACTATAGGAGGGTGGTGTGGCATAAAGAGGAATGAGGAATCGGTCCATGATGGGGGCTTTTTCTTGTTTATGGTGTGCGATTTCTGGTGGCGATGGAGGGGCCGCTCTAGGGTTAGGGCTTGCAGTTAATAGTGTCCGATGGTGGCAGCAAGATAGAGTTAGGGTTTCTCATCTTGACGTAAGGTAGAAGCGGGGCTGTAGACGACAGCTGAAGGTAACGACAACATCAGGAGGGTGGCGATAGCGACGACTATAGGAGGGTGGTGGTAACGGAAGCCTATCGTAGATTGAAGAAAGTGAGGAGGTAGACGGAATAGATCTGGAAGAAGCTTTTGGAAGAAACGATGGCTGATAGTGTCTAGAGGGTATTAGGGTTTTCCACGAGAAGCTACGACCGTACGTTACAATGACACGTGTGTGTACACGTTTACATTGTAAGCTTAATAGATTGTACATGGTGTTTTAAAATGTATACCTCTTAATTTTCAAGTCACAGGCAACTTATATACTCATACTGACAAGTATAGGCAGCTAGCTGTTTTTATTTTTATGCATACAAAGAAACCTCATATGTCTTTGTGTCTCAGAATTTTCAGAATCTCTACATGAAATGGGTACCTGTTTGCTGGAGAAAACTGCAAATGATGTTGATGGTGAAACTGGTAGTATAATTGTTTCTATGTTTGTTGCTACATTTCCGCATCTGTTTTGATATTCAGTACCTAATTATAAACTTTCTGTGTGCAGAAAGCGAAATCAAAAGCATTTAGCAAACTGAGAAACAACAACTTACCAGATCCAATGAATTTGCGGAGACTGTGTGGGGGTTCATCGCAGGAGAAGTAATGCGAGAGTAAATGGAGACAGAGATAGAAATATTTGGTGGTGTAATGGCATAATATTTGTGGTGGTGCGACGGCCGAAGGTAACGACAACGTCGACAGGGTGGCGATAGCGACGACTATAGGAGGGTGGTGTGGCATAAAGAGGAATGAGGAATCGGTCCATGATGGGGGCTTTTTCTTGTTTATGGTGTGCGCTTTCTGGTGGTGATGGAGGGGCCGCTCTAGGGTTAGGGCTTGCAGTTAATAGTGTCCGATGGTGGCAGTGAGATAGAGTTAGGGTTTCTCATCTAGACGTAAGGTAGAAGCGGGGCTGTAGACGATGGTTGAAGGTAACGACAACGTCGGGAGGGTGGCGATAGCGACGACTATAGGAGGGTGGTGGTAACGGAAGCCTATCGTAGATTGAAGAAAGTGAGGAGGTAGACGGAATAGATCTGGAAGAAGCTTTTGGAAGAAACGATGGCTGATAGTGTCTAGAGGGTATTAGGGTTTTCCACGAGAAGCTACGACCGTACGTTACAATGACACGTGCGTGTACACGTTTAAATTGTAAGCTTAATAGATTGTACATGGTGTTGTAAAATGTATACCTCTTAATTTTCAAGTCACAGACAATATGTTTAATAAGATAGTTAAGATATATATATATTTTTTATTAAATTAATTATTTAGATTATTTTTAATTAAATATATCTTTTTTTTTAAATATATATTATTTTTCCGATTAAATCATTTATTATTTTTTTTCCTCTTTATTTATTTTTTGAAATATTTTTACAAATAATTTTGTGATCAGATATTTCTATTATGTGCTTTTTTATGAAATCAATTATTTTTTCGAATAAATCACTTATATTTTCAATTTTTTATTTTCGACTATTTTTTAAAGATTTTTCCAATTATATTTTGGTTAGAATTTGATAGACTAAAAATTGATTTGTATATTTATGTTTTTAAATTTATGATAAAAAAATATCATATTTTCTACTAAATACAACTTTTGTTCTCAAATAAACTATTTTTTTGTTGAAGTTTTGTTCGTTATATGTTCGTGTTTTCTGTGGCTTCTATGATTATTTTCTAAACATATGATATTATACGATTTTAAAGAAATATTTTCCAACTATCCAAATATTTATTAATTAATATCTTAATCTTAATCTTAAATATAAATACATACCAGGTTTCATATAGGTTAATCCAAAACTAACTTTTAAAATACCGAACATCCAAATCTGTAACATTTTTTACAACTTAGAATGTTATTTCATAAAAAAATAAGTGTAAAGAAATATGTCAAACATAAAAAAAAATATTAAAATGCTTGAAGAAAAGTAAGTAATAACATTGAAAAACATAATTAAAAAATTATACAAAAATTAAAAAAGATAAAAAATAAAAAAATAAAAATATATTAAAAAAGAGATAAAAAATAATATATATATATATATATATATATATATATATATATATATATATATATATATATATATATATATGGGAAGGGTTATTTGGAAAACAAAAAAACCCTAAAAATCATAAAAATGCATAAAAAAATACCTAGACATTACAAAACTTTTTTTTGAATTTTTTTATCAAAAAATCGCAGCCTTTTTGACAATTTAGCTTAAATAGAAAATAAAAAATCAATTTTTTTTTTTTTTGTAAATTTTTTTTTTTGTAAATTTTTTTTTTTCAAAATTTTTTTCAGCGATTTTATGTTAAAAGCTGCGATTTTTTGATAAAAAAATTCAAAAAAAAGTTTTGTGATCTCTAAGTATTTTTTTATGTATTTTTATGATTTTAGGGTTTTTTTGTTTTCCATAAAACCTAAACCTATATATATATATATATATATATATATATATATATATATATATATATATATATATATATATATATATATATATATATATATATATATATATATATATATAAAAACATCATTTTTGGTCCCTGTGTTTTTTTTTTCAAATCTGAAGTTTAGTCCTTAAGTTCAAAAAATTTAATAGATGGTCCTATGCTTTCAAAACTATTGATGTTTGGTCCTTAAGCCTCATTCCGTTAAGTTTTATTTTCGTCATATCACTACCATATAGACCATTTATGAAGTTTTGTCTTATTTAATATATATATATATATATATATATATATATATATATATATATATTATATATATATATATATATATATATATATATATATATATATATATATATATATATATATATATATATATATATATATATATATATATAGATAGAAAGAGAGAGAGAGAGAGAGAGAGATAAGTTCAAGTGTTTAATCTAGTTATTGTGTTATTGTATGGACAAATGTGGACCAATTATTCTTAAAGGATATTAATGTAATCTTGCAATATAATTTATATTTTCCAAGTTAATTAAACTTTGATTGATATCAATTAAATTCCTAAATATCAGGCTATTAAATATGCATTTTATCAACAAATATAACATATATATATATATATATATATATATATATATATATATATATCCATCGTATACGTTTTATTCCATTGCAGATTCATAGTTCATCATCTTCAGAGCAATTTTCTTATTCTGATATTTCGTTAATGGAGGTATGTTGTTCATGGAAGTTTTTTTTATAGTGTTGAAGTATCGTTTATCATATGCATATAAATTTTTTTATATTCATAGTTCAGAATAATAATTTATCAGATTCATCTCATATTTGTTCTTTACGATATTTCAGTGATGAAATTCATTTTTTGAATTTTATTGTTGTGTTTTTCAGAACAAAGATAATGTTGATAACAATAAGGACTTTTCTGATGACAATGATCGGAATGTCAATCAATGTCAAGTGCATAAATATCGGAAGAAAATAAGAAGATGTGGGATTTGTTTTGGTGTTGGTCATGATAGGAGGAACTGTCCTCAAGCAAGGGTCAACAGAGAGTAGATGTTTACTTCGTCAACATATTTTAGTAATTGAATAATGTTTTCAATTTAGTCTTATCGGATTTTATGGAGTTTTATTTCAGTATAATAATGATATGGATTCATGAATTATAGGAGTTTCTCCTTGTAAGTTTATGGTTTCATTCAATTAATATTAATAATTTTCATTTTGAGTTTGATTAAAATTCCATACATTTTCTTATTTATCATATGACTACAGAGATGTTGTTGTAAATGTATTTTTGTTCTCATATTTCTGTATAAAACAGTTCTTCGTAAATTGTGTTATACTTAATGTTATATGTACACATTCTGTTAGAATGTTCAAGATATAAAATACAATTCTTATTATTCGTACAGAACAAACAAAAACGTAATTCTTATTATCAAAAGTAGTAGAATGTAACTGTTGATTACAATATACATAAAAAACAAAAACACAATGCTTATTATTCTTAAAGAATAAGTGTTTCTAAATTCGTTTTACCTATTGATTAATCAAAGATTCTGTTAGAATTCTTGGGATCAAATTCTACCAGAATGCTAATCTGTATTACAATATACAGATCAAACATGAGCAAAATAAATTTACTTTTATTAATATTACATATATTTTTACAGAATAAGATTGTGGTATCATGATACCGTGGTATAAGTATGTCTATGTTAAGTTGTACGAAAATATACAGAACAAATGTGTGAAAAATAAATTTATTGTAGATCTTGTTTCAAATTTTCTCACAGAATAACACTCTTGTGATATTAATTGATTTCTTAGTATACGCGTTTATGCCATAACAAACCAGAAATCATTTGTTAATTCAATAAAAAAAATTATTATTAAAAGTCTAATTTATTAAAAGTCTAATTTAAAACGCAGGATGTGTTGAAGTCATATCTATGCAATTTATTATATCTGTGTTGGGTATTTTATGTTGCGTCATGGGCCTAGTTTTGTGTATCCGGATTGGGCCTGTCCATCCGTGATTATTGAGTAGGGTTAAGCTATAAATAGTGCATGCATGTATGCCTTAGATACGGTCGTGATTATTATTATTATTGCTTTGTAACCCTAAACACCTCTATAGTCGACGTTCTTAATCGAGCTCTTCTGAGGTGTTGAAGCTTAATCATTCGACATTAGTTAAACCATTCATGTGTTATTAATTACGTCATTTATTGTTTTTCTGCTTAGAATCTATCGATCCTACTAGAACTTTGTTCTAACAATTGGTATCAGAGCAGGAGACTGTGTGATCAATACACATTCCTTCTGTGTGAATAATTCTTTAGGGTTTCCGCTTTTATCGAATATAAAGAAGTCGTCTTCTTCCTGTCGACGGTAACTCGTGTGTTTGATAAAACCCTAATCTCAAGTTTACAGGTCTGATTCTAGCGGTTCTAAGGAAAGGCTCACCATGTCTCACGAAGATTCTCAAACTAATCCCATCAACATCTCTAACAGCATTGGATCCACTACAAGGGTTCCCATTCTTTACACTCAAGACTATGAAGTATGGGCGCATCACTTTGAAGATTACGTGGTTGGATCTGAAGATAATGGTTATCTCATCTGGGAAGCTATCACGCTTGGGCCGTTTGTTCACTTTGGAACGAACAGGACAGTGAAGACTCAAAAAGAATATAATCAGCTGGTGGCGGACGTAGATAAGATGCCACATGATGAAAAGGACAAGGTGCTATGTAATGTGAAAGCCATGAGAATGATCAGATTCGCACTGCAATCTGATACTTTTCGTTTAGTCGGTTCATTCACGACGGCTAAAGAAATCTGGGATAGGTTGAAAGAACTCTACTCAACCGATGATGATCTAGAATACTCTATTCAAACCTTGTTGCTCTCAGAATTTGGAGTTTTCGAACAGAAACCTGAAGAGAAACTGATACAAACCTTCGATCGCTTCAATCATCTCCTTAGCAAGATGATCAAGCATGGTATAGAAAGAAAATTGATCGAGCAAAAGGTAACCTTCATGAATGGTTTAAGACCAGAATAGATGGCTGTGGTTTCAACAGTGAAAGCTCACGAACAATTTAAATCATACTCACTAGCGAAACTGGTGGGTATACTTAAATCCCATGAGAATGTGGTAACCAAGGAGGCGAAGATAGTTTCGGGTGTGGGATCGTTGGCCCTTGTCTCAAAAGGCAAAAGTGTTGCAGAAGAAGAGGAGGAGTCAGATATGTCTGAGTGTGACCTTACAAGCGAAGAATATGCAATGATGGTCACCAATCCAAAGAGGTTTGCACGAAAGAAGTTCCCTGTCAATAAGAACCGAAACTGGCAAGGAAGTTACAGTTCTGAGAAGGTGAAAGAAGAAATGAATAATACCTCTCAAAAGGATGACGACAAGAAGGAAAGCAAGCTTGCAGGAGACTCTGGATTCGACTGCAATTACTTTCATGGCAAGAACCACTTTGTCAAAGATTGCATGCTAAGGAAGATGGCTGAGAAAAGGGATGGTGAAGATGATGAGGTGTACTACATGCGAAAGTTGGAAGAAATCAAGAGAAAGAAGGCAACTAATAGTTCAATGAATGCCTTGATTGTGCAGGAAAATATGGATGAAGATGAGTTCGGTGGCGTTGAAGTCTGGTCAACCGATTCTGAGGATGAGGAAGTGAGAAAGCCCACACATGGAAGAGCTTATGTGGCGAGGGATACTGGTTCGGCTGGAAAATGTTTGATGGTTACAGCTGGAAGACCAACCGAAAGTGAGCTTAAGGAGCCAAACCTGACTGAGGACAAGTGCTTTGCAGCCAAGCCCGTGAGTGAGAAGATCAACGACTGTGATCGGGTGATCAAAAAGGTACAATCCATCCTTGAATCACTTAAAGTTCCAGTAACAAATTATGAAGAAGAATTAAATGAATTAAAATTTAAATTTTCTAACTTAAGTGGTAGTCTCATTCAAACTCGCTTAGCGAACTCTAACCTAACTGACCAACTCAGCAGGGTGTCTTCAAAGAGGGAGGAGAGAAGGATGTGGATTGAGCTGAAGGAGACGGAGTTAAATAGGGCTAGGGATGAGATTATTTATTTGCAACGAGACAATTTAAACTTTTTGAAACAACAGAATGTTTTTTGCTTAATTGCTAACGCTTATATAAAAATATTGCTCAGTTGCACTTAAGTTGTGAAATAGGGAAAAAGATTCATAAGATGATCTTACCCTTCCTTGAATTTAAGGAAGATGAGGTCATCGCTGAATGTGAATCCATAATGTCCTCAGAAGAGACATCCATCGCTTATAAAATCGGACTAGACAAGATAGAGACCTTCATTGACTCTAAGGAACATAAGTGTATGCTCAAAAATCTTTTAGATGAAAATGATAGGTTAAAAATTAAGTCCGAGACCATTCAATCATTTAACTCGTCTAATGCCAAATTAATTTCAGAACATAAAATGAATATAGAAAACACGTCTGAATTTGATGAGGAAAGTGAGATGAGCGAAATCTCGGTAGAAGATGTGGTTGATTGCTCTGAATTTATGAAGAGCGAAAACGAGAATGAGAAACCCCTCATATCTGAAAACTCGGTTGAATACGCTCGTCTGTCAAAGGACAAGCCATTGAAACTCAAAGAGAAAGCAATGGTTTATCAAAAGGTTCAAACTGTGCCAAATCAGGTATATGCTGTTACAGGGGTCACTGCAAAACAAACAACAGAATTGAAAATCTTGGTCGACACAGACAATGCTGAAGGGTGCGACGATTATTTCTGGTCAGCCCCTATTGATAACGCAGACGAAACCATCGGCTTATCGGAGCAAACCTCCTGGAGGGTAAAAGGTAGATATGTTGCTGAACCCATCAACAAACCCTTGAGTTTTGACAAACCAAGCACAAGTGGAACAAAAGAGATACCTGAAGAACCAAAGAAAACACCGAATGTTCCTTCCAAGACTACCGAAACTCAAAAGGAGAAGCCAAAATCAAGCTTCAATATTCATAAATCTCAAAAACAGTTAGCTGAACAGAAACGCCAAAGAAATCAGAGATACATGAAAAATCAGAATGAGCGAAAACGATATTGGCAATCTCAAAACCCTAACTACGTTCCTTCCAAGAAAGAGTCAATTGTCAAAGAAAAGGACAAGCCAAAAGGAAAAGAAAATTTTAGTCCAAGCTCCTACTATTCCAAATCTCAGAACCGAACGTCTAGTTTCGGTTCCAACACCAGCGCTCAGAACCGAACGTCAAGTTTCGGTCACAACGTCAAGGCTAATAACCGAAAGTTGAGTTTCGGTCCTTCCTACTCCCAAAGAAAACCGAATTCAGTGAAGGACATCAAAGGAAAGGGAAAGCTTGATTCAGATTCTGATATCAATAATAAGAAAAAGTCAGCTAACCATAGGATTCAAAAGAATATTCCAAAAACATCTAACTACACACCATCTAATACACCACAATTTAAACAAGATAAAAACAAAATCAAGGTGTATACCATCAAAAGAGAAGACCAAACCACTCTAATCAAAAGAACTTATTTGGTTGATATTTCTACTGCTATTCCTTTTTCTGTAAAAGACTCACCAGGGCCCAAGAGACTTTGGGTTCCTAAATCTGTTTGAATTTGTAGGTTATTAGTGACGAGCAGTTCGATCAAGAATGGTACATAGACAGTGGTTGCTCGCGTCACATGACAGGAAGGAGGGAAGAGCTGAGGGAGTTTCGGTCCCTTAAGGATGGTGGATGTGTGAAGTATGGAAATAACTCTTATGGAACAATCAAAGGATATGGAATGATAACCAATGGAGACTTCTCGATTCGAAAAGTAGCTTATGTGGAAGGGTTGCAGCATAACCTCATCAGTGTATCACAATTGGTTGTGGGAACTGGTTTGAAGGTTTCATTCGATGATGAGGGATCATAAATAATTGAGAAGCAATCCAAAAGAGTTTTGTTGAAGTCTGAACGCAAGGGAGAGATGTATCCTTTAAATCTCAACCCAATTCAAGGAAAACCAGCAATATGCCTGCTGTCGAAGGCGAACACTGATGAAAGCTGGTTATGGCATCGACACCTATCGCACCTGAACTTCAAAGACATTAATAAGTTGGTGCTTGGTGATAATGTTCGAGGCCTTCCTCTTCTCAAGTTTGATAAGGAACACCTATGTGCAGCGTGCGAGATGGGCAAACAAAGCAGAAAGAGCCATCCTACACGTATCAATACAAAGATTGTTGAAGCTCTTGAACTTCTGCATATTGACTTACGTGGACCTTCGGCTATCGAAAGTTTCGGTGGTAGTAAGTTCATTCTTGTCATAGTAGATGATTTTTCACGCTTCACCTGGGTTTTCTTTCTTAAACAGAAATCAGACGCGACTCCCAAGTTGTAGACGTTTATCAAGCAAGTGGAAGTGCAGCTGCGAAAACTGGTGAGGAATATAAGAAGCGACAATGGGCTTGAATTCAAGAATAAAGATTTTGAGGATTTTCTGGCTGACAAGGGGATAACTCAGAACTTCTCGGCCCCCTATACACCACAACAGAATGGAATTGTTGAAAGACGAAACTGTTCTTTATGTGAGGCAGCCCAAACCATGCTAAGCTTCGCTTCTCTTCCGCTATACTTCTGGGCTGATGCAGTTGCAACCGCGTGCTATACTCAAAACCGATCCTTACTTAACAAACGGTTCTCCATCACTCCGTATGAGATTCTGAACAATCGAAAGCCCAACGTTAATTTTTCCACGTGTTCGGTTCAAGGTGCTTCTTTTTCAATTCCAAAGAAAACCGAAACAAGTTTGACGTTAAAGCCGATGAGGGAATTTTTCTTGGTTATTCACTCACGTCAAAGGCATACAGAGTTTTGAACAAACGCTCCAAACGTATTGAAGAAACATACTATGTAACCTTTGATGACAACTACATGAAGAAAGTCCAAAGAAACGAAAGTGCCTTGGGGGAAATATTTCCTGAATCCGGACAAGTCTCGGTTCCAATTTCCAACTTGTTTGAAGAGTACATAAGGCTATTTGATGAACCAAAGAAGGCTGTACACTCAGAGGCGAAAGCAGCAGACAACAAAATCGACAATCTGCAAAAGATCATTGATGAAGCTGCAAAAGAAATGGAAAATGAACCTCCTAAACCGACTGGTGGTCAACCCTCTACTGACCCTCCAAACAACAGCTCAATGTTCAAGGGGGAGGGTTCATCTGCACCAAAGACAACCGATCTGTCTTTCGAGGGGGAGAATCCAACTCCATCCCCAACCAATGGTAGTCCAATCGAGGGGGAGAATCCAACTCCAACAGAGGGGGAAAACTCTGAACCTGACAAGGGTTACACTTCGCCATTTGAGGGGGAGCCTGAAAATACAAATGACGAAGGTGATCAATCAGAACTTGAAGAAGAGGTAAATGCAGAGTTGGATCCAGCCTATGACCCTAATTACCCTCCTCTAACGAAATGGACTAAGGATCATCCGAAAGCACAAATAATTGGTGAATCATCTGAGCGATTTCTCACACGTTCTCAATTGAAAGCGAAACAAACTGCATTATTCTCTAATGTTGAATTTTGTATGTTTAATTCGTTTGTCTCCAAAGTCGAACCAAAGACGGTTAATGCTGCACTTGATCACGCTGATTGGGTACAAGCTATGCAAGATGAACTCCATGAGTTTGAACGTAATCGAGTTTGGAGGCTGATTCCCACTCCAAAGGATGCTTCAGTGGTCGGCTTAAAATGGGTCTTCAGGAATAAGTTGGACAAAGAGGGGAACGTTATACGCAATAAGGCTCGGTTGGTAGTGAAGGGATATTGCCAAGAAGAAGGGATAAATTATGAGGAGACCTTCGCTCCTGTAGCAAGGTTGGAATCAGTTAGAATCTTTCTGGCATATGATGCTCATAAAAACTTCGAAGTTTTCCAAATGGATGTGAAATGTAATTTCTTGAATGGAGAACTAGAAGAAACGGTGTATGTTGAGCAACCACCTGGGTTCGTGAACGAGAGATACCCTGATCACTGCTATGTGTTAGATAAAGTTGTATATGGTCTGAAGCAAGCACCGAGGGCCTGGTATGAAACTTTAACTCGCTTTCTTAAAATGTCGAAATTCAAGCAAGGTTCGGTTAACCCAACCTTCTTCCGAAAGAAAGAAGGCGAACATATAATGATAGTTCAGATTTATGTCGATGACATCATCTTCGGCTCCACGAATCCTAGCTTAACAGTTGAATTCAGGAAGTTGATGGAGACTAAATTTGAAATGAGCGCAATGGGTCCGATTAATTTTTTCCTTGGTTTGAATATAAGACAGGGTACAAAAGGTATTTTTATCAACCAGGAGGCCTACACGAAGAACTTGCTGGTAAAGTTCGGTATGACGGGAGACTCGAAAGTGAAGGTTCCTATGGCGTTTGGGACAAAGTTAACACCGTCTCTGGAAAAACCTGCTGTTGACGTAACACTCTATAGTCAAATGATAGGGTCTCTTATGTATCTAACAGCTAGTAGACCAGACATTATGTTTTCTGTTTGCTATTGTGCCAGGTTTCAAGCAAATCCAAGAGAACCTCACATGGTGGCAGTGAAAAATATTTTCCGTTATCTGAAGCAAACCTCATCTCTCGGTCTTTGGTATCCTGCTAGATCCGTATTCTTTGTTCAAGCCTTTTCTGACGCCGATCTTGGAGGATGTGGTTTGGATCGAAAGAGCACAACTGGTGGATGCCAATTCCTTGATGGTAAACTTGTTAGTTGGCAGTCCAAGAAGCAAACCTGTGTGTCTCTTTCAACAGCCGAAGCCGAGTACATAGCTGCAACATCCTATACCTCACAAGTGATATGGATACAAAGCCAACTAAGAGACTACGGACTGAGTATGAAGAAAATACCTCTCTATTGTGACTCTGAAAGTGCGATAAGAATATGTCACAATCCAGTGCAACACTCAAAGACAAAGCATATTGCACTGAGATACCATTTCATCAAGGACCATGTAGAAGATGGGAACGTGGAAGTACATTTTGTTCGGTCCTCTGATCAACTGGCTGACATTTTCACTAAAGCCTTACCAGAAGCAAGCTTCAATAAAATTTTACAAGGTTTGGGAATGATGGAAGCAGAGTCGGTACCGAACCCTCAAACCTCTCTCTAAAAATTAGACAAGCGAAATAGAGCGAACGCTCGGTCTATTTCGGTTCCGGATTTTTCGGGAACCGAAATGAACCGAACGCTCGGTCTATTTTGGCTCCATAATTTTCGGGAACCAAAATGAACCGAACGCTCGGTCTATTTCGGCTCTGGAATTTTAGGGAACCGAAATGAACCGAACGCTCGGCTTATTTCGCTTCATTATTTTAAGGTTTGGTTTCGGCTCTATATTTTGTAAACTCATTTCTAAGTCTTTTTCTTACTCCTTTTTCTCTTTCATTTTTTTTAAGAGTGTTTAGTGATAATTTCTTTTTGTTTATTTTTCTGTTTTTATTATTTTTCAGAAAATTCAAAAATCCAAAAATATATATATATATTTTTGTTTTGTTTGTGTGGTTTGTTTGTTTGCTTGTTCTATTTACTAGGTCCCAAGTACTTCAGTGTAACATAATTTGGAGCTAGGGCAGGTATGATTCTTTTAATATGAACTAGTTAAGTGTCCCTAGAAGCATGCTGCTGTATGTCGACCGAAGCCTCTACGACTAGGAGCAAGGCCTTAATGAATCGATCTATACCTATCGTTTCTTCCCAATCAGGCTGGTAAATCCACTCAAGTCATGAGCTACCTTACTCTTCTCAAATGAGTTAAGAGTTTTCTGCTTTGTCATGGTTATATAGCAGAGGTACTTTCGGTTCCTTAACCACCTCATTTACATTCTCCATCAACTTTCGGTTCAACTCGGTAACCCTTGAGACTCTCAGATATTACCATTGAGGTTTATGGTTGCATAAAATCTGTGTTTATGATCTTAGATACGTACACCACGTGCTAAGTGAGACCCAAAATCCAACACCAACAATGAATTGACGGGGAATATTTATGTTCAAGATCTTACTTGTTACCTAACGAAATCTCATTTTATTTTTGAGTGGTCTTTTATGAAATTGTCTAACACTAAGACATTTCTTCCCAAAAAGATCCAGTTTGTTTTTGTTTTTGAGATTTTTATAACATCTTTAGTCAACAACAAATTATATCCAACCTACTTGTTCAACAGACCACATCGGTCTCACAAGTACTTCATCCAACGTTCGGTCTTATGTTAAGAATCGATGTTCGGTTGAAGATAAGCCACCCTTAAGACTATTATTTAAAAGAAGCCTTTCGGTGTTTCTTTACAAACACGCAAGCACTTCAAGTCTCTCTTGACTTTGAAGGAAGAGATTCTTGCCCGGAATCATCTGCTTTATGTCTTATTAAAGACATCACTCACATCCTATACACGTTTTGCTTTATTTCTTTATCTTTCGCACACTTTTACACGAAAATACTTAGTGGTTTTCCAAAATTCTGGTTGATGTTCCTTATGGCTCGTTTAAAGTTTCTTTTAGGCGCAAAAATGGTTATTATCACATCTGGAGCGAAAGTGAATTTGAAAAGACGATATGTGGATAAGATTTTGGGCGCGTGAATTTGAAAGGTTCCTAAACCCACACTTGATGACGTCTATCTGGGGAAACCAATGCGAAAGAATATGAGCCGATCCTAGACCATCTAAAGAGGATGTTGGCCTCATATATCCATGAAGTAGCTGCAATGGATCAGGAGATAGCAAAAGTTTTGAAGAAGAAACCCACTGTAAAGCCAACTGCAAAACCTGGAGATGTGAATAAAATGAAGATGGGTCAAATTGATTCTAAACATCTCACGGTGATGTTCATAAGAGGCGAAGCCAACAGATTTCTTTTCGCTCTTGTTGACAAGCATGTGTTCTCAACGGACTGCTTAGAGCACATAATTAGTATCATCCATCGGTGCAAGCAGAACACTGAGGCAGACAAGAAGAACTTCACGGACATGCTTCGGTGGTATATCACTTTTCGTCATACTCTTTTGGCCATTATACCGAAGGTGTTCAAGACTATCAAGAAGTATTCTATAGCTCAACCGAACTGCGCTTTCGGCTCCATTGACGCAAAGGGGGAGATTGTTGGGTATTTTATGTTGCGTCATGGGCCTAGTTTTGTGTATCCGGATTGGGCCTGTCCATCCGTGATTATTGAGTAGGGTTACGCTATAAATAGTGCATGCATGTATGCCTTAGATACGGTCGTGATTATTATTATTGCTTTGTAACCCTAAAGACCTCTACAGTCGAAGTTCTTAATCGAGCTCTTCTGAGGTGTTGAAGCTTAATCATTCAACATTAATTAAACCATTACTGTGTTATTCATTACGTCATTTATTGTTTTTCTGCGTAGAATCTATCGATCCTACTAGAACTTTGTTCTAACAATTTCGAATTTGAATATGTCAAATATTTACAATATCATGATGAATAATACGATTTTGTGTTGATTATTATCCTTACAATCTTTCTAAAAATTTTAAAAAACCAAATATTTGATAACAATGAATACAAATATCATGCATTTTTAGTTACATATCAATTACACGGTTTCTCCTTTTTTAATATATACTGAATTGGCTCAAAGTTTGTAATATTGAATTTATTTTGCTTTCCCCAATCAACTGGTGTTCAATCGTGTTGTTACTTATCTTATGGATGATACAGTATCAGCTGGTGACGATCATATTCATGATCAACATGAATATCCTAAGGAGTATGAAGATTTCGGGTTACGGGATCATGATTCTCTACATAATGTCGAGTTTCAAATATCTGAGAGTAGCAATCTAAATTTAGGTGAATTTACTTTATAAGTTTTTTATATTTGTTAATTTGTATAATAATAATGTTGAAATTTTATATTGTTTTTTGTGATATGGCGTAACTTGCTGTTATCAAGATCACATATATGACAATTCCGAATATCATTTCGGTGATTCTAGTAATCATAACCCAGGTGATGTATTTTAAGTATTTTTTTCGTTTTTATATATATTTACGTATCCATTACACATACTATAATTAAAAGATGCAGAAAACGAATTCGAGTTCAATGATAATGAGGCAGATTATACTATAGAAGATGATAACATTGATTTTCAGAAAGGTTAGTATATGAAAAAAAAGTTTAATAAACTAGATTAATTCTTTGCCACTTTTTTAAATTTTCTTTTATGCAGAACAATCTCATGTTACACATGATTATGTTTCTCCTGGTGGATCATCGTATTGGATTCCTGTTGTTTCAGACAACATCAAACCTAAAATCAATTCAATTTTTGATTCATATACAGCAGCATTATCAATGTATTACAATTATGCATCATTAGCAGACTTTGATGTCAGGCTTGGACCATTTAGAACAACCGAATCCGGCATTACCACACAACGACATTTGCTATGCAATCGGGAAGGTAAACCAACAACCGCTAAAGTGGATACTTTGGACCCTCAACATAATAAGATTCAGAGAAGGAAAGACTCATTTACGTGCGAATGCAAAGCGAAAATTGTTTTTATTCTAGTACATGGTACTAATAATATAATGTTGCTGAATTTGTCGAACAACATAATCATAAGTTGTTTGGTAAGGACAATATGTTTTTGTCTCGTACAAAGAGGAAACTTGATTATTCACAGGAGATCTTTATTCATAACTTGTCAAAGCAAAATATTGGTGCTTCAAGAGCACATATATTGTATTCCGGACTTCAGGGTGGTTCTGACATTCGAGGTGGGTTGGTTTCTGATTTCAAGAACAGTACGAGAAATCTCAATTCTTACATAGGTGCCAGGGATGCAAAATTCCTTGTAGTGAAGATGCTGGAAAGGAAAAAATATATCCCAAGTTTTTCTTTCGATTTTAAAGTTGTTGAAAAAAATTGAATTCGATTTTTTGGGCTGACGAAACTGCAAAGTACAACTACAATGATTTTGGAGACGTTGTTTCTCTGGATGCCATATTCAGCATGAATAAGTATTTTTAAATTTTGCAATGTTTTCACATAATTTTTCTTGATTCCGATAACGCTTACCAAGTTTTATCTTTTCAAACAGATATGATATGGTTTTCGTACCTTTCACTGGGATAGATAATCATAAGAAATGTGTGGCTTTTGGTGCTGGACTTTTGAGTAGAGAAGATGCTAGTTTTTACTCTTGGCTGCTTAGAGCATTTTTGAAAGCATTCAAAAAACAACCTACGCTTGTTCTTATAGATCAAGATCCAGCTTTAAACAAGGCTGTTAATGAAGTATTTCCAATGTCATCACATAGGTTTTGTATGTGGCATATTACAAAAAAACTTCCAAACAAGGTGAATATTTTTTGTTATATTCAACACAAACTCACTATGTTTACCTTCTTAGCACATATTGTTCAATCAGAAATTAACTATTTCACAACAAAATCTATGCCACAACTACATTTCAAAACCGACTTCTGCTAGAATTTAAGATACATTCTGTTAGAATTTTAAGCGAAATTCTGTTAGAATTTATAGTTTACACCATTCATACCCTTCATTCGTTGTGCAACACAATTATATATTTTATACTAACATATATTTTTTTTCAGATAACATCGCAACTAGCCACAAACTCAGCCTTTTGAAAGCGTTTTCACTCTATAATTTGGAATTCTAAGCTGGAACCACATGATTTTGAAAAGGAATGGAAATCTTGTTTAAATGAGTTTAACATTTCAAATAACAAGTGGTTGCAAGAGATGTATGGGTTGCGTAGACGTTGGGTACCTGCATTTTTCAAGGACATACCGATGTCTGGTCTTATGAGAACTACATCATTGTCGGAAGGCCAAAATTGGTCGTTTCAGAACAATACCCTTACTGGTTCTTATCTTTTAATGTTTATGATGACATTTGAGGGTGTTATGGAACAGCAAAGGCGTAATCAAGTTGTCAACGACTTTAACACTGCTACAAAACTTCCTAGATTCATCACATCTAGTCCAATTGAACCACATGCTTCAAAGGTTTACACTCGTAAAATTTTTTATCAGGTGCAGAAAGAGATATCAGATTCTGTAACACTTGTTTCCAAATGAGTGTTACTTCTAATAATGGTGTTGACACTATTATTGTTTTGGAGAAGAAAAAGAACATAACAACAAGGCAACCATGAAGTCTTGTTGTTGATGACAAACTTGAATACCATTACGATCGTCTTACTGAGGATACCCAATACATCGTACGTTATTACTTTAACACTGCATAATTATTTTTTTTAATCACACAACAATACTTTATTACTGAAACTCATATTTTATCATACATATTCCAGGTTACACACTCAACAATAGATGGTTCATACAAATGTACCTGCATGCATTTTGAACATGTCGGTATTTTGTGTAGGCACATATTTTGTGTTTTTAAGTACTATAGTATTGAACAGATTCCTCAAGAATACATTATGAGACGGTGGCGTCGGGATGTTGTTCCAACAGAATTGCTTAAAAGGCGTTTTTCTAATTCTTTACTAGACTCTAACTCTGACATGACGGCTATTGAAATTTTTTCAAACGTAGATCGTTGTGTTTCATTTTTAAGCCATGATGCATCGAAGTTAAAGTCATACCTTGAAGAGTTGAATAAGCTGAAGAAAAAATTTGTAGATGATTATCTAGCCCCTGAGATGCCATCAAGAGAATCATTCTACAACCAGATTATAGGCGTAGAATTAACTAATGATGCTCCTGATATTGACAATCCATCAGATATTCGTAATAAGGGAACTGGCAGTCGTGGTAAGAGATTAAAATCAAAAAAAGAAATGCTGGAAAAAGTTTGTTCGAAGCCTAAGCGAAAGTGTGCTTTATGTAAACAGATGGCTAACCATGATAAACGAAATTGTCCTCTTAAAAAACGTGTCTAAGTAGTATGCTTTATATGTAGTTTTTCTTTTAATATTATATTACAGTAAAACTTTTTTGTTTCATCTTTATTTCTTTTATGCTTACAAATTTCATAGTCTTTAATAAAATTGCCATATAGTGTTATAGACTTTTGCATAATTTGTAACAATTCTTATCTACCATTAATGACTATCCTAACTTGTAACAACATAATCTTCATACATTCTACCACGATTAATATGTATCCTATATGGAAATATAACATTGAAACAAACATGGAAAATCATAATGTTCATACATTCTACCACTTGTAAAACATCACATATATCTATCAGAATATCTTGTACACATAATATTCTTGAAAAACAAAACTTACATTGTAACGCCCGTAGATCCGGGCTAGTCAATTTAGAGACGATAAACATCAAAAATGACTTTTTGATGAAAAATTATTTAGAAGGATTAATCTTAACCAAGTTTAGTATATGTCTCAAGGTTTCCGGATATATAAAGAATGCCGAAATCCGAGTTATAACGAAGAAGTTATGACCTGTCGAAGTTTCGCGACAAACCGGCACGGTGCCGAATGTCGTAAAAAGTGAGTTTTGATAAACTACTTTTTAGCCTTAGTGATCTAAACGAAAGTCGTAGTGCTCGTTAAACCGAGAGTATGTATAAAAAGAACGCCCAAATCTGACTTCCTATGAGGAAGTTATGATTTTTCGAAGTTTCAGCTTAGTAGTAGACAGCTAAAAACTCGAATTTTAGATCGAGTGATTTTTAGCCGACACGACCTAAACGAGAATCGAAGGTCTCGTCATTAGTAGTACAACGGTAAAAAGTCTGACGAAAACGGACGTCGGATGAAGAAGTTATGAATTTTTAACGGATTTCCTGTCCCGGTCTATTAAAAATAATAATATAAAAATTAAATTCAAAATTAGCCGACGAAGTCTAAACGAAAGTTGTAGAGTGTAGTTTTACCTACGCGTGCATATAAAGAACGTCAAAAACGGAGCTCGTATGCGAAAGTTATGGATTTTAGAAGTTTTGGCACGAAAACCGAGAAATTCCGCATAGGTGGCTTCGGCCACGTCACCTTCGCTGAATGAGTGCCACGTGTCCAAAATCGGTGAGTCATGCGAGCCACGTGTCCGAATTGCTGAGTCACCGAGGCCAGCTGGCGAGGCGTGTCGGTTCCGGATTCGACCAAAGTCTCGGCCCTCGCACATCCGACGCGTGTACAGTGACTCTTCGATCCGAGCTTCGCTGGTCCAATCCGAAGATGCCGCGTGTCGTCGCGTGTCCGAGCCTCGCACGAGCCACCTGGAGCCTCGCATGCGATCCACCTGCACCCCCCCCCCCCCGGTCCGAACCCTCGCCTATAAATACAAGGCATGCGAGATTGCCCGACTACTTTTAGGAAATTGGCAATTTGGCCCCTTTTTCAATATTTTGGCTATCTCGACATCCCCCGAAGCCCCGGTATCGATTATAACCCCCGGAATACGCCCCGGAGTACCCGAGAAGCCCGGGAAATTTATTTTTTGGTTTCGAGGCCCGACCCTCGCAGAGCCCGGTTTCTCAATAAAACTCCCAGTTTTATTAGAAACGATCGTTTTAGGAAACAAATTGCTGCCCGATTTTCATTAAATCAGGTGAGTGTGTAGTCACTTTCATCTTACACATAGATATGAAGTATTTTATATAAAATACGTGATATGTGTATATATGTTGTTTGTTTATTTGAGATGGATGTTGAATGAATGTTTTATACATGTTTAAAATGATTTAAAATGTATATATATTTTATCTTCAAATATGTTGGGTAAAACATGGGTAGATAAAGTATGAGGGATAGAAGTACAGTATAGATGTACGTTGGTAGCTATGAATTTAGTACAGTATAGATGTACGTTGGTAGCTACGGATTTAGTATGGTGGCAGCTATGGACTTAGTGCCTATTAGATAAACCCTGGCGACGATGTGACTTCGTGCCTATTAGATAAACCCTGGCGACTATGAGACGTAGTGCCTATTGTATAAACCCTGGAGACTATGAGACGTAGTGCCTATTAGATAAACCCTGGCGACGATGTGACTTCGTGCCTATTAGATAAACCCTGGCGACTATGAGACGTAGTGCCTATTGTATAAACCCTGGCGACTATGAGACGTAGTGCCTATTGTATAAACCCTGGCGACTATGAGACGTAGTGCCTATTAGATAAACCCTGGCGACTATGAGACGTAGTGCCTATTGTATAAACCCTGGCGACTATGAGACGTAGTGCCTATTGTATAAACCCTGGCGACTATGAGACGTAGTGCCTATTGTATAAACCTTGGCGACTATGAGACGTAGTTCCTATTGTATAAACTTTGGCGACTATGAGACGTAGTGCCTATTGTATAAACCTTGGCGACTATGAGACTTAGTGCCTATTGTATAAACCCTGGCGACTATGTGACGTAGTGCCTGTTGTAGGAACCTTGGTAGCAATGGACTTTGGATAAATTCCTTAGGTCAATCCTGAGGAATGATTGGATGAAGGATAGTCGATTCTTGATCGACGTTTGTTAGTGCTTGTAGTATAAACCTTGGGCAGCGATGGACTTCGTGCCTATTCCTTAGGATGAATCCTTAGGAATGAGTGAGATTTGATTCTTAGGGTAAATCCTTAAGAAATAAATACGATAATGGGGATTGGGTAATTGGGTTGATAGTTTGATGTTTAAGCATAATAAATTATTTATTGTGGGTTGAAAACCCTATATGCTCACCAGGCTCCCAAGCCTGACCCACTCAGTTTGTTTGTATCACAGGTATCGATACGAAGTTACTTTACACTGAGAGATTAAAAGAGATGTAGATCACTAGTGTAAGTGAGTGTAACTTTTGTTTATGCTTATGTTTCTGTATTGACGATGACATCCCAATGGTTTAAGTGAATAAAATACATTTCTTCAAAAATGATTTGATAATATAATTATCATGTTCTTATGGGAGCAAATTCCGCAACACCTTTTAAAAGGATTAATCTGATTTTATTTTAAAAAGCATAAACGAAATCGGTCTTTTCTGGCCGAGAAATTAGGGGATGTCACAGTTGGTATCAGAGCATTAGTTTAAGCGAACTAGGAATTTATAGGATTTCTAGACTTAAACTTAGAATGCTAAGTGCTGATTGTGAGATGAGTGTCTGCTATATTTTAGACACGAGCACAAATTTATTTTAGGAAAGATGCCTAAAAAGTTTTATGTGTTAAAAATTTTATGTTATAGCTATAAGGATGCCTTATATGCTATTATTTGTTCGGATCTATGGTCTGTTGCCGACCGGATCTGGAAACTTTATGTGTTTAGGATTCTAAGAGTATGACTACGATATTAGAACTAGCATGTAAACGTTTCAAAGTGATGAGGAGATTTATACATCTATCGTAAATAAAGCTTTCCTATCTTAAATTCTCGCCCAGTACACCGAACGTCTGCTTGGGTGTACAAAACGTTATGGTGAAGACTCGTAGAGAATTGAGTAGATGGAGGAAATGAAAAGCTTATGATAGTGAATGATACCTATCAGAAGATATCATAAAATGCCCATCTTAAAATCATAAAATGCCCATCTTAAAATCATAAAATGCCCATCTTAAAATCGACGCCTTCCACGTTTCTGCTTCTCCCTGATTTCCTTCACTTCATTCATCATAGCCAATATCTCCAATGGATCGAGCCTCTCATACGCTTCTGCATCTTTCTCCAACATACTTTTATGTATGTTGTACTCCGATTTCATAAGCTTTGCCATGTATTTGATTCGTAGATTATTTAATGCAAGTAAATCACTCTGTTTTTTTCCTGTAAAACCGCAATCCCAACGCCCTTCATTTTCCCCCATATATGACTCCATATGCCTCATAAGATATACTCCACAGTCTGATCCTTCTTTCTCTACTTTCCATGTCATTTTCATTACACGAGATTTAATCTTGTTGAAAGCTGTTGACTTTTGGTAATTCTCTGTTTTTAAATAGTTCCCAAGCAACTTTTTCTGCGATACAATACAATCATTTTACAATTCAATACCGAACTCATGTTTTTTAAATCTTTCAAAAAATAAAGCTTAAACATACCACATGAACGGGTTTTATTCCATAGATTTCCTCAACAGAACCATTTCGGGTCACATGGTCTATAATGTAGTATGTTGGAACCCTTAAATCAAAGCATATCAGATAATATTTGCTTTTATCAACTATTGGGAAGAAAATCTGTTACAAAACACATAGTAGTCCAATAAGCTAGTTTTGTATGTTAGGGTTGTAATTAATAAAAAACAATGTTTAATTAAATCACCAGTCCAATATCCTTCAGCTTTTCCTGTTTTGGTAGACTTTTAAGGTTGAGTTTCAACATCGAATCAAATAATTTTTGAGTTCTTTCAGGTGACAATGATCCACCCAATATCTCTTCTGCCTGTACAGATTAATAAACCAATCAATAAAACACATATTATTGGACTGGAACTAAATTTAATTTAAATACCTACCAAAAAATTTGTGTCAAAGAAAACTCTAGATACTGATCCTACATCCCTGAGTTCCTCCATTCTGTTGAGTAATGATGACCAACAGTCAATGATTATCGCATGAATAAACGTGTTGCTTTTAAAATGATATGTGAATCCTTGATGCAACACATGCCCGCTACCAATGTTCCATATTTCTTCCCTGCTCGACAATTATAAAATGATCAATTTTATAACACCACATTTTAAAAGCAAACCACTAAATTGTATTATTTAACTTACCCATAATCTCTTTTTGATGCAAAAACTGAATTGTATAACGACATTTCATCCTTCTTCACCTTGTCACTCATTCTAACAATCCTTTCAACAAAAGGTGATTTTCCATATACAGGTACCTTTTGATTTCTTTTTCCCATTTTTCCATTGTCATCATCTTCCTCACATACCTCAACTGTTTCCAAGATTTTCTTTCCTCTTTTTTTTTCTTTTTTATAACTTTCCAACACAGCCTCATCTGTCATTTTAATTGCTGTTGCCAACACTTCAGGATGCTCCAAGAATTGTGAACATGTTAGATTATCTGTATTATCTACCTTATCCATATTAGGTGTACTGAAACCTCCACCATCATCCTTCTTTTCCCCATGAACTACCAATCCTCTAACTGGAGAGAATCCTGCTTCTTTACCACCATCTGCCTCTCCTTTGTTACTATGACCATCAAAACTAGCTTCATTATCTTTCATTCCTCCAGTCTCTGCAGTATTCACTTCTTTGAACAATTTTTTTTTCACACCACTCCTTCAAGATCAAGCTGTCTGGGAATTTCTCAATTCCATGTTTTAGAGCTTTTTCAATATTCTTCTTTTCGGACAATATTACTCCATAGCTATGCTCGATAACAGCCACGTATGCCTGTAAGTTTTATATTAACATATCATTATTAATATTCTAAAACCATTAATGTTCCACTTTCCAAATAACTCAATAACTATAAATCAAATCATACAATTTAAATTAGCCATGTATGCGTTTATGTTTCATATTAACTTATCATTTTTTACAATTCTGAAAGAAATAATGTTCCATATTCTAACAGAATTCATAGCTTACCTCCTCGTCACCATAATCCCTCATCATCCCGTCCAACATCTCATCTTCATCAACCATTCCATCATCATCACCAATATCTTCAAAGTTTTCCGGTAACTGCCTACCAAACCCCCCAGCACTAATCTCCAACTTCTCTATTTTTTCAAGTAAAGCACCCGTAACATTTCTAACAAACGGTAACCTTTTCACTATCTTCAAACCTGTGAACTTCATACTATATACATACACCAGCTACATCAAAAAGATTAAAATTCATTAATTAATTCATTATACATATTCCTGTTGTAAAGTAAAGTAAATATTTAATATAGACAACAATATTACCGTCAAAACGAGTATAGGTCCACTGTAATAGCATGTCTTATCATCTCTTCTCCACAGTTGTTTTCTGCTTACCAAACAATCTAGAATATACTTGCACCAATCAGTTTTAGAGAAGTCTTTTACCAAGACCAACTTATTCACAACATTAATTTGATTGGTACCACTCAAAGTTGATTCAGCAAATGTGTTAATGAAAAGGGTCAGGAAATTCAGCCTAAACATAAGACTCTCTTGCTTTGTGTTTTTGATCCTTTTCAGGTATTCTTCACCATTGAACCCTTTTTTATCATATTGCCCTTTCCATTCTTGCAGAACTTCATTATCTTTATCACAACTACTCATGCTCAGAAAGTCTTCCCCCACATTTGGTAAACCCAATATGTCATGCACTGTGTCTTTCGTAATTGTTATGACCATATTTTCCAGAACTAGACGGCTACTATCTGGATCATAGTGATCTAACAGATAGTAGTTAAGTAAACCCGGAATAGTGTCTATGTCAATATGAAGAAGTGAACCAAATCCCATTGACACAATCCCATTTTTCTGTGCGGGTGACATTACTTTCACAGCTGAACTTATCCTTCCAGGAGTCATCCTAGTTGCAAGTCTTCTATAACCTTCTGGATGGTCCTTGCTTATTTTTCTGACCTTCCTCTCCATTGTTTTGATTTTATCATTTTCATGTTCTACTTTTCCTTTTCTCTTTGGACTTTTCTTTGAATGTGCATCTTGCACTACCTTTTTCCTTTTTACAACATTTTCCTTATCTTCCATATCCACACCAATTTTAGCCTTTTCATTGTCTTTCTTTGCCCCAATAATACTCTCCATAAAAATCTCATTTAAACTTCTTGGTTTTTTCCTTTCACCACTTGCCTCCGACGATTTCTTATTGTCCTTAACAGGTGTATTTCTAGCAGAACCTTTCCTTTTCAGCCTTCCTACACTTGTGCTGTCAATTTGTATTGTGTCTTTTTTATCTTTGTTAACATCTGTTGTATCATACAAACACAATTACTAATCGTCTAATACAACTTCAATAGAATAATAAACTCTATATTAGCCATATCAGAATCATATAGTTGAACTCATTAATTACAAGCACTTATGATCTAACCTGACTTCCCAGATTCTACATTGTTCTTTCCATGTTCTGATCTTGAAGTTGTTTTCCTTTGTTTCTTTGTTTTGCTTGATCCAACAATATTCATATCATTTGGCCCACTTCCGACACCTTCTGCTTCATTAATTAACAAGAAATACATATTGGCTATCAACATTTTCTAACATTTTTGTTATTTTCCTTCATCAACCAAAAAAAATAAATCTACCTGTAGGTTGAGTACTAATATTCTCTTTAACGGGTGTTGATCTGGTACGGTAGTTCCTTCTCACATTTGTTTGGCTTGTAGTATCAACATTAATTGGGACTGGCTCAGCTTCTGCAACAACTAATGAAATGAATGATTAAAGTCGATTAATAATAGTTTTCAATGTAACCAGCCATACTTCATTACCTATAAAAACTAAAAGTATTATATAAGTTTTCATTCTGTAAGAACGAGACACACAAATCCAAAACCTGTTTCTACCAGAATTAAAACCAAATAGTAAATACAAATAAATTAAATCATCAAACATCACAGTAATAAAAACATATACATTTACTTAATAGCAATCTCTAAATTAACCGGTCACAATCCAATTCAGTAAGCATGTAAACACATACCTTTACAATGATTCTATTAGAATTTTAATTCTTGGGATCAAATTCTACCAGAATGTTAATAAGTATAATGTACACACATACACTTCTGTTACAATGATTCTATCGGAATTTTACTTCTTTTCATTCTGTAAGAATGCAACACACATAAGTATAATGTTTATATTACAATTAAAGCCAAAGCTTTGCTACAAAAAAACTAAATCATCAAAAATCACAGTAACAAACACATATACAAATACTCAATATTAATCCCCATTAGAACATTAATTTTTAAAGATTGTATGAGAATTAGATTTATTTAACCACTACATCCTCTTCTCATGTTCCATATTCTTTACGAATTTAACACATTTAATTAAACAACTAAACTGCAGCATCAAAATAATAGGAATAAAACTACAAATTATAAAAACAAAAAAACCAAATAAAATAAAACAATACAACATTATATTACAAAATTCTATCATAACATAAAGACCTTGAAAGATTTATGCATTTTTTTAAAAAAAATATCTCAAAATACTAAAAAAAATTTCAATAACAAACAAAACCTTCACACCCTGAATTACCACAACAGCAACTACATTGACTTTTTTTTACATATTTAGTATTCTGGAAGAATGCATTTCACATAAAATCAACAAACAACCTTTTAGTTCTTACAGAATATCCTCATGACTGACTTATATCACAAATACAACAACATATTTCTAAGAAAAAAATGGACAGAAACAACATCGTTTTTGGCGGTTACAAGACACAACAAAATACACAATCACAGACCATGTTCTTGAAGAATGACATTACCATATCTGTAAAGTAAAATTTTTTAATTAGTTTGTAAATCCGCAATTTCAGAAAACCCTAATGAAAAAAATACTCCATTTTTACAGACTTTTGTTTTGTGTTACTTAAACGAACTTAACAACCACATGCATCTACTTCATTGTTCAAAACCTGTTTCTATCAGAATTAAAACCAAATAGTAAATACAAATAAATTAAATCATCAAACATCACAGTAATAAAAACATATACATTTACTTAATAGCAATCTCCAAATTAACCAGTCACAATCCAATTCAGTAAGCATGTAAACACATACCCTTACAATGATTCTATTAGAATTTTAATTCTTGGGATCAAATTCTATCACAAATACAACAAATACAACAACATATTTCTAAGAAAAAAAATGGACAGAAACAACATCGTTTTTGGCTGTTACAAGACACAACAAAATACACAATCACAGACCCTGTTCTTGAAGAATGACATTACCATATCTGTAAAGTAAATTTTTTTAATTAGTTTGTAAATCCCCAATTTCAGAAAACCCTAATGAAAAAAATACTCCATTTTTACAAACTTTTGTTCTGTGTTACTTAAACGAACTTAACAACCACATGCATCTACTTCATTGTTCAAAAATTCCAAAAGAATGTTCTGTAATCAAACGATTACCTTAAAAAAAACCAAAAAAAAAATTACCTCTAGGCGGAGTAACGAAATCATCATTGTCTTCATCTAGATTCAAAACCGTTGCTTGTGTGTTCTTAAATTTCGATTTGAAAGAACTCGTCCTTGTATTCCTCATTGTACTGCAATTTCTTTTTTTCGAACGATCACAGTGCAATTTCTTTGAACAATCTTCAAGAATATAACACTTTATAATAAGAAAACAACAGAATCTACCGCTATTTTTGGTTGATTATAGAAGATATACATTGATTTCGTGTTCCGGGTAGTGGAATCCGGATTTATGCGAAGTTGTAGGGATTATGCGGGAAGTTATGAAAATAGAGCAGTTTCCTATTTTAATGGAGAGGACAAATGTACACATATACCCTTCCTGATCCCTTTTCTTTAAATGTGAAGACTTTTTCATTTATTGGATATCAATTTAATGATAATCATTTTCATTTAAAAATTAAATATTTCATTGGCCCACAATTAGTAATACAATAACACAAAAAATAGTGTTAACAAAATAACCTAAGCCTATATATATATATATATATATATATATATATATATATATATATATATATATATATATATATATATATATATATATATATATATATATATCCTAAACACATTTGTGTTTCCTCTATGCTTCATATTCGCTATGTTTCAATGATAATACAATCCTTTTTCCATATTCTTTTATGATTTTATCTTCTAACTAAATTTAAAGCCGTTAATGAACAATTGAAATCGATTAAACCGTTTAAAGAATTGTTTCTTAAACTCATGGAAGAAATTGAGTGTGAATTTCACAAAGATGGAGGAATTCCTCCCGACAGATTGTTTAAATGGGTTGAGAAATAACTTAAATTTAAAAAGCTATAGAAGAAATCAGGTATATTTACTAATAGCATGTTGGATGAAACATTCAAACAAACCAGATCGGAGGAATCACCTATTTTGCTGATGGTGATGAACATGTTATCATGAAGAATTATTTCCCGCTGTCTTGGTAACCTTGTAATATCTCGATTTTCAAGTATTTATCTTTTAACCCCCTTAGTATGAAAATTGTCTGCATTTTGGCCATTAGTGGCATTTTGGTGATTTTGGCTAAAGACTTAGTACGTTGGGCGTACTTGGACAGAGCTTAGTATGTTGGGCGTACTCCATGTATGCAGGGCGTACATGGTGGATCCTCAAACCCTAATTTTTAGGGTTTGGTACATATATATACAACATTAACTCCTCATTTCTCATTCACCCTTCAGCCTCCACTTGCCATTTCGCCCATCTAGAACCCTAATCCTCCTTGAGAGTGTTCTTGAAATTTTGTGGGTATTTTTGGTGACTAAGAAGGAAGGAGAAGAACAGAGGACCACCTTGGAATAGTGAGGCACTTTAGATCCAGAATCTCATCACCAATTGGTATCATTTTAAGGTAAAAATCACTGAACTTGATGATAATTTGTTTAAGATCTTGTTAGCTTTGAAGTTGTAAACATTTTGGTCCCATTAGCTTGGCTTTATGAGTATGGGTTACTCTAAGTCATTTGATCCGTTCTTTTAGACATTTTGGAGTGTTGTGATGCATAAAAATATGATCTTGAGTGTTGTGTGTAACCCATGCATGTGATAAATGGTCTTATTGGGTTAAGAACTTAGGGTTTTGGACATTAATCACTTTATAGCCATGCAAAGTCATAAAGTTGGAAACTTTATGACTTAGGACATCATTTTGGGCTTGGATCAGAGTTTTGGACGCAAGGGCTTAATGGAATAAGCTATTTGTAACACTCGGTTTCGAATCGTTTCATTATTCGGGGTCGTAGCCCAATTATCGTAAAGCTTAGGTCCTTGGGGAAGCAGGGTGTTGGCCCTTTTTGGATGGGGGAGTTATAGATTAAGTGACCCGAGTGTCCGTTTATGTTTCGGAGCCCAAGGGTATAATCGTAATTTGATAACTCGGTCCTTTATGAATTTTGGGTTTTGTTCGGGAAGTTCTTAGGAAAAGGTGAGTTGATAGAAGTGTAGGGATTCTCGTCACCTTTCCGTGGATATAAAGTTCGTTGGAAACGGACTTAAGACGAAGGAGTTATGGCCAATTGAAGATCATGGGTTTTGGAGCATGGTCGAGTACACGGGGAGTACTCACTATGTACGTTGGCCGTAATGGGTTAAGGCATTGCGCATGGTTCATGAGTACGCCGGGCGTACTAAGGGGTACACGAGGCGTACTCCCTTCAGTAAAAAAACCCTATTTTTTCAAGTGTACCCTTTATAAGCCACTTGTTTGCCTCTTTTGATCATTTCCTAGTCTGCCTCCATACCCTAAAAACCCTAATTCATTCCTTAGCCTATGTTTGGTGATTTTAAGCTCTTGTGAAGCTTTTGTGTAAGATTTTGTACATCTAGAGGAGGAACGTGAAACTTGAAGACTTGTTTTTTGGAGGAGGGCTTTGAGATCCAGCATTATCATCCTCTTTTGGTGGCTTGGAAGGTATAAAGTTCAAACCTTTCCATTTCATTTCATAGATATACTTCATGGCCTATTTTTGGTCATTTTGGTCCTTTTGGTTGGTGATTGGGAGCTAGAATCGTTTTTGGAGCTCAATCTGATCGATTTGGGTATATTATGGGTTCTTTGGGCATAAAGGTGAAAAATTTATGGTGGTTTTGGTCCCATGCATGTATTAAGTCAATTACTAAGCTCCTTTGAGCTCTAGAGTCCCATATAGCCATGCATGCACATGAAGTTGGCAACTTTATGTGATTAACCACCTTGTGGAAGTCAAATATGAGTTTGTATCAAAGTCTTAATGGATTAAGTGATGAATTGGAAAGTTGGTCATGATTGGTGAGTACGCTGGGGGTACAAGTTTGTATGCTGCGCGTACAAGCCTTTCATGTAGTACACTGAGCGTACAAGCTGGGTACGCTCCGCGTACTTAGCAGACTTGGGTTTCTTTGTTTTGGCCTGGGTTGTTGGATTTCAAAAGTGTTATATTGCCAAAATGGTCCTGCCCTCTGTTGTTTCATGTCTGGCCCCTGTCTGTAAATAGTGGTTGAAAAGTATTGTTTAACACTTATAAAAGCAATATCTCTCATAAATAGTCGCGATAAATATTAGACTAAAATCTAATGGTAATAATACTAGATCTCGTCGAAAGAAATAATATTGTTAGAAGCGAAGCGTTGTCCGAGTTCAGAATCACCACTTTAACAAGTGAGTGCATACTTAATTTCATCTTACACATAGATATGAAGTATTTAATATAAATTACGTGCTATATGTACATAATATATGTGTTCTTGATATCTATGCTGGATGAACGATTTATACATGTTTTAAATGATTTACACTATATATGTATTTTATATCTACGAAAATGTTGGGTAAAACATGGGTAGATGAAATAGTTGATGTGTGGAGAAATAAAGTGATGAGAGGCCTTGATGTTTACGATGATCCAGTCATCTAGCGAAGCATAGATGATGACCACATACTATTCTAGATAGTCGAGTGGAACGTTGATACGTGTTGATTGTACTCGTTTTAATCCTACTAATTTAGACATAGAAACAAACACACGGAAGGCAGTGTACCTATCGATTAGCAGTTTAGTTCAGGCAAGTAGGGTATTGAACACAGGGAACGGTAAACAATTAAAATTAATACTAATATCATCTAAATAAAACAATATTTAAAAGAGGTTTTCTCTAGTTTTGCAAGACTAGAAACTTAATCAATTACTAAACAATTAAACATAGGACAATTAACAACTAAAAGAGAAACAAAAGACAATTAGATTAAATAAGATAAAAGAGACTTTCGTTTAGATTTGATTCACTTATTCCAATGGTTGATTTCGTGGCAAGTGCAATGGATTAATATATCAATGGTTACCGATTTCTAATATTATTAGGTTCTTGTTCACTATTACTAATCGTTTAACAAACAAGTTAATTCAAACAGTGGCCAGTTGATTAAACTAGCAGGTTTCTTAGTGTTCAGTTCGAATCAAATAAGAATTGTAATATTAGTTAACAATTGGTTGATTCAATTAACTCATATGCGGTTGGTCATCACACATGCTCACACATTAACTTACTTATTTTCTAGTTAACCGTAGGTTATGTTCACAACACCAGGCATACAATCTTGTTTTCACAAAACTATAAGATTCAAGCAATCAAGAAGATGTTCATGCAACTCAATATACTTACTTATTAACAGAAAATAATTATCATTAACATATAAGGATCTTTTAACAAGCTTAACAAGATAAATAACCAAATCAATATAATCCAAATCCATTAATCAAACCATATTCATAACATCATCTAGTTTAAACAGAAGTATGGAGTTTAGCCCATAACTTCAGCAAATAACATCATGAAAACGAAATTCATCAATGTAGACATAATGTAAACAAGATAATTAAGTAATGTACTAATGATTTTGCCTTTAGATCTCTTCAATTCCAAGCGAAAGTTAGGGTTTCGAATGAAAACGATCTATATACAGATTCTGAGAACCTCTCTGGCCTCCAAAAGTCGCTAAAAGGCTCCAGCGAAAGTTAGGGTTTCGAATGAAAACGATCTATATATAGATTCTGAAAAACAGAGCAACTCGTCGAGTTTTATGAACCAACTCGCCGAGTTTTTTACTTAATTCGCGTGTACGGCAAGGCACTATTTTGTCGAGAATCTTCTAAGCTACTCGTCGATTTGATGGACAAACTCGCCGAGTTCTTCATTTTTGCCTTCTTTCTTCAAAATCTAATTTCTAAGCTTCCAATTGCTAAATCTTCTTCCTTTTCCATCCGATCATGTCTTTGTTGCTGAAAATGAAAATTTAAACTAATTAAGCACCTTTTGTTCATTATTTAATATAAAATCAACATAAAGTATTAAGATAATGCATGAATTTTATGATTAAATATGCCCATATAAAAATACCCCACACTTACTTTTGCTTGCCCCCAAGCAAAACTGAATTTTAGCACACCAATATCACATAAGACAATCCCAATCAAACCCAGCCATTATGCCAAGACCGCAACACATGCATTTGTGTCTAAATTTTTCATAAGGACCCCCCTAATCCTAAATACTAACAATCATCATAAACACTCACCCACTTCTTTTGAACAATGCTCATTTTATGCATCCCTCCAAATCCATCCGCAGAAAACTTTCTTAACCTCAAGGAATATTTGGTTAAACCCCCAAGCATACACATGGAAAAATAAAATAGATAAGAAAATTACAATAAAAATAAAATACTTGATAACTTTATGACTTTTTGCCTTGAATATTTGATACTTTGTAGCTCTTCCTCATGTCTTCATACTTGTAGATTCTTTCAAACATTTCGACACTCTTTTTGTTTTCAACCGCACTTTTTTCACTCCAATCTAAAAACCTAGAAAAGCATATGCTTACGCAAGGGGATTTAACTTCATCCTTTATTGATTAAAGTCATTAGTCTCATGTGCAATGACTACTTAAGATTTCCTGGATACATTTCAAGTACACAATGCTAAACATGTTGTGTCCCTCAAACTAAGCAAGGTTGTGTTTTTGTCCCATGATTTCACTAGAATAAAGGGGGCCACAAATGCACTATAACATATATTGACTCAACTAAACATTTAGGTCCTCAAGGAATCATCAAACACAATACTAGCATGGAATCCTAATTGCTTTTACCATGATTTTCTAATTTAACCCTAGCAATTTTTATGCATTTTTAAAAAAAAAAATTAAACCTAGGATTCTAATTTGACTAATGTAACCAAGCCCCTACCCCACACTTAATTCATGCAATGTCCCCATTGCATGTTATGCATGATAAAGAACATAAAAGTACAGAGAGAATTAGAACAGACTCCCCTGGGATAGAAGTTGCAAGGTTGGTATTCTTCTTTTTAAGCTCCAACTACAACTGATTTTGGCATGGGAACAACTCATCCACGCCTTGGGTGTCAAACGTCTCGTGTGGTTGACAGCTCTATCTATACTGGAAAAAGCTTCTTGGAAAACTTCAAAAATGGACTTCAAAAATATAGCCAATGCCTGCCTTGAATGGAATCAAATTGAAATCTAGAAAGAAATATGACTGAGCAACTCGCCGAGTTATAAGTGAAGACTCGTCGAGTTGAATCTTGACTCGGGCAAAAAACGCGAAATTCCTCTGGAAATCGTTGAGTATCAGATGTGCACTCGACGAGTTTAAGGTGCTGAACATGAATTTTATTCTTTCTGCTTCAGTTCGGATTTTGTGGTCAAAGAGGGTATTAAGGTAATACACCTCCTTATATTTTTCAGTGATGAGACTCCCTTTTAACCATTATAAACACCAGACTCAAAGTATCACTCAAATCTTCAATTCTTCTCATTAACGAATCGACTCCTCACTTTAATTCCCTCACGCTTTAATTATTAGATCATCTCTCACCCTAAATTCTGCAAAATCAAAAACACAAAACTACATAATAACAAAGGCAAAACCAACAATAAAATTTAAGTTCCTACTTAATCCTAATTACTACAAGTTTTAAAAACCAACAAACCAAACAAATAAAAACACACAAAAGAAAAAAAAAATTGTCTCAACCACTTAAAAATAAATCAAATAAAAAGGATAATCACTCATCATCTTCGTCTCCTACTCCGACTCCGCTTCCTCTCGCTCCACCTTGTTTTGCTCTCCAACGGTCCTCCCAACTTTGAATATAAGGGTAGTCGGGAAAAGAATCGTTAAGTGGTATGTGCATGTGACTCATCATATACTCCAAGGTCATGTTGGTGTTATTTACACCACGGGCTAAATCGTCTTGAAATTCTCTCATTGCTAAATTGTATGGGTCCATGGGTAATTCATCTTCAACCGGAATCACCGGTGTGTCTTCGTGCACGGGTGCGGGTCGAGCCCGAACTCTTCTTCCCGGTTCCTCAGGTTCCATCACCTCGTCATCATCGGGAATAGAAAAGTTTCCTCCACCATTGTCCTCCACAATCCTTGCCCTTTTGTAGAATAGTACTAAACGGGCATATTTGTATCATTGTCAAAACGTTTCCGGCCCCTCTTTCAAATATCCCATACGACCTCGCCAACTTGGTCACTAGCATGACCCCACAAATGCTTGATGTTTTCTTATCCTTAACTCCCCCTTCCGCTAAATACTTTGCCAAACAATATGCAATATTGCAAAAAGTGTTTGGCATGAGGATGCTCCATAAGTAAAATATATCAAGGCTTGGCACTGTATCATCATCCTTCCCCATATTAATGGTGCTTGAGATGAACCTATGAATGAGTCGGTGGATCGGTGACCGTATACTACCCTCCTGCACCACCGATGGAATATAAACCCCATTTGCAATCGTTGTCCACCAATTGGCTCTGTTTACCCCGTCTGGAAATACCATATGACATTGCTCTAGAAATACACCAAACGTCTCAGTCATAACTTCCGACTGATCATACAATCCCATTCTCCAAGCCAACTAAGCAATAATACATTCCCGATACTCTCCCCTAAGACAAAAATTCAAAGTATGTGTGTCAAGTAATCGTCACCCCCCCCCCCCCCCCCGAAAGTGGACCGTTGCATAGAACTCCAAGCACAATTCCCTATAGATTGGTTCTTGCAATTGAAATAATCTCCTCCATGCGGAACATGTTATTCTAATCCCATAATTTACAAAAACTTTCATTAGATACAGATTCATCGCATCCACCAACGCAACTTCTTCCAACCATGACCAATTCACGTCATTTGCCAAATAGAACTTTGTTTATTCAATGTATCTAACTTTTTGTTCCATTCAACCTAAGTTCTTTTTGATACCACTTAAGGAAAGTTATACCAAGGGAAATCCTATTGGTCTCTTGGAATTTGTTGCCCTCTGTTACCCCTCCTCATTTTTCTGCAAAACAAACAACATAGGAGACCAAACAAACAACAAAAGACGTCAAAAATAAATTTTGAATTGAAACTGGGCTTTCTGGAAAAACAACTCGGCGAGTTCTGTGAACACTTCGAAAATTTAGATCTGATTCAAGCCAATTCGACCATATAAACTTGAAATCATTCCAGGGGTTTGTTTAGGATACCATATCATGTATTAAATCACAAGAAAAACTAGTTTAAACAACCTGATTTGCTCAAGTTCAACTCGTCGAGTAGAGATGGTTGTTTAGGATACCATATCATGTATTAAATCATTTTTTATTTTCGGTAATAAAACTCAACTCGTCGAGTAGAGATGGTTGTTGAATAGAAGTCGCGAATTAACGCTTCAACTCGTCGAGTGCACAGCTCATACTCGGCGAGTTGAAGGCTCTGAACAAAAATTTTAACTTTTTCACAAAAAAAATTCTCCACACCCCACACTCAAACCTTGCTTGTCCTCAAGCGACATTTTAAAAATATTAGAAGACTAAGAGTGAAAATCCTAACAAAATACTAAAAAAAATAAAGGAAATAAAAGACGAAAAAGGAAAAGAAAGAAAAAGGGAAAAGAAAGAAAACTCAAACGACGGGTTGCCTCCCGCAAGCGCTTCTTTTTGGAGTGTTTAAGTGGAATCCTTTCCGCTCTACGTTGTAGCGGCTTTCTCCAAATCCATGCCCTCTTCAATCTTCTCTTCGCTCAACATTCCTTCTTCATAATGTTTAATCCTATCCCCATTGACCTTGAAACTTGATCTATCCTTATTCCATAGCTCAATCACCCCATAAGGATATACATGCTTAATCTTGAAAGGCCTGGACCATCGAGTGCCCAATTTTCCCGGAAAAAGCTTTAACCGAGAATTATATAAGAGAACTTTCTGGCCAGCTTCAAATTCCTTATTCCCTTTCAGTCTTGCATCATGCTATCTTTTCGTCTTATCTTTATAAATCAATGAGTTAGTGTATGACTCGTTCCTCAATTCCTCTAAGGCATTCATTTTCAAGAGTCGATGGGCACACAACTCACTTGGTTCGAAATTGCATGTTTTTAAGGCCCAATAAGTTTTATGCTCGAGTTCCACCGGTAGATGACAGTTTTTTCCATAAACTAACCTATAGGGTGTGGTTCCAATGAGTGTCTTGAATGCAGTCTGAAATGCCCAAAGCGCGCCATCAATTTTATCCGCCCAATCTTTCCTATTACTACCCACCGATCTTTCTAGGATTTTCTTAAGTGCTCTATTTGTGATCTCGGTTTGCCCATTCGTCTGTGGATGGTATGGCGTCGAAAACCTATGGTGTACGCCATATTTTTGTAACACCTTTGCTAGTTGATCATTAGCAAAATGGGTTCCCCCATCGCTTATTAGTGCTTTTGGCACTCCAAATCTAGAAAATAGTTTTTTTTAGGAATTTCACAACTACCCGTGCATCATTAGTGGATAACGCTTGCGCTTCTGCCCGCTTGGATACATAGTCTACCACCACAAGGATGTATTTATGCCCTCTAGATGATGAGAATGGTGCCATGAAATCTTCACCCCCACGTCAAACACTTCACACACTTGGGTGTTTCTTTGTGGCATTTCATTTCTTACAGAAATATTCCCTGACCTTTGACAGGAGTCGAACATTCGCACGTAAGTGGCAACATCATTGAAGATTGTTGGCCAATAAAACCCTGCATCAAACACCTTCTTGGACGTGTATTGAACCCCATGATGTCCTCATGCCGGCCCATTGTAGCAATACTCTAGAATGTCACGAATCTCCTTTCCAAATACGCATCTTCTAATGATCCCATCTGCAAAACTTCTAAAAAGATAGGGCTCATCCCAAAAATAATATTTGATTTCTGAAAAGAGCTTTTTCTTCTGCTGGTGAGTGAGCCATTTTGGAAGAAAGTTGCATGCCAAGAAGTTTGCAATGTCAGCATACCAAGGTTCTTCCCCCATTATCATCATCAAGTAATCTTCGGGAAAGCTATCCCCAATACCCTTGTTGTCCATCTCATCCCTATCTGGATTTTCCAGTCTAGATAAACGGTCGGCTGCTACGTTCTCCATCCCTTTCTTGTCCTTGATCTCGATATCAAATTCTTGAAGTAAAAGCACCCATCGGATCAATCTAGGCTTCGCATCCTGAGTAGGAAACAAATACTTGATAGCAGAATGGTTAGTAAAAATAGTCGTTTTGGACAAAATAAGGTAGGGGCGAAATTTGTCAAAGGCATAAACCACGACCAATAATTCTTTTTCAGTAATGGTGTATTTTTCTTGGGTCGGGTTTAAGGTCTTGCTTGCGTAATAGATGGGTTGAAAGTGCTTATCAACCCTTTGACCAAGCACAACTCCTAAGGCATAGTCACTTGCATCGCACATTATCTCAAAGGGCAAGTTCCAATTCGGGGCGATAATGATCGGGGCATTAGTCAATTTTTCTTTCAAAATCTCAAAAGCTTCTAAGCATTCTTTAGAAAAATTAAAAGGGGCATCTTTTAAAAGTAGTTGAGTTAAAGGTCTAGTGATTTTAGAAATATCTTTAATAAAATGGCGGTAAAAACCCGCGCGGCCAAAAAAACTCCTAACGCCCTTCACATTGGTTGGTGGGGGTAATTTAGCAATAGTGTCAATCTTTGCTCGATCCACCTCAATCCCCGATTTGGACACTTTATGGCCTAAAACGATGCCTTTTTCACCATGAAATGACATATTTACCAATTTAAGACTAAATTGGTCTTTTTACACCTAGCAAGCATCAAATCAAGGTTAGTAAGAAAATCATTAAAAGAAGAGCCAAATGCAGAAAAACCGCCCATAAATACTTCCATGAACTTTTCCACCATGTCATGGAATAGCGCCGTCATGCATCGCTGAAAATTCATTGGCGCATTCCATAACGCAAAAGGCATGCGTCGATATGAAAATGTTCCACTTGGACAAGTGAAAGTCATATTCTCTTGATCGTTTGGGTCAATAGGAATCTGGAAATAACCTGAAAATCCATATAAGAAACAATAATAGCAATGTCCAGATAATTGCTCAAGCATTTTATCAATAAAAGGAAAAGGGAAGTGGTCTTTGCAAGTGGCATCGTTTAGCTTATGATAATCGATTCACACCCGCCAACCGGTTACTGTTCGTGTAGGTATGAGCTCCTTCTTCTCGTTCGTCACGACTGTCATCCCTCCTTTCTTTGGCACTACTTGAATTGGACTAACCCATGGGCTATCAGAAATCGAGTATATGATCCCGACATCTAAGAGCTTGACGGCTTCTTTATTGACCACCTCTTGCATGTTCGGGTTCAATCGCCTTTGATGTTACACTATCGGCTTTGCGCCTTCTTCAAGGTTAATCTCGTGTGAGCAATAAGAAGGCCTGATTCCTTTTATGTTTGTAATCTTCCACGCGATGGCATTCTTCCTTTTTTTTCAAAACCTTAACGAGGTCTTCTTTTTCAGTTGGTGTAAGGTCAGAAGCTATAATCACTGGTTTTTGATCATTCTCTTCCAGGAAAGCATATTCTAAGTGTTCCGGCAAGGTTTTCAACTCTAATTTCGTGTTTTGAACACTGAACATGTTGAGTGCATTAATGACACTCGTCAAGTTGTGGTCAGTTTTCCCGTCAGATCATGTATTTTCGTCACAACTCGCTGAGTTGAGTTTTTAGCATTTCTAGTTAATTCGTCGTATTCACTTTCTTCGAGTAACCTTTCTATCTCCTTTAGGTCTCTTTCAGTATCAAAGTCATCTTCTGAGACAAGGGTGAATTTACCCAACTTGTCTTCTTTCCATTCCTCCAATAGTTCTTCCAAAATGTCCACAGAGAAGGTCGTGTCGTCACTGAACCTAGAGTTCTTCACGGCTTGATCAACTCCAAATGTAACTGAATCATCTCCTACCCGAAGGGTAAGTGTAGATTCTCTTATGTCTACTATGGCGCAAGCAGTGTTTAGAAAGGGTATTCCAAGAATGATCGACACTTTATGGTCTTCTTCCATATCTAGCACTATGAAATCCGCAGGAAACATGAACTTATCGACTTTCACCAATAGATCCTTGCATATTCCCCTTGGAAACATTACCGTTGTGTTTGCTAGATGAATTGCCATTCGAATCGGTATCGGCTCCGAAAGGTTCAACTTTTAAAGAATGAGTATGGCATGAGGTTCACACTTCCCCTCGAATTGGCCAAGCATAACTTGTAGCTAAACCCATCTTCTTTGGCAATTTATTCAACAATGCGGTTGAACAATTCTCATTAAGGACCACCTTAGATGCCTCCTCCATCTTCTTCCTATTTGTGAGAATGTCTTTTAAGAATTTGGCATACTTGGGCATTTGTGCAACCGCCTCGATGAAAGGAATGTTAATTTGAAGGGTTTTGATGTGCTCCAGGAACTTTTGATAGTCTTCATTCTGCTTATCTTGTCTAGCTCGGCTTGGGAATGGCAATGGTGGTTGATACGGCTTAATCGGAGGGTTACTTTTCACATCAAACGAAAAACTTGTCGAGTTCTTCTCAACTCGCCGAGTTGAGTCGTCTGTTTGCGATTACAGGTTTTCTTTCTCTAATTCCTGCACTAGTTTCGGATCTTCATTTGGGATCGGGGTCAGAGGAGTGACTATTTTACCGCTCCTAGTTGTTATAATATTTATGTGTGCTCCTCTCGGGTTTTTCTCGGTGTCACTAGGAAGTCCGCCCGGTGTTCTTTCGTTGAATTGCTTGGCAAGTTGCCTAAGTTTCTTTTCAATATTAAGGATCGAAGCTTGCTGATTCCGCAATAGAGCCTATTGATCTTTCATCATGACTTGGTGCTCTTTCATCATAAGTCGTTGATCTCTTATTGCAGCATCGGATTCATCATGTTTTTTTTCAGATGCACTTGCAAAACGTACAAACATGGTCTCAAAATCCGTCTTCTTTTCTTGCACCGGTTCTTCTTTTTAATAGAAACCCCTTGCCTTTTGCCTATACTTTTTCTCCTTCTCCTTCTTGTATTCTTCATATGGTAGCCATTCCTTTTTAGGTTTCCTCCAGTCTTCATCGTAGCTATCCCCGAATAACAAACTTTCACTTTCCAGTTCCCGTTCTCGTCAAGGTCACAATATTTAGTAAGGTGAGGTCCGCTATAGTTATCACATCCTACCCGGATGGCGTGGATGGATTGGTCCATCTTTGTCATCCTACGATCCATGCTCTCTAACTTAGCCATCGTTGTCGCCATGTCATCAGAAACCGAATTCACCACTCCTTTAGTTGAGTCGTTCCTTGGGTTATGATATTCTCTAGAATTCTTAGAGAATTCTTCAATCAATTCTTTTATCACTAATGGTGCTTTCTTCATGAGTGGTCCTTGGGATTCAAGGAGCTGCCTAGTTGTCACATTCACTCCATCATAGAAGATGGAAACTTCTTGTTGAATGTTTAGGTCATTTTGAGGGCATTTTCTTATCAAACCCTTGTATCTCTCCAATGCCATGTAGAGTGATTCTCCTCCCAGTTGTTCAAAGTTGGCAATCGCTTTTTTCAATTTCGCTACTTTGGATGGTGGGCAAAACTGATCTATGAATTCTTCGCGCATCTTTTTCCATGTCGTAATGGATCCTGGAGGTAGTGATTTCAGCCAATCTTTTGTGGCTCCCTTGAATGTAACCGGTAGCATCTGAAGTAGAATAGTCTCGCGAGGCACATTTGGAATGTTGAAGTAGTTGGCTATGTCGTTGACCTCGTCGATATGTTTGTACGCGTCTTCGTGATCCTTCTCGGAGAATGGGATATCCTTCAGTTGGGCGATTATGTGACCTTTCAGCTCGAAATTGGTTGTTTTAGGAATTTCAGGTTGCACAAGTCCTAGCCCGGTACCGTCACGTATGCGCTTCTTGTACGTCCCCATGGGTATGTCTGCGATGTTGGCCATCTCTCCTTCTACCTTCCCGTCTTGAAATTTCTCTTCGGTTCCAAACCCACTCGATTCTCGATTGCTTTATCCTTCTTTTTGCGAATAATCGATTGTGGATCTTCCACAGGTGGTATAACTGAAGAATTGGAACTCCTGGTCATAAACTTCCTGAAACAAAGCAAAAATTCACGCGTAAAACGAACAAAACGAAATAAAAATGGAACTGGAAACGCGACCAACTCGTCGAGTTCAGATATGCACTCGACGAGTTTAACGCAAAAATAGAAAAAAATATAAACGAAAATTAAAACAGAAAAACTTGTAACTTTATGTGAGATAAATCTCACACAAAGGATCGATAACACTAGTTTTTATCCTACTAACTTAGACACAGAAACAAACACACGGAAGGCAGTGTACCTATCGATTAACAGTTTAGTTCAGGCAAGTAGGGTATCAAACACAGGGAACGGTACGTAATTAAAATTAATACAAATATTATCTAAATAAAACAATATTTAAAAGGGGGTTTCTCTAGTTTTGCAAGACTAGAAACTTAAGCAATTACTAAACACTTAAACAAAGGACAATTAACAACTAAAAGAGAAACAAAAGACAACTAGATTCAATAAGATAAAAGAAACTTCTGTTTAGATTCAATTCACTTATTCCTATGGTTGATTTCGTGGCAAGTGCAATGGATTAATATATCAATGGTTACCGATTTCTAATATGATTAGGTTCATGTTCATTATTACTAATTGTTTAGCAAACAAGTTAATTCAAACAGTGGCCAGTTGATTAAACTAACATGTTTCTTAGTGTTCAGTTCGAATCAAGTAAGACTTGTAATATTAGTTAACTAAATTGGTTGATTCAATTAACTCATATGTGGTTGGTCATCACACATGCTCACACATCAACTTACTTATTTTTTTAGTTAACCCTAGGTTATGTTCACAACACTAGGCATACAATCTTGTTTTCACAAAACTATAAGATTCAAGCAATCAAGAAGATATTCATGCATCTCAATATACTTAGTTATTAATAGAAAATAATTATCATCAACAGATAAGGATCTTTTAACAAGCTTAACAAGATAAATAACCAAATCAATATAATCCAAAGCCACTAATCAAACCATATGCATAAGATCATCATGTCTAAACATAAGTATGGAGTTTACCCATAACTTCAGCAAATAACATCATAAAAACGAAATTCATCAATGTAGACATAATGTAAACAAGAGAATTAAGTAAATTACTAATGATTTTGCCTTTAGATCTCTTCAATTTTAAGCCTCTAGTTGAATTTCGAAAACCACAGCTTCTAAGAACCTCTCTGGCCTCCAAAAGTCGCTAAAAGCCTCCAGCAAAAGTTAGGGTTTCGAATGAAAACGATTTATATATAGATTCTGGAAAAACAGAGCAACTCGTCGAGTTTAATGACCCAACTTGCCGAGTTTTTTACTTAATTCGCGTATACGGAAAGACACTATTTTGTCGGGAATCTTCTAAGAAACTCGTCGAGTTGATGGACAAACTCGCCGAGTTCTTCTTCATTTTAGCCTTCTTTCTTCAAAATCCAATTTCCAAGCTTCCAATTGCTAAATCCGCTTCCTTTTCCATCTGAGCATGTCTTTGTTTTTGAAAATGAAATTTTAAACTAATTAAGCACCTTTTGTTCATTATTTAAGATAAAGTCAACATAAAGTATTAAGATAATGCTGAATTTTATGATTAAATATGCCCATATCAAACGCTGGCAGGCTCGCAACCTATAGGTATTTATTTGAACTACGTGTTCACTAGGTGTACTCCATCCCCCCTCATGGTTGCCTTATTTAACATAAATTGCTGATGAATCCCCTAAGAAGTGTTGTCACCCCGATGAAAATCCTTAGGCTAGGTCCCTTATAATAGATGCTTTAGGGACGCAAAGTGAGGATAACGGGAACGGGTAATCGGGTGGAATGATTTGATGAAATTAATAAACATATTAATTATGGGTTGAAAACCCTATGTCACCAGACTCCCAAGCCTGACCCACTCAATTTCTTGTATTACAGGTAGTGGCAAAAGAGCATAGCTGTGATGACCTAATGAGAGATTATGGATTATAGGCCAGTAGAAATAATTAAATGTTGTTAGGCCTATGTTGTTTCTATTTATGCTTTTGATATCTATTAACAATGAAATCCCGAGGTTTTTAATATAATGAAATACATTCCTTCGGAAATGCTTTGATAAAATCTTTATCGTATTTTTGGGAATAAATTCCGCAACATTTTTCTTTAAAAGGATACTTTGATTTTCAAATAAAGCATAAACAAATCGGTCTTTTTTGGCCGTGAAAATGGGGATGTCACAGTTGGTATCAGAGCATTAGTTTAAGCGAACTAGGAATTTGTAGGATTTCTAGACTTAAACTTTGAATGCTAAGCGATGATTGTGAGATGAGTGTCTACTATATTTTAGACACGAGCACTAGCTTATTTTAGGGAGGATGCCTAAAATGTTGATATGTCCTAAATGCTTTATGTTATAGCTATAAGATGCCTTATATGCTATTATTTGATCGGATCTATGGTTTATTGCCGACCGGATTTGGAAACTTTATGTGTTCAGGATTCTAAACGTTTAATTGCAGAAATTAGAAACAGCATGTAACATTTCGGAGTGACAAGGAAGACTTAAACGTCTATCGTAAATAAATATCTAAATCCGCCTACTTTGGTGTATAAATCGACATGGCGAGAACCCGAAGTGGATTCGGAAACGCAAATGGAAGAAGGAATCAGCAGCCTCAACCCCAAGTGATTGAGCATGCATTGGAAGTAGCAGCTGCACCTGAGCCAATCACGACGGCAGGAGTACAAGACATGATTCGGGATATGATGGCTGAACAGAGGGAAGAGATGAGGAAAATGTTGCATAATAATAGGGATGAACCTACGATACCTGTTGAACAGCCAGAACTAAATGACGGACAGTCAGAAGAAGGGAATTACAGTAGAACCGTTGGTCAAGCTGAACCGCTAGTGGTTAGAAGGAATAACCAAGATGAAGGAATCGAGAGGAACGGATGCAAGTATAAGGACTTCACGACTTGAAAGCCATCAACTTTCACTGGGAAGGAAGATCTCATCGAAGTAATGGACTGGATCTCTGAAATGGAGCTAGCATTCATAACATGTGGTTGCAAGGGCAAGCTACAAACCACATATGCAGTGCGTCAGTTCGGAGGTGGCGCTGTTCGCTGGTGGAACACTCTGGGGAAGACCATAAGCTCCAATGAGCCACTACAACTGACGTGGGCAGAGTTTTTGGTGCACTTTAAGCACAAGTTCTTCTCGGCCCCAAACCTTCTCGAGCTAGAGAACCAATTCCTAACGTTAAAGAAGGGCAGCATGTCCATTGATGAATACGCGAATGCCTTTACAGACAAGATGGAGTTCGCTTTGCGCATCGTACCTGACGAGCTGACGAAAATCTATAAGTATACAAAGGGACGTAAATGGGATTACGCTATGCCAGTACGCCAGGCACCTATTCTTGACGCAGCTATCTGGGCTGCCAACTCTGTTGAGGAGATGATCAAGGTAAGAGCTGCCAACAAGGTTGAAGTTGGCGAAAAGAGAATGTTTGAAGGATCTTTAAGGTCCAACAAGAGAAAATTCTCGAAGTCTGGTTCGAAGAAATTTGGAGGAGGAGGAGGTGAAGCGAAGTGGTGCGAGAAGTGTAAAAAGAAGCACTTCGGGAAATGTAGCGAGGAGGTGACTTGCTACAAGTGTGGAAAGACTGGGCATTACGCTAATGAATATACATCCAACAAAAGGGTGTGCTATAGATGTAACGAAGAACGACACATTTCGAAAGACTACCCGAAGAAGAAGGAGGCAACAAGGCCTAACGTTCCACCAAGGCCGAAGGCGAGAGCTTTCTAGATGACCATCGAAGCCTCAAAGGATGCAGCAGATGTCGCTTCTAGTACCTTTCTTGTAAATGGATTGTCTGTCAATATAGTGTTTGATTCCGGAGCAAATTACTCCTTTATATCACACAAATTTGGTGGAAGACTAGCATTGCTTGCAGATAAACTTGATAATGCTCTACTTGTAGAAGTTGCCAGTGGCAAATTCATACATGTTAGCGATTGCATTAAAAACATCGTCATCGACTTGAACGGAAATGAATTCCACGAGGAGCTGTTACCCATTGAGTTGAATGGTTTCAACATCGTACTGGGAATGGATTGGCTTAGGGCCAATGATGTCGAGATACTGTACAAGAAGAAGATAGTAAGAGTAAACCCACTGGAAAAGATTCATTTATGGTGTATGGGGACAAACACAGAGTAAATTCTGGAATCGTTTCCATGATGAAATCCAGAAAACGTTTGTCCAAAGGATGCACACCATACTTGGAATTCGTAATCGATGCAAAGAAAGAGAAGAAGGAGATACAAAGAATACCAGTGGTGTGTAACTATCCGAAAGTCTTTCCCGAAGATCTTCCTGGATTGCCCCCTGATTGACAAGTAGAATTTCGGATAGACTTGTTTCCAGGATCAACACCAATAGCGAAAGCACCATACCGATTAACACCGACGGAGATGAAAGAGCTTATGACGCAACTTCAGGAGTTGTTGGACACCAGTTTCATTAGACCTAGTTCATCACCCTAGGGAGCTCGGGTGTTATTCGTAAAGAAGAAGGATGGAAGCATGAGGACGTGGATAGACTATAGGGAGATGAACAAAGCAATGGTAAAGAACAAGTATCCATTTCCAAGGATTGATGGCCTTTTTGATCAGCTACAAGGTTCGAGGTATTTCTCAAAGATCGATCTCATGTCAGGATATCATCAGTTGAAGGTAAGAGAGCAAGATATTGAGAATACCGCATTCAGAACAAGATATGGACACTACGAGTTCTTGGTCATGTCATTTGGACTAACCAATGCTCCAGTAGCATTCATGGATTTGATGAACAGGGTTTGTAAACCCTTCCTCGATAAATTTGTGACAGTGTTCATAGATGACATTCTGATCTACTCAAAGATCCAGCAGGAGCATGGCAAGCACCTGCGAGAAGTTTTAGAAGTTTTGAAAAAGGAGAAGTTGTATGCAAAGTTCTCCAAATTTGATTTTTGGATTAGAGAAGTCAAATTCTTGGGTCATGTGGTTAACCAAGAGGGAATAATGGTTGATCCAACAAAGATTGAAGCTGTGATGAAATGGGAACGACCAAAAAGTCCCACTGAGATTTGAAGCTTTCTGGGATTAGCTGGATATTACCGAAGGTTTATCCAAGGATTTTCTTCGATAGCTACTCCATTGACAACGTTGACCCATAAAGGAGCTACATATACATGTAGTGAGAAACACGAATAAGCATTCGAGAAGCTAAAGAAGAAATTGTGTGAAGCACCGATTCGTTCTTTACCTGACGGAGTTGAAGACTTCGCAGTCTATTGCGATGCATCTGGAGTTGGGTTGGGTTGTGTTCTGACCTAGAGAGATAAGGTGATAGCATATGCATCTCAACAACTGAAAGAGCACGAAAATAACTACCCCACTTATGATCTGGAATTGGCAGCGGTAGTATGCACATTAAAGATATGGAGGCATTATCTTTACGGCACGAAGTGAAAACTTTTCACTGATCATAAGAGTCTCCAGTATCTCTGTAACATCCAAAAATTCAAGACAATTTAAAACTTTTTCAACCATTCAAAACCATTAAGTTATTTCAAAGTATTTTCAAAATAGTTTAGACATCAGAGTATCCCAGAAATCAAGATCATAACAATGTAAGGAGGTGCACGATCACGCCTTCGCCTTCCCGCGATCATTTGAGGTACCTGAAACAAAATCCAAAAACTATAAGCCCGAAGCTTAGTGAGTTCCCCCAAAATACCAACACAACAAGTAACACACATATAATAACAACATACTATGGGCCCAATCAATCATTAGGTTGGAATGCCCTAGGCCCTCAACCATCGGGTTGGAATGCCAACATACTACGGGTCTAATCATCCTCAGGATGGTATATCCTCGACCCACAACCATCGGGTTGGAATGCCCACATACTATGAGTCCAATCATCCTCGAGATGGAATACTCTTGGTCCATGACCATCAGGTTGGAATGCCCTGGTATGTTGGCTCTCGCACAAAGTAGATAGGCCTCAACCCACAATCAATCAGGTGCACATATATAAGATAATCACATAACAGTCTATAGACAGACAAACCGATCTACAGATCACTAAGCATAGCAACATCCTATCTACCAGGATACTGATCTATCTGATCATAACCACATATAACATCCTATCTAGCAGGATACCGATCTAACAGTAAAGCAGGATAACAATCCAAAGGGTCGGCCTTGGTGCCTTCGACCCTTGAGTATAGTGAGGAAAACTCACCTCACAATGTCGATCAGAACTGAAATGTCCAACTCCCGGAACACGGCTCCAAACACCAACACCTATAACCACCAATGGTCCACTTCCATAAATTCCCAAATTACCAAAATACCCTCAACAGTCCAACTGGTTAACCCTTAGTCAAAGTTAAAGTCAACGGCAAGGTTAACAGTCCATGTTGACCCAACTCGTCGAGTGTAACTTACTAACTAGTCGAGTTCATTCAGAACTCAAGAAGTCTTGAAAACCCTAGTCGACTCGCCGAGTTTCTAGACAACTCGTCGAGTCCATGCAGTGTCCAAAATGTTGGGAAAAACCTTAACCAACTCGTCGAGTCATCTCACTGACTCACCGAGTCCATGTAGAGCCAAATACATGCAATCTTCATCCGACTCGTCTAGTTGACCATGCAACTCATCGAGTTCCTTCAGTCCTTTTCTTATTCAGACGCTTTTAAGCAAAACCAAAACTCCAAGTTGTAGATCTAGCCTCCTAGGGCATGGTTACCACGTAAAGTTGCAAACTTTACGTGCATGCAAGACCTTAAATGCTAAAACCAAGCTAAAAAAGAAGTTTTAGGTAAGGAGGAGGCCATAACTTGCTAAAGATTAGAACTTTATAACTATAAGGGGCTAGAGGAGTCCAGGTTTGATGTTAAAACTTCAGATCATGCCCAAAACCAGAAATAACTCCACAACAAACAAGAATTAGCCCTAAACCTTTGCATGAAGAGATATAGCTAGAGAGAAATCAAGGTAATGACTTGTTACCTTCAAGATGATGCTAAGATGAAGTAGAAATCAGATCCATAAGCTTCTCCTTGCTCCAATCTCTTTAGACTTCAAGCTCTCTTCACAAAATCCACCTTCCAAGCTTCTTAACACACAAAAATGGAGAGTAGGCGCGGTTAGGGTTTTCTAAGCTCAAGGGGGACGGTAATGGAGGCAGAGGGAAGCTAATGACCCTTTAAATAGGGTGTAAAACCCTGGAAATTAGGGTTTAGTTTTCCAGCTCCTACTCGTCGAGTTGGGGTCCTCCAACTCGTCGAGTAGACCTCCTAAATCACGCGGCTTGATCCGTTTCTACACGACGAGTTGGGGCATCCAACTCGTCGAGTAGGTCTAAGAATGTGAATATAAGCTTTAAATTTTTATACCTGGGAGTCAGGGTGTTACAATCTCTTTAATCAGAAAGAATTGAATATGAGACAACGGCGCTGGCTAGAGTTACTCAAGGATTACGACTGTGAGATACTTTACCACCCAGGTAAAGCAAATATTGTAGCTGATTCTCTAAGTCGAAAGGTAAACCTTGAAAGAAAAAGGCCAAGAGCGTTAAGAATTGAAGTTGTCTCCACAATTGTGGAAATCATTAAGAAAGCTTAGGAAGAAGCTTTAGAGAAAAATGGCCGAAAGGAAGAACGTTTAGGAAAAACGTTGGAATTCGGTACGAACGGTGAAGGATTGAAGGTATTCCAAGATAGGATTTGGGTACCTTAGATGGGAAGAATAAGGGATCTTCTGATGGAAGAAGCTCACAAGACCATGTACTCGATTCATCCCGACAGCACTAAAATGTATAGGGATCTGAAACCCTCCCACTATTGGCCGACGATGAAACTCGATGTTGCAAAGTATGTGGCGGAGTGTGTAACATGTGCGAGAGTTAAGACACAACATTAGAAACCGTATGGTAGTTTAGAACATTTGCCTGTACCCATGGGTAAATGGGAAGACATCACCATGGATTTTGTGACTAAATTGCCCAGAATGAAGAGCGGTCACGACATGATTTGGGTAGTCGTGGATCGTTTCACTAAGAGTGCACACTTCATAGCAGCCAATGAGAGACGGTCTATGGATAAGCTTGCAAATGCTTATGCGAAGGAAGTAGTAAGACCTCACGGTGTACCATTAACGATTGTATCAGATCGTGATAGTCGTTTCACATCAAGATTTTGGAGGAGTTTACAGGAGGAAATGGGTATGAAGTTGTGTTTAAGTACAACCTACCATCCGCGGACTGATGGTCAAAGCGAAAGAACTATTCAAACACTGGAAGATATGCTAAGAGCATGTACCCTGGAATTCCAAGGTAACTGGGATGAGCGCTTACCCTTGGTAGAGCTTTCCTACAACAATAGTTACCATTCGAGCATCAAGATGGAACCTTGTCAAGCTTTGTATGGACACAAGTGTCGTACGCCGTATTGTTGGCTTGAGGCCGGAGAAAAGCAGTTTATGGGCCCCGAAATAGTCCATCAGACTGCTGAAAAGCTGAAAGTAATTATAGAAAGAATGTTAGCGGCTCAAGATCGTCGAAAGAGCTATGCTGACAAAAAGCGACGACGGATGACATTCGAAGTTGGAGATTTTGTTTTGCTCAAAGTCTCACCTTATAAGGGACTTATAAGACTTGGGAAGAGAGGAAAGTTGAGTCCAAGGTTTATTGGACCATTCAAAGTTCTTAAGAGGATTGGGAACCAAGCTTACAAGCTAGAACTACCAGAAGAACTAGATGGTATTCATAACACTTTCCATGTGTGTTATTTGAGGAAATTCATGGGAGAAGTTCATGATATAATTACACTTTCGGAGCTAAGGATGGATGAAAAGAAGAGGCTAATCGAAGAGCTCGAGTCAATTATTGACCATAAGACAAAGAAGTTGTGACGCAAGATGGTCGACTTTGTGCTTGTGCAATGGAAACATACGAATGGTCCGAACCTCACCTGGGAAACAAAGAGTGACATGATGAGTCGCTACCCACATCTGTTTGCTGATGCATGATACCGGGACGGAATTATCCTAAGGGGGACAGAATTGTAACGCCCGTGTTTCTGGCTAAGCATTAGTATGATGATATAATAGTTAGGGTCAACAATTGTAACCAATTTTGAAGTAATAAAGAGGAATTATTTTAATATTATGTGAATTATGTGATTTTATGTGCATTATACTTATTTATAAGATATAATAAATTAAGAATGAAAATAAGCATAAAAAATAAAATAATAGAAAGACCCAATATCTATGAATAAAGTTGTAGTGGTCGTGATAAGGATTCCGTATATATAAAGAACGCCGAAATCCGAGTTATAACGAACAAGTTATGATATGTCGAAGTTTCGCGACAAAACCGACACGACGCTGTGTGACGTAAAAAATGAGTTTATGATAAAATACTTTTTAGCCTTAGCGACCTAAATGAAATTCGTAGTATACGTTAAACCGAGAGCGTGCATAAAAAGAACGTCCAAATCTGACTTCGTATGAGGAAGTTATGATTTTTCTAAGATTTGGCATAACATTATGAAGCCCGGAATTCAAATTTTAGATCGATCGATTTTTAGCCGATACAACCTAAATGAGAATTGAAAATCTCATTAATAGGAGCTCAACGATATAAAGACAGACAAAAACGGACATCGGATGACAAAATTATGAATTTTTAACGAACTTTACCTGTCCAGGCCTCTTAAAATATAACTTCAAAAATAAAGTCAAAATTAGCCGACAGAGTCTAAACGAAAGTTTTAGAATACATCGCCACCTACGCGTGGATATAAAGAACATTGAAAACGAAGTTCGTATGCGAAAGTTACGGAATTTAGAAGTCGGAAAGGAGCTGTTGCGAGGAGGGTGACATGGCTCGATCCGAAACCTCGCTTGCTCCCCACGGTCCTCTCCTCGGATGCTGACACGTGGCCTTTGTACACGCCACGTAACACTTCAGACGCCCTACGTACCGAGTACGCCAAGCATACACCGAAGGTACGCCCCGCGCACTCGCATCCGACCTTCTATAAATAGCATGCGAAGTTCTCTTCTTTTCCTCACACCTTAACCCTTCTCTCTCTCTCTCTCTCTCTCTCTAACCTCTCTCTAAAACCATCCCAAGCCCTAGTAACTTCTAAGTGCTAGAGGAAAGCCCCAGAGCACCAGAAGGTTTTGAAAAGAAGAGCTTTTTGGCTCGGAAGTTCTGCCCCCACAGAGCCCAGTTTCTAGCAAACCCTCTGTAAGTGAGATATGCTTACTCTACTTTAAGTATAGCTAATGTTTAAATTTATTATCAATATTAAGAACTTGTAAACAATATATATTACAAAATATGATATAAAAAGTGTTATTATCATATCTTTTAACTACTCGCGGTACGGGGAATCCGGTTTGAAGGGCCGCCTGGGTTGTTGGATTTCAGAAGTGCTATAATGCCAAAATGGTCCTGCCCTCCGGTGTTTCATGTCTGGCCCCTGTCTGTACATAGTGGTTGAAAATTATTGTTTAACACTTATAAAAGCAATGTTGAGAGAAAAACTTGAGACACACTTGAACAAACGTTAGAACAAGTATAGTTGCGGAATAGTTTATCTCAAAGGATCTAAAAGCTCAACAATAATAATAAGTTAATGAGTTAGATAATTAGAGAGTTAGTTGCAGAAATGTAAGGAAACGTAAATGACAGCAGGTGTTATATCAAGTATACACATAAGTTGATTCTTAACAAGGAATGCATTCAGACAAAGTTAGTAAGTGAGATCAAACTTAGTGATTAAGTCACGAATGACTTGCTCCAAAGAGAGATAATGTTCAGTTATATTCAAGTGAACTTTGAGAGTAAGAAGTAGATAGTAATAGCACAAGATATGAGATTCAAGATGTGTAATCAGAGAGATGTAAGAGATGTATATTGAATAAGAAAGATTGAGCTCTATATATAGAGACTCAAATATTACATCGGTTCAACTATCTATGCGTAGCCATGCAAGGCATACTGGACAATAGAAAGTACTCTAACAAAAGTAGATAATGAGCTAAACTAAGAAATCTAGATAGTGAACTGCGGTTGATGATGACTTCGGATGAGGATGCTGAACTGAGATGACTGCAGATCTTTGAAGGCTGCGGTAGACCAAGTTTAAGAGGGTCACTTTTATGATTCAACAATTTCCCCCTAAGTGACCTCTTTAACTTCTCTTTAGTTATCAAGTTTGAGGAACTTGATGAGAATCCACCAAAACTTTCTGACATTCTCCAACCATGTGATCCTCCTTAAAATTTCGAACTTGACTTCGGCAGTTGTGTGTTTTGACTTTTGAACTGCGGTCCGACAAATTTCAATTTGCTTCCTTGTGAGACGATTCATGGCAGTCATAGGAATGAAGTATTTGGTTTCATTGAGCTTTCGCTTAAAAATGACTCCAATATGAGGGAAGTTTGTTGCACCCAGGGATATTTCTTGATAACCTTCAGTAAGCATCGGTGCAGGGTCAAGTGGTGGTAGATCGAACTTTTTGGCCAGGGCAGGGTGAATGTCTGCATCAATTTTTGCGAAGTCACAGACAGTTTCCCTTAGAAATGAGCTTACCCTTTCAAATGCTATCTTCATCTTAGGATACTTTTCAGATTTGTTTTGGAACACCTTTGCTATCAGGAACACTTTTTCTGGATTCATGCATGGGAAGTCAGCTTGGGTGCGGACGGAGTCCTGATTCCTTCTTGTAAGAGTATACTGGATAAAGTCAGCTTTCATGAATTTCCAGGGCTTAAAGTTCGTGGTTGCGGATGGTCTATCATTAGACCAGATTTTCTCTATTGAAGAAGCATGTTTGGCATAAAATCGATTGAGTCTTTCGAATTCCATGGGCAGTCTCTTGTGATCAGGTAAGCTACGGTCAAACTGCTCAAATACAGTGAAGTATTTAGCATTGGGGGAGATTGGAACATCCCAGTAACCGTCAGAAGGGGGTTCGGCAAAGGTATGATAGGGTTTATAGTCATCATCCAGCAATCTTCGGTGGGGATTGATCCAAGAATTGACTAAGGATTCATCCATGGTGATGTCGAATCCGTTTTCTCTCCAGATAAGCTCAGCAAATTTGGCTGCTTTCCAATCAGATTTCTTCTGTTCCGTTGCGGGAGAGTCATTGGAATGTTCGGATGACATGTTGGATGCTAGGTTCTTGAAGTGGGGAGGAGTCTCCGGTCGCTCAGGAGAAGGATTAGATTCTTGAATGATTTCCTGTTGCGGTGGTGACTGATGTTGCGGTGGCGTCTGATGGCTTGGATTCTTGTGAGGAGATGGTTGCGGTAAGGGAACTTTTTCATTTATGACAGGGGGCTCCTATGTTGAGAGATGTTGTTTGAATGATGGTCTTCATCACTTCCCCCTCTTGAGGAATGCAAAACCGGAGCATCCTCAAGCCATTGCTTAAGACCATCGACTATGACACACACCTCCTGGAATTGAGCTTTGAGTACATCAGCCAGTTGCTGATTGTTTGGGATGGCGGTGTTGAAGAGTAGTCGATGAATCTCCTTGGTAAGTTGAAGAATCTCAGGACCATGAAAGTTGGAAGACAGAGAGCGTTGAAGTCTGTTGATGGTAGATTGTAGGACCGAGATGGTGGACTCATAGGTAAAATGAGTTTCATCTATCAGCTTCTGTGAGTGAGTTGACTGGTCTGCAATGGCTGTTTGAAGATCTGCCTTGATTGCGGATACCTCAGAGATGAGGCGCTCCGCAGTAGCCATAAACTGCTTATGATCAGCCTGACGACTTGTATCTAGGGATCGAATTCCCATTTCAACTTTTAACGAAATTCGCTCAGCAGCTAGGCGTTCACTAGTTTCAAGTCGTTCGATTCTTTCAATAAGTGATTGCGGTCCCGGTAGCTCTTCAGGTTGCGGTTGAGTGGGCTTAACCGCAGCAAGAATTTGATCTACTTTGGCTTGTAGACTCAGAAATTCTTTTCTGGACACAACAATCTTCTTTTTCTTCTCCTTCTCTTTCGACTTGGAGGTTGAGTGTTGAGAGCCACTCGAAGCTTCTTCCTCATCAAAAATCATTAAATCGTCATCAGAAGGGGTAGGCTGATTTACCTCATTGAGATCAAAGTCATCGAATCCGAAGGTAGGTGCGGAGCTAACTTCTATTGCGGTGCCATCATCTTGAGAATCTCTAACAGTTGGAGTTGGAGGGAGTTTTGATGTACCTTCACCACCCAGAGTGGACTGAGCATTGCGGACTGTTTCAGCCATTGTGGACATCCACTCGTGTACTTTGAGAATGGTGGTGACAGTGTTGGCATTATTAATGGCGTCTGCCCAATACTTTGCCACGGTTTCAATCTCCTGCTGTTTCTGTTGAAGCTGCTTGGTTTGTTGGTCCTTTCTTGCTTGAAATGCCCTACGGAAAGCGGCATATTTCTTGATATCGGATTCTGAGACCGGATTGTAGTGTAACCATGAATCATTTTATTCGTCACCGTCAAATCCTTGAAAACGCACCGAGGTGTCCCTCGGGTCCACGAATCCTTGCACAATGGTGCTCACCGTGCCTAAACTACCTGGAAAAGATGTAAGTAGAGTAGGATTTCCTGAGCTTCCTCGGTCTCCTTGACCCGTGGTCAAGTCTGGCCTCGGCTCAGTTCTGGCAAGGGCGGAAGAATTGCCCTGCGGTTGGGAAGGTGTTTGAAGTGTTTGGGTTACAGACAAAAGGATGGAGTTCAACTCCTCGGGTGAAAAGAAATGTAGACGGGAAGCCCTGGAGACCTTAGGGCGAGAACCAGTTCCATCCCCTTGGGAGTGAGCTGGGGGTGAGTCTCCACGTTCAGTTGAAACAGAAACACTTTCTGTGTCTGAGTGGAATTCGATGGTTGTATTGAATGGGTCTGCGGCCACCCCAAGGACTACCGGAGCCTTTTGAGAGGCTGCGGCATCAGTCCGGTCACGCATTTGGTCAGTGGGATTGGTCTTTCTTTTCTTGAGGATAGAAATGGGTTGTGCGTCATCATCAGAATCACTCATAGAGGGAGAGTGAGATTGATTTTCAGTTGATTCGTCATCTGAAGACACAGTTTGTTTGAGTTTCCTTTTCTTTGATGGTTCAGTGTGTTTGGGAGCATCTTTCTTCTTTGGGGTTCCATGTTTCTTGATGATGTTGTGGGGGCCTTGGTTGGCTGAGACTAACTGCTTGTGCCTTTTTGATACGTTGGATAGAGTGGTGGAAGATGGGACTTCGGTACTACCAGGGATGATGGGTGCGATGAAGCTTGTCCAGGTAGAGGCGGGGTAGGAAGGTATGGGTCAATACCTTCTGTAGCCTCTATGTGGTCTGTGATATCAATGGTTTCAAGTCCAAGTGTAGACAGTATGTGGACTGGTAGCCGTCGAATGGGTCCAAAAGTAGATTGATCTTTATAGGGGTTGTACCTTTTTAGATCTCTGGCGATGAAGAATTTGGCATCGTTGCCCATGCTTAGTCTTGCATCCGCATGAAGGTCTGAGATGCATAGAGACCAGAATCTTGCAAAGGTGAGCTCGGTAGGATTTTCTCTTGGACTTTCCTTGGGAATGTACTGCAAGAAGTCATCCCACAAGATCTGACCGTAGTTGACATCGTGGCCAGTAAAAATACTCCACACTAACTCTAACAGCTTGAGGCCCATATTATCAGTGCCTCCGGTTTTGCCTGAGAGGCTGCGGATCACGAAATGGCAAACAAACTGCCACACCGCAGGCAACTGATTCTTCTTGAATTCGCCTATGCCTTTCAGCTTCTTTTGGTAACCCATTTGGTAAAGTGCAGAAAGAATGTCTGCCATGCTTGGGGTGAAGACCTTTGTTGAAAGATGAACTAACAGATTGATGGCGTTGAGAAATTTTTCTTTGGTCAGAATAACCAAGGAATCGTTCACCAGATTCAGATGCACTTCTTGAAGGTTGTTGAGGGGTCGATATGCAGAGAAAGCACATTTGAAGAGGGTTGAGAGAGGTACTACATCTGTGAAAGAATCAAAAGGACCAAACAGTGTGTGATTTGACAGAAACTTGATCATCAACTTGATCGAAGCATTGTAAGAAGAATGCTCTTCGAAAACTGCCCTAAAATTGCTTGAAGCAATTGTTGGCATTTGGTTCCTTGAAGCAGAGTCTGAACCAGTTGGGTGACCAGAGGCAGATGCCTTGGAGTCTTTCTTCGAGATACCCAATTTCAACATTTTAGAAGAGTTTGAAGAACTTACAGGAAAAAAGAGTGCAAGAAGATGAAGGAGAAGAAGTTCGTCTTGAGATTTTTCAGAAAGCGTAAAACTTTCTTGGGGAAGAAGAAGAGGGTTTTATAGTGGTGGATTTGAAACTGTTATAGATTTTACCCTAAGTGAAATTGGATAAGGTAAAAACGTTTGGGTTGTTTTATTGATTAGGAAAAGTAATCTCAGCCACAGATAAGATAAGAAAAGGTTTATTTTATTTTTGAGATTTTCCAAAAAGGGGTAGAATTTAATGAAATGTCAGTCCCTAAAACATCACGTCTGAAGAACGTGTGGTGAGGGGGTTAATCCGTTGTATAAAAGGGGAAGATGTAACAGATTTGACGTTTTGGGGGTAATAGGAAGAGACAGTTTAAAAGGGATTTTATGGAAACATGTTCTTTTTGTCATCATACCCAAAATAGGTCTGACACAAGGTTTATTCAAAAAGTAGAACCGAGACAGTGATATGCTACACAAAGAATGTTTTTGAATGTTTTTCTTATTTAATGAAGGATCATTAAATAGCACACCATGTTTCAAGAATTTATGAAGTAGTTGAGAAATCAATCAATGTGATTGCGGATTGAGACTTCATTGCTGATGGATCTTTTGTCATTGCGGATGGATGGTTAGATGACTGCAGTAGAAGAACTGAGGAGAACACTTGAACAACAATTAGTAACAACAAACAATAAGGACCATTAAAAGATACATATGATATATAGTTACGGTACATGAGATATACTGCGGTACATAGAATATAATGCGGTACATAGGATATACCAAAACTATCTATCATAAATAACTTCAATTAGGACCGCAATAGAGACCAAGGATGATCTGCAGTACCTATCAATTCAAAAAGAATTGTGGGTCCAGATTCATCATTCCTAACATTTGTAAGAAACTGTTGAGTTTTATAGAGTCAAGTGCCTTTGTGAATACATCAACAATCTCTTCATGAGTATGGAAAAAAATTAGTTCAATGTTACCTTTCAGGACGTGGTCTTTGATGAAGTGATACCGTAGTTCAATATGCTTTGTCTTAGAGTGCTGAATTGGATTGTGGGAAATCGCTATTGTACTCTCGGAGTCACAATAAATTGGTATCCGCAGCATTCTGTATCCGTAGTCCATAAGTTGTGTTTTCATCCACAAGACTTGTGAACAACAGCTGGTTGCGGCCACATATTCAGCTTCTGCGGTAGACAATGATACACAATTTTGTTTTCTTGATGACCAGCTGGCAAGTCTTCCACCCAGAAATTGACATCCACCGGAGGTGCTTTTTCGATCTAGTCTGCATCCGGCATGATCCGCATCAGTGAATGCTTGTAGGCTGAAGTCATTCCCTGCGGGGTACCATAAACCAAGAGTCTTGCTGCCCTTTAAGTATCTTAGAATCTGCTTGGCTGCGGTGACAATGTCTGGTCGGCTTGCGGTGAGGTACATCAATGAGCCAATTATACCTCTATAAGTCTTGTGATCCACTGATTCGCCGGAAGGATCAGCAGATATCTTATATCCGAAGGCCATGGGGACCTTAGCCGAATAACAGTTGTCCATTGAGTATTTCTTTAATAGTTCAGTGGTGTATTTCTCCTGATGGATGAATATCCCTTGAGGGACTTGTTTCACTTGAAGTCCTAGAAAGAAGTTAATCTCTCTATTCATGCTCATCTGGAACTTGTTGGTCATGAGCTTAGCAAATTCATCCACCATTCCTTGATCAGTTGATCCGAAGATGATATCATCCACATATATTTGTACAAGCATAAGGTGATTACCATTTGCTTTTCTAAGTAAAGTGGGATCAATCACTCCTCTTTTGTATCCGGACGAGACAAGAAATTCAGAGAGAGTCTCGTACCACGCTCTTGGGGCTTGCTTTAGACCGTAGACTGCTTTTTCAAGCTTGTAGCAGTAGTCTGGGAATTCAAGACTTTCGAAGCCCGGAGGTTGCTGAATATAAACGTCCTCTTTTAATTCACCATTGAGAAAAGCACTTTTCACATCCATTTGATGTACTTTGATGTTCTTGTGAGCTGCGTATGCTAAGAAGATTCGGATGGCTTCCATTTGTGCCACCGGAGCATACGTTTCCTCATAGTCAATACCTTCAAGTTGACCATATCCCTTGGCAACTAGTCTTGCGTTGTTTCTGACGACCGCACCGGATTCATCCAACTTATTCTTGTACACCCATCTAGTACCAACAATAGTGTGACCTTACGCCTTCGGAACGAGCTGCCACACTCTATTTCTTTTGAATTCTTCTAGTTCTTCTTGCATTGCGGATATCCAGCCTGGTTCTAGTAATGCTTCTTTGATCATTCGGGGCTCGACCGAGGACATAAATGATGCGTAGTGACAGTGATCAGATAAATCCTTGGAAGATCGAGTCTGGATACCTACGGATGGGTTGCCGATGATTTGACATGGCGGGTGGTCCTTCGTCCATACGTGTAGACGGGGTTGCAGATGATCAGCAGTTGCGGTAGAGGGAATGTCTTCAATATCGGAAGACTCTCCGGTTGGAGATGGTAGTTCCCCCTGGACTTGAGAACATCCTGTTGAATTGTCTTGAATTGGAAAGGTGGGATCAGAGTTTTCTTGGGCAGATGGTGCAGGTTCCCCCTGGATTGCAGACGGGAGTTCCCCTTAAACCTGAGAAGGTTCCCCCTGGATTACGGATGGGAGCGTGATAATTCTCGAGTCTGTTCTTGTGTCAATGTTCTCTATGTTTTCATCATCCAAGTTCGAAGAAACGTTTGATGGTTGAAATCCTCTGCGAAGAGGGATTGGAGCTGCATCTTCTAGTACTGGAACCTCGATGGTTGTTGTATGGTCCGGAGTTGAGTTTTCCCCCTCAACCGGCAAGGTGGAAGTATTTAGTGATACCTTATCGGATGGTGTAGGACCAGATACATCAGCATGCTGTTGTTGAGCTTCAGGGGACACAAGAACTTTGGATAACTTGGCTGTTTCTATAGGGTCGAAGAGATCATCATAGTTTACTTCAAGTAGGTTTAGTGGACCTGAAGGGGCAGGAATATCACTTTCGAGGATTGCTGTGGTTTCGGTTGATGGAGCGGTGTTGCGGATGTGATAATCATCGAATTTGACATCGAAGCTTTCAATTATTAGCCTTGTGCGTCTAATGAGAACTCTATACGCAACTTTTTTTGTTGAGTAGCCAAGGAAGATGCCTTCATCAGACTTCGGTGCGAATTTATTAAGGTGATCTCTGTTGTTGATTACGAAACATCTACACCCAAAGATATAAAAGAATCGGACATTTGGCTTGCGGTTGTTAAGGCCCTCATAAGGAGTTTTACTGAGACGCTTGCACACAATGCTTCGGTTCTGCACAAAGCATGCTGTGGCCACTGCTTCGGCCCTAGAAGTAGAGAGGAAGGTGTACGAAGTTGAGCATAGATCTGGCTGCTTCTACCAGAGTGCGGTTCCTTCGCTCTACTACCCCATTTTGTTGCGGTGTGTAGGGAGCTGAGAAGTTGTGAGTGATGCCCTTTGAAACCAAGAAACTATTTAAGAGATGATTGGTAAACTCAGTTCCATTATCACTTCGGATGCGACGCACTGGTAGGTTGATTTGAAGTTCTATCTCCTTGATAAAATTGATGAGTGTCTGCAGTGTATCTGACTTGAGTCTAAGAAAGAAAACCCATGTGAAGCGTGTGAAGTCATCAACTATAACCAGTAAGTATTTCTTTTGATGAAGATTGGCTACGGTAGATGGACCGCAGAGATCAATGTGCAGGAGTTCCAGTGGTTCAGAAATTGAAGAATCTATCACCATTGGGTGACTTGCTTTGGATTGCTTTCCACATTCACATGCAGGACAGAGAGTATCATTGCTGAACTTGAGGATTGGAAGACCTCGGACGAGTTCTTCGGTGACCAAATTGTTGATGTATCTGAAGTTGAGATGAGCTAGCTTGCGGTGCCATAGCCAGCTGACTTCGGATACTACTTTGGATAGGAAGCATAACTGAGGTTTGCCTATGATTAGAGAGACGTTCAGAGGATACATAGTACCTTCGGATCTGGATTTGATCAGACACGTGCTCCTATCGCTTGTCATTACATAGCAAAATTGGTCATCAAATTCAACTCGATGTCCTGCCTTACATAGTTGGCCAACACTAATGAGATTGTGTTTAAGGCTTTCTACATAAGCAACCTTTTGAATAGAGAAGTTTCCCGTAGTAAGAACACCATAACCTCGGATTATCCCATTCGAATTGTTGCCGAATGTGACATTTCCACCGTTGCAAATTGGCCTGAAATCCTGAAGGTATTCTAACCTTCCGGTCATGTGCAAGGAGCAGGCACTGTCGATTAACCATTCTTCTTCTTGTTCCTCCTTGCACAAGGCCTGAGAATTACACGGTTAGTTTAGGCATCGAAACTAGTTTGGAGCCTGCGACAAAAGATGAGTTTCTGATTGATGCATGAACCGAGGTTGCAGGGACAGGTTTCGTGTCAACTTTTAAACCTAGTTCTGGCTGTTTGTGAGTTTTTGGAGTGTTGCGATTTTCAGAAAAGTTACGAGGTTTCTGAAATGAACCAGATTTGACAAGAGATGAACCATTTTGACAACTACATTGACACTGACATGCTGAAATTTTGTCTTTTGTTCTGACACCTTGTTTGGTCAGCGGTCTAAATGATGAGGTAGGCTTGTGACCGGTCTGAGTGTTAGGTAAAATATGAAAGGTTGAAAACATGTGGCTATGCATGTGAAATAAAAGAATCAAATTCAATTGTTGGACGGCTAATGTGAATGGAAGGAAATTCAACGTCAACATTTGCGGCTTTCACATTTGAGTACTATTGTTACGACGACTCAACATTTGCGGCTTTCACATTTGAGTACTATTGTTACGACGACTCAATTTCATGTGCAAATTGCGGCTCTCTCACCTATATATATGCATGTATGTTTTGCATATTTTGTGTGCAAAAACTTGAGAGAACATCAAGTGTAGAGTGTCAAGCCAATTGTAATTTTGTGAGTTTTAATAAAATTCTCTAGTTGCAGCCCGTGGACGTAGGATTTGCACCGAATCCGAACCACTTAAAATCCTTGTGTTCTTCTTGCTTTATTTTCGTGAGTTTGTGTGTGTGTGATAGTGTGTTTCCGCTGCATGTACCCGGTCCGGTTCCTAACAACTGGTATCAGAGCCAGATTAGCGAGGTTTGGAGGGTACAATCATTTTTTTTTCACGCACGAGTGTACCTGATTTGTATCTTGTTTGTCGTAATGGCTGAAGACAAGATTATAATCGAAAAGTTCAACGGTTCTGATTTTAGCTGGTGGAAAATGCAATTAGAAGCATTGCTATGTCAGAAAGACTTGGACATGGTAATCGGAGACAAACCGGAGAAAATGGAAAAAGCTTTTGAAGATGCGTGGAACTCAAAGGACAAGAAAGCCAAGGCGGTTATTACATTGTCATTGACGAAGAGCGTTGCTTTCAACATCATGAAAGAAACCACGGCGCGTGGTATGATGGAGGCTCTGTCAAATATGTATGAGAAACCATCGGCGGCTAACAAGGTGTTCTTGATGAAGGAGTTGTTCACTACAAGGATGAATGAGGAAGGCTCAGTTACGGTTCATATTAATAATCTAAATTCAATTCTGTCCAGATTATCATCTGTGGGAATTAAATTTGATAACGAGACTCAAGCATCACTGCTACTAGCTTCTCTACCTGATAGCTGGTCCGGAACAGTTACTGCTGTTACGAGTTCCGTGGGGACCAGTGGTATGACTTTTGAAGGGGTTAGAGATTTGGTTCTTGGCGAAGATATCAGACGCAAGAATCAAGGTGGATCTTCTTCTTCTGATTTATTAAATGTCGGAAAAGGTAGAGGGAATAGCAGGAGCAGTGGGAGTCGGGGAAAAAGTTCTTCTAGAACTTTGAAGAATGTGAAATGTTGGAACTGCCAAGAGGTGGGACATGTTAAGAGTCAATGTCCAAAGAAAGAATTAAACATTGCTGGTGCTGAGAGTGTGTCTGAGGATGATGCACTGATACTCAATATGGAAAGTTCTGTGGACTCTTGGGTCATGGATTCAGGGGCTTCGTTTCACGCCATGGACAACGGGGAAACGATGGTGAATCTAAAAAAAGGAGCTTTTGGAAAGGTACGGTTAGCAAATGACGAGATGCTTCAAGTAACGGGCATGGGAGATATTGATCTAGTTACTTCATTGGGAACTACATGGAGCCTGAAGAATGTCAGGGTTATTCCGGAGCTGAAGAAAAAATTGATTTCTGTTGGTCAGCTGGATAAACAAGGACTGGAAGTAAGGTTTGGTGGTGGTAAATGGAGGGTGATCAATGATAATCTAGTGATTGCTCATGGTATGAAGTGTGGGTCATTGTATATGGTTGAGGTATCTGCTAAGGGAAGTATGACCGTCCCTGTTAAGCAAGACAAAATCTGGTTCGCTAAATTTACGGCTAAGAGAGTTCATTTTGCAAACATGAATTCTGGAGCCAAGGGGATGTTAGCTGAACGAGTCAGAAATTCTAAACCATTCAGGGGATTCTGTGACAGTGGGAGCACGGGGTGTGTTTCGGGTACAGTTACAAAGAGCCGTTGGGTTTTGAAGACTAAGACTGAAAAAGTCTCTCCTGTTGAAAGTTTGCAAAGTTGGGAGAGTGTTAGTGGTCCTCGGTGTATCTCTGGATCTGGTGGAGTGTCCAAACCGGTTGAGACAGAGGATGAGTCGGTGGTGGGATTAGCCACGACTGAGTTGGAGCTAGTGGGAGCTTCAACTGTCCCTTCTAGTACTTGAAGATGAGGGGCGGCTGCAATTAGAGAAATGAGACTAAGTTTAGCTTGTTCTTAGGAACTGGAGGCTTGGAAGACTTGGTTGTTTTAAGATTACTGGAGTTGGATGACAGAGACGGACCATGTTGTTCAAACTTTCAAGTGGGAGATTGTTAGGTAAAATATGAAAGGTTGAAAACATGTGGCTATGCATGTGAAATAAAAGAATCAAATTCAATTGTTGGACGGCTAATGTGAATGGAAGGAAATTCAACGTCAACATTTGCGGCTTTCACATTTGAGTACTATTGTTACGACGACTCAACATTTGCGGCTTTCACATTTGAGTACTATTGTTACGACGACTCAATTTCATGTGCAAATTGCGGCTCTCTCACCTATATATATGCATGTATGTTTTGCATATTTTGTGTGCAAAAACTTGAGAGAACATCAAGTGTAGAGTGTCAAGCCAATTGTAATCTTGTGAGTTTTAATAAAATTCTCTAGTTGCAGCCCGTGGACGTAGGATTTGCACCGAATCCGAACCACGTAAAATCCTTGTGTTCTTCTTGCTTTATTTTCGTGAGTTTGTGTGTGTGTGATAGTGTGTTTCCGCTGCATGTACCCGGTCCGGTTCCTAACACTGAGAGTGGTAAGATCTAACATTGGTGTTGTTGGAATTTGAAAAGGTTTGTTTCGAAAAAGATTTAGCACGTGTAGATTTTTTGGACCTTTTTGTTGGGTTTGGTAAAATACCCTTCCACTTGTTAAAATTTTGATGTGATTTCAAAAGTGTTGGATTGGGTAAGATACCCTTCCATTTTGGATCATCTGAGGAATAGATTTGAAAACCATTGCTTCGAAAAGACCTTACTTTCTTTTGGGTTGTGTCAGATGAGTTTGGAATGACTGTTGAAACTGTACATTCCTTTTTGTATGTTTTCTTGATGGGAGAGTTTTTTGAAAAATAGTGCGAGAAAACAAACTTTTCTAGACTCTTAGATTTTGGAAATTTGATATGCCTTTTGTTTTTAGAAAAGATTTGTCGATTTGTGCCTCGAGATCGAATTTCCTCTTTGAAAGCCTTTGTGGCTAAGGTTTTTGGAGAACCGCAGTCATTGGTGTTCAGCTGCAGTTTCCTGGAAACCTTTGAAATTTTTTGAAAACGAGGGCTATAGTCATCCGAACTGGAAGATTTAGGGTTTTGAGAGCATTGACCCACTTCAAAGTTTTCTATGGGTAGTTCATGATGAATTGGCTGAAGAGTCACAAAGCTTTTGATTGAGGACTGCGGTAAGGATGATTTGACTACCGCATAATAAAACTGAGTTGGGACTTTTGTGGGATTTTGGTGGGACTTCTGCGGCTCATGACTACAGTGAGAGACACTGCGGTCTGAGGGCAGAGATGGGAAATCCTGTAAGACTTCGGGACTCTCTATGACAATTTCTTCATCAACAACTGATGAAGTCTGTGAATTTGGATAGATTGTGCCACAGATAGGAATTTGATCACATGTGTGACCCGAAACCTCAGGCACAATTTCCTCAATGACACAATTATTACTTAGACTATGAAGTCTACCGAAGTGTGTTCTGATGTCTTCGGGAAAAGTTTTTTCATTGACTGGGAAATGAAATTCTCGGTCCGGAGGGACATTCAGTCGATCTTTGGTAAACCGAGGTGAGGAATCCTTTGCGGTAGGATATCCATTGGACCAACCCCAATTGTATGTATTGTCCACAGTTCCATTATTCACCAAATTTTCAATAGCTTCACTTTCATTGAACAATTTTTCTATTAATAGATGTAAGCATACAATCTCACTCTGAGCTAGATCTCTTTGGTTCAAATCTATCTCTAGTTGTGTTTCACTCAACATTCTTGCATCTTTTTCTAACTCTAAGTCCTTTTCTAACATAGCCATTTTGAGTCTTTTGTTCTCCAGTCGTCCTTTTACATGAAACATCTCTTGGGACGCTATGTTCTTCTCATCTAAAGCTTTGTTATAGGCTGTAAGGACGACAGCACATGTGTCATTATGATTGTCTATGAAGGGTTGACAGTCATGCATGCTATAGTTTAGAGTTTGAATCATGAGTTTTACCTGTTCGACGATGCTTAGAGTTCCATCCTTCGCCATGTAGTAGTAGTTCTTTTCCAACTTTGTAGACCCATCGGCATCTGCAGTTGCCAGCATGCAGATCTTGCCTTTTCCTTTGACATTCCTGATGGCTTCTTCTTCATCTCCGGATGACCAAACTTGATGGTCTCTTTTTACATGGGCTACGTATGCCCTTGACTTTTCCTTTTCTTCCAATTATTGAGCCATTCACAGGTAGAATGCTCTGTCTTTCACTACATTTGCCTTGCAGTCTTTAGCAAAATGATTCTCTTTGTTGCACTTGTGACAAATCACACCATCATTTTTGTCTTCTAAGGGAGTACCGGAGTCAGTGGTTTGGATAGACTGTGGTGCCTCCTTGGGTTGAATATTTTGAGATTGCGGTGGTGGATGAGAACTTTTGGGATATCTAGAATGGTTATTCTGCGGGTTGAAGTTACGGTTGAATAGAGGTTTGTTGAACTGCTGATTCTTACGAAAAGAAGGAGGTGGTAGCCGGTTGAACTGTTGGCTAACAAGAGCAATAGCCTTCTGAAATTCTTCTTCATCATCATACTCTGAGTCGGCTTCGTATGACTGCTGATGAGTGTCATACGAGGGTGAGTAGGATTGATTATGTGGAGCTTGTGCTATAAGAGCAAGTGGCCCTCCGAAGTCAGCACAGTCTTTGAGTACGGTGGATTCTTGTGCTTGCAGTTCCCCGTAGAGCTTGTAGAGAGACAAAGAATGAATCTTTATATCCCCTTGAACTATCATCTTAGCCGTAGTCCAATGTCTTCCCAAACCATTGAGAAACTGAAGGTTTGTTTCATGGTTACTGCGGATGGTGCCAGCATTAGATAACTTAGTGACTATCAGGTTGAACCTTTTGAAGGAGTCTTCCAAACTTTCGCCAATATGAGGTTTGAAATTGTTGAACTCATTGAGTGCAGTTGTGAGCTTCTTATCTTGAGCTTGTTCTGAGCCCTCATATAAGTTCTTGAGAACTTCCCAGATCTCTTTTTCTGATTTGCAGTTTATGATAATGTCGAAGTTGTCAGGAGCAACTCCACAAGAGATTTCATAAAAAGCAACAACATCATTTTCCATTTTATCGAGGTCATCTTTAGTGGGACGGTTCATGACTGGTTGACCTCCTCCTAGTCTGGCTGTGGCGCCGTCAATTTGAACTGGTGTAAGGACAGGGACATGTGGTCCTTCTTCTACGGACCGCCATACATCTCTACCAAGTCTCCTTAAGTATCTTTCCATTCTCTAAGACCAGTGATGATATTCATTTGCCACCAATATTGGGGCTCGATTAGAACCACCAACACTGTTGGAAACATTCAGAGATAACACTTATGCCATTTTTCCTTGTTTTTTTTTTGAAAAGTTTTTTTTTGAGAAATGAGCTTCAGTGGTATAGAAGGCCTTTTGAAAATCAGAGTTCTGCTTCAAAAAGCAACCACTATGGCTCTGATACCAATTGTTGAGAGAAAAACTTGAGACACACTTGAACAAACGTTAGAACAAGTATAGTTGTGGAATAGTTTATCTCAAAGGATCTAAAAGCTCAACAATAATAATAAGTTAATGAGTTAGATAATTAGAGAGTTAGTTGCGAAAATATAAGGAAATGTAAATGACAGCAGGTGTTATATCAAGTATACACATAAGTTGATTCTTAACAAGGAATGCATTCAGACCAAGTTAGTAAGTGAGATCAAACTTAGTGATTAAGTCACGAATGACTTGCTCCAAAGAGAGATAATGTTCAGTTATATTCAAGTGAACTTTGAGAGTAAGAAGTAGATAGTAATAGCACAAGATATGAGATTCAAGATGCGTAATCAGAGAGGTGTAAGAGATGTATATTGAATAAGAAAGATTGAGCTCTATATATAGAGACTCAAATATTACATCAGTTCAACTATCTATGTGTAGCCATGCAAGGCATACTGGACAATAGAAAGTACTCTAACAAAACTAGATAATGAGCTAAACTAAGAAAGCTAGATAGTGAACTACGGTTGATGATGACTTCAGATGAGGATGCTGAACTGAGATGACTGCGGATCTTTGAAGGCTGCGGTAGACCAAGTTTAAGAGGGTCACTTTTATGATTCAACAAGCAATATCGCTCGTAAATAGTCGCGATAAATATTAGACCAAAATCTAGTGGTAATAATACTAGGTTTCGTCGAAGGAAATAATATTGTTAGAAGCGAGGCGCTGTCCGAGTTAGGAATCACCACTTTAACAAGTGAGTGCATAGTTACTTTCATCTTACACATAGATATGAAGTATTTAATATAATCTACGGGTTATGTCTGCATAATATATGTGTTCTTGATATCTATGCTGGATGAACGATTTATACATGTTTTAAATGATTTAAATTGTATATGTATTTTATATCTACGAAAATGTTGGGTAAAACATGGGTAGATGAAATAGTTGATGTGTGAAGAAATAAAATGATGATAGGCCTCGGTGTTTACGATGACCTAGTCATCTAGCAGAGTATAGATGACGACCACGGACAATTCTAGACAGTCCAGTGGAACGCTGGCAGGCTTGCAACCTGTAGGTGTTTATTTTAACTATGTGTTCAGCAGGTCTACTCCACCCCCTCATGTTTGCCTGATTTGACATAAATTGATGAGGAATCCCCTAAGCAGTGTTGCCACCCCGATGAAAATCCTTTGGCTAGATCCCTGTGACATCCCCATTTTCACGGCCAGAAAAGACCGATTTTTTTGGTTATGCTTTATAAAAATCAGAGTACCTCTTTTAATAAAAATGTTGTGGAATTTGTTCCCAGAAAACATGATAAATAGGTTATCAAAGCATTTCCGAGGAAATGTATTTTTATTCATTTTCAAAACATTGGGTTGTCATTGTCAATACAGAAACATAAGCATAAACAGAACTTACATTATTTACACTAGTGATCTACATCTCTTTTAAATCTCTCAGTGTAAAGTAGCTCCGTATCGACACATGTGATACAAATAAGCTTGAGTGGGTCAGGTTGGGAAACCTGGTGAGTACATAGGGTTTTCAACCCACAATAATATAATTATTATGTTTAAACATCAAACAATCAACCCAATTACCCATCCCCATTATCTTCTTAAGGATTTACCCTAAGAATCAGCTACTCCTCGTTCATTCATTCCTAAGGATCATCCTAAGGAAAGGGCACGAAGTCCATCGTTTCCAATGACACAGTTATCAAGCACAGCTGCTAATATTATCGCTTAGGCGCAGCTGCCTGAATTGTGACATTCTCTATGAGGCGCTTCTGCCGGTATTAACCTTTAAACGCTACTGTCATGGTTATAATGTTCTCTATTAGTCACAGCTGCCGATACTATCCTTAGAGCGCAGCTGCTAGGATGTTTAGAGTACCTCGTAGATCCAAAAATATCTACAGGTTTGAAACCAAAATAGTTATACAAAAGAAGAAGATATGACTCAAAGTAGCTCCATCTTCTCAAAAAGCTCAGGGAGTACCTGTTTATTGTTTCCCTGAGAATACAAGTAATTTGAAAAGGGAGTATCAACATAAAGTTGAGTGAGTGCATAAGTGTTTCTGTTTAAAAGGGTGTCTCTGTATCTTGCATATGTAAACTGTTCCAGAAAATCCTATATTTTATGTTGTATATGAAAAGTAGTTTTATTCCCATAAAACCGTTCTATTTGTAAACCAATGTTCTGTATTTGTAAAACTTGTAACTGAGAGTGTGCCTGGCTTCACCAGCTGTTATTGAAAACTGTATTGAACCATTGTAGTTTGTATTCTGTAAACTGGTACTTTGAAGGTGTACTTACGTTTAGTTGATTATACACTAACGTATTGTTAATATCTTTTTAATGAGTTATTATAACCATACTAAGGCATGATGGCCCGAAACAAACGCTTTGTGGGCGTTTAAACTGTTGATAACAATTGCCACTCATTGGCGTGTATGCCTGACTATAGCTAGCAGCCTGAGTGCGGGGTTGTCAATCCCGATATAGATCTACACACAACTTATTTCGATCCCCTGGCTGGAGATTCTGGTTATAATGTCAGGAATTTACCTTGGTTGTCTAAATGAATTAAACAACCTGAATTGAATGACTCATAAAAAGCATATAAACGTTACATGTATATTAGTCATGAAAACCCAATCATTCTGAAATAAATGATTGACAATAAGTTCTTGAATTAGTATTCCGAACATGTATTTGACAATTGTAAACCCTTGATTTGTTTTGAATCAAAACCCTTGTTTCTTGTAAAACAGTGTATTCTAGTATACTTGAATTATGAATTATTGTTCAATGAATCATAAATTATACCTATTATAATGTATATGTACTTTCTGAATCGGTATTTAACTATTTTTTCATGTAACCCCTTGCTCAACATGTTACAAAGGTATTTGAACTGATGAAATAACTTTTATATTTATATACATACACAATTCTATATATAAGTAAAAATATAAACGACACTCGGACAAATAACCGGTACTATAAGCCCACATCCAAACAAGGAAAAGGACCCAGAATGAGTTATCAGTCCTAAGCCTTTTAAATCTTATTTATGTACATATATATACAAATATGAATTTTGGGGAAAAATATAAGTTTATAAAAGAGTTTAATGTTTTGAGTATTTTTGATGATTTAATGTCGTTTTATCATGATTTGAAATCATGATTTTATAACACAAAGTTCTTGTGTTATACTTGTATTCCCCCCTTAAAACAGTTGAAATTATGAAAATACGGGGGTATGAACTCACTTGATAGGTGGTGATTTGGACATCGTTTCGTTTCCTGGAAATGAGTTTATTTGACGAAAAATCGGCTTAAATCGAGCAGAGTTTCGACTGGAGAAAGTTGTTTTTCTCGGGAATCTCGGGGCTTCGAGGCTTGCTTAGGGTTTTAGACTTGATACCGGGGCTTTAGGGGTTGTATGTAAGTTTGTGGAAGTGAAAGAAGTGAAAAGAAATGGAAAATGGGGTGAAAATGTGTAAAAATCCGGAGAGTCTCGCATGGCTTATATAGGCCGAAGCCTCGGATCCGAAGCTGTGGGAGGCTGCCGCGTGTTCGGACAGGTGGCGAGGGAAGATGGCTCACTTCGGACATCTGGCTCGGTGTGTCGGACCAGGAGTGGACCGAACTTTGGTCCAATTGGAAGAAGGCGCGTGTCCGAGGGGTGTGGTCCTGCGAGGGTGTCGGCTGGCTACTGGACCTCGGTCTCGGTCCAATCAGAAGATGACACGCACAACTTCGGTCCAATCAGAAGGTGCCACGAAGCAGACACGGGGAAGCCTCGCATGCGAGGTGACGTGGCCGAAGGTACAACATGCGAAATTGCCCAGTTTTCAATATTTCTCGATTTTTGTGCCAAAAACTTGCGAAAATCATAACTTTCGCATGCGAGCTCCGTTTTCGATGTTCTTTATATGCACGCGTAGGTAATATTAAACTCTACGACTTTCGTTTGGACTTCGTCGGCTAATTTTGAGTTTATTTTTAATATTTTTATTTTTAACAGACCGGGACAGGAAATCCGTTAAAAATTCATAACTTCTTCATCTGACGTCCGTTTTTTACTGTCTTTTTACCGTTGTACTACTATTGATGAGACCTTCAATTCTCGTTTAGGTTGTGTCGGCTAAAAATCACTCGATCTTTATTTTGAGTTTTTAGCTGTACACTGCTATACTGAAACATAGAAAAATCGTAACTTCCTCATACGAAGTCAGATTTTGCCGTTCTTTTTATGAAAGTTCTCGGTTTAACATAAACTACAACTTTCATTTAGATTGTTATGGTTGAAAACCCTTTTATTGAAAATTCAGTTTTTACATTGAACAGTGTTTTGCCGGTTTTGTCGCGGATCTTCGATTGGTCATAACTTCTTCGTTATAACTCGGATTTTAGTGTTCTTTATATTTTTGGAAACCTTGTTACAATCTCTACCACTTGGTTCATCCCAATCGATATTGTTTAATAATTTATTTTTGAGGGCCAATTATGTAAATATACACAGTATGTTAAAATTTCTCTTTATTATTTTAAAAAGAACTACAAATTGATCTACATTATTACATAGGTTTGAAATAACGGTTTGTTACATTATCCCCCCGTTAAAGAGAATTTTGTACCGAAATTAGCATTATAGATAGACTAGGGAAAAAGATGTGGATATTTCTGTTGCATTTTATCCTCCCGCTCCCAAGTGAATTCAGGTCCCCGTTTTGCATTCCAGCGAACCTTCACTATCGGGATACAGCTTTTTTTTGGTTTTCTTAACTTCCCTATCTAGAATCTCTACGGGTTCTTCCACAAAATTGAGGCTCTCATTTAACTCGATTTCCTCGAGTGGGATCACAAGAGTCTAGTCGGACAGATACTTTTTCAAGTTCGAAACGTGGAAGGTAGGATGAATGTTACTTAGTTCTTGGGGTAGTCGAAGTTTGTAAGCTACATGACCGATTCTGGAAAGAGTCTCGAATGGTCCTATGTACCTTGGATTCAGTTTGTCACGCTTTCCAAAGCGTATCATGCCCTTCCAGGGTGAGACCTTTAACAAGACGCGGTCACCAACCTGTAATTCCAAGGGTTTTCTCCTTTTGTCAGCGTAGCTTTTCTGTCTGTCTCTAAAAGCTTTAAGTCGCTCCCGAATTTGTACGATCTTCTCGGTAGTTTCTCGAATTATTTTCGGACCAGTGAGAGCACTGTCAGGAGTTTGACCTCTAGCTAGCTGCGTGTCAGACACTTCAGCCCAGCACAGAGGGGATTTGCACTTGCGGCCATAGAGGGCTTCGAATGGAGCAACCTTTATGCTAGTGTGATAACTGTTGTTATAAGAGAATTCAACAAGGGGTAAATGAATATCCCATGCCTTTCCAAAGTCTATCACGCAAGATCGCAACATGTCTTCTAATGTTTGAATCGTCCTCTCACTTTGTCCGTCGGTTTGTGGATGGTAGGCTGTACTCATGTCCAGCCTAGTTCCCAGAGAGTTTTGTAAAGACTGCCAGAAACGAGAGGTGAATCTACTATCTCTGTCTGAAATAATAGATATTGGCACACCATGCAGTCTAACAATATCTTTGAGGTAAGTTCTGGTTAGCTTCTCCATCTTGTCGGCTTCTTTTATTGGCAAGAAGTGTGCGGATTTGGTTAATCTGTCGACGATTACCCAAATAGTATCATAACCACCCGAAGTCTTGGGTAATTTGGTTATGAAATCCATTGTAATCCGCTCCCACTTCCATTCAGGGATTTCAGGTTGTTGTAATAAACCTGAAGGTTTCTGGTACTCTACCTTAACCTTGGCACAAGTAAGGCACTTGCCCACAAAGGTAGCGATTTCGGCCTTCATGTTAGGCCACCAGTATAGTTTCTTGAGGTCCAGATACATTTTGTCCGAACCTGGATGAATGGAGTATCGGGTTTTGTGTGCTTCATTCATAACCACGTCTCTGTAACCACCGAACTTTGGCGTCCAGATCTGGTTCATGAAGTAATAGACTCCATCATCCCCGACTTCGAAGTTCTTATCCATTCCTCTCAGAGTTTCACCTGCCACGTTTTTGGGTTTCAAGGCTTCAATTTGAGCTTCTTTGATCTGCGTGGACAGATGTGAATGGATTGTCATAGTCAACGACTTTACCCGATATCCCGAGTATTCTTTTCTACTAAGGGCGTCAGCTACTACGTTTGCTTTATCGGGGTGATAAAGAATTTCACATTCGTAGTCGTTCAGTAGCTCCACCCAGCGTCGTTGTCTCATGTTCAGCTCTTTCTGATCGAAGATGTGTTGGAGACTTTTATGGTCTGTGAATATTGTGCATTTCGTGCCATATAAGTAATGTCTCCAGATCTTCAGAGCAAACACCACCGCTCCTAGCTCAAGGTCATGTGTTGTATAGTTGACTTCATGCGTCTTAAGCTGTCTTGAGGCGTAGGAGATAACCTTTCCTCTTTACATAAGAACACACCCAAGCCCTTGATTTGAAGCATCACAGTACACTACAAAGTCCTCTGTCCCTTCGGGTAGAGACAAGATCGGTGCACTGCACAAGGCTTGTTTGAGCGTTTGGAATGTTGTTTCTTGCTTTTCTCCCCAGCTAAAGGTTACACCCTTTTGCGTCATGGTGGTAAGAGGCTTAGCTATTCGAGAGAAATTTTGGATGAATCTGCGATAGTAGCCAGCAAGACCTAAGAATTGTCGGATTTCTGTAGGTGTTTTGGGTGCTGGCCAGTTTTCAATTGCTTTGATTTTGGAAGGGTCCACGTGTATTCCTTCTGAACTGACCACGTGACCTAGGAATTCAACCTTCCTAATCCAAAACTCGCACTTTGAAAACTTCGCATAGAGTTTTTCTGTCCTAAGGGTTTGTAATACTTGACGAAGATGTTGGCCATGTTCCTCTTTGCTTCTTGAGTAGATAAGGATGTCGTCAATGAAGACTATGGCGAATTTGTCCAGGAACGGACGGCACACTCTGTTCATTAGGTCCATGAACACAGCAGGTGCATTCGTCAATCCGAATGACATCATTATAAACTCGTAATGACCATAACGAGTTCTAAACGCGGTCTTGGGAATGCCTTCCTCCAAAATCCGTAGCTGATGATACCCGGATCTTAAGTCTATTTTCGAGAAGTAGTTCACACCTTGAAGTTGTTCGAACAGATCCTCAATGCGAGGCAGAGGATATCGATTCTTGATGGTAAGTTTATTTAGCTCGCGGTAGTCTATGCACATGCGGAAAGATCCATCCTTCTTCTTTGTGAACAAAACCGGTGCTCCCCAAGGTGATAAGTTTGGTCTTATGAAACCTTTGCTAAGGAGTTCATTAGGCTGGCTGGATAATTCTTTCATTTAAGAAGGTGCAAGACGATAGGGGGATTTGGCTACAGGGGTAGCTCCGGGGATTAAGTCGATTCGGAATTCGACTTGTCGTTCGGGAGGTACTCCTGGAAGATCATCGGGAAAAATATCGGGAAAGTTGCAGACCTCAGGAATGCTCGCGATATCTTTCATTTCTTGCTTTTTGTCTACCACGTGAGCTAAGAAAGCACAGTACTCTTTTCGAAGGTACTTCTGTGCCTTGATGCAAGAAACGATCTGAAGGTTCATTCGAGGTTTGTTGCCATAGATAATAAGAGTTTCATTAGTTGGCAAGTTCAAGCGAATAGCTCTTTCATAGCATAGGATGTCGACATGGTTGGGGCACAACTAATCCATATCTGTTATGATGTCAAAACTTTTGATAGAGACCGACATATGGTCTATTGGGAAAGACAAGTCATTCAAGGTAAGGGTACATCCTATGTATATATCATTGGTGGATTCGGATTTCCCGTTAGCCATTTCTATTGTGAAAGTTTCATTTAGTGGTTGGGAGTTTTGATTTAGTAGATGTTTAAAATTATGGCTCACGAAGCTCCTCTCAGCACCACAATCAAATAGAATGCATGCATAAGTATTGTTGAGAGGGAACGTACCCGTGACTACTGCAGGGTCTGCCACCGCTTCTTTATGACCCAGTGCTAGAATCCTCCCAACTCCATCGGCATTTCTAGCTTTTGGACAGTCTTTCTTGAAATGCCCCACATCAACGCATTGGTAGCATGCTCGACCTACTCCAGCGGCAGGTACTTGGTTAAGTGGTTGGGTGGTATTCTACATAATCGGGCAGTATGCCCTTTCCTGTTGCAGTTACGGCATTGCATTTCTTGGCAATTTTCCATTGTGGTGAAAATTGCACTTGTTGCATTTGGGGAGGTTACCAGCATAGGGCTTAGTTGGTGCAAGTTTATTAGGGACAGCAGCAGGTACAGTAGCAGGTACAGTAGTGGCATGGACTGCCACTACTTGTTGCTTCTTTGCATATTCCAGAGGAGATTTGCCTTCCTCTTGTTCCAACCCTTCTTCTTGCTGTTGTTGTTGTTCTCCTTAGGTTGTTCTGGAGCAGTAACCACAGAATTTTGACGATTTCCGTGGTCAATAAGTGGCTGTGCCAATTCCTTGGCACTGTCAAAGGTGACAGGCCTAGAAGCAATGACACTTGCCTGTATCTGGGGCGACAGTCCCCAAATATACCTTTCAATCTTTTTGCTCTCCAGAGCAACCATTTCTGGACATAGAATCACCAAGTCACAGAACCGATTCGTGTAAGTTGTTATGTCTGCACCGGCCATGGTAAGACCCCAGAACTCCTGCTCAAGTTTTTGAATTTCTCCGCGCGGACAGTATTCTCGAATTAGCATGTCTTTTAAGTTCTCCCAGCTCATCGTATTAGCCACTACCAAAGTTAGTGACTTAACATGGTCGTTCCACCATGTTAGAGCCCTATCTGAAAAAGTACAAGCAGCAAATTTAACTTTGCTACCTTCCAAACAGGAGCAAATTTCAAAGATTGCTTCTGTCTTCTCAATCCATTGCCTTAAAACCATTACCCCTCCAGTTCCATTAAGGTCCTGGGTTTGGCATTCAACAAGTCTTTATAAGTGCACTCTCGCGAGTGCTCATGACTCTCGCCATGGTTAGAAGGATGTGCACCAGCTCCCGACCCACTAGCACCAGGAGTATTGATATGAGACATGGCAGCCGCTACAGCCGCCGTGACCGCTGCTTGAAACATAGCAGCGTCGAATTGAGGAAGTGGTGGTGGGGGTGGCGTCGGTGCTTCATTGTTATGTCTTGGATTTCTACGAGGAGGCATCTTTTCTATAAACGTTAAAAGATAAAAGATGGTATGATATCAAGATTGAATATGAATTTCATATCTCTAAACGAAACACTTAATTCAACATGAACCTTGTAAAGGATTGGAAATAGAAATCTATTGCAAAAACTACTTGCGATGATATGAATTTGAGTGGTTATTTTTCAAAGAGTATGAAAATGCATGTCGACTGTATTGGTATATTAAGTATATGTAATCTGGAACACTTGACCTTAAAGCAGGTCTATAATATACCACAATACTGAGGAAGTGTCGACATCAAACCGACCTACCGAAAATAAAATTTTCGTGGTCGTATCGAAAAACATGAAAAAGAACACTAGAACATATCTGTAACCCAAAACTTTGGAATATAATGTTTATGAGAATTGTAATAACTCTTGTTGAAGTAAAGTGCTTATTGTTTTATTGATACCCAGTTTTGTACATATCGTGAAAAGTAGTATATACATTCGATATAGAAAGTAGAAAGTAGAAGTAGTGCGAACACTACTTGCGGCGGTTGCTACGACGGTTGCTAGGTTCCGCTTCGTCTTGTGCTTTCCAGCGCCTTTCTTGGGCAGCTTGATGTTCTCTCAATTCTCTTATCTCTGATTGAGAAGCATTGACTTGCCTTTGAAGGGCTTCTGTATGATGCTGGGTGTCGTCCTGCATTTCATCAAGACGAAGGATATCTGCAGTGTTAGCCTGCGCAACCGTATTCACTTGGAGGATTCGATTAATCGAAATCCTTGATTGATCGAATTGCCGGGCTATTCGGTTTACTATAACTGGAAGAGCTCTATCGGCTGTTCCTCCTCTAGAGACGTTATAGAAACCTTGTGTCATTCCGTAAGGAGGGCGTTGGCCGTCTTGCCAACTCCAATGGTTTATATATTGGCCCCACTCAGGTATGGGTTTTGCTTCATCTTGTCTCAGGGGACGCTCCCCAGGGTTGCAGACTTGTGGCTCTGTATCCGTACCACTTGATTCACTGTCTTCAAAGGGTTCTTCATCTGAGTCTGAATTCCAACCCGCACCTGGTTGGTTGTAGGGGTCCCCAGGTAAATTGTGTTCAGCCATAGGTTCTGTATTAGAAGTAAGGTTAGTAAAATACTCTCCGTAGTATTTTAACCTTTGTGTTTTGTTCTATAGTTCTTCTGAATATGTAGGGTAAGTTTTAGACATGTCGCAACACTACTATCACTCCCAAACACATGTTGGTCATATCTCAAATCAATATAGTTGATCAGGCTATATTAATTCCAGATATGATTACATAACTGCCCAGGTTTGACTATAGTGTTCAACATCCAAATACTTTTAAGTTCTTATGACTGTGATACTGTACTTGTAGGTATGAGTGTTAGTATACTTCTTGTAAAAATACTTAAATCTTTAAAAAGTATACTTGTAGTCAGAGCTCCTAGCCCCGATGTATTTATAGTTTATATATCTTTTATGGATTGATATACTGAGTTCACTATAAACAATGCTCTAATACCAATCTGTCACACCCCCAAACCAAACGGCGGAAACGTCTGGGGGTGGAGGACTTCATTTTTAGTATCACAACACATGCATCATAGTAATCAAAGTACAAACAACCATTATATTTAAAAAGTATAAGTATTTACATGTGTTCAGTCATTGTATATTGAAACCAAAATAGTTATACAAAAGAAGAAGATATGACTCAAAGTAGCTCCATCTTCTCAAAAAGCTCAGGGAGTACCTGTTTATTGTTTCCCTGAGAATACAAGTAATTTGAAAAGGGAGTATCAACATAAAGTTGAGTGAGTGCATAAGTGTTTCTGTTTAAAAGGGTGTCTCTGTATCTTACATATGTAAACTGTTCCAGAAAATCCTAAGGCATGATGGCCCGAAACAAACGCTTTGTGGGCGTTTAAACTGTTGATAACAATTGCCACTTATTGGCGTGTATGTCTGACTGTAGCTAGCAGCCTGAGTGCGGGGTTGTCAATCCCGATATAGATCTACACACAACTTGTTTCGATTCCCTGGCTGGAGATTCTGGTTATAATGTCAGGTTTTCAATATTTCTCGATTTTTGCCCGCATAGGTACAACATGCGAAATTGCGAAAATCAACATGCGAAATTCCCTGGCTGGAGGTGACGTGGCCGAAGGTACAACATGCGAAATTGCCCGGTTTTCAATATTTCTCGATTTTTGTGCCAAAAACTTGCGAAAATCATAACTTTCGCATGCGAGCTCCGTTTTCGATGTTCTTTATATGCACGCGTAGGTAATATTAAACTCTACGACTTTCGTTTGGACTTCGTCGGCTAATTTTGAGTTTATTTTTAATATTTTTATTTTTAACAGACTGGGACAGGAAATCCGTTAAAAATTCATAACTTCTTCATCTGACGTCCGTTTTTTACTGTCTTTTTACCGTTGTACTACTATTGATGAGACCTTCAATTCTCGTTTAGGTTGTGTCGGCTAAAAATCACTCGATCTTTATTTTGAGTTTTTAGCTGTACACTGCTATACTGAAACATAGAAAAATCGTAACTTCCTCATACGAAGTCAGATTTTGCCGTTCTTTTTATGAAAGTTCTCGGTTTAACATAAACTACAACTTTCATTTAGATTGTTATGGCTGAAAAGCCTTTTATTGAAAATTCAGTTTTTACATTGAACAGTGTTTTGTCGGTTTTGTCGCGGATCTTCGATTGGTCATAACTTCTTTGTTATAACTCGGATTTTAGTGTTCTTTATATTTTTAGAAACCTTATTACAATTTCTACCACTTGGTTCATCCCAATCGAGATTGTTTAATAATTTATATTTGAGGGTCAATTATGTAAATATACACAGTATGCTAAAATTTCTCTTTATTATTTTAAAAAGAACTACAAATTGACCTACATTATTACATAGGTTTGAAATAACGGTTTGTTACAGTAGGCCCACTGGTTGTGGTTATCTGTTGGTAGAGGGATGCCTTAGGGACTGTATATAGTCATTTAGGATAGACTGAGGACTATTGGTCTAGACTCTTTTACCTGTTCCTTGTTTGTTTGTGGTTTCAAAGTAGAATCACCTGTCCGAGTGGCTATCGCACCTCTGAGTATATATGGTTATGCATTCCTGGTATGTCGATATTTAGTATGTTGATATTTAGTATGTTACTATGTTGTAGTGATCTGTTATATTGGTATCCACGTATATAGGATGTTGTTGTGTTGTAGTGATTTGTTACATTGGTATCCTGGTATATAGGATGTTGCTATGTTGTAGTGATCTGTTAGATCGGTATCCTAGTATATAGGATGTGGCTATGCGGTAGTGATCTGTAGAACTGTATGTTTATTTGTACTTGGTTGTTATCATCTAATGGAGTGCCCTAGGGACTGTATGTAGTCATGTAGGATAACATGAGAACTCTTGGTCTAGGCTTTATTGCATGTTCCTTGTTTGGTTGTGGCTCTAGAGTAGGATCATCTGTTCGGTGGGTATCTCACCTCTGGGTACTTATGGTTATGCATTTCATGGAGGTTAGCTGGTAGCGGGCCTGTATGCTGTGAGAGGACTAGTAGGCGGTGGTGAGTTGTATGATTGTTGTTTGTCTGTATTATGTGGCATACTTGTTCCTTGTTTGTTTATATGTCGACATATGGTAGTAGTGGGTTGAGGTGGTCCTGCTTTGTGCTGTAGGCCAAGATACCTGGTGTGGGTCGGCTGTAAGCCGTAGGAACGAAGGCTCGGTAAGAACGGTTGGGTTGAGGCGGTAGGCCAACAAACCCTGGGTATTCCAGCCCAATGGCCGATTGGACCCGTTGCGTGTTGGCATTCCAGTCCAAGGACTGATTGGGTCTGGGCATTCCAAACGGGAGGTTGTGGGGCATTATGCATGCTTTTATGTTTATTGTATGGGGTATTTTGTGGGAAACTCACTAAGCTTTATGCTTATCTAGTTGTTAATTGTTATAGGTATCATCGGTAATTATGGGAAGGCTAAGGCGGGACTATACACACTCATCAACAACATTGAGGATTCTGCATTTTCTATGATACTCTGATTTTGGATAAATGTAATTTGGAATAAACAGTTTTCTTAATAATGAATTTATAAATTGGGAAGTTTTACCTTAAAAAATGAAAACTTTTGGTTGAGAAAAATGGGACGTTAAAAATCTGAGTAAGAACTCCGGTATATACCCTGAAAGAAGATTGGAAGCCACACACATATCCTACTAGAAGAGAAATCGCAAGTGATGCCTAACTAGTTGTAGCAATTGAAAGATGATAAAGATGATGAGTTTGTAGCCCACCACCCAACAATTGGCGATTCCATTCCTCTCATGGATTGAGGCCCAATGAAGCTATTATGTGGGGGAACTTTAGTCCTATGCATCGGGTTTTGGTTGTCGTCGTCATTAATATTTAATTTTGCCAATTCGAAGAACAAGCAAATTATCCAACTCAGCATCTATTGAAACTTGGGTTCATATTTTAAATTTTCAATCAATTTATTTCTACTTCATGAATTCTGACTCTACATACATTACTGTCCTCTTATTTCTTCTACATTGAACAAACTTTAAGGGTGAAGTGTTTATTTACCGATTAGAAACCTGAATCAGAGGTATTCATTTTCTAAAATATGATATTTACCAATTCATGACTTTTAGTTTTATTCTCCCCAAAATCTAATGGTCTCATGGAAGAACCGCTTCTCATCGAGAATCAGAACCTTGAAGTCAATTTAAGTGAATTAGGAGATGAAACAACTTCAGAAATCGATTCACTTCCAGACGCAAATAGGAGATGAGAATCTCTCATTTACGAATGGAGTTGTGAAGGTGAAGAAGAAGAGAGGTCAACGGAGATGGGAGGATTTCACTTTGTTGCAGACATTAAAGAAAGTCAATTTGTTTACTCATTTTCTTCTCTTTAGTTCTCGCATCTGGTTCTCGGATGACTGCAATCAATAATCTTTAGGTTACAAAAACCTTCATATCTTTTTTTCCAATGATCAGTATTTAGAACCTTCTTGGTTCATGGGAGGAGGAGAAATTAGGGGCAGTGGTGATTATGTAGGAATGGTTCCAATTGCAAGGAGACAATGGTAGTGACGTTAGGGAGGAGGAGTTGGAAGAGAGATTGGTGGTGGTGATTGGGGGAGTTTGATTTTGGTCAGTATTGTCTAATTCCCGAGAATGATATATATATATATATATATATATATATATATATATATATATATATATATATATATATATATATATATATATAGAGAGAGAGAGAGAGAGAGAGACCCTTTGTATACTAAATATATATATATATATATATATATATATATATATATATATATAACAAAAACTTCATAAATGGTCTCTCTGGTAGTGAAATGATGAAAATGCCCTTCAGTTAACAGATAAAGCTTAATGGAGTCAACATTAAGGACCAAACATCAAAAGTTTTGAAAGCATAGGGACCATCTGTGAAATTTTTTAAACTTAAGGACTAAACTTCAGATCTGGGAAAAACGCATGGACCAAATGTAGTGATTCAAAAAAGAAATAAATAGACATAAAATAATTGGTGCTGAAAACAAGGCAGCAAGAACCCCCATCGGGGTGTTTTTAGCAGCTCCTTGTATATAACAAGATTTCCTATAATGTAGCTAACAAGATTTCCTATAATGTAGTGATTCACTAACTGATTATTCTATCTAGATAATATCAAGAACATGTTAATCCAAAGGATATATTCAAGAATCAAATATTCAATATATATATATATATATATATATATATATATATATATATATATATAGAATAACGTCCCAAAAATACTGAGTAAAATTTTCATTTTGGATAAGTCAAAACCATTCATTCATTGTTTCAATATACGATCAGAGTCAAAGTATTCTCAAAACATTAGAGTAATTTGTAAACATTCAGTGCTAGAATAAATCTCCAAGGGATGTAGTGCGATTAAGCCGGACCCTTCATTTTGAAACCAGAAGCACCTAAAATCATTTTAAGCATAAACAGTATGCAAAAAACGTAGTGAGTTCCCCAAAATACCCTATAACATACATACATATCGGCTCGAAGTTGTAACGGGTCTATTTCACCCCCGGATCTATTTCAACTCAATCGGTGTTTTTCAGTCGAACAGGTCTATTTCACCTCCGAGTCTATTTCATCCCTAAGTCTATTTCAACTCAATCGGTGTTTTTCAAACGAACGAGTCTATTTCACCCATATACTGTTCATTCTTAACTGAAGCTGGTACAGGGGGCTGGCCATACTGAGCAAGTATCTATACCTCATTCGTTTCAAGGGGCGGGGTATAGTTATCATTGAAAGAAGGTGGAACACTGTGATACCCTAGACCCTTATTCTGATTATCTTTAAATTTTAACTGTTTTTCTATCATTCTCTCAACTTTCTTACTTAACACATCAAACATTTTAAAATTAAAGTCTGCATTTTCAAACTTAATTTTCAATGTGTCAAGCTCGACATTTAGACTGACAATCTTTTCTTGAGCATAATCATAGTGTTCACATTTTATGATGTATTCTTCCTTAATTCTTTTTAAATATTTTGTTTGGGCCTCTAATTTTTCTTTTAAGGGTTTTTGGGCCTTTTTAAGAGTGTATCTTTCATATTTAAGGTCCTCAATTTCCCTAATCAATAAGTCATATTAATCGCGATAATGTTTAATTTTATCACTACAAGCTTGAGTACAGGAAGTTTCACTTACCTCTTTTGTGTTGTTGTAAGAACTCATAATTTACCAAAAGGAATATGATTTTGTAATTTGTTTTTTTTACCAAAAACCAGAATAAATGTCCTTTGACTTGAATCCTCGAAAGTCAAACTTTAAAGTCAAACTTGAGGGTCAAACTTGAAAGTCAAACTTTTTGTCCAAAGAATAACCTTGACCGAGAACAAATGTTTCTAGACCACGAATGAAGCTTCAAGACCAAAAAAGAGGGTATTTGACCGAATACGTGGCTTTTTGACCGAATACGAAGCTTTAGGACCGAAAACGAGGTTATTGGACCAAAAACAAGGCTTTTGGATCGAAAACGAGGCTTTTAATCCGAAAATTTGGTTTTTAGACCGAGAATGCGAGGCTTCTAATCCTAACCGAGAAGGATCGCATCGAATACACTCAACCATAAACCAGGCCGAGAACTGGAGGCGCACCGAGAACCGCGAGGCTGCGGACTGAGAACGAGGGCCGTCACCGAGAACTTCGCAAACCCTAACCGAATACGCTGCTGGCCGACAAAAACTCCTAGGGTTTATCCGAAAACCGAGCTCTGCCGCCGAGTTCTCGCAAAATTTTGACCAAAAACAGCCAAAACTTGCGAAAAACACGAAATTTTCAATTATTTGTTCCAAAATTCGATCAAACTCCCTAAAATAGTGAAGAACACAAAGAAAAATGGCAAAAACTTTTTCAAAATAAAATAAAAAACACCAAGAAGCTCCAAGAAAAACCGTTAATATTTTGCAATAACCCGATTGATACCAATCCTTAGCTCTGAGACCAATTGTAAAACCCAAATCGTGACGTATCAATCAGATTCACTATGATGGTGCGGAATCCCAATCAAGTGAATGATGCAAAACATGATATGGAACAAGAACACAAGATGAATCTTCAATGCACACTATATTGATGATAATCTGGTACATAAGATTCTGATTACACTTCGGTTCTCTCTTGTTTCTCTCTAAAATTCGTCATTAGCTTATGGCAACACCCAAAAACGTCTCTGACTCTTTACAAGGCTAAAATAACAGTATATATACCTAGACCTAATAACAAAGGCCCAACCCAAAACCCAAACAAGAAAACATTAAGCCTAACCGAAATCACATGTGATTTCGGTCCAAACAACACCAAAACATGGTGTTTTCGGTCCTAGACCGAGAACTCTAATAGATTATGACAAGAAAAGTATAAACCACAATTTATGACCTAACAATCTCCCCCTTGGTTTATAGCTTTCTTTTCTTTTTTCAATCTTCTCTTTGATCTTGACTTTTAGCCTTAATATTCGATTTCTTCAAAAATTCAAGATGAACATATGAATTTCTACATGAACGACTTTATCTTGAACAGTTGGACTTCCTTCAAAGATTTGACCTTGAACGCACATTGGGTGTAAAGGCTTCTTGTAAAGGTTCTTGAAAATCAGCACTTTCAGCTGTGAAATACTTCAGAGAAAATAATTACAGAGAGACCAATTCTTCTGGATCACTTCAGCAAGTTCATAGATAGCAGCAAGTTGATTGAGGAGGCTTCAATGCAATTGATAGGTGCATTTTATGCAACTATTTTTCATGTTTATTTCCGTCCTTTCATAGCATTCTACTTTATCATTCTTGCATTTAGTTAATTATTTGGGCAACTGCATGTTTCATTAAGAATGTCTGGTACTTCACTATTTTTTATTTATTTTGCAGACAATATGGAGCGTGGAGCTTGGAGCTTGGAAGCATGGAACGTGGAGCATGGAGCTTTGGAGCATGAAGAGAAGATGAATTGTTCATTCCATGGAAGAAAACATGAAGACATAACCTGAGTCATTGTTGCATTATTATCAGAGCAAAGGACTACGTTCGAAACACGGTTCATGTCACACTGATACAGGTCATGTTTGTCCTTTATCATCTTATATTTGAGCAACATGACTCGTGGTGAAGCTAGACTGAAGATGAAGGCAACAGTATTGGACTTTTAGCAAAAAGCATGAGCCATGCCAAAAACACATGGTCAAGACAAATGGCCATGCCAAAACACATGGGCAAAAGGCATGACCATGCTAAAAATGCATGGTCTTATGGCAAGCACGTGAACACTTACTAAAAGAAGGGAAGACGTCATTTTATGGGTAGAGACGGTTTCTGGAACAACTTTGGGCAATTTTGGGAGAATTTTGGGAGTTCTTAAAGGCTATTAATCATTCCAAACACTTTTGATTTCCATTTAGTAAGTATTAAGCATTTCAATTCCATCTTTATTATTGTTTGATTTGTTCTTAGCCATGTATGGCTAAGAAACCCTAATTTCTAGTTCTTGTTCAAAACATATTGATTGTTTGACTTGAAGCATGTGATTTGATGTTTGATTTGTGATGAAGAGATAACGTATGGAGTCATTATACAGCCCTGTTTCGTTGATGATTCCGAGACGTAATCATCCTAAGGGGGAGATAATTGTAACGCCCGTAGATCCGGGCTAGTTAATTTAGAGACAATAAGTGATCGAGGTCGTTATATCAATCAAAAATAAACCAACTAACCTAAGTAGATAGGGTAAGTCGGGTCGAATCCACAAGGAGTTCGTGGTTAAACATTGTGTCAAAGTAATAAATAAAGAGAAAAGTATTACTAGCAATTGTCACGGAAAAGATTAAAGTAAAAATCAAACAAAAACTTGGAGATTTATTAATTAAAATGAGAAAACTAGAGTACTCCCGGTTCAGTTATAGACAGTTTAGATTCACACACTTTCTTCCCTAGAATCCTAATTCAATTACTTAGATGCAATTGGGGTTTATTAACTTGTAATACATAGTTTGGATACACAATATGTTCATTCAACTAGTTGTCTTACTCCTTTATGTCTAAGTGAATTGGGAACAATTAGTGAACTAGCAATAAAATGTCTTACGACTACCTATTACCATATTAAGATTCAATATCATAAATTGGAATAATATATGTTGATTCAAGCACTTGTCTTTATTCCTAAACTAATTGAACTTGGAACAAATGATGAATTGACAATAGACTATCTTAATTATGACATCAAACAATTCATACAACCCAATTTCACTTATCATTACCAAAGATCATCATATGAAGCATAAAATAACAATTGAAATTAATTAGAATTAAGTAATAATCAAGTGTGTTCATCCAAAAGTCTTAAACATCCCCGGAAGTAACCCTAATGATTTAACCTTCCATTAAATTCATAAAAACAATAACTTTGATGAAATGATTGAACTGCATAATAGAATTCATAAACAAACTTAAAATCATCCAACAATTGTAACCTAATGATTATCAAAATATGAAACAAATAAATCTTGGGAAGAAGTAATCGTTTCTGAAAGTTACTAAAATTGATGAGAATCACCGGTTGAATGATCTTCAAATGTTGCTTGATGATGAATTGAATCGAATCTTGCCTTGAATCCGGATTGAAATGGAATGGATTTGTGTTTCCAAATGTTTCCAAGGGTTTAGAAGCCTCAAAAACGCAGGAAAAAGGTCTCAAAATCGGAGGTTGGAACCCTCCAAATTGCAGAAAAATCGTCGGGGCTAGGATGGAATCCGATTAGGTTTTTTTTTCTTTAAATAGGATAAGATTGACACATAAAAACATCTCGACGTCCTGGGACGCTAACCGGGACGCTAAGAGTGCCATACGATGCTGATGCGGGACACTAAGTAGGACGCTGAACTCCCATTCTACCAAAAATCCCTGTTAAGAAAGGATGTCCTATGCATGGGTCAGAGTCCCAGGACGCTTATGTGGGACGTTGACGAAAGATTATTTTGTCATTCTTCCTTCCGCAAACTTCCAAGTTCGATTCTTTCGTCCGCACCTTCCCACATAGTATCTTGCTTCATTTTCCATGCATTTTCTATTAATTTCTTCTAGATTTCATTCCTGAAAACTTCATCCAAAACATAATCAAAGTAGGCCCATTCTTGGACAATTATACATCAATTCAACGGATTTATGACAATTTAGTATATTCACAAAATAGACTTATCAAACCTCCCCAACTTTATTCCAAACTCGTCCCGAGATTGGCCTGAAATAATCAGCGTAGTCTTACTCTCTTATCCTAAGAAAAACTCAATGGAATCACGAATTCCATACATTTTATCACAATATTTTCAATAGCACAATACATTGATTTTGGGGATTATTAGTTTCTTATCCAGACTTTTAAATTCAAAACACATGTTATGCTTATTTTACTTTGTTGTTTGAAACCCTTCACTTTTTGAACTCTTTCCAATAATCAACCTCATGAGTAATCAGTTGAACTCATTGCCAAAGTCCCCTTTTCAAGGTTCACTAACATAGTTAGCGCGGTCGGTAACACTTAATGGACCAACCCATACACTCCCACTATCGAGGGGTCACATATTGTTTCACACAATATCTTCAACTTTCAACTTGAACTTTTCTTCGTATTTGTCTTGATTGTGCATTCTTCAAGTTCTTTGATGCTTCATCGGATTTGATCATCTTTGTATTTGACTTTAGCTTGAATATATATACTTTGAAGTTCTTCAATGTCTTATGATGCTTTTTGGTTGTGTGAAAACAATAATATACCCCTCCCAACCCCAAAGGCGCAGGAGTAAGTAAGACCAAGTACTCAGAGCGTGATGACACATGTTGTTCGGTTGGGTCCTCAATTGAAAGATCGTAGGCTCGAGCCAAAAACCTTCATTTTTCAAACACTTGGGTGTTTCACATAAATATATATATATATATATATATATATATATATATATATATAAATTTTCCAAATCGGCTGAGCAACCCACAAAATCAATATTAAATAGATATTATGACTTGATGTACGAAACTCCTATCATTTTCCATCTTGATGAGTCACATTCAAGATATAGAGATGCTACTAACTCATCATATATTTCATAGAACCAACCCTAAGAGAGAATAATAATAATAATAATAAGAAGAATAAGTTTAATAGCAGTACATTCATCACAAATAAAGACATGAAAATCAAAAGAAAAAAAAATTAATAAAAAGAACAAGTCTTCATCACACAACCATAAAAATAAAAATCAAAAGAGGGTCTCACCAAAGTTCACTGCGGAGGCGGCTGTGGAGGGTATCATGGTTACGGTGGGGGTTGTTGCCCGAAGATCCCGTAAAAGAAAGATTGAAACGGTCCTTGATCTTCATTCCTGGGGGGTAGAGGTACCTGCATACGAGGGCCAACTTGTTGTGACGAGTAATCATGGGGGTAATATGCAGGTGTTACCGGTGGTGGGTATTGTGGCCTATCTGTCTGCATGAGGTCTAGGTTAACCCATCTTTGAAGTTCTTCGTTCCGGTAACATTCACCTAAGTATGTCTGAGCCCGCTGACCGATACGTATCTCCCTAAGTTCTTCTCTCGTCTCTTCTCGAAATTCATGAATATCCCCTCGAATCTCTTGTAATGCTCTAGCCATGTCTTCACAATCCAAGGTCACAGAAGAAGATGTTCTTTCTCCCGGTTGTTGATTGTGTTTTGCATTTTTCTTCCACTTATATCGAATATCATAACGATGCATACGATCTTTCTCTAATGGCGATGTTTCTTCATCAGAATCCAATGGGTGGATATATTTCAAGCCTGTATCATTATCCTTTATCACTCCTCCCTCCCGAGTCTTTTTGAATTTTAATTTCGAGAAGCTACCAAGTGTTATCCCTTGAGCTCGTCTATCTATCAATACTGGAGAAATGCTTTCAGAAATTGCTCCCAAGTGATGGAGGGCAACAGATAGGAGATATGCATGGGGGATAGATGTCCTTTCCTGATTGGTAAATGCACTCCATATGTTGTTCATGACAATGTATGCATATGAGAGCTCAAGTTCTCCTGTCATAAGGTCGTAAATGACTGTGACATCGCGGTGTCGAACCTTACTTTGATCGCTCATACGGGGGTTTACATTTGTCACCACAATTCTGTAAAGGACCTTGGCTAAAGGCTTGAGTTCAATCCTTTTATATTTGTGATACGATCCTGCTTGAGTCTCAGTGAGGTTGAAGATGGTAGCTAGGCGGTGATGCCATATATCTGAATTCAATATCCCATCACCCGCTATGGTAGCGTCTTCAAGACAATCATAGAAGGTCCTCTCATCTCTAGAGTTTTTCTCCTCTGTTCCTGTGTCAATGTTGAATAGATCTCGCAACAAATCTACTGTGAGCACATACTCCCGTCCATTCACGCTTCCAATTAGTTGAACATCTGCTTTTCTTCTTTTATTCACCCTTCTCACACTTGCCATCCACTGTCTAACTGCATCTGCATAAATCTCGTGTCCTGAAAAGTCCAATACTCCGCTCCATCCAAGTTGATCGAAGCATTCTGTCACTCCATATCCTTCAAAGACTTCCCTGTTCACCTTCTTCTCAACTATAAGCCCTTCCAAACTCATTGTTTCCTGTAAACAAAAAGTCAAAATGGTTGGCAGCTTTAATTTTTCTGAAAAGTTGAAGAGGGTTTGTATTTATGCTGCATGAGGAATGGGTTTTCTGACAATAAGTAAAGTGGATAGTAATTCTAGCTTTGACATATGATGACAAATTATTCAACCCACCACCACCGTGTCATTTCCTATGTAGGATTAAATAACATAAGAGAAATATATATATATATATATATATATATATATATATATATATATATATATATATATATATATATATATATATATTCTTTTCCTTTTTTTTTAAACTACCGTTGAAGGTGACAACAATTAAAATGAAAAATTTATTTCTCATTTGATTTGTTTCGCTTCTAATCACCCATCGTCTAATTTTTTTTTATATAACAAATTATCATATCTTTCTATTCCCCTCCCCAACTTAGAACGTTGGATCGTCCTCGATACAAAAATAGTTTAGAAAAAAAATTAATAATAATAATAATAACATAAGATAAAAATAATAAAAATAAAAATAAAAATAAATAAATAAAAATAGAAATAAATAAAACACATTAAATCACGGGTTGCCTCCCGTAAAGCGCTAAGTTTTACGTCTTCAGCCGGACGGTATACCTCGACTAAGTTGTTTCTGAATATTGAGGTACCTCGAGTGTTGTTTTCTCAACAAGTATCGTTTCGCCATCTACCATTCGAATGTAAGGTTTGAGTCTTTGTCCGTTTACCTTGAATGGTTCACCGCCTTTCGTGTCCTTGATTTCAATGGCTCCATGATCTGCCACATTTGTCACCACAAAAGGTCCACTCCATTTACTCCGAAGCTTCCCGGGGAAGAGTTTGAGACGAGAATTAAATAACCACACCAATTGCCCTTCAAAAATTTGTTTTCGGACAATATGTCGATCGTTAAATGCTTTCGTCTTTTCTTTATAGATCCTTGAGCTTTCATAAGCTTCTTTTCGAATCTCTTCCAATTCAACAAGTTTGAGTTTTCTTTCCGTACCTGCATCACTCAATTCAAAGTTAGCATTTTTTATGGCCCACATGGCACGGTGTTCCAACTCCACCGGAAGATGGCATGGCTTTCCATAAACAAGCCGATACGGGGACATGCCAATGGACGTCTTATAGGCTGTTCGATATGCCCATAATGCAACATCTAATCTTAATGACCAATCTTTTCGGTCGGGACGAACAGTCTTTTCCAAGATTCGTTTTATTTCCCTATTTGACACTTCTACTTGTCCACTTGTTTGTGGGTGATATGGAGTGGCTATCCTATGTGTGACACCATAGTGTTTTAGTAACTTTGCAAAATGCCAATTTTTAAAATGGGAACCCCCGTCACTAATAATAGTTCGAGGGATTCCATGTCTAGAAAAGATGTTCTTTTTGACAAATTTACAAACAACACTATGGTCATTCGTGCGTGTAGCCTCGGCTTCGACCCCTTTTGATACATAATCAACGGTTACAAGAATGTATAGATTGCCAAAAGAAACGGGGAACGGGCCCATGAAATCAATGCCCCATACATCAAAAATTTCAATTACTAAAATTGGGGTCATTGGCATCATGTCCCGTCGTGAGATCCCCCCAACTTGTTGGCAACGAATACAAGCTTTAACGAATGTATGTGCATCTTTAAAAATAGAGGGCCAGAAAAAACCGCTTTGTAGAACCCGGTGACCTGTCTTTTTGGCACTAAAATGCCCTCCACATGCATATGAATGGTAGTGTCGAAGAATGTCTTCTTGCTCCGTAAGTGGTACACATCTCCTAATCACTTGATCCGCTCCAATTTTGAAAAGATCCGGGTCCTCCCATATGTAGTATTTTGTTTGAGAGTGGAAGAACCTCCTTTGTTGAGCCGTCCAATATGATGGAGTTTCCCCTGTCACAAAGTAATTCACTAAATTAGCAAACCATGGTATAGTTTTGACAGCAAGAATATGCTCATCCGGAAAGTTTTCTTGAATAACTTCCGTTGAGTTATCATTATTAATTATTCTAGATAAATGATCCGCCACAACATTTTCGGAACCCTTTTTGTCCCGAATTTCAAGATCAAACTCTTGAAGAAGAAGGATCCATCTTATGAGACGTGGTTTGGCATCCTTCTTTTCCAAGAGGTGGCGAATGGCACTATGGTCTGTAAAAATTACAACTTTAGATCCCCATATGTAAGATCTAAATTTGTCAAGTGCAAACACGACCGCAAGCAACTCTTTTTCGGTAGTAGTGTAATTCAATTGTGCATCCGAAAAAGTTTTGCTCGCATAACAAATTGCAACGGGTTTTTTATTCACCCGTTGTCCCAAAACTGCCCCTACCGCGTAATCACTCGCATCACACATAATTTCGAAAGGTAAAGTCCAATCGGGTGATTGCAAGATAGGGGCTTCAACAAGTTTGTTCTTTAATGTGGTAAAAGATTCAAGACATGCTTTATCAAAGGAAAATGGTGCGTCTTTTAAAAGTAAATTACAAAGAGGTTTTGAGATTGCACTAAAATCCTTGATAAATCTTCGATAAAAGCCGGCATGCCCAAGAAAAGAACGGACACCTTTTACCGAAGTGGGTGGGGGAAGAGTAGAAATAATTTGTACTTTGGCCCGGTCGACTTCAAAACCACGCTCGGAGACAACATGACCAAGTACAATTCCCTCCTTTACCATGAAATGACTCTTCTCCCAACTTAAAACCAAATTAGACTCGATACAACGTTTTAAAACTTTTTCTAGTTGGTTTAAGCATGTCTCAAAAGAAGATCCAAAAATTGAAAAATCATCCATGAAAATTTCTAATGAGTCCCCCACCATGTCTGAAAAAATAGCCATCATACATCTTTGGAATGTGGCGGGGGCATTACACAAGCCAAATGGCATCCTTCGGAAAGCAAAGGTGCCATAGGGACATGTGAATGTGGTTTTGGATTGATCTTCGGGGTGGATGGCAATTTGATTATACCCCGAGTATCCATCCAAAAAGCAATAAAACTTTTTCCCGGACAATTTTTCAATAATCTGATCAATAAAAGGGAGAGGGAAATGGTCCTTTGATGTTGCAGCATTGAGCTTGCGATAATCGATGCAAACTCTCCATCCGATGACCGGTCTTGTTGAGATCTTCTCTCCATCTTCTGTATCCACCACTGTAATGCCCGACTTCTTTGGCACTGTCTGTGTCGGGCTCCCCCAATCACTATCAGATATTGGGTAGATAATACCCGCATCAAGCCATTTCAGCACCTCCTTTTTAACAACTTCTCGCAGATTTGGGTTGAGCCTTCGTTGTGCATCTCGGGATGGCTTTGCTCCAGCTTCAGTGATGATTCGATGCATACATGTGGCTGGACTAATTCCCTTTAAGTCTGCTATGGTCCATCCAATTGCTCCCTTGTACTTGGAAAGCACCTTCAGTAATGCTTCCTCCTGTGGACCTGTCAAATCAGAAGATATGATAATTGGTAAGTTCTCATTAGATCCTAAAAAGAGTATTTAAGATGTGAAGGAAGAGTTTTAAGTTCAAGAGTGGGTGGCTCCTCCAAAGATGGCTTAAGTGGGTCCAAAAAACTTGTTGGCAATTTTTCAACTTGATAACTCCATGGTGGCCTCTCTTGCTCAATAGCATTTTCAAATGCCTCCTCAACCATCTTGATGTCATCTAACTCTAAAACTTCGTCCCTGTCATTAGAAAGAAAAAACTCCAACGGATCGGGGTGTAGGATTTTAGGAGTGAATTGATGCACTAAGTCATCAACCACATCCACACGATAACATTCATAATCTGATGGTGAGTTAGGAAACGTATTAAAAATATTAATTCTAAGTTTCCTATTTCCAAAAGAGATATCCATGGCACCCGTTCTACAATTAATTTGTGCATTTATTGTTGCCAAAAACGGGCGACCCAAAATAATAGAAGGTTGACTTTCTTTATAGGTGCTTTCAGTGTCAAGAACAAGAAAATCAACTGGGTAATAAAAATCTTCCACCTTAATGATGACATCTGATAAGATACCCCGGGGAATTTTTGTTGACTTATCGGCCAATCGTAAAATAATATCAGTTTGTTCCAGAGTGCCTAAGTCATGTTGATCAAAAAGATTTCCCGGGATTATATTAACACTAGCTCCAAGATCAAGGAGCGCCTTTTTGATATTAATATTACCTAGGGTAACAGAAATTAAAGGTGTTCCGGGATCTTTAAGCTTGGGTGGAAGTTTATTTGATATTATGGAACTTGCATGCTCGGTTAAGTCAATCTTTTTAGGGAGGTGTGCTTGGAGTTTGCATTTTTGAACACACAAATCCTTCAAAAATTTAGCATAAGAAGGTACCTCCTTAATAAGTTTGACTAACGGGATATTTATTTTAACTTGACTAAATAGATCCCACATGTCTTCCATTTTCGGCCCTCGCTTCCCAAAAGGGAAGGATGCCGGTTTCTCTAAAGCCGAAGGGTATGGTGCGGTATTAACCTCCACACCATGCTCCCTAACTTTAGAGTCATCTTTACCCTTAACTACTTTTTGTTTCTCAGATTTGAAACCTTTCTCAAACTCTTCTTTTTCATCAAAAACGACCTCAGTGTCACTGTCGTTATCTAAAGTAGGAGCACTTACCTTGTTGTCAACCTTTTTCCCACTACGCAAGGTGATTACTTCATTCACTTGATGCTTTTTTCCAGGTCTTTGGGTGTGATATGGGTTGACTGTTGTAGTGCTTGGAAACTTGCCATCTTCTCTTTTCCCAATTTGCTCCGCCAGTTGAGCAATCTGCTTTTCGATAGCAGCTATGGACTTGGAGTTAGTGTCGACTTTCTGATATGTTTGGGTTATGAACTCCATGATTTTGTCCAACTTGTTGCCATCCGTTTCCTCCTTCTTTGATGTTCCACCCTGGTTAAAGTTGGACTGCTGGAACTGTTTTGGCTGATTTTGGTTTTGGTAATTCCCTTGACGGTTGTTGTTGTTTAAATTCCCATTGTTGTTGTAGTTCCCGCCTTGGTTGTAGTTCCGATTGAATGATCGTGGATTATTTTGGAATTGACCATAGCCGTGCACTTGACTGATTTCCTCTTGACTTCTCATGCACTCATCTGCAATGTGTCCTGAATCTCCACAGCTTACACATATCTTCTGTCCCTGCGAAAAAAACACACCTTTCTCTTTGCCTAGACTAGAGAGTAGTAAGTCAAATTTTTTATTTAAAGAATTAATATCAGATTTGACTTCATTTTTCCAGTTTTTGTCTAGTCCAACTGAAGCAGCAGATGAAACTGGGTTGTCCCGTTTCTTATCTGAGTAATTGGTTTTTGAACCATGACTCAACTGCTCCAAGAATCGCCAAGCGTCTTCACTATCTTGCATCATAATAGTGCCGCCAGATGAGGCATTAATCATGGTTTGATTGGCAGTGTCGACTCCATCATAAAAGAAACGTACAAGTTGCCAACGGGGAAATTCATGATGGGGACATGAACGCAACAATTCCTTGAGGTGTTCAAATGCATCATGAAATTCTTCATTGGGTTTTTGTGCAAAATCTTGTATAGCTTTTCTTATTTCCGTTGTTTTACTAGCAGGGTAAAACTCTTGCAAAAATTTAGTTTTTAATTGCTCCCAAGTAGTAATACTATGGGGGGCAAGAGAAGTGAACCAATACTTAGCTTTTTATTTTAAAGTGAACGGAAATAAGTGAAGTCTAAATGAATCTCTATTAGTTCCTCGCGGATTATTCGCGTTAGCAATTGCAAGGAACTCATAGAGGTGATTGTATGGATCATCAGTTTTATGGCCTCTAAAGACGGGTAAGACACTAATTAGTTGTGGTCTTACTTCCACATGATGCTCATTTCCTTCCGCGAAGAGTATAGGTGAAGCATCATCATACTCTCCTGGCTGAAAATGAGATGCCACAGATTGTCTATTAGGCTGCGGAAAGTAAAGATGAGGGAATTGGTTACCTTCGTTGTAGTATCCTCCATTTGCATTGTTGAATCCACCATTTGGATTCCTTCGATATTGATTCCCAAAGCCTTGATTTCCGAACCCATCGTTGTAGTCATTGTTGCCACCATTGGGGAAATTCTGGTTGTTCCAGTTATTGTTGTAGTTCCCGTTTCCACCCCGATTGCCTTGATTCCGCCTATTACCACCATTGTGGTTCTGATTCCAACCAAGTCCGTTGTCACTTCCATCATCAAAATCCCAGTCATCCTCGTTACCACCATTACCGAATTGAGGACCAACATTTCTAGGATTTTGGTTTTGATTTCTAACATTACCACCGTTGTGGTTTCCTACATTGCCTCCCATATTTTGTGCCCAATTTCCTCCGTTCCCACCATTTTGGCCACGGTTGTTTCTATTCGGTTGTGGTTGCACTGGTTGGATGATTGGTGCACCGGCATTGTTGTTATTTCCATTATTCCCATTGTTGTTGTTTGGGAATTGAGGAGCTGGTGGTGGAACTAGTGGTGGAGGATTATTGGCTGCATCCTCATGCCCCTCGACCACATCTTCCACGACAACGTTATCTACACTCATAGTGTTGATGTTCCTTCTGGCGACCCGATTTGAGCGAGCTGTTCGTTCGATTTCCGGATCAAATGCAAGCGGTGAAGAGCGTCCGCTATGTCTTGTATGCATGCACCGGTGTGCCTGCACCACACAAATAAAACAAAACGTGAACTGCAAACGAGAATTGAAAATGTAAGTAAAAGACTATAACTACTTAAACACAATAGCTCAAGCGCACAATCTCCCCGGCAACGGCGCCAAATTTTGATCGAGGTCGTTATATCAATCAAAAATAAACCAACTAACCTAAGTAGATAGGGTAAGTCGGGTCGAATCCACAAGGAGTTCGTGGTTAAACATTGTGTCAAAGTAATAAATAAAGAGAAAAGTATTACTAGCAATTGTCACGGAAAAGATTAAAGTAAAAATCAAACAAAAACTTGGAGATTTATTAATTAAAATGAGAAAACTAGAGTACTCCCGGTTCAGTTATAGACAGTTTAGATTCACACACTTTCTTCCCTAGAATCCTAATTCAATTACTTAGATGCAATTGGGGTTTATTAACTTGTAATACATAGTTTGGATACACAATATGTTCATTCAACTAGTTGTCTTACTCCTTTATATCTAAGTGAATTGGGAACAATTAGTGAACTAGCAATAAAATGTCTTACGACTACCTATTACCATATTAAGATTCAATATCATAAATTGGAATAATATATGTTGATTCAATCACTTGTCTTTATTCCTAAACTAATTGAACTTGGAACAAATGATGAATTGACAATAGACTATCTTAATTATGACATCAAACAATTCATACAACCCAATTTCACTTATCATTACCAAAGATCATCATATGAAGCATAAAATAACAATTGAAATTAATTAGAATTAAGTAATAATCAAGTGTGTTCATCCAAAAGTCTTAAACATCCCCGGAAGTAACCCTAATGATTTAACCTTCCATTAAATTCATAAAAACAATAACTTTGATGAAATGATTGAACTGCATAATAGAATTCATAAACAAACTTAAAATCATCCAACAATTGTAACCTAATGATTATCAAAATATGAAACAAATAAATCTTGGGAAGAAGTAATCGTTTCTGAAAGTTACTAAAATTGATGAGAATCACCGGTTGAATGATCTTCAAATGTTGCTTGATGATGAATTGAATCGAATCTTGCCTTGAATCCGGATTGAAATGGAATGGATTTGTGTTTCCAAATGTTTCCAAGGGTTTAGAAGCCTCAAAAACGCAGGAAAAAGGTCTCAAAATCGGAGGTTGGAACCCTCCAAATTGCAGAAAAATCGTCGGGGCTAGGATGGAATCCGATTAGGTTTTTTTTCTTTAAATAGGATAAGATTGACACATAAAAACGTCTCGACGTCCTGGGACGCTAACCGGGACGCTAAGAGTGCCAGACGACGCTGATGCGGGACGCTAAGTAGGACGCTGAACTCCCATTCTACCAAAAATCCCTGTTAAGAAAGGGCGTCCTATGCATGGGTCAGAGTCCCAGGACGCTTATGTGGGACGTTGACGAAAGATTATTTTGTCATTCTTCCTTCCGCAAACTTCCAAGTTCGATTCTTTCATCCGCACCTTCCCACATAGTATCTTGCTTCATTTTCCATGCATTTTCTATTAATTTCTTCTAGATTTCATTCCTGAAAACTTCATCCAAAACATAATCAAAGTAGGCCCATTCTTGGACAATTATACATCAATTCAACAGATTTATGACAATTTAGTATATTCACAAAATAGACTTATCAATAAGCGTCGAAAACGACTTTTTGATAGAAGATTATTTAGAAGGATTAATCTTAACCAAGTTATAGTATATGTTACAAGGGTTCCGCAGATATAAAGAACGCCGAAATCCAAGTTATAACGAAGAAGTTATGGCTCGTCGAAGTTTTACGGCAAAACCGGCACGGCACCTGGAGACGTAAATAGTGAAATTATGATGGAGGAATTTTTTGCCTTAGTGATCTAAACGAAAGTTGTAGTATACATTAAACCGAGAACATACAAAAAAAGAACGCCCAAATCTGACTTCGTATGAGGAAGTTATGAATTTTCTAAGATTTGGCTTAGTAGTGCACGGCCCGAAACTCGAATTTTAGTTCGAGCAGTTTTTGGCTTACGCAACCTAAATGAGAGTTGAAGATCTCATTAATAGGAACTCAACGATAAAAATATAGACGAAAACGGAGTCTGTATGAAGAAGTTACGAATTTTATGTGGACATTTAATAGTGTAATCTTCTGATACTATTAAATTTAAAATCGGTCGAGAACTAGCCGATGGAGTCAAAAGGAAACTTGTAGCTTGTCTTTACCTACGCATGGATATAAAGAACGTCAAAAACGGAATTCGTATGCGAAAGCATTGAATTTTTAAAGATTGGATTTCAGAAGTGCTATATGCCAAAATGGTCCTGCCCTCCGGTGTTTTATGTCTGGCCCCTGTCTGTACATAGTGGTTGGAAAATACTGTTTAAACGCTTATATAATAGTAATAATAACTAGACTATTAATTAGTCGCGGTTAACGTCAGACTAAACTCTAGTGGTATTGATACTAGGTTTTGTCAAGGGAAAATTGTTTTGAGATAACGAAGTGTTGTCCGAGTACCGAGTCACCACCTTACCAGGTGAGTGGATAGTAACTTTCATCTTACACATAGATATGAAGTATTTTATATAAATTACGTGCTATGTGTGCATAATATCTGTATACTTGCTATCTATACTGGATGAATGATTTTATACATGTTTTAACTGATTTAAACTGTATATGTATTTTATATCTACAAAATATGTTGGGTAAAACATGGGTAGATGATATATGAGTTGAATGATGAGGTGAGAGGTGAAATATACCTTGAGGTGAGGGTGGGAGGTGGACAATGTGAGAAGCCTATTACCCAAGTGTTGGCCCCGTCATTCAACAGAGTATGGATGACAACCACAGACTATTCTAGACAGTCCAGTGGAACACTAGCAGGCTCGCAACCTGTAGGTGTTGTGAACGATGTGTTCACCCGGTGTACTCTAAACCCTGGCGATCATGCAGACTTGGTGCCTAAACCTTGGCGATCATGCAGACTTGTTGCCTAAACCCTGGCGACCACGCAGACTTGGTGCCTAAACCTTGGCGATCATGCAGACTTGGTGCCTAAACCCTTGCGACCATGCAGACTTGGTGCCTAAACCTTGGCGACTATGCAGACTTAGTGCCCGTTGTGTAAACCGTGGCAACGATGGACTTCGTGCCGATTCCTTAGGATGATCCTTAGGAATGAATGAACGATGAATAGCCAATTCTTAGGGTAGATGTAACAACCAGAATCAGAAAGACCAAGAAAAGAAAGGAAAGACTCTAAGTCAAGAGTCAACTCGTCGAGTCCAGGGAGGAACTCGACGAGTCGGAGCGGGATCCGGGGCATAGAGTAAGTGACCGACTCGGCGAGTCGGCTAGTGGACTCGGCGAGTCTGGTCTGGGCGAGAAAAACCCTAATCCCGGGGGTTGTGCCCTATTTAAAGAACATTACATCCCTTCCCCAACCTCTTTACTCCCCTTTTGAGATCCATAAACCCTAAATCGTGAGTGAGAGCCCTTGGAAGCAATTTAGAGCCTAGATAAGTGATTTTGGTGGAAAGGGGCTTGAAGATCAAGAGGCTTGCTGCAAAATGAGTGGTGTAGATCCGGGATCTACTTCAGTTGGAGCATATATTGGAGGTAATAAGCTGTTGCTTTGGCTTTATTGCAAATAGATCTATCTTATGTTTGAGATTTGGGGCATTTTGGGCATGATTGAGATCTATGTCGAGTTAGAGGCCTAGATCTAAGGTTGCTACCTCAGATCTAGACTTGTGATGGTCCAGAAGGTCATAAAGTCATGTCAATAAGTTGTTGGTGAAGCCCCTTTGTCTTAAACCCTAGCCCTTGAGTGTTTTGGGCCTTTAGCTCCTTGGTTTCACGTAAAGTTTGAAACTTTATGTGGGGGATAGACTGTAGAAGAGTGGATCTATGGATTGAAGCCCCTGCATGGCTCGAAAAGCCACTGTATGGATTGAGAACTGGAGAGACTCGGAGAGTCACATGGGTGTACTCGACGAGTTGTATGAATATGTGCATGGACTCGGCGAGTTGGAAGAACAACTCGGCGAGTCTGTTGAAGATTGCCTAGGACTCGACAAGTCTGTTCTTGGACTCGACGAGTCAGGTCGCAGAACCCCCAACCTCTTCTGGTTAAGACGCAGATCAGTGAGTTGAGTGGTGACTTAGTGAGTTGGACAGGATGGGTCTCAGAGATCGTTGAACTCGACGAGTCCTGGGGTGACTCGGCGAGTTGGGTCGTATTTTGAGAGCTTCTGAGTTTAAGGACTCGGCGAGTCTTCGGGTTGACACGGCGAGTCGAGTCAACTGGAAGGTTGACTTTGACCAGGACTTTGACTTTAACCAGAGTTGACTTAGTTTGACTTCTAGAGTTCAGTTTGGAGCTAAGTGTTTTATTGATATTAGTAGCTCGGGGAGCTAGTGGAGCAGCGATTCAGAAAGTGGTCGGACAGCAGCCAGAGGGTTATCAGCAAAGTTCAGCAGTGCGAGGTGAGTCTCCTCACTGTTTGTATGGGTCTACGGCCACAATGCCGACCCATTTAGTTTATGTATGGTAGGAAGACCCGGGGGTTAGCCCTAGGCATTATGCATGAAAGACCAGGAGGAGGCTCCTGGCACACAGTATGTTATTATGTATGGTAGGAAGACCTGGGGGTTAGCCCTAGGCATTATGCATGAAAGACCAGGAGGTGGCTTCTGGCACACAGTATGTTATTATGTATGATAGGAAGACCCGGGGGTTAGCCCTAGGCAATATGTATGAAAGACCAGCAGGTGGCTCCTGGCGCACTGTATGCTATTGTGTATGAAAGACCAGGGGGTGGCTCCTGGCACACTATATGCGGAGTGGCCTAGCAGAGTAGTCTGTATAGTTGTCTTTGTGATACTTGCATGAAAGACCAGGGGGTGGCCCTTGGCACTTGTCTGTAAGACCCAGGGAGTGGCTCCAGGCTTGACCAGAAAGACCACGTGCGGCCCGTGGCATAACCGCAAGACTATGTTTGGCACATAGCACCTTAGCAAGACTATGTTTGGCACATAGCACCTTACTTGATTATGGATATGTTGGTTATGTATGGATCTTGGCTATGTATGGCATGTATGGATCAGTTGGTTTGTATGGTATGTGGTATCTGGGGAACTCACTAAGCTTCGTGCTTACGGTTTTCAGTTTTGGTTTCAGGTACTTTGTTTTCAAGGAAAGGAGCCGGTTCGATCGCAGCGCATCACACTATGTTTTCCGCACATGAGATCTTTGGGATCACATTCTGATATGGTTTTATGATAATATGCTTTGATTACTGACACTTTGGCTTAACACGAGATATTATTATGAATGTTTTATACTGATGGTTTATGTAATAACTTATTTAAAAATGAAATTTTTGGCCTTGAATTTTGGGATGTTACAAGTTGGTATCAGAGCCCTGGTTTGAGGGATTCTGACACACCCTCGGGGGTGTCTGGACTCAAATCGAGGGATTAAAAGCTTTTTACAAGAAAATTGTTTTCTAAAATATGAGTTAAAGGAGTTTTGAGAAAGAACGAAGTGTGTGATGTGCGCGACCGGCCGAGCTCAAGTAAGTTTACCCAAGATACCCATACAAGTTTATATTATGGTTACCAGTTTCAGTAGAACAACATGCTAGAATAGGATTAAGGATCTAGGAATGATGCCTTATGTGCCTGCTTTATGTGCTTCAGCTTATGAGAATTGCATGCTAGTATTGAGTAGACAGCAGTAGGATAGCCTGTTTAGGTTATACCTGATAGTATGAGCTTAGCATTGTATGCTGGTGCATTTTCCTGTTATGAGGATAGGATTGCTTGAGATCGTTCCCTTTGTCTGAATGCTGCTTGCTTTGTGCTTTGTGGGACTCTGAGTGATGGGAGTTAGCCATTAGGTGAATACGTCACGTCACATGTGATCAGGATTGAATAATCTCAGAGTGCTGGATTTGGCCCTATTGCGCAGCTCTCGTTTGAGTCTAACCGTTGTAGGGACGAGTCTTTTACTCGAAGGATTATCTGAGCCTCGTCACATGTGATGGTATTCAGGTGATAACTAATTGGCATTACAAGGAGGCCTTCAGCAGCTGAGGACTGGTTTGGGTAGAGCCAGAGATTTATCTAGGGCAAGCCTAGGATGAGAGTAGCAGAGATCAGTAGTAGTGAAAGGGACTTGGTGAAGTTGAAGCAACCCTTGAGGAAAGTACGGATAGATGTGGAAGGTAGTATGGGCCCGTACTACTGGAAGCAGAGGATCCGTACTCGAGTCAAGGAGGGTCGAGATGGAACCAGGAATCTTGGATAATGTGTGAGACCTCTCGGGGTATGTTTTGATCCAGACATTTATGTGTTTATCTCCAGTATGGTGACCACGCGACATGGAGCAGGAGGCTCAGGATCTGGATCAGGATCGGGCTCGGGCACGGGATCCGAGCAAGTTGATGATGGATTACGCGAGTTCATCGCGTCTGAGATTACGAGAGGCATCCTTGAGGCGACCCCGGTCATTTTCAGGTCGATCAAGGAGGGGATCATTGAGCTGATGGAGGATCGCCTCCGAGCTTTCAGGAGTGATTTGGCGTCTGGCCAGGCGAGTACGCGCACACTGTCCTTCAAGAACTTCAGAGGGAGTGGTGCGCCAGACTTCCACGGGGTGAAGGACCCCATTATTGCCAGAAGATGGATTGCAGACATTGAGTCTGCACAGTTGACGAGCTTCTGTCCTGAGGGGTCGAAGGTTTGATTTGTTGCAGGGTGCTTGAGGGGCAGAGCTAGAGACTGGTGGGAGTCAGTTGGTGATTCCTTGGGAGCCTCAGCCATTGAGGCTATGACCTGGTCCGACTTCGTGACCAGGTTTAGGGCGGAGTTTGTGCCGGCTGTGGAGCTTCATCAGCTGGCCAGGGAGTTCCTAGACATGAGACAGACGACGGAGTCGGTGGCGGAGATTACTACTAAGTTCCGGGAAAGGGCCTTATTGGTTCCTCAGTATGTAGGGGATGAGGAGATGCGGAGGACCCGCTATCATGACATGTTGAGAGCTGATATTCGGGAGCATGTTAGCTTCTCGGCATGCCCGACCCTGGACTCTATGATTGACAGGGCGCGGGAAAGGGAGATTGATTTGGAGCACATTGCGAAGAGGAGGTCAGATCAGACGTATACTTTGGAGGGTCCCGGGAAGAGACCCAAGACTTCAGATCAGCGATTAGTAAGTCGGCAGGTCCGAAGTCAGTGCAGCACGTGCGGAAACCACACGAGGGAGTTTGTCGTTCCAGGGGTTCAGGCTGCTACAAGTGTGGTAGTGATGGTCACGTCAGCAGGGACTGCCCACAGGGTCAAGCCCATTATGTTTTCACTGCAATCAGGTGGGACACAAGAAGGCCGACTGCCCGACGGTGAGGGGAGGAGCAGGGAGTGCGTCTGCCCCGACAACTTCGAGGTTTACGGATGGGTGAGAGCGTAGGGCCTTGCAGTGACAGATGAGGGAGATCTGGATTACAGCAGGGAATGTTGCAGGTACGTATCTATGGCTATTTTCGTACCTATGTGTATTAGGGTTGTTCTTACCCCGGACTCAGGTGATAGTATGTATGTGTTGTCTCTCTGCTTGTATTCGGATTGTACTTTCAGAATTGTCATATGCCAATTGCATACCGGGAACTATTAGTAGCTAGTGTAGGGTCATCCCTCACTTCGGGATCGAAGTGTCCAGTATTATCTCGATTATGACCAAAGCGGTTCAGGAGCGTTGCGTGGAGGTTGGTGGACAGAGTCCATGGAGTAGCCCTCCACCATCATTAGGGTTTGGTGGTTCTAGTCTTGGTACTTGGGATGGCTTTTGGAAGCATCAAGGGAAGTGGTCTATCACTGATGGGGTTGCTCTGAGCATTAGTGTTTCGGACCTTAAAGGCATTAGTTGGAGCTCAGGGGATTATCAGTATCGGGGATGCAGGAGGTGTTCATCTAGTATCCGGTAATCGTATGGTATTTGGAGTGGACTAGTGATGGATCGCTAGCGGCATCAAGGCGATGGTAGTTATCATGCCTTTTGTGCAAGGGAGGAAGGAATGGAAATCCTCGGGGATCGCAGGCAGGAAAGACTTAGCTGAAGCTAAGTGGGGGAGAAACAATCATGTTATGGGAGCAGAAGCGGTTTTGAAACTAGGATAAGTTTCGCTCTCCTGTCAGGAAGGAAGACGACCCAGGTGGCTGTATGAATTGAGGACAGTGCGAATTGGAAGTTTGGAAAACTTGCCAATTGTGAGACCTCATTCTCGAGATGTCTAGTAGCAGATTGCAGAGGAATCGGTTGGGAGTTCCAGTTGGGACATGAGTACCACTTGGGGGTACTAGATTGTGCTTGTATGCTCGACTATGGGTTAGTCGTAGCATCCAATAGCAGCCAGTCGGTGTGGAAGGATGTTGTCAGACTACCGGATGGCCGTAGCATTCACCAGTGGTCAGATAGTAAGAAGAGTGTGGTAAGACTGCGGGGCGGTCCGTAGCAATGGTTAGCAGATAGCGTCGAAGAGTGGTGCGACTGCGGTGTGACCCGTAGCAATCGTATGTGAGGATAGTTAGACTGCGGTGTGACCCGTAGCATTAGTTTAGTAAGACTGCGGTGTGGCCCATAACATTAGTTTAGTAAGACTGCGGTGTGGCCCGTAGCAATCGTATGTGAGTATAGTTAGACTGCGGTGTGGCCCGTAGCATTAGTTTAGTAAGATTGCGGTATGGACCGTAGCAATCGTATGTGAGGATAGTTAGACTGCGGTGTGGCCCGTAGCATTAGTTTAGTAAGACTGCGGTGTGGCCCGTAGCAATCGTATGTGAGTATAGTTAGACTGCGGTGTGGCTCGTAGCATTAGTTTAGTAAGACTGCGGTGTGGCCCGTAGCAATCGTATGTGAGGATAGTTAGACTGCGGTGTGGCCCGTAGCATTAGTTTAGTAAGACTGCGGTGTGGCCTGTAGCATTAGTTTAGTAAGACTGCGGTGTGGCCCGTAGCAATCGTATGTGAGTATAGTTAGGCTGCGGTGTGGCCCGAAGCACTGGTTTAGCAAGACTGCGGGGTGGCCTGTAGCTTTAGTTGGCTGGCAGCGCAGAAGTGTTGTAAGACTATGTGGGTGGCCGTAGCATTCACTAGTTGACAGAGCAAGTATAGTAAGACTACGGGGTGGCCCGTAGCATTCGTCGGTCCCTATTCGCTAGTGCGAATGTATCGGGTGTGTGATTCAGTTGCAGGGTTTTTCAGATAGTTAAGTTCAGGACGGGGCAGCCGCCCGGATGTGAGTGGGCCACATTATGATTGGGTCCGGAAGGCGGTAGGCCATTGGGGACCAAGAGTGGCGTAAGACTGCGGGTAAGCCGTGGCATTCATTAGTAGCTTAGTTCGCGGAGTGTGGGCGGGGGCCCGTATCTCCGAGGTGGCATGGGGGAAACCGGTATTCTGGGTAATGGTAGATCAGTTGGGACCAGGGCGGTCTCGGTTCATCCGGTAGGCGGATGGGAGTCAACATGACTATAGGCAGGAATGATGGTAAGGGATTCGGTGTGAAAAGCCGTGAGCTGATCGGATGATGCTAAGCTGCTCATCGCTGGATCGAATGATCTCAGAGTAAAGGATTTGGCTCGGTGACGCCATTCTCGTCTGAGCCTTAAACGTAGCAGAGAGGGATCTGCTACCTGAAGGATTGTCTGAATTCTCACGATTGGGTGGAGCTTTCAGTATTGGAGCATTGTATGGGGGTTATTCCGTGAGTATTGGTATGATGGCCGGCACTGGGAGTGGCCGGGATTGCGGTTTCAGCAGAGGATCGGTCCTCGAAGGAAATTGGGAAGGTTGTTGCTTGTGAAAAGTGCCTTAGAAAGGCCAGTAACAGAGTAGGGTAAAAGGGTAAACCCCTTGCGAATCAAGGGTAAATGTATCAGGAGTATCGGTATGTTTACCGGTTGGATAAAAGTGTTGTACTCGAAGGTAGTAAGTAACGGGTTATTCTGAAGATGACATCTTCAAGGTTTGGATCGGATGGGCGGAGTGTGTACCTTGTGGTAAGTGGCGACCAGATGGTAAGGTAGTTGGTCGTGGCAGACTTCGAGGACGAAGTCTAGTTTAAGTGGGGGAGTGTTGTAACAACCAGAATCAGAAAGACCAAGAAAAGAAAGGAAAGGCTCTAAGTCAAGAGTCAACTTGTCGAGTCCAGGGAGGAACTCGACGAGTCAGAGCGGGATCCGAGGCATAGAGTAAGTGACTGACTTGGCGAGTCGGCTAGTGGACTCGGCGAGTCTGGTCTGGGCGAGAAAAACCCTAATCCCGGGGGTTGTGCCCTATTTAAAGAACATTACATCCCTTCCCCAGCCTCTTTACTCCCCTTTTGAGATCCAGAAACCCTAAATCGTGAGTGAGAGCCCTTGGAAGCAATTTAGAGCCTAGATAAGTGATTTTGGTGGAAAGGGGCTTGAAGATCAAGAGGCTTGCTGCAAATGAGTGGTGTAGATCCGGGATCTACTTCAGTTGGAGCATATATTGGAGGTAATAAGCTGTTGCTTTGGCTTTATTGCAAATAGATCTATCTTATGTTTGAGATTTGGGGCATTTTGGGCATGATTGAGATCTATGTTGAGTTAGAGGCCTAGATCTAAGGTTGTTACCTAAGATCTAGACTTGTGATGGTCCAGAAGGTCATAAAGTCATGTCAATAAGTTGTTGGTGAAGCCCCTTTGTCTTAAACCCTAGCCCTTGAGTGTTTTGGGCCTTTAGCTCCTTGGTTTCACGTAAAGTTTGAAACTTTATGTGGGGGATAGACTGTAGAAGAGTGGATCTATGGATTGGAGCCCCTGCATGGCTCGAAAAGCCACTGTATGGATTGAGAACTGGAGAGACTCGGCGAGTCACATGGGTGTACTCGACGAGTTGAATGAATATGTGCATGGACTCGGCGAGTTGGAAGAACAACTCGGCGAGTCTGTTGAAGATTGCCTAGGACTCGACAAGTCTGTTCTTGGACTCGACGAGTCAGGTCGCAGAACCCCCAACCTCTTCTAGTTAAGACGCAGATCAGTGAGTTGAGTGGTGACTTAGTGAGTTGGACAGGATGGGACTCATAGATCGTTGAACTCGACGAGTCCTGGGGTGACTCGGCGAGTTGGGTCGTATTTTGAGAGCTTCTGAGTTTAAGGACTCGGCGAGTCTTCGGGTTGACTCGGTGAGTCGAGTCAACTGGAAGGTTGACTTTGACCAGGACTTTGACTTTAACCAGAGTTGACTTAGTTTGACTTCTAGAGTTCAGTTTGGAGCTAAGTGTTTTATTGATATTAGTAGCTCGGGGAGCTAGTGGAGCAGCGATTCAGAAAGTGGTCGGACAGCAGCCAGAGGGTTATCAGCAAAGTTCAGCAGTGCGAGGTGAGTCTCCTCACTGTTTGTATGGGTCTACGGCCATAATGCCGACCCATTTAGTTTATGTATGGTAGGAAGACCCGGGGGTTAGCCCTAGGCATTATGCATGAAAGACCAGGAGGAGGCTCCTGGCACACAATATGTTATTATGTATGGTAGGAAGACCTGGGGGTTAGCCCTAGGCATTATGCATGACAGACCAAGAGGTGGCTCCTGGCACACAGTATGTTATTATGTATGATAGGAAGACCCGGGGGTTAGCCCTAGGCAATATGTATGAAAGACCAGCAGGTGGCTCCTGGCGCACTGTATGCTATTGTGTATGAAAGACCAGGGGTGGCTCCTGGCACACTATATGCGGAGTGGCCTAGTAGAGTAGTATGTATAGTTGTCTTTGTGATACTTGCATGAAAGACCAGGGGGTGGCCCTTGGCACTTGTCTGTAAAACCCAGGGAGTGGCTCCAGGCTTGACCAGAAAGACCACGTGCGGCCCGTGGCATAACCGCAAGACTATGTTTGGCACATAGCACCTTAGCAAGACTATGTTTGGCACATAACACCTTACTTGATTATGGATATGTTGGTTATGTATGGCTCTTGGCTATGTATGGCATGTATGGATCAGTTGGTTTATATGGTATGTGGTATCTGGGGAACTCACTAAGCTTCGTGCTTACGGTTTTCAGTTTTGGTTTCAGGTACTTTGTTTTCAAGGAAAGGAGCCGGTTCGATCGCAGCGCATCACACTATGTTTTCCGCACATGAGATCTTTGGGATCACACTCTGATATGGTTTTATGATAATGTGCTTTGATTACTGACACTTTGGCTTAACACGAGATATTATTATGAATGTTTTATACTGATGGTTTATGTAATAACTTATTTAAAAATGAAATTTTTGGCCTTGAATTTTGGGATGTTACAGTAGATCCTTAAGAGTAAAGAAGATAATGGGGATGGGTAATTGGTTTGATTGTTCGATGTTTAAACATAATAATTATATTATTGTGGGTTGAAAACCCTATGTAGTCACCGGGTTTCCCAACCTGACCCACTCAAGCTTATTTGTATCACAGGTGTCGATATGAAGCTGCTTTACACTGAGAGATTTAAAAGAGATGTAGATCACTAGTGTAAATGAATGTAAGTTCTGTTTATGCTTATGTTTCTGTATTGACGATGACATCCCAAATGTTTTAAAATGAATAATAATACATTTCTTCATAAATGCTTTGATAACGTGTTTATCCTGTTTTACTGGGAACAAATTCCGCAACATTTTTATTAAAAGAAGTACTCTGATTTTATAAAGCATAAAAAAAACGGTCTTTTTTGGCCGTGAAAATGGGGATGTCACAGTTGATATCAGAGCATTAGTTTAAGCGAACTAGGAATAAGGATTTATTTCTAGACTTAAACTTAGAATGCTAAGCGATGATCGTGAGGAGCGTGTCTAATAAATTTAGGTAATACACCTGAATAAACACAAGCACTAGCTTATTTAGGGAAAATGCCTAACATGCTTTTATGTGCTAAATGATTTATGATATGCATTATATGATCGGATCTATGGTCTGTCGCCGACCGGATCTGGAAATTTTATGTGTTTAGATTTCTAAACGTTTAATTACGATGTTAGAACTGACATGTAACTTTTCGGAATAATAAGGAGGATTACACGTCTAAATCTTCTCTATCTATATTCTCGTCTCGATGCAATGAATGCATGCTTCCGTGAAAATAACGTCATGGTGAAGACTCATAGAAAATTGAGTAAATAAAGAAAATGAAAAGGCTTATGATAGTGAATGACACCTATCGGAAGATATCATAAGAGTGATATCTTGCCTTTAGAATATGTCAGGCAGTACGTTTAGAGGAGTACGGTACGTCCGAGGTACACCTTCGATTGGCGGGATGATGGAACGATTGGTGTAATTCTTGAATTTGTCCCATCGTATGGATTCCACCGCCAACCGAGTTGAAGTAGAATTGATGATTGAAGATACGCATGGAAGAAGTCCTAGTAGAGTCTAGGAAAAAATTTATGATTGTTTGGACACATTTATATATGTTAAAAATTGTTTTTTTTTGTGATAATGAATTGGAAAACTGTGAGACAATACTTGGGACGAGTATGAGTAGGTGTGAATGGTAGTAGAGGCCTATACTACCAGAAGCACAGGACTCACACTTGGATCAGGGAAAGTCACAAGGTTACCAAGAAGCTAGTAATTGATTCTGTTTTGTTCATGTATGTCGTTACCATCGTTTCGGTAACGACTAAGAAGATGATTGTTATTTCGACCCTAGTGGTCATATCAAATTGAGTCCGGCTACGATGAGTATGTTACATGGTTCAGAGAACCAAGTTCGATGTAGCATCTGACTTAAGCCAAGAAGATTGAAGTAAAAGATAATCGAAGCAGTATCGCGCTCATAGTTTGTTGAAAAATGTTTTTATATGTGATCATCACTGAAATAAGATGAATTGGTTTTATATTATCTAACAAATATTATCAGTTATTTCAGGTTGCGTGGATTCGTGCTTAATTATGAAATAGAAAAATATGCAAAAGACGAAATACGCAAAGACGGAAAAATAGACGCAATATTTGGTCGTTTGAAGACAAAACAAATCAAGACTAAAATCGTCAAGAATTTAAAAACCTCAAGGGTCAAAAATGGAAATTCAATTCACAATTGGATATATATATATATATATATATATATATATATATATATATATATATATATATATATATATATATATATATATATATATATTATATAAATATATATGTATATATATTATATTGTATATATATATATATGTATGTATATTGTATATATTGTATATATATATATATATATATATGTATGTATATTGTATATATTGTATATATATATATATATATATATATATATATATATATATATATATATATATATATATATATATATATACATGAATCATGCATATATATATATATATATATATATATATATATATATATATATATATATATATATATATATTGGAAAGAAATCTTCACAAAAGCAAAAGTACCAAACATCATGTGTGCTTCCAACCTTTACAATCAATCACTTCATTACTTTTCCTTAAACAAACAAGAGTTGCTTGATTCCTTTGCATATATATAGATGCATGTTTACATGAGTTTTTGTGTGTGTTTTGTGTTTCCTTGTAATATATCTCCTATTACTCACTCAACTCCAGAAGAATAAACACATAGCCAACCTCAAAATAATCTCCAAACACCCTCCAAATACCCTCCTTAAACCTCCTCCAAAAACCATTTCAAATCACCACAACCATCACCACCTTGCTGTTTTTCGACATCAGAATTTGCAAGTTAAGAAAAAATTCACCGAGCACAACTCAACAAGATAATACGGGAGAGATTTGCACCGCAAATTATTCAGGACCTTACCTACATCCAGGAATTTTCCTCGATTTTTTTGACCACTGCAAACCCCAGAGAGACGCGAGAGAGAATTGGCTATCCAGAGAGATTTACTACGAAAATCTATATTCGTAACCACCCAAAGCTCTTTCAACATCACCCTCTTTGTTACCTTATACCACCAAAACTACAACCTTATTACACCTTCTACCACCCTCCAAATACCCACCTCAACCTCATCAAATCACCTTAAAAAACCCCATACCCACATACAAAAAAACATTACCCGTGTATTTTGTATCGTTTTGTAAACAATTCATTGTTACATAAAAAGAACTTATTGTTACTTACCGGATTGAACTTTGAACAAATAGAGACACAGTCTATTACGATCCAGTCCAACCCTAAGCCTGTTAGTCATTTATTTGACTAACAACTTGACAAAACAGTCGTTCCACAAGTCCCGTTCTAACACCACCTACTATATATATATTTATATATTTTATTAACGCTTTATGTCATTTAAATACTGTCATTTATTTCATTTATAGCTTTCAGTCATTTATAGCTTTCCAGTATTTATTTATTCCGCACTTCTTATCTTTCCGCATCTAATCTCATTAAATATATATATCTGTCACCCAGTAACTGGTAACCGAGCCTTTTATTCGTGGTAATCAGATTGTTATATATTTCTAACAATTGGTATCAGAGCTTGTGTGATTTACCTTGAAATTTTTGTCGAAAACTTTTGGTTAGCGTTTATAAACCTTCCATAAGCTTTTCTTTAAAAATTTCATTTTAATATTACTTGTTCAAAATCCTTAAAAAAAAAATTATTAAAAGAAATTATAAAAAAATTATAAAAAAAAAATCTTAAACAAAAAAAATTCAGAGCTTGTGTGATTTACTTTGAAATTTTTGTCGAAAACTTTTGGTTAGCGTTTATAAACCTTCCATAAGATTTTCTTTAAAAATTTCATTTTAATATCAATTGTTCAAAATCCTTTCAAAAACAAAAATTTTATTATGTCTTCTGCTAATTATTCCAACATGAACTCTGTTTCTATTGCTAACAGCTTGGGATCTGGTTCACGGGCACCCATACTTATTCCTGAAGAGTATAATTCGTGGGTTGGCCGTATGAATCTTCATCTTAACACCATAAGTGAAGATGTCTGGAATTGTGTAGAAGGAACATATGTTACTCCAGAAAATATGGCTACTCTTGCTACAAATCAAGCCACTCTTGCTGAAACCGAAAAAAGGCTGCAACTCCAAGCCAAAAAGGAACTTGTGTCTGGAATTCCCCACAGTATTCTAAGTCAAATGGATGATATAATACTGTTGACTGCAAATCAAATCTGGGAAAATTTAAAAAATCGTTTTTGTGGAAATCAAAGAATTATTGGAAACAAAAGAACATCTGTTTTAAATGAATTCGATAATTTCAAGATGCTTTCATCAGAAACCATCCATGATGCTCATGATAGGTTCAATTTTATCATGGTAAAAATGAACAATTTGGGCATCAAAAAGACACAACACGAGATAAATCTCAAGTTTCTAAACAATCTTTACGAAAGCTGGAAGATGGTTAAACTCATCATTCAGGGAAATCCAGCCATTCATACTGAAACTTTATACAATTTGTATGGAGAACTTCAATCGTATGAATCCTCGATTGACCCACCAACCACTACAGCTTTTGGAGGACCACTTGCTCTCGTTTCCACATCTTCTCAAAACCAAACACCTTTTAATGAACAAAACTTCAATCATTTTAATCAGACATCTTTTCAAAACCAACCCTGTTTGAACAATTCTTTTGATCAATCTGATTTAAATGATGAAGCAGACTACCAACAACTGTGTGCTTTGGTAGCAAACACAAACCTCCAGAGATTTATTCCAAATCACGGTCAATCGAATTTCAAACCAAATTTTCAAAACCGACCATCATTTGGACAAAATAATTCTGGATTTCAACCAAGACCTCAACCTGTTCAAAACAACTCAGGTTTTCAACCAAGACCTTATTTTGGACAAAATTTTCAAAGACCTTCCTTCCAAAACAATTCAAACCAAGGTTTTCAAAACCAGGGATTTCAAAACAATCCCAACTCAAGTCATCAAAACAATAACCAAAACAACAGTTTTCAAAACCAAAACAGAGGATTCCAAAATCAAGGTTACACTAATCAAAACAATGGCTTTCAAAACAACCAAAATTTTGGATTCCAACATAACCCTTCCCAATCTTCCCAACAAATCCAAACTCAAGCTCCTGAAAGACTTCCGATTAAAAGTCAAAAGGATGACAGTGATGAAGAAGTGATCATTTGTCACAACTGCAAAGGAACTAATCACTATGCCAGAGAATGCCGAGCTAAAAACAAAACCAAAGTCAAAGACTCAGCATACTACGCTCAAAAAGCCGATGAATTAAAGAAACAGGAAAATCAAGATAAGCAAAGAGCATTGATGGCAATCCATGAACCAAACGTGGAATACTGGCCAACTTCTGAAGACGAAGCTGACAATGAACCAACACAATCAAACTTATGTTTCGTAGTTGGTGTTGATAGACCTTCAAGAGCTCCAAACGTCATAGAACAGGTATGGTCTATGATCTCTGAACTTGGTCTTTCGAAATCAATTTTTGAGTCCCATATAACCAAGATTGAGAAAAGTCTAGAAGCTGATCTCAAAAAATATCATGACACAATGATCAATTCCGATATCTGCAAATCTGAGTTACAAACCTTGCAACTCAAATTTGGAGAATCAACAAGGATAAAGAACAAATTGGAAAGAGACGTTGAAAGAAAATCAGAAGATTATAATCACGTCTTGGAACAATTAAATCAAACCCTAATTCAGAAAAAGGATTTGGAACAAAAAAATCAGTCAGTCATTTCCTCTGAAACAAAAGATGTTTTAGAAAAGGAAATCCTTCAGTTGAAACAAAACTTTCAAGAATCAACTGAAAAATACAAAACTTTAAATGAAAAACTGACTAATTCTTTAAACCAAACCAATTTTCTTGAATCTGAAAACAAAAGATTGATATGGAATATGAATTCTATCAAAATTGCTAGAAAACTAAGTGATGATGTTTTCACCAAAGCAAACACCTTAGGAACTGGCAAAACTGATACGAATTACAGACCAGGAATTGGAAGAGAATCCTTTGAAAATGAACTAGCTAAACAAGAAAACATGACAATTTGTGAAAACTCTGAATCCACTCTTCCAGATCTTTTCACATCTGCTAATGAGGAAGATTCAGATGACGAAACAGTTATCAACTGTAGCCCAGATGACACTGCTTTCACTGTTTCCAAAAAGTCTATCAAAAGAGTTGTAAAATCTGAAACAAACTCTGCTAGTTCTTCAGCTCACCAAATCAAACATACCAATGAAACCACCAAAACCCCACTTAACAAACCAAAAGTTTTTGAAAACAAACCAAAGAAACCAGTTCAACCTTACCTCATACCTCAAAAACAGGTTTCCAAACAAAAACCAAAACCTTTTGAAAACCGCTTTCAAGAGATCACCTTTAACCATTCAAGGAACTTTCAAAAACGACCAAATCAGAAAGTTTCAAAACATCATCTTCAAAAAGCCTTTCATAACCGCCAATCACATCCCAGATATGAAGAGAACTTTTCAAAAAAAAATTCACATCTAGGATATCATTCACCAAATCACAGATTTTATCAACCAACGAATTTTCATAAACAAATCACTTTTTGGGAAAATTTGATAAATAAAATCAAACCTCAACCATTCCATCCTTATAAACCAAACTCTTATAGCAATATGAAGTCAAATGCTACAAGAAGTTCGGTAAACAAAAAACCCAAAATAAAAACAACTAACAAACCAGGACCCATTCAGATTTGGGTACCTAAATCTTCTGTCTAAATTGCAGGTATCTAATGCTGGAGAACCCAAGGATGATACATGGTATATTGATAGTGGCTGCTCCAAGCATATGACAGGAAACCGAAACTACCTTCGTGACTTCAAACCAACCCAAACCAATCAAGACGTTACCTTCGGCAACAACATGACGGCAAAAATCAAGGGTTATGGAAACATAACAAATGGTAACTTCACCATAAAGAAAGTTGCCTATGTCGATGACCTGAAACACAACCTCATCAGTGTTTCTCAACTGTGTGATAACAATCTTGAAGTCCTATTCACCAAACAAAGAAGCTTGATCATGGACGCCAAAACCAAAGAAATCATTGTTGATTCTTACCGTGCCGGAAATATGTATCCACTTGACATGGATCTTATCTATGGTAAACCCGATATATGTCTGCTATCAAAAGCCCCAGTAGATATCAGTTGGTTATGGCACCGCCGCCTTTCCCATCTAAACTTTGGGTACATCAACAAACTGATCGGCGATGATCTTGTTAGAGGACTGCCACTTCTGAAGCTTGATAATGAAACTCTGTGTGCTGCATGTGAAAAGGGAAAACTTTCCAAATCCACTCACAAAAGCATCTCAGAATCTAGTGTATCCGAACCACTAGAATTGCTGCACATAGACCTTTGTGGCCCTGCCAAAACCCAAACCATACAAGGGAAGAAGTACATTCTTGTTGTTGTTGATGGCTTCTCGCGCTTTACTTGGGTCTTCTTCTTAAGACTAAAATCAGAAGCACCTGAAGAGATGATCAACTTCATAAAACAAATCGAACTGAAGCTCAAACGACCTGTTCGAAGAATCCGAAGTGATAATGGTTTAGAGTTCAAAAACAAGACTCTAGATTCATTTCTCAAAGACAAAGGAATTGAACATAACTTCTCAGCCCCATACACTCCACAACAGAACGGAGTTGTCGAAAGAAGGAACAGAACTCTATGTGAAGCTGCAAGATCAATGCTTATCTTCGCTGATCTGCCACAATACTTCTGGGCAGAAGCAATAGCCACAGCTTGCTACACTCAAAATCGTTCCTTAATCCATAAACATCTTCATAAAACACCATATGAAGTCATTAACAACCGAAAACCAAACATCAAATTTTTCCATATTTTTGGTTGTTGATGCTTCATAAAGAACAATAAAGATCACCTTTCAAAATTTGAATCAAGGTCGGACGAAGGAATTTTCCTTGGTTACTCATTTTCTTCAGCTGCTTATCGAGTACTGAACAAACGTACCAGAGTAATTGAAGAAAGTACCGATGTTCATTTCGATGAATTTTATGTCAGGAAATTGGGTCGTGAACATTTTGGTTCAAAAATGATCGATAATATTTTTCAAAATCCAATTCAACAAACACCTTCTCCTGACAGAGATATTGAAATCGATCTTGATTTACTTTTTGAACAACCCAAAACCGCTTACAATTCTGAACTTCTAACTACTTCTATTGATTCTACAGGAACAACCACTGAAGGAACTCCACAAACAAACCGAAATGATGCAGATCAATTCGAGGGGGAACCACCTACACATACTTCTTCATTGGAACAAACACCAAATCCTCCTTTAAATACCCCATCCCCAAATATCCAAAACAATCCCGATGCATCATTTATGAGGAAACCTTCAAACCTATTCCAAGATGAAACTCCCGGAGAAGAACAATGGGATACTGAAATTCCAATTATTATAGCGGAAGAGAATCGCTTAATAAAATGGACCAGAAACCACCCAACTGACCAAATCATCGGAGATCCAAACTCAGGCATCCAAACTAGAGCCGCAACTTCTAATGATTGTTTATTTGGAGCCTTCTTATCCATGACTGAACCCAAAACCATACATTCTGCTCTCAAAGATCCAGACTGGGTAAAAGCTATGCAAGAAGAGCTAGAAGAATTTGAAAGAAATGACGTATGGAATCTTGTCCCTACCCCACCCGATGTTTCTGTTATAGGTTCAAGATGGGTATTCAGAAACAAAACTGACGATCAAGGAATCGTTTGTCGAAACAAGGCACGTCTCGTAGTCAAAGGATATTCACAACAAGAAGGAATCGACTACGATGAAACATATGCTCCAGTTGCTAGAATTGAAGCAATTCGCATCTTTCTTGCATATGCTGCACATAAGAACTTCAAAGTATTCCAAATGGATGTTAAATGTGCATTCCTACATGGAGATTTAGATCGCGATGTATACATCCAACAACCACCAGGTTTCGAAGATCCCAAATTTCCTGATCACAGCTTCAAATTGCAGAAAGCTGTCTATGGCTTGAAACAAGCACCCCGAGCCTGGTATGCCACATTGACAACCTTTCTCGAAGAATCAGGTTTTAAAAGAGGTTCAATCGATCAAACCCTCTTTCGTAAAATCTATAATAAACATCTTTTAATCGTACAAATATATGTTGATGACATTATTTTCGGTTCTACTGATGAATCTTTGAGTATTAAGTTTGCAGATCTAATGAAGAGCAAATTTGAAATGAGCATGATTGGGGAGATGACTACTTTTCTCGGACTTCAAATCAAACAGTCAACTGATGGCATTTTCATCAACCAAGAGAATTATGTCAAAAACCTACTCACTCGCTTTTCAATGGACAAATCCAATACCGCAAAAACCCCAATGGCTTTTGGATACAAAATCGATGCAGACTTAAATGGCAAACCTGTTGATCAGAAAAGATATCGTGGAATGATCGGATCACTCTTATACCTCACTGCCAGCAGACCTGACATCATGTTTTCTACATGTGTATGTGCCAGATACCAAGCAAATCCTATGGAATCCCATGTAGTTGCTGTGAAACGCATCTTCAAATACCTAAAAGGCACTCCCAAACTTGGCCTTTGGTATCCAGCTAAATCCGATTTTCAGCTGAACGCTTTCACCGACTCAGACTATGGAGGATGCAAGTTAGATAGAAAGAGTACATCTGGTAGCTGTCAATTCCTAGGAGGTAGACTAGTGAGTTGGACTTCAAAGAAATAGACTTGTGTATCCACATCAACAGCAGAAGCTGAATACGTCGCTGCCGCCAGCTGTTGTTCGCAAGTCATATGGATGCAAACTCAACTGCGAGACTATGGCTTCAAAATTTCACAAATTCCCATATTTTGTGACTCAACCAGTGTAATTGCCATTTCTCACAATCCCGTTCACCATTCCATGACAAAGCACATCGACATTCGATATCATTTCATCAAAGACAACATTCAAAAGGGTCATATCGAATTGCACTTCATCAACACCGAAGATCAAATTGCCGATGTCTTCACTAAGGCTCTCGATGAAACAAAGTTTCAATACTTCCTAGGCCGTCTAGGAATGTTAAATCCAGATAACATCTATCCTTAAACTTTTACTTTTTGTTTGTACAAAAGTGTGTTTACTTTCATTCAAAAAGAAAATTCAAAAACAATTGAAAATTGCTTTCCTTTCAAAAATACCAAAAACATTCAAATAACCAATATTTCCAAAAACATTCAGAAAAACAAATCTTCAAAAAAAAAATTAATAAAAGACTTGCCATAATAAGCTTTTATAGAACCTTGTGATTAATCTTCTCTTGACTTAATTTTCAGATGCTTATGCTCGATGAAGATTTTAAGTCATATTGATTCTCAATTGGAGTGAAGGTTCAAATATCATACTTTTCATAATGTATATAACTTTATTTCCTTTGATTTTATTTCATTATTGACGATTTTAAAAAATCAAGGGACATAAGGTTAGGAGGTTCAGATGAAAACAAAAACCCATGTGAGAATTTGTGCCTCGTCGATCTAAATCATTGTGGAAATCATTTCTTGTGAGCTTAGGTGTGTCACTATTGCTTATAAGGTATACCCAATTATACCTTGTCACGGTCTCATTTTTGCTTAGATATCAAAATGACCAGGGACGATACATTCATTTCTTACATACTAGACAAACTGTCTTTTATGCCACCTATCCCTACCTAGATAAAAGCCAACAAAAAATGAAGACTTGCGATCCCATGATCCATCAAGCAAACAACGACATATCCTTACAAGAAAACCAAAGGAAAAACAAATATCTATCAACATCCAATCCTCAAAGACAAATCAACAAGAAAACAAATGGATTCAATAAAGATATACCAAACAAAACAAAAAAAAATATATTCTATATTTGGTATTTTCAAACAAACTTTCAACCAAATGGTTATTTCAAAACAAAAATCATAAAATCCCACAATTTGTTTTAACCATTTTTCACAAAAGAAGATATCTCAATCACTCAAGTCAAATACTCTTAAAAAGCTCTCAAATGTAGCAAATTCTCAATGCTAAAACAAAATATCTTTTTACAATAAATCGATATTGATCAACAAACAGGATACTATCAAAGAAGAAGCTGCAACAACAATGGATTTCCCGGGATACTGTAGCCTTCATCACTGAAGAATCTTAGTTGCAAACTGCACTATGAAAATTGCTAAACCCCTCTACATGTATTTCCCGACGGAGAGAGAGAGTGAACTTTAATGGCATGAATGAAGAAACCCGCTGAGTAATGCCGAAACCAGTCTTATGTGATTGATTATCTAATAATGCGACTAAGTGACTTTACAGGAAAAGCATAGCTGAACACCTCCGATATGAGTGTGAGTCGTCAGAGAGAGATATCACTCATTTTTAGTGATCATTAACTTGTTCTGCTGCCAGAACAACCAAACACCCAAGTGAAGTGTGAGCTATACCTATGAGCGTTCATCTGAATCGACCTGTTAGACCACTTGTCGTCATTAATAATGCTATAAAATCTAAGGAAATTTCTTTAGATACATATATGACTACCCTTTGATAACCGAACCCGAGACTTTGATTCGGAAACAAATTTCTGAAAAATCTTTTACATAAGATATGTTAAACCAAGTCACAAACTTTCAAAACGATTACAATGGTTTTATATATATCTTCTCATTGACAAAACTTTTATCCCAAATCTTCAAGATTAAAATTGTTAATGTGATTATATCTATCCTTATTTCATCAATGATCACATAGGGGGAAATTGTTGAAAAATGTTTTTATATGTGATCATCACTGAAATAAGACGAATTGGTTTTATATTATCTAACAAATATTATCAGTTATTTCAGGTTGCGTGGATTCGTGCTTAATTATGAAATAAAAAAATATGCAAAAGACGAAATACGCAAAGACGGAAAAATAGACGCAATATTTGGTCGTTTGAAGACAAAACAAATCAAGACTAAAATCGTCAAGAATTTAAAAACCTCAAGGGTCAAAAATAGAAATTCAATTCACAATTGGATATATATATATATATATATATATATATATATATATATATATATATATATATATATCAAGTGTTCGTGTGTATATATATATATATATATATATATATTATATAAATATATATGTATATATATTATATTGTATATATATATGTATGTATATTGTATATATTGTATATATATATATATATATATATATATATATATATATATATATATATATATATATATATATATATTGTATATATATATATATATATATATATATATATATATATATATATATATATATACATGAATCATGCATATATATATATTGGAAAGAAATCTTCACAAAAGCAAAAGTACCAAACATCATGTGTGCTTCCAACCTTTACAATCAATCACTTCATTACTTTTCCTTAAACAAACAAGAGTTGCTTGATTCCTTTGCATATATATAGATGCATGTTTACATGAGTTTTTGTGTGTGTTTTGTGTTTCCTTGTAATATATCTCCTATTACTCACTCAACTCCAGAAGAATAAACACATAGCCAACCTCAAAATAATCTCCAAACACCCTCCAAATACCCTCCTTAAACCTCCTCCAAAAACCATTTCAAATCACCACAACCATCACCACCTTGCTGTTTTTCGACATCAGAATTTGCAAGTTAAGAAAAAATTCACCGAGCACAACTCAACAAGATAATACGGGAGAGATTTGCACCGCAAATTATTCAGGACCTTACCTACATCCAGGAATTTTCCTCGATTTTTTTGACCACTGCAAACCCCAGAGAGACGCGAGAGAGAATTGGCTATCCAGAGAGATTTACTACGAAAATCTATATTCGTAACCACCCAAAGCTCTTTCAACATCACCCTCTTTGTTACCTTATACCACCAAAACTACAACCTTATTACACCTTCTACCACCCTCCAAATACCCACCTCAACCTCATCAAATCACCTTAAAAAACCCCATACCCACATACAAAAAAACATTACCCGTGTATTTTGTATCGTTTTGTAAACAATTCATTGTTACATAAAAAGAACTTATTGTTACTTACCGGATTGAACTTTGAACAAATAGAGACACAGTCTATTAAGATCCAGTCCAACCCTAAGCCTGTTAGTCATTTATTTGACTAACAACTTGACAAAACAGTCGTTCCACAAGTCCCGTTCTAACACCACCTACTATATATATATTTATATATTTTATTAACGCTTTATGTCATTTAAATACTGTCATTTATTTCATTTATAGCTTTCAGTCATTTATAGCTTTCCAGTATTTATTTATTCCGCACTTCTTATCTTTCCGCATCTAATCTCATTAAATATATATATCTGTCACCCAGTAACTGGTAACCGAGCCTTTTATTCGTGGTAATCAGATTGTTATATATTTCTAACATAGTTAAAGAAGTTGGTAGTTAGAAATTCTACATGTTGAAATGTGATTATATCACATTAGAACACGAAGAAAAGTATATTCCATTCCGAAATTTGACTCTAAGAGACCTGAGTCTAAGCATTGCAACATACGTTGAGAGGTCATTAGAACGTGACCCATCGGTCTATTATGGAAATCGAATAACTTATCTTAAGTTTGTTAAGAAGAAGAAGGAGTCTCCAATAAGGATCGGGAGTGTGAATCAAAGGTCATGATTAAAGGTCTAACATGAGACCGAGAGCGGGAGCGAGATCGAGCACCGCCTGCAGTCAAGAAGTCAAAGAGTTAGATACACATTCGAAGGAACATAGAAGTTACGATTATTACCTAGGATGAAGAGATAACGTATGGAGTCATTATACAGCCCTGTTTCGTTGATGATTCCGAGACGTAATCATCCTAAGGGGGAGATAATTGTAACGCCCGTAGATCCGGGCTAGTCAATTTAGAGACAATAAGTGTCGAAAATGACTTTTTGATAGAAGATTATTTAGAAGTATTAATCTTAACCAAGTTATAGTATACGTTACAAGGGTTCCGTACATATAAAGAACGCCGAAATCCAAGTTATAACGAAGAAGTTATGGCTCGTCGAAGTTTTACGGCAAAACCGGCACGGCACCGGGAGACGTAAATAGTGAAATTACGATGGAGGAATTTTTAGCCTTACTGATCTAAACTAAAGTTGTAGTATACGTTAAACCGATAACATACAAAAAAATAACGCCCAAATCTGACTTCGTATGAGGAAGTTATGAATTTTCTAAGATTTGGCTTAGCAATGCACGACCCGAAACTCGAATTTTAGTTCGAGCGGTTTTTGGCTTATGCAACCTAAATGATAGTTGAAGATCTCATTAATAGGAACTCAACGATAAAAAGACAGACAAAAACGGAGTCTGTATGAAGAAGTTACGAATTTTACGCGGATATTTAACAGTGTAATCTTCTCATACTATTAAATTTAAAATCGGTCGAGAGTTAGCCGATGGAGTCAAAAGTAAAGTTGTAGATCTTGTCTTTACCTACGCGTGGGTATAAAGAACGTCAAAAACAGAGTTCGTATGCGAAAGATATGAATTTTTAAAGATTGGTTGTTTTACCGACGCCACGTGTCAGCACCAGACTTCGCCTTGGAGCCTACGCAAGGATCACGACGTGAGCACCCTTTCTCACGACGTGAATCGGCCCAGACAGCCTATAAATAGATGCGTAAATCACCCCCAAAAGTCACACCTTTCATACTTTCTCTCCCATTACCCCCAAACCCTCTTCCCCCTTCCCTAGCACCTCCTAGGTGTTAGAGGCGAGTCCCGGAGCGCCGGAAGGCTCCGAGAAGAAGAGCTTTCGGCTCGGAAATTCTGCCCCTGCAGAGCCCGACTCCTAGCTAAACCCCTGGTAAGTGAAATATGCTTACCCTACCATAAGTATATCTTATGTTTAAATATAGTAATGTTGTTAGGACCTTATAATAAATATTTGGGCTATTATTATGAGTTATATAAGTGTCGTTATAATATCTTTTTTAACCACTCGTGGTACGGGGAATCTGGTTTAAAGGGCCGCATAGGGTTGTTGGATTTCAGAAGTGCTATATGCCAAAATGGTCCTGCCCTCCTGTGTTTTATGTCTGGCCCCTGTCTGTACATAGTGGTTGGAAAATACTGTTTAAACGCTTATATAATAGTAATAATAGCTAGACTATTAATTAGTCGTGGTTAACGTCAGACTAAACTCTAGTGGTATTGATACTAGGTTTTGTCAAGGGAAAATTGTTTTGAGATAACGAAGTGATGTCCGAGTACCGAGTCACCACCTTACCAGGTGAGTGGATAGTTACTTTCATCTTACACACAGATATGAAGTATTTTATATAAATTACGTGCTATGTGTGCATAATATCTGTATACTTGCTATCTATACTGGATGAATGATTTTATACATGTTTTAACTGATTTAAACTGTATATGTATTTTATATCTACAAAATATGTTGGGTAAAACATGGGTAGATGATATATGAGTTGAATGATGAGGTGAGAGGTGAAATAGACCTTGAGGTGAGGGTCGGAGGTGGACGATGTGAGAAGCCTTTTACCCAAGTGTTGGCCCCGTCATTCAGCAGAGTATGGATGACAACCACGGACTATTCTAGACAGTCCAGTGGAACACTAGCAGGCTCGCAACCTGTAGGTGTTGTGAACGATGTGTTCACCCGGTGTACTCTAAACCCTGGAGATCATGCAAACTTGGTGCCTAAACCTTGGCGATCATGCAGACTTGGTGCCTAAACCTTGGCGATCATGCAGACTTGGTGCCTAAACCCTGGCGACCACGCAGACTTGGTGCTAAACCTTGGCGATCATGCAGACTTGGTTCCTAAACCCTAGCGACCATGCAGACTTGGTGCCTAAACCCTGGCAACTATGCTGACTTAGTGCCCGTTGTGTAAACCGCGACAACGATGGACTTCGTGCCGATTCCTTAGGATGATCCTTAGGAATGAATGAACGAGGAATAGCTAATTCTTAGGGTAGATCCTTAAGAGTAAATAAGATAATGGGGATGGGTAATTGGGTTGATTGTTCGATGTTTAAACATAATAATTATATTATTGTGGGTTGAAAACCCTATGTACTCATCGGGTTTCCCAACCTAACCCACTCAAGCTTATTTGTATCACAGGTGTCGATATGAAGCTACTTTACACTGAGAGATTTAAAAGAGATGTAGATCACTAGTGTAAATGAATGTAAGTTCTGTTTATGCTTATGTTTCTGTATTGACGATGACATCCCAAATGTTTTAAAATGAATAAAAATACATTTCTTCGGAAATGCTTTGATAACGTATTTATCATGTTTTACTGGGAACAAATTCCACAACATTTTTATTAAAAGAAGTACTCTGATTTTTATAAAGCATAAACAAAAATCGGTCTTTTTTCGCCTTGAAAATGGGGATGTCACATGTTTTCACACTTCCGAGCGTATGAGAAGAAATGAACATTGTTGGGAAGCTTGTACAAAAATTAATGCAGTTTTTCAATACAAACTAAGAGCATGTTTAGGTTGAATTAGTAAAGCTAGGTCTAGTCAAAGAGCGTGTTTTGGTTAGATAATTTGGCAAGTGAGAGGTATTAGAGCGTGTTAATATCTTTCAGTACCAACTTAGAATAACAATCATAAATTACATCAAGTCACAATCAGGTTAAATGAAAACATTGAGAACTAGAACTGGAAGCACTTTCACAACTTGTTTACAAATCTATTTCATTTTCTGCATGTTTCAAAGTTGATTGTTATATTCATTATTTGACTTTTGCAAACAAATCCCCCTTTGTGACCAAAGTACCTTGCGCAAAGAGGTATAGACTTTTATCCCGTGTCTCTGTGGTTCGACCCTCCTTGTCTTGTACTACTTTTTAGTGCATTAAAGCAATGTATTTGGAGTCTATTGTACCCCTATCATTTGTTGGGTCTGACACCCCTAACAAAAATCTGTCACATAACTTCAAGTACAGCTTCACCTTGCTTCTGGTTTTGAAAGATTGAATGTTGAAAAATAATATTCACTTCCAGTTCCTTCGAATGAAAGTTCTTTAATGTTCACCGTTGCGCCTTGAAAAGTAACCATGACTAAAAAGTCCTTGTGGATCAAAGTGTCATAAAAACCCTTCTCACCACAGTTGTTCAAGGACCCACCCTTGGCTCAGAAGGAGACTACTCGCAGTATCTGTGTGAACACGGAGGAACGCACTGCGATTTGTTGAGTATCGAAGAACTACTCATGGCCTTTTTGATGTTAGCCGATGTGTATCCTAGATCAAAGATCTCAATACATTATTTCAAGTTAAACAAGTTAATTTGGCCCTTGGTGAGGCGTTCAACGATAATCGTGCCTTGCGAGGTGCATCGCCCTGGTGCCATGACATCTGTACAGTTTAAGACTTTTAATTCCTTAAATACGAAAGTTCTTAGAAAGATACTGCTTAACTGACAATTTGTACAGTTTCAATCCTTCAATTCCTTGTGAAAATAGAGTGAAGTGTAATGACCATCAACTCCTTTCCAAGTTTCTTCTCATTGCTCAGAAAATTCTGATACAGTCTCCTTGAGTCTCTTCTTCTTTTTTAATTCGCTTTTTAAGACAAACGGAACTTTGAGATAAAAAATAAAAGTAAAAATAAACTTAGCACAATAGAAATAACTAAGAAATAAAATTAAAATTAAAAATACACTCAAAATAATATATTTTTGGATTTTTCATTTTTCTAAAAAAGAAATAAAAACAGAAATAAACATATTTTTGGATTTTTTAAATTTTATGATTTTTGTTTGATTTTTTTAATTCTCCCCCTAAATTTGTGCATAGAGGAAAAATATGAACAAATTTAACAAAAACAAAAATAATAACTAAATTTAAAACTTTTTGGGATCAAAGTTGTCAAGAAATTCAATATCGTTTATCAGCACACACCTGCATGTTTAGCTCTGGTCAATCACCAATATTGTGGCCCACTTAAACACAAAGGATATTGACAAGTTGGACAGATTATAAATGACAAGACATTGTGATTATATTCCTCAGTAGACCATTTTGCTGACGACGACCAAGGATATTGTTGCTCACTTAAATTCAGCAGCGAGATTTACAGACAACCTTTAATCATGAACAAATTCAATTTTAAGCTCACTAGAACATGTTCCCCAGTTCAAGATATACCCTAGCAATCAAGGAATTCCAAAGTGCTCTTTACTTTAGGTGAGTGCTAAATTATTTGAGAGAGAAGATGGATATAGAGATGCATATGTTGTATCCCAGGTCGGATCTCTTCCAATCAGGCAGAGTGACAACATATGAATAACATATATAGAAGGATAGAGATAGAAAGGTGCATATGTTGTGTCCCAGGTTGGATCTTTCGATCACGCAAAGCGGACAACATATGACTGACATAGATAGATAGAGATAAGCTTAGAAATAGAGTGCATATGTTGTGTCCCAGGTCGGATCTTCCGATCACGCAAAGGGGGCAACATATGACTGACATAGAGGATAAGAAAGAAAAACAATTTCACACCGACCTACTTTGTCAGAATTCCCAGTCACCCTATCAGCACCAGAATTAAGTACATAAGTCCGTACGTCGAAGAAGTGTTGATCCATAGTTCTAGATGATAAGTAACTTTAATATATCTCGAAGGCTCCCCTATTTATCTCACTTCTCAATCTATCCAAGCGCCGTATGTTCAGTCCAGATGTAACTATCTAAGACCAGGTGATTTAACACAGTCAAGTCTTTTCATTGTTAACAGAGTCTAGTCCTTTCATTATGAATCCTTCGTTCCTACCAGCACATCGAATACAGAGTCTAAACAATTTAGCTTCAGTGCATTACACGTATTCCAGATTGCCTTTTAACACTAAACTTCATGTCACTTCCCAAAAACACTTACGAAAGAAAACATATTTTTGGGATTTTTTTTGATTTTATAATATTTTTTTGTATTTTTGATTTCTCCCCCTTAATTTGTGCACGGGGAAAAAGGAAATAAAATAAATGCGCAAATTTAAAAAAATTGTCTTTAAAACGAATCATTTTAAGAAAAACTCAGAAGTATCGAGAAGAAAACTCAAACGTACGTAATTCAACTATTGAAGATGCATCCAGATGACCTGAGAGCAGCACGCAGATGCAGTAACATGTTCACCTTCAGATGTGTTTCAATTCCGGAATGAAGTTAAGATATTCAATATTCATCACGCCATTAAATGCGATCCCCATTTGTGATCCTTTCTTTCTTCCTTCCCGCAAAGGACACATACCCTCACTTAAAGTTCTGAATGTTGTGCAGTTGAGAGATTTCTCCGATAATGTGTCTGGAATAGCCACTATCAACATGCCGAAGTCTGATGATATTCCTCCATAGCTGCTCCAGCGCAGAGTGCATGATTAGTTGGTCTTGTGAACCCAGTCCATTTTGAAACTAGGCTGACCTTTATCATCTACGCAAGATACTCTTTCCCATGACATATCCTGTTTATCACACACAGAAGATGAAGAAATGTTAGAATTATTAGATGATTTAGGAGCGTGAACTTTTGGTACCCATCTGTAGTCCGGTTTAACCCATTTCTCGTTTGATCGTATGAATGCCTCAACACTCGTTTTAGAACTTGAAACCGATGGCCGAGATGACTTCGACCTAACTGATCTTTGTTTAATTGAACCATCTTATGAATTTGGCATCTTGTCCGACATTCCCTTCTTGTCCTTAGGGGTTTGATTCTTGCGCTTTTTAGCATTCCAACTACCATTGTTTGAACGTGACCTCGAAGGGTTTCTTTTGGAGGATCTCCCTCTAGGCACGTTCTGCCAACCTTGTGCATAGTAGGGAACATATGCACGATTTGGACAATTTATGGCAATGTGTCCAGGTGTTCCACAGTGGAAACATGTATGTTTATTCACGTAGAAGTTGTTTCTGTCTGTCCCTGGTAGCGTGCACATGCCTTGTCTCTAATTGTTCCCACAAGCACACTTACAGCAAGCGGTCTGTTTCGCTTGTTTTGGTGGCCTGTATTTACCAACAACAGGTTTATTAGAGGTAATAGAATTAGAAGCAACATATTCAGAGTTCAAAGAGACATTGGTTAGACAATCAACAAAATTAACAGAACTAGAATTATTTATGTTCTCCTTGTTCTCATCTTCCACTACTTTACCTGCACATGCAGTAGAAGCATTAGTATCGCTTACCTCAATACTCTCAATACCTCTCTACTTTACCTACAAAACGTGATATAGAATAAATAACACAAGATGAATCTTCAATGCACACTATATTGATGATAGTCTGGTACATAAGATTCTGATTACACTTCGGTTCTCTCTTGTTTCTCTCTAAAATTCGTCCTTAGCTTATGGCAACACCCAAAAATGTCTCTCACTCTTTACAAGGCTAAAATAACACTACATATACCTAGACCTAATAACAAAGGCCTAACCTAAAACCCGAACAAGACAACATTAAGCCTAACCGAAATCACATGTGATTTCGGTCCAAACAACACCAAAACGTGGTGTTTTCGGTCCTAGACCGAGAGCTCTAATAGCTTATTAAAAGCAAAGTATAAACCATAATTTATGACCTAACACATACATATAACATACATGCATATCAGCAAGATCCACAAAGACAACAAGAACATAACGAATATTTCTATTTCACACCACATACATAAAGCATAAAGTCATATCTACAAGAGTCAGAAAGACTGCTAGCATCCTACACAGATGATCCAGTGGGCCGACATTGGTGCTTTCGACCCATGAGCACCTTGATCGGTAAACGAATACATCTCACGCACAAGCTACTGGTGCTAAAGCCCCTCCCACTAAACATAACCATAAAATCAAACCCTAATTAGCAATTAAGGTAAATACCCCAACTTTGAAAGTCCAAATACCAAGATAAATCCTCACTTAGGCAACATACCATTTTGCTCCTCTAAGTCCTCAACCCTTCACAGTTGACCAAAAGTCACACTGGTCAAAAAGTCAACAGCCAACCTTTCGTTGACTTACGCACGATGTACACCTAGCACTACTAGAAAAACAACCTTTTACGACGCGCAATGTGTGTCGTAAAACGTTCAGACGACGCGCAAATGCGTGTCAAGGAAGCCCCTGTCATAACGAGAGACGACACGCTTTTGCGCGTCGTCTATTTACGACGCGCATTTACGACACGCATTTATGACACGCATTTACGACATGCATTTATGACACGCAATGCGTATCAAGGAAGGCCCTGTCATAAAGTAAGACGATACGCATTTGTGTGTCGTAACCTTACGACGCGCGTGTTTATGACATGCAATGCGTATCAAGGAAGGTCCTGTCATAAAGGAAGACGACATGCATTTACGTGTCATAAACTTTAGTAACCATTTACGATATGCATTTACGACGCATCTTTACGATACTCATTTACGCATAATACAAAAATATGTAAACAAATATATACCAAAACAATCAATTTCATCGAAAAAAATCACGTCAAAAAATTGTAATACATTGATATTAAGGGGATCTAATTGTACATTTTTATCAAGAGGTTTTCCTTAACTATATAACTTAATACTACATTGCTATTAAGGGACACCTTCTGCAATGTAATGCTATATAAACTAAAAAGATATACACAAAGATGATAAACATCTAACTGCAACTAATTAGAGTTGCATCTTGCCTTTCATAATTCTTTAAGACTAATGAACCCCTGCTCCGATAATATGTTATGGGTGAGATCATACAAGTCCAACTTCTACTTCTAGAAATAGGTTAAGGTCAGCACTGTTAGCCTTATTTGATGCATCTCTCAAATGTGCAACCTAAATCACATTGGATTTGACTAATCAACAATCCTGAAATGGATAGGTTATAAGAAACAGAAAGAGTGGGCCTGAAATGGCATAACAATGTTAGTTACTTCATTTGCACAAGACCTGGTGGTGGTCCAGTTGTGCCGTCGGATGAAACTCATGCTGTTCTGGACCCACTCACCAACTTGCCTAAGCAACAAACAAGTGGATTTATTGTTGTCCTGTTTAAAAGCTTTTGAAATGCATATGGTATATGGTGAAGGGTGAACCTGGTTTAAATGTGTTGCGACATAGGGGATGATTAGTAATCCAGGTTCACCAAATATGCCACCAAGTTGATCCAGCACTGGCAAAGCTTTCTACAAAGATCTCAGGCTCACACCAGATAACATTATAAGGATAATATCTCCAACACCAAAAAAAATAGATTCTACAATAATAATAATAATAAACAGTACATTTAGTTGGTGGATGGTTTGTTACCTGACTTGCGATAAGTAAGAGGCCAGGGCAGTAGAATGTTTCTTTTTTGCAAAGATTGATTTGCTACCAATTATCCAGATAAACATGAATTGCCAAGAATCCATGAATCTCGAGATTCAAACGGGCCCACATGTAGCCAAAGCCCAACAACTGAAAAAATAGATCAGTCCAATCATCAATGATGGAATTCAGATTATTCAACAGATAATAACTTAGCAATTGCTCATGAAGAGAATCACAGACTTAGAGGAAGCTTGGAAATGGCTGAGGCTTCCATTTCAGAACTTAAACTGGAACTAATTGCTTTGCATAGTCATGCTAATGAAATGGGAATGGAAACACAAAGCATTGCATAACATCTAATGGCTAAGATTTCTTCAGACCAAAAACTAGAAAGAGAGATTATGGTGCTCAAATCAGAATGCTCCAAGTTCAAAGACAAACTACAACAGCTAAAAGAAGTAAAGCCAAGGCTCAAATCTATTGAAATGACCCAGGCCCATCAGCCCACAAGGGCAAACGGGCTTTTACTTGTGGAGAATCGAATACGGGAGCTACAACAAAAGATTCCTTTTGGGATCACTACATCTAATTTAAACTCAGATGTGGAGGTGCTTTTTAGAATCCTACATGATCTTGAAAAGGAAACGGTTTTCACAAATGGTTTTGATTCAGTAGAAGGTAAAAAATCTGCAAGTTTTAAGGGAGTTGGATGAAGTGAAAACCGAAAGGGGAAATCTAATTAGAAAAAATGGATGAGATGGAGTGTTACTATGAGGCACTTGTGCAAGAGCTTGAAGAAAACCAAAAACGGATTCTGGGAGAGTTTCAGAGCCTTAGATATGAGCATTCAACATGTGTTTACACTATTTCAACCTGTAAAGCAGAGACTGAAATGACACATCATGATATGAACAATCAAATATTAAGATTCATTGAAAAAAGACAATCTTTGGGTTGTGTTAATGAACATATTACAAAAAGAGTTGCATCTTCAGAAGTACGTGTGCAAGAGCTCGAGAAAAACCAGGAACAGATTCTTAAAGAATTCAAGAGCCTTAAAAACGAGCATTCGACATGTGCTGAAACTATTTCAACATACAAATCCGAGATTAAGTCCATACGCCGTGATATGAACACCACAAGTGTCTGGAAATTAGTGTGATCCTCTCCAGCAATAACATGCTTAGATAATAGAAAAAAGGGTAAAAAATCATGTCACCTAAAAGAACATCCTTCAGTGAGTCTTCCACGATCACCAGTCGGCTGGCACAACACCGTCTGACAGTTTTCGCATACCACCACCGTTTGAGAGTGGCTGAATATGGTTGTTATGTTGAAACAACCCTGGTACTTGACATCCATGAAGAAAGATTTCGGAGATTGAACAACTTGTTTGAGCTTATGCTTCCTCTTTGGATATCAAAGAATAGAGCTGCGCAACAAAAACCTAAAAGAAAAAAAAAGAGTCAATTAGAATCCAAGCATGAAGTGTTAATTTGAAGCAGGAGATGAATAAATAAATCAAGACCTTTAGCCTTCAATTCAACTGGACAAAATATGTAGCCATTGGGGAAAGTCGGTGACATGAGGAGGTGGCGGCAAAGGGATATGTACAGGTGGCGAGCAACTTCATCCAACATTGTTGTAATCATTGTCTAAGGAGGAAAAGTAGACGTCTAGACTGAAGGGAAAATATTTTCAATTAAATAGAAATAGATTATTAAGAATTGGGAATGGGAAGTATAAAGTTAACAGTCGATGTGGGGAGAAAGAAGATGATGGCGCCAAGAAGCAAGATTAGGGCAAAGAAGGATACGAAGGGAAGGAAAAGATGCGGGGTTTCAAATTTTTGGGGATTTCTGTTCCCTCTAAACACTACACGAGAAGATGCTCTGCTGCAATGGTTGATTTTAACCTAGATACAGTAAGAAATTAGAACACGTCAAAGGAGTAGGGGGTCGATTTTTTTCATTGCCAAAAACCTAAGTGTTATGAGAGAGATTATGAGAGGTGAAAGATTAGTCTTGTTTTTAGGGTAATGAATAAGGCTGTGGCTTATTGGTTGCGGCGGGGGAGAAGAAGATAGCTTCGACGAAGGTCAGTGGCTATGTCTAGGGTTAGAGAGAGAGAGAGGAGGGAGAGAATGGCTCTGTGCGATTTTACGAGAGATAAGGCGGTCCAGAGGAGAGAGTGCAGAAGCAGGGTATTCAAAATTTTAGAATTTTAGAATTTTAGAGGATCCCTCTTTAAAAACGCGCGTTTAGTTAAAAAAAGTATAAAGCGACATTTGTAGATGACACACACTTAAAATAAGCGCCTTCCGTGTTTTTAATTTTGTTTTGTTTGACACTAATTTTAGGGCACGCACAAATGCATGTCCTCTATCCTTCAAATTTTGGAAAACTGACATTAATTTTTAGGGCACGCACAAATGCGCGTCCTCTATTAGTATGTGTCATTATTTTTGCGTCGTAAAAGGTTGTTTTTCTAGTAGTGTAGCTCTATGCAGGGTGTAGAGCCTTATCTAGAAAACAGGTGAAAATCAGGCTACGTTGGGCGTAGCCCAGATTACGCCCTGTGTACAGTGTCTATTGCCAGACTTCTTTTTAAGCACTAAATACATTAAAACCTTTCACTCAAAGCTCAGATATGCTCCTAATAGCTTCATAATGGATAAATTTCCAACTTTATTCGTTAGGATGGTCCAAACAACCGAGATCTAATATTTAAGTCTCAAATGGACCAAAAATGCATTTTTCTCAACTTAATCCATTAAGTCCAAGTCTCCAACCTTAAGATCAAAAATCAATATGATGTTTAGATGGATAAAGTTTCCAATTTTATCCATAACAAGGTCACAAACTTTCAAGATCTAAACTTTATGCACTAAAATGGCCAAAATTGCTAACACAACTTGCATGGCTTAGTGACAAGCACCAAAGCTCAACTTTCCTAGTCCAATAAGTCCCAAGAGTATTCCACATAGCTCAAAAAGATGTTGGAGTTCTTACAACTCCCACAATACAAGCTCAATGGACCAAAAGGTGGCAAATATAACAAATAACTAGATCTACGAAGCCAATGAGTTGGTTAGAAGCTTTTTACTCACAATGGTCCAGGGATGAAGTAACCTTGTTGGATCTATACTTGAACCCTTCTTCTATACACTTTGCTAAGACTTTGCTATTCAAGATTCAACCTTCTAATGGAGAAATAAGCTCATAAATGATGTCAAGGCTCAAAACAAGTTGGAGGAGGCTAGGGTTTCTCAAGGAATGATATTAGGTTATGGAGGTTGGTCATGAGAGGGTTTCCTATAAGTTAGAGCCCTTAATAGGGCTCAAAACCGAAGAATTAGGGTTTTGATCTGCCGCGATTACGCCCTGTGTAGCATAACCTACGTCATGTGTAGGTTATTAAACCCATGTCCAACATTTTAGCATTTACGCCCTGCGTAAATTTTAGTTACGCCATGTGTAGCTCCTATGCCCTAAATAACTTTCCTATGCCCTAGGTAGGACAGAACCCCTAATTTCTATTTCAACTTCAAACAACCATGATTTCTTCATTTCAAATCCGTTTTCGGCGTACTTTTTATGCATGGAAAGGTATTGAAGAGCCCCACAATTCTATCTAATTACTTTTGACTTAAAACATACCGAACTAAAATCCTTAATTTATGGAAGAAGTCTGAAACATCACTTTTCCTATTTTACCCTTTCACTCCAAAACACAAACCAAGGGCTTGGATCTCAAAACCAATATTATCAACATCCAATAGGGTCTAAACCATATTCCCTTGAAGCTCAAGTCCTTTAATTGATCCATTTATTGTCCACAATCCTGAAATAAGAAACGTCTCAAAACATGATGTTACAACTCTCCACCATTTAAATTGGATTTCGTCCTCGAAATCCATCTTGGTTAGGATCTTTGAAACAACGCCAACATATTCTATAAGCTCCCTCTAACTATTTCGAAATCAATGCATCTTATAAAGAAAAATCGAGAGACCACTCATAAACCCACCGCTGCCACCAAACAATCCAATAACTTGAAAAATACTCAACCACAACAATTATCTTTCTCTAGAATCGCTACTTAGATCCTAGCGGAGGAGGGTGGCAGCTAATAATGGTGGTGGTGGCAGCTACGTATAACATAACACACATGGTGGCGTGATTGTTGTGGTTGTTGGTTGTTTACTGGTAGAAAATAGAAAGGGTAGTGGTGAGATAAGAGAGGGTAATCTAGTTCAAATCTTGAATTGGAGAAGAATGGAGGTGGTGGGAAGGCGATTAACAGAGAATAAGGCGATATAGTCGAGAGATTGTTAGTCGGGATTCTATTGATACATGTGAGTAATTGCAATGAAAGAACATATGAGAGGGACTTATATTTATAGTTTCATGATTTTACAATGCAAACTCGAGATTTGAAAACATATATCATAACTATAACTCCATAATTGTTGGTACCTTACCTTTTATGTTTTAAAAAGTCAAATTTTGCATCAAAATTTTAGTTTTACTAAGGCTAGACGGTATCATAACAATCTCACCGACCGTAAGCCGATGTGGCCTACTTCACCGGTGGTAAACACCGTGCTTCACATATATATTCACTGCCGGTATATTACCGACGGTAAGAACTCACCGGGGTTGAAAATTTTGAATTATGACCGTTGGAAGCATTTGAACGTTGGCACCAGATAGTTTTTGATTTTTTTTAAACAAATTTACTATTTATAATCATATTAATTTTAGGTTCCTTACGGAACTGTCGTTGCATTGGTTACTTTCATTTTTTATTAGGTGTCTTTCACCGCCTTTCCTTTCCAATGGGATGCTTACACAATTGCTTCCACCGTCTTCTCTCAGTCTACTATCATAACAATCGGCGGGAAAAGTCCATTATCTCCCCCAAAAGATTTCCATTACACGCGTTTTCCTCTTTTCATTCACAGTCGTCAACAAACCTCCATCGATTCCACCTCCGGTTCGTCTGTAAATCGGAAGAAGGCGGCAACGAACAACCGCTTTCCACCGTCGCTTTTTCCACCTCCTGCTCCACTTCAGGAGGTCGACGTCTTCGTCACCCGGTGATGTTCTTCTGAGTTCGAAGATGAAGGGTGGGTTTTAGGGTTGCAAAGACTCGCCACCATCTGCACACTTGCCACCATCAGCAATTGCCGATTTTCTATGTGCTTTCTCCCATGCTTCAGTTCTTTCCTGTATTTCTTTCCACTTTCTTTGTGCTTTGTTCAACGGTTCCCTCCAGGTATGTGTTTCTTTCTTTTTCTTTTTTTGTTCTTATGTGTTGCTTTTTTGAATGATGATTTCGTTTTCTGCTGAACAGAGTCATCAATTTTGGGTTAAAGGGTTTTCTTCATTCCATTTTCAGAAGTATTAACAATAGTATGAATTGGGTTTGTATCCTCCTCTCCGACTTTGGTTACCCCAGTATGCATATCGATGAACATGCTGGGTAATTTAAGATGAGGGAAGAATATGACTTGGCTTTACAGGTATATTGGTTTTTAACTTTCACAAGTCCCTTTATGCTTTAGATGTGTGGTGAAACCAGCAAAAATAAGTTTACAATGAATCCAACGACATATTCTACCAGAGATTCTTCTTTTTAAGACCTTTTTACAAATTACTCAAACCTTTAAAAGTGAAATATTATAAAAAAAAATTGGATGAAACATTGATGGGTGAGTGGATTTTGTGTTGGGTTGTGAAGAAAGCAAAAAAGGGTAATGTTGTAAAATTGATAAATGCTTCTCCTTCCATACAGACTGGTGAAGACTAAAGACCAACATATTGATAAAGAGAATAGAATAGAAGTTAAACTTCCTGAGAATCCACCTCCCATTGCAGTCGGCTTCTAGCTGGTGGTGGTGGTGCGACGACGTCGGTTGCCAGCAGCAGTGGTCGGAATCGAGATTCCTGTGTGAAGAAGAAAAGGGAAAGCAACCGGAACACTCGACTCAGATCAATCGGAACTCTAATTGCTCAATTTTTGTAATAAGCTCCATATTTACATCTTCTGTGTGTATTCATATGCATAAGTTTGACTGTGTGTATGAACCGATATTTATGCACATGGAATCTGATGCCTCCTAATTTGCAATTGCTCTTTATCTGTATGAATCGTCTTTCTTTCTCTGAATAGAAACGAGGCTTCTCACCACCACCACCACCATCAGTCTATAAGTCATTGTTCACCACCATCATCACTCTATACGCTTCAGCACACGATTGCCCCCGGTTTAGTTTCAACTTTTTCAGGTAACTTTTCCGTATTCACTAATTCATTGACATTTTTTGATTTTCCACAATTAAAGTCGTTACTGTTCTTTTGTTTCACTTTATTTATTTTCTGCGTTTTGAGGATAGGATCCATTTCAAAGCAAGACTACAAACTTCTGCAAAGAGGGTAGGTTTTAGGGTTTATAACTTATTATACCTGATGTAGTTACGAAATTATAATACTTTTCTCTGTACACCAATGCACATTTAATCATATTTGAAGTAATAGTTGACATCCTTCTATATTATCTATATTATCAAAATGCACAGACAAAGTATTTTAGAATTCTAATATTAATATGTTACTACAACAGCAAGATTCAAAATGTTCAACTACACAAGGAGGAATTTGTTGATAATGGCATATCAATAAAAAGGTAATATTCCTTCTTTTAATGCTTAGTTATGTGAATGATATATGATAATATATATCTAAAGACATTTATTATCTGTGTTAAGTGGGTTGTATTGATATATGTTAAATGCCTATTTTATAATTTGTTACAATAATTTAGTGCCTGTCTTTTACATTTTATCTACTAAATTTTTATGGAGTCTTTAATTTATGTCACATACACTTGTACGAAATAAAATCATAGGTAGAAAACAGAAACACCAAATTGTTCTGCGATCTTGACCACCATTGTGGTTGTGGATTGGGCTCCTATGTTGTTAATTTATTCATAAAAAAACAAAACCTAATTTATAATTAGACAAATTTTGTTCAAAAATGAGAAATAAATCAGCCAATCTATCAGTGAAATTGCTAGATTCTCCAAAGTAAAATGTTTCAATGTGTTTAGCAGGATCCGTTTAACACTATTTAGGAACCAACTGCCAGCTGTTTTATAATTTTTATTATATGTGACATTACATACTATTTATTGTGTTTAATGTCATGTTTTTTGTTTGGGTTTTTGACTTAGCAGATGCAGCAGAGTTAAGAATGCCAAACGGAGCCTGCATACTTTATGAAAGCAGAATAGTAAGGGGCAACAGACGCCAAAACTTCAAAGCAACATCACGAGAGTGGAGCAAAGCATATGTAACAGAGAACAGAAACCTAACCCAGGGGCAAAAATGTCGACGATCAAAGCAAAAACCAATACAAAAAAATAAGCATGGGTCACATCACTATATATATATATATATATATATATATATATATATATATATATATATATATATATACCATTCTTTTAACACATTACAAATTTACACAATCCAAACTCTTCTAAGCAAAATGCTCCAAACTAAAATGTTCCCAACCCGTTCGCACTTTTCGGTTACGATCCGACATCACCACCACCTTACTGGCCACAAATGGATGGTGTTCCTAGCTATTATTCATAATTCCAAATGCCACAATAATTCCAATTCCAATCCGAACCACAAACTCAACCATCCCAAACCCAATTCCAATTTCAATCTCAACCGTCTTTTACACCCGCAACCGAAACTCTTTCTGATTCCGAGCCGGAAGAACAACCACAACAAAAAAAGGGAAGGTCAATCCGAGAAGATGGACTCAAAAAGAAGAAACCGAGTTGGCAAAGGCTTGGGTCGACATATCCGAAGATAGCGGCACAGGAAAGGGTCAATTGCGTGATCAATTTTGGTAACGGAGCGGTTTTGTAAGGGAATGGGTCAAGATCCAGATTACCGGATGCCCGACCAATGTAACTCGAAATAGAATCTGGCAAACAAACTTTGAAAAGCAATGGGCTAGCAGAGAAAGTAAGGCGAGTTTGTTGAAAAAAACGTACGCAACATTCCAAGATGATATGCGAAAACCTTTTCTGAAACGAAAAGGAAAACTTATCCCGACGGCATGTCGTCGGTAAAGGTTACGAAATATATTTTCTATTTATTTGTAATTTATGTTGTAGAAAAAAGAAAACGATGTCGTTTCTAGAAAGCTATCCAGATGACATGTCGTCGGTATAGAGGGCATCCGATCTGTGTGTAGTCTATCCTGATGACATGTCGTCGGTATTGAGTTTTATCTATAATAAAAAACAGATCTATCTCTCATTTGCAGCACCGCACAACTCCTGATTCTCTCAAGTCATAGGCGATTCCGGCCACCTTTTTTACCGCTGCGCTACCCTTTTCACTGTCGGCCTCAGTCAAATAGTTTTCTCCGGTTTATTTTGTTGTTTGGTGCAGTTTTCTCCATCGATTTGGTTAACATTTTTTGTTTATATTTTCAGTTATAGGTTGCAAAGGAAGGGGGTGAAAAGTGGAAGTCTGTGACAGAAGAAGTGAGTAGCAAATTTCATACATTCTTTTTCTTTCATGTCGAATTAGCTCTTTTGTTGAAAAGTATCTAATGAGTTTTTGTTCCAAATCTTGATTATTTTTTTTTTAGTAAAAGAAGCCTTTTACTACAAGGGCTGATGAACTTAAAGAAGAATATCAAAAGGCTTTGGAGACCCCAAATGACGCTGAAAATGAAAATGAGAATGAAAAAACTATAAGTATTGCATGGGTTTTTTGGTTTTGTGTATTCATGATTTGTAGTGATTATAAATGGCTAACATCTAATCTGATGTGTACTTTATGATTTGCAGGAAGTAGAAACACTTGAAGACAATGGGGATGAGAATGAAGCATCTCCAGTAAAAAAAGGAAGTGATTTTTGATGATGACTAGAATAATACATATTTTGATTTTGGCTACTAATTGTTTGTGAATCATGTATGATGGTTCATGTTGAATAGAATAGAATTTGATTTTGGGTATCTTCCTGTTAATCCTTGGTTGTCTCCGGTACTAAATCGATCTTTTGTTGTTTTGACCAAATTGGACATAAATTTAATGGTGTCATTAACCTTCAATTGCTAATCCGATTTTAATTGATACTACCCTTGTCTTGACGACATGTAGTCATTACAAGTAAATAATAAAACTTATATTTTTTTTTTCGAAAATCAGTCCTGACGGAGCTTATGCAGACGACATGTCGTCGATATAGGGGCAGCTATCCAAACGACATCTATGCCGACAGCTTTTCCACCTATGCCGACGGGGGTATTCCGACGACTTGTCGTCGGCATGGGGTTAAAAAAAGTCGTCTGCATAGGGGTAGATTCGTGTAGCGTTTAAGTTTATTTATGTGTGGGAAGTTGTCAAAAAAAAGCATTAGATGAAGGGAACTTGTAATTTTCAGACTAGCATATTTACATTTTTAAAATATAAGTATAGATAGCGGAAGCATCAAACCTTTACTATAAGGTGTTACCACAAAACCCAAGAAGACGTTTACCCCATAATTACATCACAAAAGCTAACAAAAATATATACATTGTCTTCTCAAAAGGCAAATCTACGCAAACAAAATCCCCTAATAATCCACAAATCGTCCAATCCATTGGTAAACAAAAGCCACTTTCAAGCACCCATCATCTTCTACTATGAACCTGAGATACAGATACAATATTATGATAATACAAGCGTTGGGCTATATAACCCTTACAAGTAGAGTAACATGTAATGGATGAATGAAATGCATAAACTTTAAATCAATGCAAGGTCATGAACAGGGAAGGGATGAATATATGATTCTGATTAAAGTATGTACCTTGGGTAATTTCATGGTAAAAGTGGCGCTTGGAGAGTTCTCGAGGAAGAAGTTTCTAGCTTCACTAGACATTGTTACTATCAATGCATCCTTCTTCTTACTGTAGTCTATAGTCAAGCAAATCAAGTTGCTAAAGGGTGAAGAATGCTGCGATAACAAATCTGGAAATGAGGAAATACACTGCACAAAAATGACAAAACATTATACTCATAAAAGATGCACAAATATATATATATACAGGGCCGGTCCAAGCAAATTTGAGGCCCGGGGCAGATACAAAAAAGAGGCCCTTCAAGTCAATACCAACATTACCATATGGATTTACTAAGCTTGCAAAGAATAATAATAATATCTTTCCCAGGATAAAATTCTCTAGAAAATATATAGCCATATACATGTAAAATCGCCTTTCAAAAACACTTGCCAAACATCTTCAGTTTATTGGTAAGTTGATTTAGATGTATCTGATCATGAACTTTTGCAATTAGCGAGAAAACTATGTCTATAATCCAATACATTATTATGAATCTTCTTACACTGTTCAACAAGAATCAGAAAATTAGATACCAAAAAAAAAACACAGGACAAATAAACTTAGACACTTGTTGTTCTAGTCTTACAGAGGCAAAAAGTAAACAAACGTAGACCCCTCTTGTTGCAAATTTGATAACAAAATCCATAAAAAGTGACGATTTCCAAATCAAAACTAGTAACTCAGGGGGAATTTCCATGACTAAATTCAATTATAATTATATTTTTCGTAAAGCTTTTTTGAATAAATATTAAGACCTGAAATTCTCAATATAATTAAATTAACTCAAACACACCACCGAATTCTATTTTTCTCGGTTAACAAATATGATTCCATGGAAAAACCTCCAAGATAGCAACGAACTTAATTGAATAAAACAACTCATTAAAAATCATAGATCGGATATGCAATCACAAAACTCTAAATAAAAAAACCACTAAGATCAAGAAAAGATAGAAACCAAATACCATCACCATAACACTTCTTTCCTATGAATATCCTACAAAATGGGGCAAACTAATGATCATGATAACATAAACACAAAGGTCTCTGGAAGCATTAAATAGCTAGAAATTAAAAGATCATCACATGAAAAAACTTAATCAGCTCATAAAAATAAAAAGTAGAAGAACAGAGGTGTTTTAGTTTGCTTCTCATGGTAGATGTATGAAGCAAAACTGTTTACACACATTAAAGATGAGGGTTCGCTGTTTTTAGTTTGCTAATTGATATGGATGAAAAAAAAAATATATGTTGCAACGACCCTTCGTTTAACACTTTACCTTTGAAATCCCGCCTCCTCGTTTACCACTTTATCTTTGGCGCCTCTTTTTCGATTTTCCAAAAGGTTTTTCCAAAAATGAAAAAAGAAAGAGGACAGGAAAAGGTTCGAACACGGCCAATTCTCAGACGGATTTTAGTTATCATGCGCCTAAGCCATCTCAACTACATCCAGTTTTATTTTTTTGTTGCAGATTATACTTTATATCCTCTAAACCTATATATATTAATAGCAAATTTTAGGGGCCCCGAGATTTGGCGAGGCCCGGGGCGGTCGCCCAACATGCCCACTCTCTAGGGCCGGCCCTATATATATATATATATATATATATATATATATATATATATATATATATATATATATATATATATATATATCAGTAGTGTATGTGTAGCTGGTAATTTGCTGTTGTAAGTATAAAAAGATAATCTTCGCATTCCAGAAACAAAAGAAGACAGACACAATTTTCATGTGACTAAAAACATGGTACTAGAAATCAATATTTGAAGTCTACTGGTGGAAACAATGTTCTATGATTGAAGTCCAAGTGAGAACAAGTCATGTATATGAAATGCTAGAACTGCCTCTAGATCATTCTTAAAGGATATTAACAAAAATAAGCCATGCTTTTCGGAATGCACAAGGCATATCCAATTATCCATAGTTCAACTAAATGTCATAAACGAGTGATATGATATCAACATACCTCAATAGTGTCTGCGTCAAGTGTAAGATATTTGACACTATGGATGTGTTGAAGCATGTTAATAATCATGCGAGCATCTTCCTCCTTATATAGCACGGTTGGATAATCTTTAGACTTAGACAAGTAGATCGTCACTTTATTTAGTGAATGAAACCGATCATTAGAGAATTGCACAAGCCTACAAGGCCACAGCTGAAACGTGTAGCAGAAAGACGAAAGTATTGGTGGAGCGTTCAAGTACCCGATTGAGCAATTAATTACAGTAAGATTCTGAAGTTGAGGTGCAATCACATTGATGGATTTTGAACAACGACCATCGATAATCTTGAGATTAGAAAGTTGAGGGGTAATGATGTCACATACTTCCATATCCTTGACATAGAAATCTTCTAAAGTGAGATTCTTTAAGTTTAGGCACTTGGAGAAAACATCACCCGACAATATGATATTACAAAGATTCAAAGTTGTTAAAGATGGAAAATCCAAAGGTGCTTCAGTTGTAATGAGAAGTCGCGTATAACTAATGCAAGTGAATGTGAAATGCTTAAGAGACTGAGAGCTAAATAGGCAAGAAGGGTAAACATGGCGGCATGAGGACGGACCAAAGACAGTTAGTTGTTGGACATTGTGAGAGAAGGCATATTCTGCAATCTTTCTCACAAAATCCTGATTAACTCCTGCATGGAAACGTAGCTTTACGGTAGACACTTCTATTTGATGGTTGCGTTGAGACAGGACATGAGTCACAAATTTGGCAAACTTATCTAGTCTATGAAACTGCCGACTTGAGAAGTTGAGACAGGGCAACGATGTCCAGACAAGCTTCCATCTTGATGACAACAAACATGTCTGAACAGCAAATTTCATGTCATAACAAAACAGAATCTTATGAATAAGCTCATCTGGCAAGCTGCTCAATCTATCTTCTACCATCATTCCTTCTTTTTTGCCTCCACGAATCACAATCTGGCCTGTATCTAATGATAATCTGCGTTTCATAATGTAAAAGTTAAATTGATGACTGTTAGGTGCATTTCATGTACCCATTTTGTAGCTTTATTTCATAAAAGTACATTGCATATAGGCTTAAACTCATGCATTTTGCATGTTTTTCGGGATTTTTCATGAGGCAATTTCATTCAAATAATTTTGTGATATTTCAGGGACTTTTGGAGGTAGGATATTGTTGGAGGAGGTAAATAAAAGTTGCGGACAAAATTTCAGGACTTGCGGAGCACCGAGGAGCAAGATATCAAAGAAATGAAGATTTTGGCTTTACAGACGTTTACACGGCCGTGTAAATGGAAGCCTTGCGTTTACACGGCCGTGTAAACGTAGATTTCTGCACAGTGTATTTTTGCGTTTACGCGGGCGCGTAAACGACAGTGTTAATTTACGCGGGCCGTGTAAACGTAAATGCGGGTTTTAAAGCAGTTTTTCACCATTCTTAAAGGGGAAAACCAATTTTTTTAAGAGGGGGTCGACTTTTGGGCAAAGAGAAGGCGATTTTCAGAGCTTTTGGAAGTAGATTAACACTTGGGAACATTTGATTTCATTTTGTAAGAACTTTAATTTCATTTTCTAGATTTGTGATCTTGTTCTAGCCATGATTGGCTAGAACCCTAGATTCTCCAACTTTATGTCTTGACTTCTAGTTGTGATTTCAATCATATGACTTGATGTTTTCTTTCAATTTTCTATCTAGTGAATTTGATTTTGTCTCAATCGAATGTTTGATTCTAATTGTGATTCTTATTGGCCATTTGAATTAGGGTTAGATCATTCAAGTTATCTAATTGCAAAATCCGTAATTGTTTTGTAAATTGGACTAGGTAACAAGCACTAATTTGATTTCTATTGAATGAATTTAGTGTAAATCTTTTCACACACTTTTACACTCCCGAGCTTGTGAGGAGTATTGAGTGTTGTTGGGAACATTCACATAAAGTTTAAAGCAACCTTTCAATCTAATTCTAAGAGCTTGTTTAGATTAGGTTAGTAAGGTTAGGATTAATCAAAGAGCTTGTTTTGGTTAATTATTGTGGTGAATGGGAAGTGTTAGAGCTTGTTAACACTTTCAAGTACCAACTTAGATAGAATTAAACAAATATCTTGTCATCCATGAAATCACATTGCTAATTTGTCTTGCATAGAGTTGGAGTACTTACAAATCTTGAACTTATTTCACTTAATCAATCATTTACTTATTGCTTTATTCTATAGTTTAAATCATTGCTTATAAATTCCCCCCATTCTGTGACCATTTTTGTACCTTACGCAAAAAGGTATAAACACTTGTCCCGTGTCTCTGTGGATCGACCCTACTTACCTTGTACTACGTTTTTAGTGCATAGTAGTAGTGTTTAAGGAGTCATTTGTACCCTTTATTTGTTGGGTTTGACACGCCTAACAATGACTTGGATAGCAGAGAAGAATACAACTTCTTATACATGTTGTGTCCTAATGCAAACAACACCTACTAAATAATGAACACAGGTTAGAACATAGCATCAATAATGCATCAGGTAGTGCTGCTTATAAGCCTGGTCTTATCGTCCCATCGGCTCCCTTGCGGATCTAATGAACAAAAATTATTTTGCAACACTGACGCATCAAATCACATCTTGAATATTTTTACCACTTCTGTAAATGTATTAAGGTTATTTGTAAATTTGATAGATCTTTTAGCTAGCTGATAAGTGTATGATTGTTATTCTAAACAAGACATGCATTCTTTCTTTTCTGCTAGTGAAGTTAAGATCCACAACAATGATATAATTCTACATCCTACGCCTAGCCTTCCTTTTCAAACATATTAGGAAACCAATTTTGCACTTATGATACAAGTGTATAAATGCCCATAAGAAGTAGAATTGATACCACGAGAACAAATATAGAAAAGTAATTTCATATAACACAACTAAATATATATAAATTAAGTGATATACGAATTATGAAATGGGAGAAACAAGAAAATCCCCAATTCCAATAGGGTAATAATAGTCTGATGACCTGTTAAACTAATGTTTATAGTACAACTATGATGTGAAATACGTTATTTAATGAACTTCAAGAACTTCATAATTATTTTGATTAGAGGTGTTAATGACGATTACATCAAACAAATAAATAGCCATCACCATGAAAAATAACAAATTAAAACTAAAAATCTTAAAAAATCCGTGTCAATCTTAGAATTTGAACAGTAGAGGGTTAAGAACTTCTTATAATCAAAATGTCATTGCCTCTTTGACAGAGGTCGTAGTCTTTTGTAAGTAATGCAGTATTGACCATATAGATACTAACCACTCCACACACATCAGCGAAATAAACATAAAAGATCTACTCTGTTCCTGATCATAGTATGGTCGCTTGCTTGTTTAAATATCTTAATCTGTGAACCTCCAATCAACTAATACACGATAATGATTAAAAGGAATTGCAAAGTAAAAACATCCCGATGGATGAAACTCGAGTTAATGCTCAGGTCTCTGAATTGTAAGGTTAGCAAGTGGAAATTGATATTGTAATGCATGGATGACGAGAAACTAGGGTTTGAGAGAGACGTACCTTTTAGTTTTTTACAAGGCCAATTTCCTCCTAAACCCTGACACCAAAACCCACATTTGCTACGTTCATGCCTCACAAGAATTTATAAGTGTTTTTAATTTAACGACTCAAAGTTAAATTCGTTAAATCTTTAGAAAAGTCTCAATATTTTGAGAAAAATTTTAATAAAGTTTTAAAAAAAAAATTGAACAGAAAAGTCCCGACTATTTAAATTTTTTAATAAAAAAGCCTAAGAAACCGGTTAATTTATTCATTTTAATCCTTTTTGACATGTTCAACAGGTTTTGAGAATGAGACTTTTCTGTATATTTTGTCTAAATTTATATATAACTAGTGGGTGAGCCCGTGGTGAACCACGGGTCACCATTGTGGCTGTTCTTGTACGTTTATTGAACCCGTTATTAATTACTAAAATGTGTCTTGTTTTAATCACAAATGATGACAATGAGAAAACAATGACAAAACGAAGTCCAAAACAGAACCACAAATCGATAGACGGAAAAGGGACAATAGGAATGTCAAAATGGTCAAAGAGACTGAAAGTGAGAAATATTAAAACACGTGTGGCCAATCTGTAATGAAAAATGAGTAGTAAGACGAAAAAAATGGACAAAAGTAAGGCGAAAATGGTCAACTTAAAGTGGCAAATATTTAAAAAAAAAAAAACATGTGGCCAATTTCTAATTACAACAGGCGAAGGACCAAAATTGTCAAAGTATACATAAAATGACCAAAATTGTCAAAGTATACACAAAAGTACCAAAATTGTCAAAGTATACACAAAAGGACCAAAATTATCAAAGTATACAAAGTATTGTGGTAAATTCTTAAAAGATATAAAGCAAGGACCAAAATTGTCAAAGTATACACAAAAGGACCAAAATTATCAAAGTATAAATTCTTAAAGGATAGAAAATATATTATTCCTAATGACCATGTCTATTAATATAGTATATAAATGTATAAACATTTTTTTTTACGTATTTATATGTATTTTTACGTATTTATGTATTTTTAAAGTTTTTTATGTATATGTTTACGTATTTTTATGTATTTTAAATATATAAACATATTTTTTACGTATTTATGTAACATCCTAATCCTCAGGTATGAAATTTGATTCCTTTAGCACATTTTCTTGGATCAACTCGGCGAGTTAGAAGCATCAACTCGGCGTGTTGAGGCGACTTTGGACTGCGAATATTAATGAGCCAACTCGGCGAGTCGAGGTGCCTCAACTCGACGAGTTGGCAGCTAAGTATGAAACCCTAATGTTTAGGGTGTTGCACCCTATTTAAAGGCCTTAAGCCCCTTGGTTGGCCTCCTCACCAGCCTCCTCTGTCGAGAAACCCTAGTTTCGTGCATCCCCTTCCAAAGTTGAGTGTGTATGAGCTTGAAGAGTGATTTCTTGGTGTTCGTTTGAAGGAGCTTGAAGTTTGAGGTGGCTAGATTGAAAGGAAGGCTATAGATCTAGAACCTCCTCTATTGTTGCATTCATTTTGAGGTATAAAGTCGACACCTTGCTTCCTTATTTCTTAGATCTCTTCCTTGGAAAGATTATTGGGATATTTTTGGCTCATTGTTGGATTGTTCATGGGGTTGAGCTTTTCATGGTTGTCACCTTAGATTTGGCCATTTTGCGGCCTCATTTGGCTTAAAGTTGCAAGCTTTATTAGGTTCAAGGCATCATCCATGCATTAAGTTCTTTATTAAGCCTTTCATGAGTTCTAGAGCTTCTTTTGGCATGCATGAACGTAAAGTTGGCAACTTTACGTGGTTTTCCATGCCCAGAGTATCAGATCTACATCTTGAAGCATTAGATTCGATAAAAAGGGTTGTATGTGTTAAGCTGGGAAAACTCGACGAGTTTTCCAGCCAACTCGGCGAGTTGGCTAAGGTTTTCCCGACCTTCTGAGTACTGTGGGAACTTGACGATTTTGTGGGTGCACTCGACGAATTGGGTCAACATGGACTGTTGACCTTTGACCTTTGACTTTGACCATGGTTGACCAAGTTGACTTGAGGGCATTTTGGGTATTTCGGGGTTCAATGGAATTGGTCACATGGTGGTTGTAGGTATTTGAGTCGGGAGCTAAGATTCAGAGTTAGATGTTATCAGTTCTGCACTTCTTGTGAGGTGAGTTTTTCTCACTTTACTTACGGGTCTAAGGAACCAAGGCCCGCCCATTGGTTGAGAATTTGATATTCGTTGATATGCTGAGTGTGGATAGATATGCATGCTAGATTGGAAATGCTAGTCTGGTATACCAGTAGGACTACCTGTGATATTGTTTGATTATCTATATATAATATTATTTGTTATATGTCGACATATTGTATAGGTTGGGTTGAGGTTGTACTGATCCATGTTGTAGCCAACAAACCCTGTAGTATGCCAAATATGAGCTGAGGGCCAGGGAGGGCATGCCAGACTCATACTGAGGACTCACAAGCATTCCAGATACGGACTGAGGGCCGGGAAGGGCATGTCAGACTCGTACTGAGGGCTTAGCGGTGTTCAGTCCAAGGACTGATCAGGCCAGGGAGCAAGCCAGACATAAGTTTTGGGCCGAGGGCAAGCCAGACTTATGTTGTGGGCTCAAGAGTAATCTAGTATGTTAAGTTGTGGAACCATAACATGTTATTATATTTGTGTTATTTGTTATGTATCAGTATTTTGGGGGAACTCACTAAACTTTAGGCTTACAGTTTTGGATTGTGTTTCAGATACCTCAGGGGATTACGACAAGGCGAAGGCGTGATCGTGCACCTCCTCATGTTTTTTTTAGTTATGATTTTGGGACTTCTCTGATGTAAAACTTATTTTGAAAACAGTTTGTAAACAATGATGGCTTTTTTGGGTTGTTTAAAAAGTTTAAAATTTTCAAGAATTTTATGAATGTTACAATTTATATGTATTTTACATTTTTTTTATGTATTCTTAAGTGTTATTTTTTATGTATTATTTATTTGTATGCATTTTTACGTATTTATGTATTTTTTTAAAGTTTTTTTTATATATAGATGTTTATGTATTTTTATTTATTTTAAATGTATAAACATATTTCTTACGTATTTATATGTATTTTTAAGTATTTTACATATATTTATGTATTTTTTTTATGTATTATGTATTTCTATATATTTTTACGTATTTATTTATTTTTTAAGTTTTTTGTATAGATGTTTATGTATTTTTATAAATTTTAAATGTATAACCGTATTATTTTTATGTATTTATGTATTTTTTACTTCAAGACGTTTTCACCATTTCATCCAATTCTCACAGCTTCTTCAAATATGTCTAGATGGTTTTCCTACATACCTATATAATTTATGTTTTTTCATTCGCTTATCTTGAAATTAAACATCGAATTAAAAAACTAAATAATAATTTATTCAAATAAGAAAACTTCTAAAATTATGAAATTATATGTGTTATAATGCATAATCATAGCCTAATCTTAATATTGTAAATAGTTCGGGTAAAATGGTTGAAAATCCGTTGATCCGGTGGATAAGGGTCTGAGTTTAATTATTCAAAACCCTGCGGGTTACGGGTCGGGTTTGGACTAGCATTTTAAAATTGCTTAATGGGTTTGGATCAAAGCTAGTCCGCTCCAAACTCGTTTCATTGTCAGGTCTAATTAAAATTGATAAAAAATAAAAGAAAGAATAGACGAATTTGATAGGAATCATGGCAATGGATTCAACTAGGGATGTTAACGGGGGCAAACAGAACGGGGAGTGCATCCCCGGCCTCCGACCCCGAAATTTCCTCGTTCCCCCGTCCTTGGCCCAGCCCACGAAATGTCTAGCCTTCCTACCCCGCCCCCGCCCCTGAATCCCCCTTATTACCCCATCCCCGCCCCTGTTCCCCCGCCACCGATTGATTTTGAGCTGACATTTTTTGGGCTAAAAACAATTGTTGTTTGGGCTAAAAGAAATTATTTTTTACGTAACAAATAATTATTATGGCAGGATTTTACATGTTAAAAATAATAAAGTTATGGTATCTTAAAAACATTATACTAACAACTTAAAAACTTGTTTTTTGTTTGAATTTTGGAAGCTCAAAATCATGTTATTGTTTATTATTTATATATATATATATATATATATATATATATATATATATATATATATATATATGTATAATTTTTTAACGGGGTTCCCATGGGGGTTTGGGGATGGGATTGCCCTCCCCCGAAATTAAAATGGGGGTTAACCTTGCATCCGCCCCCGTCCCCACCCCCGATTTTTTAGTAAATACCCCCAAACGGGATGCCCCCGCCACGAAACGGGGTCCCACGGGGCTTTTTGACATCCCTAGATTCAATTGATGATCATCAATTCATGTATGCTTTTTTAAATTTATATAGTTGTGTTGAGAGTGATTGTAGGTTTGTAGCAAGGAAGGGCATGATCAACTTCGTTCTTATGATTTTGAAGGGAAGGGTAATTTGGTATATTTTTTATTTTTATTTTATTTTAATGATTTCGATATAGAAAAAATGCTTATAATATATATATATATATATATATATATATATATATATATATATATATATATATATATATAATTTGGGCATATATGATATTTTAAACGGAAAAATACAAAAAAAAAAAAAAACAACCATTTATTCACTAACATTCTATACATCCCTTACATTTTTGTTTATATGCAGAAAAACTCTTACATTTTCAGTTACCTTTCATATTAACCCAAATATATGGGTTTTTTTTAAGAAATTATCGATTGTTTTGTGAGATGACATTTATCTTTTTTGTTTTTAGGTTAACATGAAAACGTAAATAAGTGACGTTGCCACTTGTCTAATGTAGAATTTGATGAATATACCATTTACTTAACTATCATTTTGTTTATACATGAAAAATGATTCCTTAGCAATCTGAATTCGAATTGAGAAGTGTTCCGAGATGGTGCCAATTCCGAAGTGAAGACCTCTCCGAGATGCATTCTTTTGTTACTTGATATATGAGTATGTAATGTGCATTAAATGCTCCTAGTACTAGTTTGTCCCTTAGTCGTTGTTTTATTGTACAACACATGGAACAAGATCAATAGATGCGGCTTTTTCGGTCTGTTGGTCTTCAGTTGTCTTTTAGTTCATGCACTTTAGCAGATTTGTCTTATTTGTCATCCTTTGTCTATTTAAGGAATTGTAACCTTTGTGTTATATACGCATCAGTGCAACATTCTCTTTCACATCAATACCAAGAATCATTCAGTCAAATCATTTTTTTTACATTCTTATTGTTCTAAAATCACTTTACATTGTTATTACTTACTAATTATTCATATATTGAATACTTTGTTGAATATCTCTATTCTGAGACAAGATTGGTTTACCAGACTTGACTGGATCTTCATTAGCAGTAGACATTGATCTTAAGTTAATTCAAGGTTTGAGTTTTCAAACCTTGTCTGCGCAGATCGTTCTTGCTTTCACACATTTACTCAAGCAAAAATAAGTTACGTCGTTTATTTTTTTTTCCATGTCAACCTAAAAACAAACAAGATAAATGTCATGACACAAAACAATTGGTAATTTCTTTAATATATATATATATATATATATATATATATATATATATATATATATATATATATATTGGTAAATCTAAAAGGTAAATGAAAATATAAGAGTTTTTCTTTATGCAAACAATATGTAAGGGTTTTCTGAATATTCATAAATAAATGGTTGAGTTTTTCTGCATTTTGTCCTATTTTAAGAATAATCAATTTTATATTTAAATTTTAGTTCGGACAAATATGATATTTTTGTGTTTAATAAGAACGTATACAAAATTTATACAAGTTAATCAATGATTTTGTTCCTTTTGTATTGCAAAACATATTTTTAAGAGTATATATATATATATATATATATATATATATATATATATATATATATATATATATATATATAGGCTTAGGTTATTATATTCAAAGTAATTATTGTGTTATTGTATGCATAAATGTGGGCCAATCATTTTACTTATTTTAAGAAAGTGATTAATACATATTATTGAATTAAATATAATTGAAAAATACCATCTAATTTAACTAGAAGAGTATTTTAGTCAATTAACATAGATTTAATAAAGGAAATTTGCATATTTTAAGGGATGATATATTCTATTAATTTTAAAAATCCGATTTTACGAATTATAAGGTTTTTAATTCGGACATTCTGACAGAATATGTTTGAGTATGTTCAAAAATAAAAAAAATTATTGAACCATAAAATAATAAAAATATTCTTGAACATATTTCTTGATCATGACTTTAAAAAATTCTTGTAGAATAACAAAATTCTCGAACCATCAATTGAAGAATTAAAACAAAAATTACATTAATTCTTATAGAATATATATGTAACAATTGCTAAGAATTACATTTATTATTAAAGAATAAAACTAAAAAAAACTTTCAAATCTGGAAAAAAACATCAAAATCTAAAAAAGACACTAATACATTCTAAAAGAATAATGTTGCTAAGAGGCGTCGTTCAAATTTCGTTGTCCGTTCTTCAAGCATCAACTTTTGTGGAAACAAATCCAATGAATAAATTAGTGACAAAATATCCATATTCCATTCCAACATAATTGGAATTCGTGATTCCATTATGATAGAATTGGAATTCATTTACCAATAATTATATTAATTCGGGTAATTCTAACATAATATGTTCATGATTATCATAAAAAAACATTCTTTTCTGATAGAATACTATAAACAAAGAAATACCATTCAATTGAAGCATTTTAGCGAGCGCTTGGTGTGCATCAAAACAACTTTCAAATTCCTGTAAAAATTAGACAATCAGAACAAATTCCCAATTCTCCAAAAATATTACACCTTGTTTACAAAGAAAACAGTGGTAATAAATGGAGACGAATGTTCATTTTGCTGGTGATTTTAGAGAAAAGGGGGAGGAAGAAATGGCGGATAGGATGACGAAGTGGAGGCGGACACGAGCAGGAAGGCAGTCAAGGTTTTGACTGATCGATTAAAGAAAAAAACGAAAAGGAAAAAAACTTTACCGATTGATTCGAGATGGATATTCATCACCTGGTCATGGGTTTTGAATGTTGACAATCGATTGTAGAAGAAGAAGAATCAGTAGATTAGAGACGATGTTGACTTTGATTTACATCTTGATAATCGACTGAATGTTTAATTTAGGATCGGATCAGGAACGATATTGGCTTCAATTTAAGGTTTTGAATCTTGATGCCGATTCAATGTTATAAATATATCTGTGCTTCTTGCGATTTACTAGGAATAGAGCTAATATCCAATTATATATCTATTTTACCATAATTAACTAATAATAAGATTACTATAATACCCTTATATTATTTATTAAATGATTTGATTTATCTAAAATCTGATTGGTGCATACAATAACACAATAATTACTTTAAATACCCGAACCTAGCTCTCTCTCTCTCTCTCTCTCTCTCTATATATATATATATATATATATATATATATATATATATATATAATTTTGGTTTATTCTAAGATTGTAGATCTTATCTTATAATAAGATATGTTATATAAATAATATTTTATTACTAAATATTAGACCATCTCAAAGTTGAAACCTCCATGTATCAAACCTGTGTGAACTAAGATGAGCAATTGGCCCGTTCGCATCAAACCGAACCGGGACCCGTTTTCATCAAGCGGACCGGTTTTCGATTAGAAGTATTTGTTTCAACACACTAACATTATATGAGTCAGTAGATGGATAAAAAGAAATGCTTCCCATTTTGTTTCCGAAGACACCGTTTTATAAAAAAATGAAAATTTGATTATGTTACTTCCATATTGAAATTTGATCATAAATAACACTATTAAAACAATAATAACATTTTAAAACCGCCAAAATGAGAAAAAAAAACATGTATTTGAATCAATGATTTTGTTTCTTCTAAAGGGTATTTTTAAGAGTATATTAATATTTTTTTTAGTGTTATTGTTCTCTAAGATCTTATATTATTTATAATAAGATATGTTATCTAAATAATATTTTTTGAACATTAGACTACCTTAAAGTTGAAACCTTCAGGTTTCAAACTTGTGTGAAGTAGGGGTGAACAATTAGACCGATTATACCGAACCGAACTGGAACCGATTTTCATCAAGCGGGCCGGTTTTTGGTTAGAAAATGGTGACTTTCATATATGTCTTTATTAAACGTCAAAACATCATATTTGTCTGACCTAAAATTAAAATATCAGCCTTTCTTAATCGTTTTAAATATCATATATGCCCAAAACAAAAAACAACAGTAACTAAATGTGTATACAAAACGAAAATAGTGTTACACCGAAAACTGATGGGTTTAGAGCAAAAGAACAATCCTATATGCTCATGCAAAACCCTAAAGCTTGGATCTAGGTTTCTCTATTGTACATGCAATTCATCCAAGACTTGAATACCCTAATCTAGCATACTATAAAATTGAAATCTAGAAGATAACAAGTTTAGATGATACCTTTCAATAGTTGCAAGAATCCTTTGATCTTCAAGAAGCTTAGTGTCACAAGTGTAACACCTCTAATGGCTCACAAACACCACAAGCAAGAGGATGATGTTTAGGAGAGAGGATGAGAGGCTAGAAATCGGCTCCAAGCTTCCAAGGGATCAAGTGTCCGATTTTGCTAGCCCTAGGGGTCCTTATATACTTGTGCTGCTAGGGTTTCAGTCAAAACCCTAATTGGATAGTCTAGGCCTTAAGCAGTCCAAATAACCTTCCAAAATAAGGCCCCCTTCGACGAATTCAAGATGGACTCCACCCTAAAATCCGTCCATGCCCTAATCCTTATGGATTCTCAGCCCAAAATCAATTATCTTATAATTGCAGTTCCAATCCCCTTTAATTAATTAATCTCTTTTAGCCACAAAATTAATTCATAATTAATTCTTGACTAATATTAATTAAACTATATGATTTCTCCTTTAATATATTATTCATATAATATATTAATAAATCATGATAACCTCTCTTTCTCTCTATAAATCATTCTGTCAAGTTGCTTTGGTGAAGGCAACCCAAAAGGACCATGCACAACCGGGTCAAGTACATACGAAATATAGTTACAGGCTTAGACACTAATCCAACAGAAACCGACAACAATAGGTCATAAGGACGTAATGTGGACAAAACCAACAAGTTAACTCGTATATTAAAAAAAGTGACCGAATGTGGACAAAACGAAAAAAATATTCATTATTTAAGTGGATCATAAAACTGCATCCATAGAATTTATCCATGTAGGAATGCTTTTAAGATGCGAGTTACTTATTAACTTTGTCGAAATTAGGGAAATTACATATATGTAATACTAATAAGTCGTGTTATTTGTTTATCAGTCACAAATAAAACTAAATGTTGAACCTCGATGGAGGTCTAGCAAAAGCCGATGAGGACAAACATTCATGTTGGCATAATATTTAAAGTTAGACTATGAAACAATAATTTGCATGGATCCAGAACCTCACTAATATTAAAAGTCACCAACACCCCCATTATGATAAAAGTATCTTGGGTGATATAATGATGAATGTGGCGCTTGGATAGTTCTCAAGGAAGAAGTTTCTAGCTTCTGTAGACATTTTTACTTTATATGCACCATTTGTAACATCCATAAAATTCATAAAAATTTAAAACTTTTTCAAGCATCCAAAAACCATTACTTATTACAAAATGTTTTCAAAATAGTTCCATATCAGAGTATCCTAGAAATCAAAATCAAAAAATGTGAGGAGGTGCACGATCAAGTCTTCTCCTTCCCACGATCATCCGAAGTACCTGAAACAAAATCCAAAACTGTAAGCCCGAAGGTTAGTGAGTTCCCCCAAAATATCAATGTCGTACAAACTAGAATAATATCGTAACGAACAACATGCATATAGAGTCTTCAGTATGACTAGACCGCCCTCGTCGGACCTTCAGTCTATCTGGCCCACTCTCAGAACCTTCAGCATGTCTGGTCCGCCCTACCGGGCCTTTAGCCTGTCTGGACCGTTCTCCGGGCCTTCGGCCTGACTGGTACGACCCGATGTGCCTTCAGTCTATCCAGGCCTCCCTGGGTCTGTTGGCGTAGAGCACAAAGAAGGACCGCCTCAACCCACCTCACAATCACACAATCAACACATAAATATCATATGCTAGCTAGCATGTACGTACATTCATACAGATCAAACAGATCACTAATCATAGCATCATCCTATATACCAGGATACCGATCTAACAGATCACTAAACATAGCATCATCCTATAACCAGGATACAATCCAAAAAGGGTCGGCCTTGGTGCCTTCGACCCTGTTAGTATAGTGATAGAACTCACCTCATAATATCGAACTGAACTGAAAATATCAAGCTCTCGAATCACGGCTCTAAACTCAAACACCTACAACCACCATAGGACCAATTCCATCAAGACCCACATTACCAAAATACCCTCAGAAGTCAAACTTGGTGAACCCCGGTCAAAGTCAAAGTCAACAGTCAAGGTCAAAAGTCCATGTTGACCCAACTCGTCGAGTGCAGCTAGTAACTCATCGAGTTCCTTCAGAACTCAGAAAACTGGGAAAAACCCTAACTAACTCGTCGAGTTATCTCATTAACTCGGCGAGTCCACTCAGAATCCAGAAAGCAGGAAAACCCGACTCAACTCGTCGAGTTGGCTATGCAACTCGTCGAGTTCCTTCAGTATTTTCATATTCAGTCCTTTCCAGTCGAATCCAAAGCCCCAAACTACAGATCTAGTCCCTTAGAGCTGAAATACCACGTAAAATTGCTAACTTTACGTGCATTCAAGGCCTCGAGAGGCTAAAACACCAAAACTAATCTTAAGAAGAGGATTAGGGCATGGAGGATGGCCAAAGCTTGATAAAGCTTGAGTATTTAGGCGTAAGGGGCCTGGAGGTGTCCAAATCTGAAGTTACAACTTCGGATCATGCTCATCTTCCAAAAGTGGATCCAAAATGGGCTAAAAGACACTAAACTTTCATAGGAGAAGATCTAAGAAATGGAAAGCCAAGGTAAAGACTTTTTACCTCCAAATGGTTGCTAACATAGTGTAGATGTCGGATCTACAGCCTCCTCCTTCGGCTATGAACTAGTCTCTTCAAGCTTCTTCAAGAAATGCACCAACAAACACTATTTAGGCTTGCACACTCTCAAAATGGAAGGTTAGCATGATTTTAGGGTTTCTCTGGACAATAATGTGGTAAGGGAGGCTAGTGAGGGGACTTAAGGTCCTTTAAATAGGATGCAAACCCTAAAAATTAGGGTTTTCATGCATAACCTCAACTCGTCGAGTTAGGGTCCTCCAACTCGTCAAATAGGTACCATAATCCATGCGGCTTTATTAGTTTCTACACGACGAGTTGGGGCCTCCAACTCGTCGAGTGGGTCTTATGTGATGTGCAAAAATCCTTAAAATTTCATACCTGGGAGTCAAGATGTTACACCATTCTTCATGTTGGAGTCTACAGTCAACCAAGGTTATGAGGCACCATTCCGTATATATTATGTTAGTTCTCAGTTTCATAGAGCAACATTCTTTGAGGATGTTGAGTTTTGGGGAGAAGCAAGGTTAAAATATTGCCCTTAAGGAGGAATCAATCTCGATTCCTATTATTGCGTTCAATTGTGTAGATTATGAATCCGGGACTGACAATGTTATTCATTCTCCTATTCAGAATACACAAACTCAACAACCCCAACTTTGGCTATCTCATGTGTGGTACCACAAGTTTCATCAGTTTATTATCTCCTTTTGGTTTTGAGATAAATACAATAGATGATTGTGTTTATCACCAATTCAGTGGAGTAAATATATCTCTCTGGTGCTATATGTTGATGACATATTGCTTGCAATAGATTAAAATATTCTTAAATGAAGGACCTTGAAGTTATAGAGCTAAAGAAGATTCAATATGTTTTCTACATTTGGGAATCCGATGTATGCTCAAGTATGTACACGTCAATGTATTGTAAGGATGTTGGGTCAAATATTTAAGCAAACCAGTTATGGATCATTGAAAAGCATCCAAATGGGTTTTGAGATGTTTATAGAGAACAAAAGGCTACATGCTCAAATCTAGGAAATCGGGTGTTCTGGAGATCATTTGTATTCGGAATCTGATTTTATTAGATGCCAAAATGGTTACCGATCAATATCGGGATACTTTTACATGTTAGCATGATGAGCCATTTCGTGGAATAGACTTCAGTAACTTCTTCCATAATGGCAACATACTTTGTAGCATGTTATGAAACATTAAATCATGGAATATGGCTGCGAAAATTTGTCACAAGGCTGCATATTATTGGTATTGAAAGACCACTAAAGTTGTGACAATAAGTAAATAATGTTATATTCCAACAATAGCAGAAGTTATACTAAGTCAAAGCATATTGACATCAAGTTTTAGGCTGTTAAATAAATAGTGCAAATGGACAAATATTTATAAAGCTTATCTAGATAAACTCAATGATAGCGGATCCGCTCATGAATGAATTACATCCCTAGGTCTTTCATGAGCATACTACACTCATTGGTGTGATATTTGGTTTTAGTGAGAGTTTTATGGTATTTTATGTTTTGTTTAAGAACAATTATGTTTTTCTGTACAGAATTAAGAATTTGGTTAATTCCATTATTAGTTGCACTTATTTGAAGTTTGATCTCGCTTCAAGCTAAAGAGGAATTCTTTGGAAATCTATTTTGGTTTTAAAACCACACATCATATTTAATCTATGTCGTTAGTTATATATGTATATGTGACCATTGATAGGTTTAGTTACGTAAATTGCAACGAATACCGCTTTGATCCTATACTATTATGATTAGTGGACGAGATTGCTTAAGGGTACCAATAATATGATAACATTCATTAAAGCGATTATACGGCTATATGTACATTTACATATTTGTGGTTCAGTGGGAGATTGTTAGATAATTATAGGACCACTTCATAAATATGCACAATATTATCATTAAATCTGGTTATTATGGTAAGAATACAAATTGTTGATGGACCGATTTATAGGATATTCACTTACCTTTTGTGGGTTGAGTTCTCGGTTTGACTCAATATCCTATATATCCCTTTCATCTCTCACATTAGGGTATATCTCCATCTATATATACATATGATGAGGAGCGAATAAAGATACATGAAATACATACAAGAAATTCGTTTTAGGGTTTGCTGTGGGATTTAGAGAGAATTGTTGAGATCAACTTGAAAACTCATCCTAGTCTCCAGATCCGAAAAACGCAATGTGATCATATATGTAATAATCGTTCTTTCATATTTAAGTTTTCTTTTAATAGATTCGAGAATAAACATCTACAGTTTATGCTTCCGCATGTTTATGTTTTGGTATCAAAAATATCCAACATCCGGTGAATAAAAAAACTTAATGATAGTAACCAACTTTTATAATTATACACATTTAGTCATTTTTTACAGATATTTGACTAAAATAATTACGAAAGGTGTTCAAACAATACAACTATAACCAATACTCTATTTTAAATGCCTTTAAATCACCAATTTTCACACTTCTAGGCTACTTCAATTATTAATCAACCATAGCAATTGTTCCAAATTAGTCAATGTGACCTGCTATTGCATGTATAACATGTTACCAAGTTTTTCCTTTTTTACAATTCGACCCAAATTTTATTTTAAGTTACAGATTTGTAAATTTATAAAATATCAAAATTAGAAAGACAGTGACTTCTGCAGATCTGACGATTCTTTGAGTTTTTCCATATCCAAACAAAGAAAGCATACTTTTAAAGTGTTTCTTATAGTCGTTTTTGAACCTAGATTCAAGTTTTGTATTTTTTTGTTATTATTAATTAAACATGGAAGTTCGAACTCTTTTTTTTTTTTTTTTGTAAAATATTGAACCTATACTAAAGTTTAAATGAAGTAACTGGGTTGGGTTTTTATATTTTTTTGCTTTTGATCTGTTTTTTTTAACATGATTGTGGTGATTTGAGGTATGTTTTCTAGAAAACATGGTCTTGATGGCGTGTTTTTCTATAATATTGAAACTGTTTGTATTTTTGTAAAATTTGTGTTGTGGTGGTAAGAGGTGGACGATGGTGTAGGTGATTGGATCGAGTTGGTGGTGGTGGTGCATGGGTATTATGTTGATTAATCTTTAAAGTATAAGAAATGGTTAAATGTTCTTCACATTATTTATGATAATGACTTGCAAAATTATTTAACAAAAATACTATTTGTAAGTTTATGAAATAATTATAATCCTCCTTAATAAATGAAGGTTTTTTTTGCCACATGTCAATCTCTCATGAGTTTTGACACTTGTCATTTTGTGGTATTTTTGAAATAAATATTATACACTTGTCAATTTTTGGTTTGTTTCAATTTTTAAAATTAAAATCATATACTTATATATGTAAAATATTAAATATCATATATATCATATTAAATTGCAATAAATACGTATCTTCCTTTTTTATTTTAAAGTTGTACATTAAAAAATATTTTTTGTTTACATTTTAATGTTTAATCTTTTTTTAAACCAACTCGTGTATTACACGGGTCTGACACCTAGTAATGAAATAAAAATAGTTAAATTTTAAGAGAAATCCAAGTAAGCGTCATGCCAGCGTCACGAGGACCTATTATGCAACCAAAATACTAACCCAAGGTCAATCATTAGTGTTACCGATTTACCTTTTTATTTTTGAGAAAAAAATTTAAGAGAGACCTAATGAGTAAAAACTCAAATGTTGGTTGACATTAACCTTTTAGAAAATATACAAATGAATTTGATGAAAGATATAAAAGATACAAATGAATTTAATGGAAGATTTGCTTTATATAAAAATCATCTCTATTAACTCTTTTTCTAAGTTTTACGATGTGGAATATAAATTTTGTTTTTGATCTTTGATTGTCGTCCCATATGGATTATATTATGAATAATAATATCCGTTTTTTTTGTTAGAACATAATCATTATACTTTTGAAAACACAAAAAAAGAAGCAAGCTTTCCATTTTTCTATGGTTTTATTCAAAAGTTAACATACTACCCGTTATTCTTGCAATAAACACAAAAGGTCCTATCAATAAATGCAACCCACACAAGTCCAATGATGTACTTGGTAGGATAAGTTTAAATTGCCATTCAATTTGTTTAAATTAGTTAGCCATTCAATCCAGAACCCTCTTTAGAAAGTTAGTCATCAGCCAAAAGACAGTAGTTTCATATTGCCACTAAAAACCAAAAAAAAAAAAAAAAAAGCAATATTATGATGCGAAAGACTACATAAAATGAGCAAAGTTGCAAGTAGAGAACAGTTTAAAGCTATAAACAAATATAAACGAGATACATGAAAATTATTGTTATGAGTATATCATTCTGATAAAAGCGACACCTCAGGGTGATTTCATGATTAAAGCGGCACTTGGAGAGTTCTCAAGCAAGAAGTTTCTAGCTTCGGTAGATATTTCTTCTCCATATTCATCCCTATTCAAGCGGTAATCTATGGTCAAGCTGATTAAGTTGCTAAAAGGTGATGGATGGTGCAACAACAAATCAGGAAATGAGGAAATACACTGCAAAGAAATTACAAGAAATATGTATATTAAAGATGGATAAAAGTATATATAGATTGTATACCCGCTATTGTATCAAGTATTTCAATAAATTAATATAAATTTTTGTTAGCCACCACCACATTAAGTCTCATTTTTTTTTCTTTCCATTTTGTCTTATTCATTTTGACAATGCACCAAGGATTTCAACAGTTCAAATAAGATGTCCGCAGTTTCCACACTACATGTCAATAATTACTGATATGATATCAACATACCTTAACTATGTCCACGTTAAGTGTAAGATATCTGGCACTATGGAGCTCTTGAAGCAGGTTAATAGTCTTGATTGCATCTTTCTCTTTATATGGCAAACCAAAACAACTGAAACAGATAGACACTTTGTTTAGAGAGTAAAATCGATCTTTACATAAGTTCAAGGGCAAATCACCCCAGTAGTCCAAAGATGAAAGTCCTGGTGGAGCATTCAGGTACTTGAATGAGCAACAAATTACGGTGAGTTTCTCGAGTTGAGGGGCAATCAGATTGATGACTGCTGAACAACTGCTGCCATGGGCAAGCCTGAGACTAGAAAGTAGAGGGGTAATGATGTCAAATACTTCCCCATCCTTGACAGAGAAATATTCTAAAGTGAGATTCTTTAAGTTTACACACTTGGAGAAAAGATCACTACACAATACGAACTTACTGAGTCGCAGAGTTGTTAATGCTGGAAAATCCAGAGGTGCTTTAGTTGTAGTGCAAAGTTGCATATGATGGCAAGTCAACGTGAAATGTTTAAGGGAGTGAGAGCTGAATAGGCAAGGATGGTAACTTTTATGGCCATATCTGGGACAACTAGTGACAGTTAGTTGTTGGACATTGTGAGAAAATGCATATGTTGCAATCTTTTCTCACGGAAACCTGACTAGCTGCTCCACTGAAATGTAGCTTTACAGACGACACTTCTACTTGATGGTTGCGGCAAGACAAAACATGATTCACAAATTTGGCAAACATTGGTAAACAGCTAAACTCCCTACTTGACAAGTTAACACAAGGCATTGATGTCCATAGAAGCTTCCATCTCGATGAAAACAAACATGTTTGAACAACAAATTTCATGTCAAAAGAAGACAGGATTTTATGAATAAGCTCATCTGGTAAGCTGCTCAATCTATCTTCTTTTACCACTCGTCCAACTTTATTGCGATCAAAGTCCATTCTCTGTTATCCAGTCAAGTACGTACAAATGATAGTCTGCACTTCAAAGTGTAAAATTAAAATCAATTGATTGGATACTAAAGAAGAATACTTCTTATACATGTTGAGTCCTAATGCAACCAAATATGGAGATGGAACACATATTAGGACACATCAGTAATAATTCATCAGGTGGTGTTCCTTATAAGGTTGGTCTTATCATTTGATGGTCTCCCTCACGGATCTCATGAACAAAATTTGATTTTCTCACCTCATCAGTTCATCATCAAATCACATCTTGAATATTTATATCGATTATGTAGATGGATTCAGGCTGTATGCAAATTTGATAACTCTTCTAGCTAGCTGATAAGTATATGATTGTTAACATAAGTCTCATGATGAAACCATATATGCATGCTTTCTTCTATGTTCTGCTAATGAAATTAAGTATCCAAAAAGGTGACAAGAATATATATATATATATATATATATATATATATATATATATATATATATATATATATATATATATACACACCGTACTCTGCATTTTCCCTTTCTAACAAACTGGGAACCCAATTTTACGCTTACAATACGAGTGAATAAATGCCCTAAATAAGTTTTTGTGCTTTAACACCATAAGAACAGACACAGAATTGTGTTTCATATACATAACTATATAAAAGAACTGATATATGAATGATGAAATAGGAATTTTGATCTGCTTAGACAAAATAAATTCCCAATTCCAAATTGATATAGTAATAGTATTATTGTAAGATCACCAATTAACAGGTAAAAAATATCGACTAGCATTAAAATAATAACAATAATGTCAAATGGGTTGCTTTAAGACTTAATATATAAGAACTATTTGATTATATAAATATCAAATACCCCACACATCATTGCAATTTTACTAATACATCAAACAAAAACTCTATAGAAGAAGAAAAACATCTTCTCCTGATAGTACAGTCTTTTGCTTATTTGGTATTCTCTTGATTTATCAAGCTTTAATCAAATGAAAAACGATAATGATTTAAGTAAAATCATCACGAAGTATGAAACTCGAATGCCCTGATTTCTAAATTGTGCAGTTAGCAAATGGAAGTTGATAAATCAATGCGTGTATGATGGAAACCTGGGTTTGAGAGAGACGTACCTCTTAACCTTCCAAGAAATCACAAGGCGAATACCCTGAAACCCTAACACCAATAGTCTTTGTATAGTTTTGTTAACAGGGACTTATATTTTTAACTCGGATTAAGATTTCGTTTTGTTGAGTCTTCAGTCCCTAATCAAAATAAAAAGACAAATTTACCATTATTATTTCTTGTACCCTTTTATATATTTAGTTTTTAATATATATATATATATATATATATATATATATATATATATATATATATATATATATATATATATATATATATATATGTTCAAAAAAGAAAAATATGGCATTTAAACATAACATGCCTTAAATCATGTCACAAACCCTTCAAACTCGTTTGTTATGTACTAATTTATCCGTCATGTTATCGTATTCCCTTAGGCCTTGACAATTACATCCACTGTATCTTTTATAATCCGATTTGAATCAAACCCAGAAAAGCCAAGAACAGATCCAAACAAGCTCAGGCTTACTTTAAAACATCTTTATTGTGGAAAAGTTGCCTCCAAAATTAACAAGTGATAAATAGTTCAGGGGTTATTTTTGTAACTTATCATTTACTATTCATAGTTTGACTATGAATAGTAATATAAGTGTGAAATTGAAAATGAGAATGGACGGTGAGTTACATGTGAGGCGCCTAACTTCTTCTTCGCCTACAATTATGGACGGCTTTTTCTTTCCTTTTCATATGTTCTCTTTTTGCTATAAATAGCCTAAGCCAGAAGGCTTGAAAAAAATAACCCACGAACCAAATCAAATATATATATATATATATATATATATATATATATATATATATATATATATATATATATATATATTGATACACCACCGTATATTTTAGCTCTCCCATTCTATTTGTAATCTCTTTCATAATCTCTGTAAACACTGCAAATTATAGTGAATTGTTTCTCGGCTTCCTCCGCCCGTGGTTTTTTCCCAATTTGGGTTTCCACGTAAATTCCTGTGTCTCTATTCTATTTATTTTATTCGTATTTCGTTGTGATTATTACGCTTTGATAATTTTTGATCACATTCCGCATTGAGCTAATATTATTTAAGTCAATTTGGATCCGTCGTATTTTACAACAATTAGTATCAGAGCATCCAGGTTGTGATATTAGCTCGTTGGGATCATTTTATCAAGTAATTAATCATGTCTTCGGTAAAATACGATATTCCACTACTGGATCGTAACACCCGATTTCCGTTGTGGCAAGTAAAGATGAGAGACATTCTCATTCAGATGGATTTACACAAGGCGCTCTTGGGTTTCAATATGATGCCCGATACATGGACCGAAGAAGAAAAGGAAATGAAAGATCTGAAGGCTTTATCCCAGATTCGTTTGCACTTGTCAAACGATGTTTTGCAAGATGTTCTAAAAGAAACGTCAGCGGCTTCTTTATGGCTAAAGTTGGAGCAACTGTTGATGACCAAGAGCTTACCAAACAAGTTGCATTTGAAGCAACGGTTGTTCAATCTCAAGATGATTGAAGGAGGCTCTTTAGCTGAATATATATCCACATTTAAAGAGTTAGTAAATAACTTAGAGAATATGGATGTTCAGTATGAAGATGAAGACTTGGCTCTATTCTTACTATCGTCGTTGCCAGAATCCTATAGCCATTTTCGTGATACTATTATCTATAGCCGTGACACTCTAGTTTTAGATGAAGTCTATACAGCTTTGGATTCCAAAGAGAAGATGAAGCATATTACTGGTGGTGGTTCAAGTGATGCTAAAGCCGAAGGTTTGAATGCCAGAGGAAGAACAACAGAGAGAAGTAGAACTTCTCAATCTTCCAACAGAACCAGATCCAAGTCAAAAGGCAAACGAAAGTTTTGCAACTATTGTCACAAGAAGGGACATGTGCTTGAAGAATGCTTCAAGTTGAAGAACAAAGAAAAAGAGAAGACGGCAGCAAATGGTAAACAAGCTAGCACTTCGGGTGAAGCTGATCTAGCTGAGGTCGAAGGTATTGGAGAACTTTTGACAGTTTATTCAGATAAACTGGATTCCACTGGTGATTGGATACTCGACTCTGGTTGTACTTTTCATATGTGTCACAACAAAAGTTGGTTTTACACATTTGAAAAGGTTAACCAGGGCTATGTGTTGATGGGTAACAATACTACATGTCCAGTTCTTGGACATGGTTCAGTCAGGATCCGTATGTTTGACGGAGTTATTCGAACCATGGGGGATGTTAGATTGTTCCTGACCTCAGAAGAAACTTGTTATCTCTCAGTTCCTTTGACAAAAAGGGATACGAGTTTGCTGGTAAAGTTGGAGTTCTCAGGGTATTCAAAGACGGTTCCGACAAACTGAGAGCCGAACGAAAAACCTCAGATCTTTACTTTCTTGACGGGCAAACAATTTCGAGTGATGCTGCTGTTGTGTCAAAGTTTTTTTCTGATCCAGATCAGTCCCGTCTTTGGCACCTTCGACTCGGCCATATGAGTTTTCAAGGCATGTCAGAATTGAGTCGAAGAGGTTTACTTGGTCAACAAAAGATTGTTGATTTGGATTTCTGTGAAGACTGTGTATATGGCAAGGCAAAACGAGTGAGGTTTGCAAGTGGTATCCATACAACGAAAGGACCACTTGATTATGTTCACTCGGATTTGTGGGGACCGGCTCGAGTTGCTTCAAAAGGTGGAGCTATTTATATGCTCACTATTATTGATGATTTCTCTAGGAAGGTGTGGTCTTTCTTCTTAAAAAATAAAGGAGACGTTTTCTCTACCTTCAGAAATTAGAAAGTTCAGGTTGAAAAGCAATCAGGTCTGGTGGTAAAGTATCTTTGTACGGATAATGGACTTGAGTTTTGCTCAGAAGAGTTTAATGTCTATTGTCAAAAGGAAGGCATTACTCGACATCGCACAGTAGTCCATTCACCTCAACAAAATGGTGTAGCTGAAAGGATGAATCGCACCATTATGGAGAAGGTCCGGTGTATGCTTTCTAATTCCAAATTGCCAAAGTCTTTTTGGGCGGAGGCTGCTTCGACTGCTTGCTATGTTATCAACCGATCACCGTCACGAGCAATCGAGAAGAAAACTCCGTTTGAATTATGGTCCGGTAAACCTGCAAATTATTCAGATTTAAAACCATTCGGATGTCCAGCATATGCACGGGTTGACAATGGGAAGCTAGAACCAAGAGCAATCAAATACGTTTTTCTTGGGTACAATCAAGGTGTAAAGGGTTACAAGTTATGGAGCTTTGATTTGAAGAAAATTATCATCTCAAGAGATGTTACTTTTGATGAGTCTGCTATATTTCAACCAGTTGCTGACTCTTCTAAAAGAACAGATGCATCAGATGTATCATCCGAAGCAAATAAAGAGAATGCTCAAATGGAGGTGGAGCTTCCTACTTCACCTACCACTAATCAGAGTACAAATCAGCATCAAGATTCTTCTTCGTCGGATGAGCATGTTGTTGGTGAAGATTCAACACCTTCACAACCACAAGCTACTACTCCAAGCATTGCAAGAGATAGTTCGAGAAGACAGATTATTCCTCCGAAGAGGTATGCTGAATCTGATTTGGTTGCCTATGCTTTTATTGTTGCTGATAATATTGAGTCTGCAACGGAGCCTGCAAATTATGACGAGGCTATCAAATCTGAAGACTCAAATGATTGGATGCTCGCTATGCAAAATGAGATGGAATCCTTGCAGCGAAACAGTACTTGGAATTTAGTTCCTATTCCGAAAGGGAAGAGACCAGTTAAATGCAAGTGGGTCTACAAGCTCAAGGAACCTGTCAACCCAAATGATAAACCAAGATACAAAGCTCGGTTAGTAGCTAAAGGCTACAGTCAGATTCCTGGTATTGATTACACTGACATTTATTCCCCAGTTGTCAAACATACTTCCATTCGTGTGTTGTTGGGGTTGGTTGCTTCTAACGATTTTGAGTTAGAACAACTTGATGTCACTACAGCTTTCCTAAATGGTGAGCTTGAGGAAGAGATTTTTATGCAACAACCTGAAGGTTTTGTAGTTCCTGGAAAGGAGAACTACGTATGCAAGTTGAACAAATCTCTTTATGGCCTCAAGCAGTCTCCTAGACAATGGTACAAGAGGTTCGATTCTTTCATGACCAGTCACAAATTCAGTAGGTGCACCTATGATAGCTGCGTTTATTTTAAGAAAGGTGACAATGGTTCAAAGATCTACTTACTCTTGTACGTGGATGACATGTTGATTGCAGCGAAAGATATGAAGGAGATTCAGAAGTTAAAAGACCAGTTGAAAGCTGAATTTGAAATGAAGGACTTAGGAGCTGCCAAAAAGATTTTAGGTATGGAAATTATTCTTGACAGGAAGTCTAGGATCTTGCATCTTTCTCAGAAAAGTTATATTGAGAAAGTCCTAAGACGCTTCAGTATGCACGAAGCAAAGTCTGTCAACACACCTTTTGCAGCTCATTTCAAGCTATCATCCGCTTTGAGTCCTACTAATGAGACTGATATGGCTTACATGGCACGTGCTCCATACTCTAGTGCTGTTGGATCTTTGATGTATGCTATGATATGCACGCGCCCTGATTTGGCTTATGCTGTTAGCATGGTTAGTAGATACATGGCGAACCCGGGGAAAGAACACTGGAAAGCAGTACAGTGGATTTTTCGTTATTTACGCGGTACATCTTCTATGTGTTTAAGTTTTGGTAAATCTAACACTGGGGTGTTCGGATATGTTGATTCAGATTATGGCAAAGATTTGGATAAACGAAGATCAATTACAGGGTATGTGTTTACTCTAAATGGTTGTGCTGTTAGTTGGAAAGCCCAGTTACAGTCTACAGTTGCCCTGTCTTCTACCGAGGCAGAGTACATGGCGATTACAGAAGCAGTTAAGGAAGATATCTGGTTGAAGGGGTTATTTGGAGAACTCGATGATAGAATAAAGGTGACCACAGTTTTCTGTGACAACCAGAGTGCTATCTTCTTGAGTAAAGATCAAATGTTTCATGACCGAACAAAGCATATTGATATTCGTTATCATTTTGTGCGGGATATCATTGAAAAAGGTGATTGTGTTGTGGACAAGATTCATACAGATTATAATCCCGCTGATATGTTCACTAAAAGTCTTCCTATAGCCAAGTTCAAATTATGTTTGGACATGGTGGGTGTTTCTGATCGCAGTTGAGCCTGAAGGCTCGTAGGTGGAGGAAGTATTATTTATTTTTCGGAAAAAAAAATTCTCTATATAAAATTTGCAGGTTCTTATGGAAGTTTTAGAGTTTGATGAGCTATATGTTTTGACTAATCGTAAAGCATGACTTGCTTAATTTTGACGTCAAGGTGGAGATTGTGGAAAAGTTGCCTCCAAAATTAGCAAGTGACAAATAGTTCAGGGGTTATTTCTGTAACTTATCATTTACTATTCATAGTTTGACTATGAATAGTAATATAAGTGTGAAATTGAAAATGAGAATGGACGGTGAGTTACATGTGGGGCGCCTAACTTCTTCTTCGCCTACAATTATGGACATAAAAAAGTTCATAATGATAATACACATTTAAACTTTGCTTTTATATATTGTACACCCAATTAAAAACTCTTTACGACTACATAGGCAAGTCGAGGAAACTAATTCATAAATAGAAAGTACAACACTCTAATAGAAATTAAAAAAAAAACAAAAAGTATTGATGTTATAATACACATAAGTGAAAATAAATTCCTAATTGTTGCATTAAACCATTTTAATTATCTTGAGGTACGTGTGAGTAATCTACATCAATTGTAAAGATAAGGGTAACCTTTTGTATTTAGATGACATTGCTATAATTAGGTAGACTTTTAAAAATACAATGCTATGACAGGAAGAATTAACAATAGGATGCTACAGTAAAAGAAAAATGTAGGTGCGCTGCTGCATGATTTCAGAGTGAAAGGTATATAACTTAAGTATTCATATGAAACAATGTTTTGTGTATCAAATCTTATATCAACTGGTTTCCACTTGAAATAAGATTTGATCTACAATCTTTCAGGTTGTAATCAAATCACCTGCAAAAATATATCCAAACCAAAATATTGAGCTTTCTGAGGACGAACATCTTCATGATGGCACAATCTTCAGCAGCCCTGAAAAGTTCTTGATACAAGTTAAAGTTTAAGCTTTGTGTCCAGAAGCATATGCTAAAAAGAGAGAGAAAGAATGCATGGAAGAGATTAAAAAAAGATAATGAATTAACAAAAACCAGTAGGTTAATGCAAATGGTTCAATCACATAAGCAACAAGTTTAAAGACACTATCATAAACAGCCATTTTATAGTACAACCACTTGAATTTGTGGCGTTCTAAAGTAAAAATTGAAAATCATTGCACTTGAGTCAAAAGATTTTTTTTCCAAAATTCAAAGTTAATGCAACTTGTAGTTCAACCGAGATTACAATATGTAATTCAGGAAAAAAGAGAAGAATCAGAGCAGAATTGATACTCGATGTGATAGGTGTAGGAATCTGACAGTAACCAAATTTACACTACAAGAAATGTCGTCGCCGCAAAAGGTATGGGCTGTCGCCGCTAATACCTTTAGCGGCGACACGCTGCAAATGAGTCGCCGGTAATGCTTCGTCGCTAATGCGCCTTTAGTCGCCGCTAATAGTGTATCGTCGCTGCTATTGGTCTATTGCCGCTAAAGCCCGTCTGTCGCCGCAAATAACATGTCGCCGCTAATAGTGCAATGTCGCCGCAAAAATAATTTTGGTTTTTTTTTGTTTATTTAACATCAAATTTATAAAAAACAATATAACATTTATAAAATATGATAAATTTTTATAGAATATTAATCAATACACAACCAATCCAAAATATTAATAATAATCTACAATTCAAAATATTAATCCATACCACAACCATAAGTATTCTTCCAAATTACAAAACATTTCATAAAATCCTAAAGTAGCTACTCGTCAGCAACATAATCTTTCACCTATACAACCTTCCGGCCTCGCCTTATTTATGACATAGTTTTTTAGTTTTTTCATATACCTTTCGAACGGATACATCCATCTTATACATATCGGGCCTCCGGCAATCGCTTCATCTGGTAAATGCAAAACTAAATGAATCATAATGTCGAAAAACGCTGGAGGATAAATCAACTCTAACTTGCACAAGATTCTAATAATGTCTTCTTTTGCTTTCCTGATATCCTCCACCTTTAGTGTTCTGGAGCAAATTTGCTTGAAAAACGTACAAAGATCTACAATTGGTGTAGAAGTTTCTTTGTCCAATAACGCTCTAACTCCAATCGGTATCAAACGTTGCATAAGAATGTGATAGTCATGAGATTTCAACCCAATAATGTTAGTATCATTATCTACCACTTTCTTACTGATGTTAGATCCAAACCCATCAGGCAATTTAACATCTCTTATAAATTGACAAAAGATTTTGCGGCCGGGTTTCTTGAATGAGTAGCTTGCATGTGGTCTAGTGAACTTGTTACCCTTTTTTGCAACCATTGATTACGTTGGATATTCAGATTTCTCGAGTCCTCACGTGCATTTGATGTGTCTTTACTCTTATCATTCATCATAGAAGTACCCAAAAGACTCTCACCCACATTTTTCTCGACATGCATCACATCTATGTTGTGCTTTAGCTGTAGAGAAGACCAATACTCGAGCTCGAAAAATATGCTACATTTCGACCAGTTCAACTCGAATCCTTGCCGATCTATGTTTGCCTTGAGAGTGTTAGGATGTTTACCCGGTTTACGAAGTAGTAGATGACCTAGTTGCTCTTGTATATCTTCATTAGTAAAGTGTCTCGGAGCGGGTCTTATCTCGGGTTGCCCGTAAAATTTCAAACTCATCCTTAATGGATCATCAGCATCTAAGAACCGACGATGACCGATATAAACGACTTTATTTACTGCACGGTATGAGGGAGTGTCTTCATTGCATGTTGGGCATGCTCTATACCCTTGTCCGATCCAGCCCAATAAACTACTACGAGCTGGAAAGTCGTTTATTGTCCATAACAACATAGCTTTCATCGTGAAGAATGTGTTTGTTGCTGCGTCTTTAATACGTACGACTGATTGGCACAAAAAATTAAGCTCTTCCACTAACGGCCTAAGGAAAACATCTATGGCCTTTCCAGGCGCTTTAGGGCCGAGAATCAATAAGGCCAACATGAATGATGACTCTTTCATGCAAAGCCATGGTGGCAGATTGTATGTGGTGAGTATAATCGGCCACGTACTATGCGGATTACACATGTTACCAATGGATTAAAACCATCAGTTGCCAGCCCTAGGCGTACGTTGCGAGGTTCACTCAAGAAGTCAGGGTAATCTACATCAAATTTTTGTCAAGACTGTCCATCAACGGGATGACGCATCACACCATCTTCTGATCTCCCGGTACTATGCCATATCATATTTTTGGAACTGTACCGTGAACAATACAAACGGCGTAGTCAAGGGGTCATTGGAAAGTACCGTAACACCTTATGAGCCACTTTCTTACCCTTGGTGTTTTTATCAATCCACCGACTCTCTTTACAAACAGGACAAACTTGCAATGACTTGTGTTCCTTCCAGAAGAGAAAACAATCGTTTTTGCACACATGTATTGACTCGTACCCCAAACCTAACTTCTTCAGTTTCTTTTTTGCTAAATAATATGAACGGGGAACCTTGTTGTCTAGTGGAAATGCCGAATGCAACAACTCAAGGAGTTGATCAAATGAACTATCAGTCCATTTGTTGTTGACCTTGATATGCATCAGTTTTGCTAAAAAAACAAGGAAAGAAAACGTACAACCAGGATATAACTTGGTTTCGACTGCCTCTACCAACTGTTCAAAATCATCATCGACACCGCTACCCCCTGTATTCTAGGTTCCTTCATCGAGGTTTGTATCATTTTCTCTCGACTTCCACATAACATCGTCAATAACATTAGCCATCTCGTTACTTGGCGATACGACATCTATAACTGGAAGGATTAAAGGTTCACCGTGATATATCCACGTTTTATATTACTGACTGAAACCATATATACGAACATGACGTCTCATTGCTTTCGGATCCATGAAGTAACGATTATCACATTTCTCACATGGATATCTGGTTTCATCTTTACAATCTAGGTGTAACATGGATCTCTTGACAAAAGAGTCGAGTCCTAGCTGGAACTCGGGAGATTGACGATGTGGATTAGTAGTCTAGCTTTTATCAATAGACATGATGCAACTGAAACATAATTTAGTGTTTAAGGTTTACTCTACGCGAAACAAAAATCAAGTAGAGTATTCATAAAGTCGATGATTCAAAAAGTACCACAACACGGGAACAGATGAACAAATAATCAGAAATGGATAGAGTATTCAAAAAGAATATATATATATATATATATATATATATATATATATATATATATATATATATATATATATATACCCGAGGAGCAAAGAGAAAGTGACAACATTAAGTCACTAAAAGTATGTTGTTATCAATAACCTAATTAAGCTAAAGTTGTAATGACAACATTAAGTCACTAAAAGTATGTTGCTATTAATTTGGTTTTATAATTAATTTCATTTCATTTTATAAAGGTAACTTAATTTGATTCTAAAGGTAAATTAATTTGATTTTCTAATTAGTTTAATATTTTCTTTATTGTTATTAGTTTAATTTTTTAAGCTAATTTTATTTTATTTTAATATTAATATTAACTTGATTTTAAAACTAATTTAATTTGATTTTACAATTAATTTATTATTTTTTACTGATTTTTTTAAAATTAATATAGTTTTATTCTACAGTTAAATTAAAATTAATAGAAGTACGTTGCTATTAATAACTTAATTAAGCTAAAGTTGTAATGACCAACATTAAGTCACTAATAAAATTAATCACTTTTATTTTAAAATTAACTTAATTTTATTTTATAATTAATTTAATATTTTCTTTTTTGTTATTAGATTTTTTAACATTAATTTAATTTGATTTTATAATTAATTTCATTTTATCTTAATATTAATATTAATTTGATTTTATAATTAATTTAATTTAATTTTATAATAAATTTTATTTGATTCTAAAGGTAACTTAATTTGATTTTCTAATTAACTTAATATTTTCTTTTTTATTATTAGTTTAATTTTTTTAACTAATTTTATTTTATTTTAATATTAATATTAACTTGATTTTAAAACTAATTTAATTTGATTTTACAATTAATTTATTAATTTTTTATTGATTTTTTTTAAAGCTAATTTAATTTTATTCTATAACTAAATTAAAATTACTAGAAGTACGTTGCTATTAATAACCTAATTAAGCTAAAGTTGTAGTGACCAACATTAAGTTAATCACTTTGATTTTAAAATTAACATAATTTTATTTTATAATTAATTTAATATTTTCTTTTTTGTTATTAGTTTGTTTAACATTAATTTAATTTGATTTTATAATTTATTTTATTTTATTTTAATATTAATATTAATTTGGTTTCATAATTAATTTAATTTGATTTTTTAATAAATTTAATTTGATTCTAAAGGTAACTTAATTTGATTTTCTAATTAATTTAATATTTTCTTTTTTGTTATTAGTTTAATTTTTTAAACTAATTTTATTTTATTTTAATATTAATATTAACTTGATTTTAAAACTAATTTAATTTGATTTTACAATTAAATTATTAGTTTTTATTGATTTTTTTAAAATTAATTTAATTTTATTCTATAATTAAATTAAAATTACTATAAGTACGTTGCTATTAATAACCTAATTAAGCTAAAGTTGTAATGACCAACATTAAGTCACTCACAAAATTAAGCACTTTTTTTTGAACGACAGTTTGGCTGGTTAGATTTTAGTGTTAATACTCCAATTCATGTTAGTATCAATGATCGAACCCTCGCATCCCTATTCTCCCATACTAAGAGGCCAAGCCTCAACCAATTGAATTTATTTTATAATTAAATTAATATTTTCTTTTTTGTTATTAGTTTTTTTAACATTAATTTAATTTGATTTTATAATTAATTTTATTTTATTTTAATATTAATATTAATTTGATTTTATAATTAGTTTAATTTGATTTTATAATAAATTTAATTTGATTCTAAAGGTAACTTAAGTTGATTTTCTAATTAATTTAATATTTTATTTTTTGTTATTAGTTTAATTTTTAAACTAATTTTATTTTATTTTAATATTAGTATTAACTTGATTTTAAAACTAATTGAATTTGATTTTACAATTAATTTATTATTATTTTTAAAATTAATTTAATTTTGTTCAATAATTAAATTAAAATTACTAGAAGTACGTTGCTATTAATAACCTAATTAAGCTAAAGTTGTAATGACCAACATTAAGTCACTAACAAAATTAAGCACTTTGAAACCATATACAATACATTACTAGAAGTAAGTTGCTATTAACAACCTAATTAAGCCAAACTATTAATCATAAATATCACATAATCATACATGTATACAATACATTCAATTCCAATTTTCATTTCATTTTAGACATACAATACAACTTGCATATTCCAATTTCATACAACTAAGCATACAATTTCAAACAAATGTGTACATCCAATTTCAAAGAAATGCATACATCCAATTTCAATTTCATACAAATGTATACAGCTAAATACAAAATCAAACAAATGTATATATACATCCAATTTCAATATCCAATTTCAATTCATGCCAAATTTCATTTTTAAGCCAATGTGGTATAAAAATAAATCAGAAAAACATATACAAAATGCATAAAACATTTCCCACAAATATGAAAAAACGTATACAATCCCACAAAATGCATAAACACTTCATATCTCAAAATACAAAGATAATCACTCAACAAAATTGAAGAATACTAACAATTTATCATCCAAATTAGCACCAAAACAGAAAAATAATAGAAAATAGGGAGGAATTTGACCTTCAATGTCAAAATTTCGGAATTGAGTTGTAGGTCGCCGGTATAAAGTGTCTAGGTCGCCGGTAATAGAGGATTGGGAGGAGGTGTGGCGGTCTTGTGGCGGCAGGAGAGGCTAGGGAATGGTCGCCGGTTTCTACCTTGGTCTTCATCGTCACAGTCAGAAAGAAAAGGAACACAGAAACGAGAGAAAAGGAACACAAAAACGAACGACACAGAAAAGAAAGCTGAAGGGGGGTTATCTGTAACGGGCTTTAGCGGCGACGGGCAATACCGGCGGTGCCCAGGTATTAGCGACGACATTAGGGCAATAGCGTCGACACCTTAAAGGGAAAAGTCAGCGCGTTTTCGCGTTCCTCTACGACCCTTCGATTGAAAACAAATCGGACGGATGGGGCTCATTTGATGCGGATCGCTATTAGTTAGCATTAGCGGCGACACAGGGCAATAGCGGCGACATGTAACGCATCAATTAATGTCGTCGCTATTGCCCTGCATCGCCGCTAATGCCAACATTTCTTGTAGTGTTAGGAAAATAAGTTTAACATCAGTGGCGGTTCTAATGAGGTGCAGCAACACCTGCTTTTTTCCCGCACGTGGTAGAAATTTTTTTATCTATTGTGCCTCTACGTAAAAAAAACGACAACTACGTAAAAAAAATGTCACTCTATTGGATTAAGCAAGCACAAATAATTAATAGCCCAAGGTTTTGATACTTGGAATAAAAAAAGATGCATTTCAGACTTATGTGGGTGATGTTGATAGTTTTCACAATAAAGCAATAGAAAGGTGTGAATTTTTAATGAGAGAAAAACAAGCTATTAATGTAGTCTAGAGGAGGAATTTCCAACCTTTCTCGTTTGATGGTTAGTACGGAGAAACATCGATCTTATCCTTTGGTTTATAAACTTTTAAAGTTGGCTTTGATATTATTCGTAGCGACCGCAAATGTAGAAAGATGTTTTTCAAAGATAAAGCTCTTGAAGACCGACTAGCGCAATAAAATTGGCGATGATTTTTTAACGACGCGTTGCTTTGCAATGTTGAGACCGAAACACTTACGAAAGTTGAGAATGAAAATGTCACACCCCCAAACCGAAACGGCGAAAACGTTCGGGGGCGGATGACTTCATGTATAGTATCACAACAATTGCATCATAGTAATCAAAGTAAACACAACCATTACATTGAATATATATAATAAGTGTTTACATCAGTTTGCTTCATATTTTTATACATCCAAAAGTAATAAAAGGAAGACGAAACTCCATACGCTCCGTCTGCTCAAAAGTCTGTCGAGGTACCTGTCTACTGATTTCTTGAGAATACAAGCGGTTTTGAGAGAGAGTATCAGCGTAAAAGCTGGTGAGTTCATAAGTATCTTTTTGTAATAAAAACCTGTTAATGAATCAGCGAAAATGTTTGTATGCTTCCAAGAAAATCCAATATTTTCTTTAGTAAAAGTGAAATAGTATCAGTTCCATCTATAACCGCTTAGTTCATGCTAACCACGTATAAACCAATATTGAACAGAAAGTTGACTATGTGGATCTGCCCTAAGTCCACCACCAAACAAGGAACAGGAAATGAGGCGGAAACCACACATTCAACAGTTTATCGAATATGATCCATACGTAACCCTGATGCCTACACTAAGGAAATATAGGATTAACTATGAATGTTTGTTACTGTATCCTGTTGTAGTGTAGAAAACGTTAGTTTGTATTCTAATTACTATTAACCGTAGTATGTGTGTATTCTTGTACAAAAACCATTGTATAGTATGTTCTGTATGAAAACCCTGGTTATTATCAGTATGTATAGTAGTTTTATTTCTCATAAAGAAACTATGTATTTTCCATACTTATACTAAATAATCATTGTTCATGTAATGTGTATTACTACATAAGTATATCGTTGTTATCTACTTGCGAGTTTTATGACCATACTAAACTTGATATGGCGCGAATCGGGCACCAATATCCTTTATGACTTTGTCACCCGTAGACCTGCCGGTCCTACTGTAGCTAGCAGCAAGGTGCGGGATAGTCAGTCCCGTATAGATCTATACACAAACTCACGCTCTCCTTCGAGGAGACTCTGGATCATAAGGGTAGTCTTCCACTAGTACATGTAATTGTACCCAAATATGTGTCTCTCAAACTAGATTAACGAGATTACATGTAATAATACGAAAAACCTTTTAATAAATAACGGAGAGATTTATAAAAGATGTGTGTATGTATATGTATAACCATGTATTGAATTCCCAAACTATACCTACTATAGTTTGTGTGTATGTATATGTATAACCATGTATTGAATTCCCAAACTATACCTATTATAGTTTGTGTGTATGTATGTATAACCTTGTATGAATTCCCAAACTATATCTACTATAGTTTGTGTGTATGTATTATAGCTTGTGTGTTTGTATATGTATAATCATGTATTGATCTGAAAACTATGTGGTTAAGCTTGTAAATTTAAAACGTCCCTTATGCTCAGCATAATACAGAAGGGATAAAATATCTAAATATTTTATAAAAGTATAGAAACTGTATGTTTATATCGATTGCATCCGTTTTAATTTTATTGAAATCCTTTTGTGTGTATTTCATAAAATCATTTATGTTTGGCTTGTATCCCCCCCCCCCTGAAAACATTAAAAACTCAGGAAAATGTAGGGGTATGAACTCACCTGCTACGAGTGATGTGTACGTAAGATTGGTTGTAGGAAGCTAAGTGTCGAGTGAAGACTCGAGTATACACGGATCCTATTTAGCATATAATGACATATATTTGTATCAAATTAGAGTATAACGCAACTAGTTATGATAGGGAATCACCCTAGGGACTTGGAAACACTTGAAACTAAGTGTTAAAATCATATGTGATTTACTTAAAGGGGTTTGCGGCCACTCAAGAGAGTGTACGGCCAGAGGGTGTACGGCCAAAGGTGTGTACGGCCAGGGGTGTACGGCCGTACACTCCTTATGTTCCAGCTAAATGGTAGATTCTAAGATGAATAACAAGTGTTTCTAGTAGATAACAAGCATAAGAAGCAGTTACTCACGATTTTGGAAGCTTGATGGGGGTTTACAGCCACCAAGAACTTGTGTGTGTTCTTGGTGTTCTTGGTGAAAGATGAAGATATAACCAAAGATGAAATACATGGAATGAAAACATGGATTCATCACTAGTTAAAGCAGTGTAACAACAAACTAAGGTAGGAAACACTTACATCTTTGGGGATTTAGGTGAGAAACTTGATGAAGCTAGAGAGAGAGAGAGAGAACCCAATTTCTTGCTTGGAAGTGTGAAAAGTGTTGAATGGTGGCTAAGTATCCCTTATATAGGGGGAGTGTACGGCCATGAGGGGGTGTACGGCCGTACACCCATGTGTACGGCCGTACACTCCTCTTGAAGGAGTGTTTGGCCCGAAATGCAACATTATGACTTAGGGTAACTCATCCATAAACTCAAACCTTGATTGTACTAGGCTTAGAACACTTAAACAAGCTCTAATCATTGCTAAAAGATAGCGGAAATGAGTTTGACTTTGATTGAATTGACTGGTTGTACAAAATAGAAATTTCGGGTTGTCACATCATCCCCCCGTTAGAGGGAATTTCGTCCCGAAATTCAGACACTGAATACAAATCATAGACTCGGAAATAGATGAGGGTACTTCTGTTTCATTGAATTCTTCGCGCTCCTAAGTGAATTCGGGTCCTCGCTTGGCATTCCAGCGAACCTTTGTTATCGGGATACAGCTTTGTTTGGTTCGCTTGACCTCTCGGTCCATGATCTCTACTGGGTCTTCCACTAAGTTAAGGTTCTCGTTGATCTCGATCTCATCAAGAGGGGTCGCAAGGGTTTCGTCGGATAAACACTTCTTTAGGTTCGAGACATGGAGACGGGATGTAAGCTGCTAAGTTCTCAGGGTAAACGGAATTTATATGCTACGGAACCGATCCTAACGGGAATCTCGAATGGTCCTATGTATCTCGGATTCAGCTTTTACGCTTTCCAAAGCGTATCGTGTCTTTCCTGGGTGAGACCTTCAAAAGAACACGATTACCAACCTGGAACTCCAAAGGTTTTCGTCTCTTATCAGCACGACTTTCTTGTCTATCTCTTGAATATGGATCTGTGTTAATCTCTAAACTTAAACTCGACCCATAGGACGAGTGGTAGTTCTGGAGGGTTTACTAGGTATACTTCGGAAGGGTTCCGGAGGGTAAGGTACTCCTCGCATGAGTACTTCGGGGTCTAGAATATGAAAGAGGCGATTCAGAGATCTATGTCGGGTTGTCGTTACGAGTGACGAGGGTCTCGATAATCGGTCGGTTAAGGCGGTAGAAATACATGAACTTAGTATGGTGAGGACCACGCCAATTCATGACGAATGATGATAACAGACTCTTTACAGAGATAAAAGTTAAGCCGATTTGAAAGAAATGATTTGCTATACGACGGTGTATCTTTAGTGTTTTCGACAATGTACTATGTGTAACGTTCTAGTGTTTTCTGTTTTCTCTTTGATGTTACCACTGTCACACTTGCAATGCGAGAAGCGAGTACTAGCAGTGAAAGTGCATTTGATAACTAATGACGATACCTTATATTATGATTTTTCTCGGCGCCTCTATGATCGCTTGGTATATACAAGTTATGTATAATTAAGATGAATAAGACGGTCGACTGAGTGACTCTGCCCCAAATCCACAACCAGACAAGGAACAGGAATTAAGGCGGAATCACTCACTCTTAGTCTGCAACATCTCAGTTATGCACAACCCTGATGTATATACTAAGCCATCATAGCTTACCTGAACGGATCTTTAGTTTTCTTATGGATGTCGTGACTTGTTCGGATGAGTGAGTTATTTGTAATTACTTTTTAATTTCCCCAAATTTTAATACTAATATAGATTAAATATTTAAGGAAATTTTATTTAGAAGACGTACCAAAATCTCAAAATGAAGGGGGGTTCCTCGTTGCTCTTATATGTCATGTTGCTATACTCCTCCTTCTCCTCCGTCATTTCTCTCTGTCGGACAGTTTCTCTTGAAATGCCCCATTTCACCACATGCATGGCATACTTGAATTATACTAGCATCGGTAGTTGAAGTGATGTGTTGAGTCGGGGTTCTATGGAAGCGAGCTTCTTCGCCATTTTTAGTCCTTGGACAATTTCTTTTGAAATGTACAGATTCGCCATAACTATAACAAACCTGACTCATTTTCACGCCAAGAACTTGCGTGATTGATCGTGCCGGTGCTCTGCAGAAACGAGTGGTGTGTCCTTGTCTGTTACAGTTCTTACATCGCAATTCGCGACATTTTCCTACGTGGTGGAAATTGCATTTCTTGCAATCCGGCAGATTTCCAGCATCTTGTCGCACTGGCATAGGTGCTGGAGTGGCAGATGTTGTGGCTGTAGAAGTTGTCACAGGTTGTTGTCTCTTGGCAAGTTTTTGAGATAACTTGCGCTCCTTTTTGTTCCAGAATTTTGATTTATTATTCTTAGGTTTGTGAGTTGGAGTATCATCCTGGCTAGGCCCTTGTCGGTTTCCTGGTGTGTTGCTACAGTTTGAAGTGTTGATACTGTTTCCATTCTCATTTGGGTTGTTGGCATTGAATTGCGCCATGACAATGTTTACGGCGGCTGTGACTGTGGCCTGAAATGTTGCGAAGTCCATCTGCAGAAATGGTGTCTCACCAGTTGGTTGGTTACCTCCTTGTGAATACATGGTTCTGTTGCACGACGAGAAACAATTTCTGTGAGTAGCAATGATCATCGGTAGTTGTATTTCACGAATTTATATACTTATAAATTTCACACCTTGGAGGGCTACCATGAATGGTTCTGATAATTATCCAATAAAGAAGTCAATATGAAATAAACTTTTGGATTTGAATTGGCTATTCTTGAATGAATTTCTGACGAGACGTTTGTGAGGTGGCATTTCTCATATATGAATTTCAAAGACAAACTAGTGATATGACTTTGATAGAGTTACTTAATTTGCATGCTACTGATCTAGAATATACTTTTGCTAATGATAATCTTTAACTGAAATAAGATTGTTGTCACCATAGTTGGTATTGAGATTACACAGAGTTCGGAAAATTTGACCTAGGAGTAGGTCTACAATCATACCAACAGAGGGAAAATTTGACAACATAAAGAACTAATGAAACAGTACTTGCAAGACAGGAATGTTTACGGGGAAAAGAGCTACTTAGAGCATAGATATGAAGGCTATTCCTTAAACCAAAAAGGAAGGATGAGTATAGTATTTCCTATCGGCGACGAGCACCCCTCAGATGAATCCTTAATTCGGCCAGCTGACGCTCCACACCAAGCAGGCGTCTCTCGTATACTGAGTGGCGTGCTCGGAGCTCTATGACTTCAGCTCGGGTTGCAGCTAGCTCTTGCTGCAGAGCTTCATTTTCTCTCATAGCTCTCCCATGAGCAATTTCAAGGCGATGAATGCGATCCATACTCGCGCTTGAATCCGCTTCAAGTTCCACAGTTCGCTAAATGGTTGCCACACCTAGCTCAACATTGCGAGCCACTTGGCGAACCAGGATTGGAAGGGCCCTGTCTGCGGGGCCTCCCTCGTTTAGATTGTAGAAGTTGCAGTATCCGTTGTATGGGAGGGTTTGGCCTTAATTGTGGCTCCATCTGTTCAAACTTCCAACCCACATAGGCGTTGGACCTTGGAATTCAAGTCGGTGATTAGGATTTGGTATCGGGGCCACTTGAGGTAGGTTCTCGACTTCAGGTTCTGAGTCAGCCTCTTCAGGAAATTGTTCGACGAAGTCATCGTCCAAAGGAATTTCATGATTTTCTTCTGGCTCTGCCTCGAGCCATCCATTATTTCCTTGGTTGGGAAAGTACGGGTCGCCAGGGAGATGGAATCCAGCCATGATATCTATGCGAGAATAGTGGTAAAGAGATAGTTAATAGACATCGAATCTAATAATACTTCTATAGTGTTATAATTGTATGTTCGATACTTTGTTGTTATCTTATAGTAACTAAAATACTCCTATAGTATTTTAATGTTGTATGTTCTGTTCTATTGATCTCTTGATGATTATAGTTTGGTAAGTTTTTAGGCTTGCTGCAACATGATTACATAACTACCCAGGTTTAACCGCAGTGTCCAACATCCAAATACTTTTGTTTTGTTCTAATTATGATACTGTTTTCTGGTACTTATGGATACTTGTATACTCTTTATAAAATACTTATATTTTAAAAGTATACTTTTAGTTCAGAGCACTTCGGCCCTTTAGTGTTTATAGTTATATACCATGTAAGGTTCGGTATACTTAGTTCACTATAAACAATAGCTCTGATACCAATCTGTCACACCCCCAAACCGAAACGGCGGAAACGTTCGGGGGCGGATGACTTCATGTATAGTATCATAACAATTGCATCATAATAATCAAAGTAAACACAACCATTACATCGAATATATATAATAAGTGTTTACATCAGTTTGCTTCATATTTTTATACATCCAAAAGTAATAAAAGGAAGACGAAACTCCATACGCTCCGTCTGCTCAAAAGTCTGCCGAGGTACCTGTCTACTGATTTCCTGAGAATACAAGCGGTTTTGAGAGAGAGTATCAGCATAAAAGCTGGTGAGTTCATCAGTATCTTTTTGAAATAAAAACATGTTAATGAATCAGCGAAAATGTTTGTATGCTTCCAAGAAAATCCAATATTTTCTTTAGTAAAAGTGAAATAATATCATTTCCATCTATAACCACTTAGTTCATGCTAGCCACGTATAAACCAATATTGAACAGACAGTTGCCTATGTGGATCTGCCCTAAGTCCACAACCAAACAAGGAACAGGAAATGAGGCGGAAACCACACATTCAACAGTTTATCGAATATGCTCCATACGTAACCATGATGCCTAAACTAAGGAAATATAGGATTAACTATGAATATTTGTTACCGTATCCTGTTGTAGTGTAGAAAACGTTAGTTTGTATTCTAATTACTATTAATCATAGTATGTGTGTATTCTTGTACAAAAACATTTGTATAGTATGTTCTGTATGAAAACCCTGGTTATTATCAGTATGTATAGTAGTTTTATTTCTCATAAAGAAACTATGTATTTTCCATACTTATACTAAATAATCATTGTTCATGTAATGTGTATTACTACATAAGTATATCGTTGTTATCTACTTGTGAGTTTTATGACCATACTAAACTTGATATGGCGCGAATCGGGCACCAATATCCTTTATGACTTTGTCACCCGTAGACCTGCCGGTCCTACTGTAGCTAGCAGCAAGGTGCGGGATAGTCAGTCCCGTATAGATCTATACACAAACTCACGCTCTCCTTCGAGGAGACTCTGGATCATAAGGGTAGTCTTCCACTAGTACATGTAATTGTACCCAAACATGTGTCTCTCAAACTAGATTAACGACATTACATGTAATAATACGAAAAACCTTTTAATAAATAACGGAGAGATTTATAAAAGATGTGTGTATGTATATGTATAACCATGTATTGAATTCCCAAACTATACCTACTATAGTTTGTGTGTATGTATATGTATAACCATGTATTGAATTCCCAAACTATACCTACTATAGTTTGTGTGTATGTATGTATAACCTTGTATGAATTCCCAAACTATATCTACTATAGTTTGTGTGTATGTATTATAGCTTGTGTGTTTGTATATGTATAATCATGTATTGATCTGAAAACTATGTGGTTAAGCATGTAAATTTAAAACGTCCCTTATGCTCAGCATAATACAGAAGGGATAAAATATCTAAATATTTTATAAAAGTATAGAAACTGTATGTTTGTATCGAGTGCATCCGTTTTAATTTTATTGAAATCCTTTTGTGTATATTTCATAAAATCATTTATGTTGAGCTTGTATCCCCCCCCCCCGCCCTGAAAACATTAAAAACTCGGGAAAATGTAGGGGTATGAACTCACCTGCTGCGAGTGATGCGTACGTAAGATTGGTTGTAGGAAGCTAAGTGTCGAGTGAAGACTCGAGTATACACGGATCCTATTTAGCATATAATGACATATTATTGTATCAAATTAGTGTATAACGCAACTAGTTATGATAGGGAATCACCCTAGGGACTTGGAAACACTTGAAACTAAGTGTTAAAATCATATGTGATTTACTTAAAGGGGTTTGCGGCCACTCAAGAGAGTGTACGACCAGAGGGTGTACGGCCAAAGGTGTGTACGGCCAGGGGTGTACGGCTGTACACTCCTTATGTTCCAGCTAAATGGTCGATTCTAAGATGAATAACAAGTGTTTCTAGTAGATAACAAGCATAAGAAGCAGTTACTCACGATTTTGGAAGCTTGATGAGGGTTTACAGCCACCAAGAACTTGTGTGTGTTCTTGGTGTTCTTGGTGAAAGATGAAGATATAACGAAAGATTAAATACATGGAATGAAAACATGGATTCATCACTAGTTAAAGCAGTGTAACAACAAACTAAGGTAGGAAACACTTACATCTTTGGGGATTTAGGTGAGAAACTTGATGAAGCTAGAGAGAGAGAGAGAGAGAGAGAGAGAGAGAGAGAGAACCCGATTTCTTGCTTGGAAGTGTGAAAAGTGTTGAATGGTGGCTAAGTATCCCTTATATAGGGGGAGTGTACGGCCATGAGGGGGTGTGTGTACGGTCGTACACTCCTCTTGAAGGAGTGTTTGGCCCGAAATGCAACACTATGACTTAGGGTAACTCATCCCTAAACCCAAACCTTGATTGTACTAGGCTTAGAACACTTAAATAGGCTCTAATCATTGCTAAAGATAGCGGAAATGAGTCTGACTTTGATTGAATTGACTGGTTGTACGAAATAGAAATTTCGGGTTGTCACAGGAAAAGTCATGGAGCGGTTTCAAAAGATGTCTGCACGAAGAGGACAAATTTAAATTATAATAGATCATTGTTATGTTTTTAACTTTTTATGTAATGTATCATTTTTTGGTTAGACATAGTGAATGATTTTTCGGTTTTATATTATGTCTGACCGGAAAAAAAATCGGCAACACCTACTATCAATTCTTGCGTCTGCATCTGTTTAAAATATGTCCTAGGAAACTTAAAACTGCTATGACCCACTTCTAAAAATCAAGAGAAGCTTAAACAAATACATGATTATAGTTAGGTGGTATCTACATGAAGCAAAGGTAACACAAAACAAGGTAATCGTTTAAATTGCCGTTCAATTTGTTTAAATTAGTTAGCCATTGAGTTGAGAACCCTCTTAGATAATTCGATATCAGTTTCATATTACCACAATACTACTAGAAAATGCAATTTATCAATAGAAATCACCTACGGAAAAATGTGTAGGTAATTACCTACAATTTAGCTACAAATTAACCACAAAAACTCTTGGCCTATATTACCTACAAAAAAGCTACGAATTAGCAACATAAATATTTTCTATGGGTAAACTGTTAGTAATTACGTACAAATTACCTACGAAATATAATTTTTTTCGAGTTTAATAATCTGTAGGTATTCCGTAGGAAATTACCTATGGAGTAACGACGGAAATTTGGAGAAGCGATTTTTTTATTCTAGTTTGATAATCCATAGGTATTTCGTAGGAAATTTCCTATAGACTACTTACAAAAGTGAAAAAAACGGGAGATTGTTTAATTTCCGTAGATTATCCGTAGGAAACTATTTTCATTTCCCTCTCGTTTATTATTATTGCTTATATTATTATTATTTATTAATTATTATTTCTTTATATATTTTATTATTATTATTATTATTATTACTATTATTATTATTATTATCATCATCATCAGTATGAGTATTCCGTAAGCAATTGTTTTTATTTTTTTCTATTTTATTATTATGATTATGATTATTACTACTTATATTTTTATTTTTATTATTCGTTATTAATATTATTTAAACAAAATTACAAAAATGATCATGTGATTTGCCAAAAGTTACAAAGTCAATCACTGTTAATTTTTTTTTGATGCAAATGGTTCTTGTGGTTTGCAAAACTTGCAAGGGTGACCATTTTTACTAACTCCTTTAGTACCGATAGATAATGAAATCGTGAGGGCATTTCTGTCTTTTCAAGTATAAAAGGATTGGATTTAAGACATTTGGTTCTGTCTTTTCAAGTGTAAAAGGACCGAATTCGTGACATTTGGTAACCATAGAGACCATTTTTGTAATATGTCTTAAAATAATACAAATGATAGAAAATGAGGGGAGTAGGATTCGAACTTGAAACCTCCTCCCCTCTCCCTTAATTAGCCAATGCCTTAGCCAACTAAGCTAAAGCTACACTTGTTTTGTATTTTCGAAAACTAATTAATACTATCTACAAGTTGTAAATAAATTAATAAAAACAGTTAAAAAACATATTTTACAAAAAAACTTTTTTTTAATAAAACAAAATATATTTTTAGTGTATTGTAAAAAAATTACAAACAATTTATATGCTTTTTACGTATTTATTTTAAGTAAAGTATATGTTTTTATGTATTAAAAAATACGTTTTCTTATAATATGTTATTATATTGCTATGATCCTAAAATATACTTTTATGTTTTTACAAAAAATAAGTTTTTTTTTTTTTTGCTTTCACGTAGAAAAAAAAAGTTTTTTTTACGTATTTATTTTATGTAAAATATGTTTTAAAAAATATGCTTTCGTATAATCTGTTATTACATTGTTATAATTTGAAAATATATTTTTAAATAGCTAACAAAAATGTAATAACATATTATACAAAAACGTATTTTTTAAATATATAAAAAGAAAAACGTTTTCTTATACTATGTTATTACATTGCTATGATCCTAAAACATAACGTAAAATTATTTTTTAGGATCAAAGCAAAACGGCATATATTTTTTTTACGTAAACAAAGACGTTAATATAACGTAAAATTGCGTTTTCGTATAATATGTTATCATGTTAACGTTTTTCTGTAAAAAAAAAATACTTATATATTCGCTTTAAATCAATTAAAGACAATAAGATAACATAAAATTATATTTTAGGATTATAACAACGTAATAACGTTTTATATGAAAATGTATTTTTTAAATACCTAAAAAGCATACTCCACATAAAACAAATATATACAAAAAAACCTTTTTTTGTGTGTATTTTTTTAGTATTACGTTTTTGTATAATATCTTATTACGTTTTTTATATATTTAAAAGTATATTTTCGGATTATAACAATGTAATAACATACGAAAATATATTTTTTAAATATATAAAAAAAACATATTTTACATAAAGTAAATACAAAAAAAAATCTATTTTTCTATGTGAAAGAAAAAAAAACTTATTTTTATATGAAAACGTAAAAATATGTTTTAGGATCATATCAATGTAATAACATATATATTTTTTTAAATAAATAAAAAAAGTATATTTTACTTAAAATAAATACATAAAAAAACAAATAAATTGTTTGTCAAATTTTTTTACAATACGCTAAAAATATATTTTTTTTATTAAATTTTTTTTTTTGTAAAACTATGTTTTTTTATTTATTTTATTTTTTTTATTATTAATGTATGTACGATTTTTGATTATATTAATTAGTTTTCGGAAATATAAATGAATATTGGTTTTAGCCTAGTTGGCTAAGGCTTTGGCTGATTAAGGGAGAGGGGGAGGATGTCCCAATTTCATATCCTAATCCCCTTATTTTTTTATCATTTATATTATTTTAAGACAAATTACAAAAATGGTCCATGTGGTTTATCAAATGTCACGAATTCAATCTCTTTATACTTGAGGAGACAAAAATGCCCTTACGAATTCAATTCCTAACGGCTAAATACTAACAGAGTTAGTAAAAAGGGTCATCCGTGCAAGTCTTGCGAACCACAAGGACCATTTCATGAAAAACAAAATTAATGGGGACTGACTTTATGACTTTTGGCAAACCACATGGATTATTTTTGTAATTTTGTCTATTATTTATTATTTATTTTATTATTATTAGTAGTAGTTTTATTATTATAGCTATTATTGTTGTAATGTATATTTATATGTGTACATAAGCATACACACCACATACACATAAACATATAAATGTATGTATATGTTTACGAGTGTATATATGTATATGTATATGTGTATGTACATGTATGTAAGTGATTATATATATATATATATATATATATATATATATATATATATATATATATAGTGTGGATAATTTAAACCAGCGAAGAAGATGAAGTTTATAGGTCTTACAGCTTCTTGAAGTTTCTCTGCTCTAAACAGTGAATTAAACGATATCATGGTGGTGGGTGTTTGGTGTAGGATAGGTGAAGATGGTGGTACGATTAGGACTGATCAACATTACAAGTGGGCCAACGGATTCTGTGACATTCCAATTTTACGGTCAAAAAAGTCCGATCATTTAAAAATCAGAGAATCCTTTTGAAGAATAATATTGCAGAATTTATTCCCAAAAATATAATATAGATATTATCAACGCATTTCCGAAGAAATGTATTTTTAATTATATTAAAAATGTTGGGATGTCATCGTCAATACAATACATAATCATAAACGGGAAATAACATAGGCCTTACAACATCTATTATTCTACTGGCCTATGATCTGTTAATCTCTCATCTGATCATCACAACTGTGTTCTTGTTCCACTACCTGTAATACAAGAAGCTGAGTGGGCCAGACTTGGGAGTTTGGTGAGCACATAGTGTTTTCAACCCACAATAATTAAGTTTTTTAATTTCATCAAATCATTCAACCCGATTTCCCGTTCCCGTTATCCCCACTTTCTATCCCTAAAACATCTAATTTAAGGGACCTATCCTAAGGATTGTCATCGGGAAGACAATACTGCTTCGGGGATTCCTCAGCAATATATGTCAGTAAGGAAACCATGAGGGGGATGTAGTACACCTGGTGAACACGTAGTTCAAAAACACCTACAGGTTGCGAGCCTGCCAACGTTCCACTTGATTGTCTAGAATAGTCTATAGTCGTCATCTATACTCAACTAGATGACTGGATCAGCTTTAACATCGAGGTCTCTCATCATTTTATTTCATCTTTCATCATCTATATCATCTACCCATCTTTACCCAACATAATTATAGGTATAAAATACATATACAGTTTAAATCAAGTAAAACATGTATAAATCGTTCATCCAACATAGATATCAGGAACACTGATAATAGGCACATATAACAGGTAATTTATAATAAATACTTCATATCTATGTGTAAGATGAAAGTAACTATGCACTCACTTGTTAAAGTGATGATTCGTAATTTGGACACCACTTTGCTTCTAGCAATTGTCTTTTCCGTTGACGTAACCTAGTATTATTATCACTAAGTTTTAGTCTAATATTTATTGCGACTAATTATTAGTCTAGATTCATCATTAACTCAAAGTCTACTTCAAGATCTATCAAGTAAGGAACAACCAGGTAGATCATATCGTAGGTAGGGTCCGTTTGGTATACGAAGTATACTGTTTGGAAATCCCTCTTTAAACACCTCACTTAATCACAACCTAGACATCATCCCCGTAAGTAGATCAATCAGTATAAGGACTTTGAACCAATGATAAATCTTGTTTATAGGTTCATAATAATGATAATGAACCTAAACATAAGTTATACTTAAATTATGGTAAGCATTACTCACTTACAAAGGGGTTTAGCGAGAAACCGGGCTCTGCGCGGGCAGAACTTCTGAGCCGAAATCTCTTCTTCTCGGGGCCTCTGGCGCTCCGGGACTCGCTACTAATACCTAGGAGGTGATAGGAAAAGGCTTAGAGGGTTTTGGGGTGTTTGGGAGAAAAATGGGTAAAGAGGTGTGGAGAAATGAGTGAAAAATGAGCTCTATTTATAGGTTGCCCAGTGCCTAGTACGTTGGGCGTACTCCAAATTACGTGTGGCGTAATGAAAACAGCAATACGTTGGGCGTACCTAAGAGTTACGCTAAGCGTACTCATGCCAGGTGTCGCCATCTCGTGCAAAGCCGCGGGGAAGAAGTAGTGACTCAGATCGTGTCACGTGTCAGTCGCTGGTTTAGCCCAAAAATTAATTATCTTCTAAAATCCGTAACTTTCGCATACGAGCTCCGTTTTTTACGTTCTTTATATCCACGCGTAGGTAGCGAAGTGATCTACAACTTTTGTTAAGACTCCGTTAACTAATTTTGATATTATTTTTAAATTTTTATTTTAACAGGCTTAGACAGTTAAAGTTCGTTAAAAATTCATAACTTCGTCATCTGATGTCCGATTTCTACTGTCTTTATACCGGTTAGCTCCTATTAACGAGATCTTTAATTCTCGTTTAGGTTGTGTCGGCTAAAAATCGATCGATCTAAAATTCGATTTCCGGGCTGTATACTGCTATGTTAAATCTTAGAAAAATCATAACTTCCTCTAACGAAGTCAGATTTGGACGTTGTCTATATATATGTTCTCGGTTTAACGTCTACTACGAATTTTGTTTTGATTACTAAGGCAAGATAGTAGTTTATCAAAAATTCATTTTTTACGATACGCGATGTCGTGCTGGTTTAGTCGCGAAACTTCGACGAGTCATAACTTCTTCGTTATAAGTCGAATTTCATCGTTCTTTATATCTCCAGAATCAATGTTATGATTACTTCAACTTTCTTCAAAGATATTGGGTCTAATTATTATTTTATTTTAGACGCGTATGTTTATTATTATTTTATTATATGGTTATATGCACGTATATTGCACATAAATCACATAATACTCAAATAATTGTTCTTAATTACTTCAAAATAGGTTATAATTGTTGATGCTAACTATTACATCATCATAATAATGCTTAGCCAGAAACGCGAGCGTTACAGATTCCTAGGGTTAGGGAAGGAAAAATGGAGGAATTGAAAAGTGGTTGGCGATTTTTAAAGGGTAGAAGAGAAACTATCAAATCCATTAAATTTCACAAAAATTTAAAACTTTTTAAGCATCCAAAAACCATTACTTATTACAAAAATGTTTTCAAAATAGTTTCATATCAGAGTATCCCATAAATAATAATTCATAACATGTGAGGATGTGTACGGTCACGCCTTCGCCTCCCGCGATCATCAGAAGTACCTGAAACAATAATCGATAAATGTAAGCTCGAAGGCTTAGTGAGTTACCCCCAAAATACCAATGCCATATAAACCAAAAAATATCATAAAAAACAGCATGCATATAGAGTCTACAGTATGACTGGACCGCCCTCACCGGGCCTTCAGTCTATCTGGCCCACTCTCAGAGTCTTCAGTATGACTGGACCGCCGTCACCGAGCCTTCATTCTATCTGACCCACTCTCAGAACCTTCAACATGTCTGGTCCGCCCTCCCGGGCCTTCAGCCTGTCTGGACTGTTCTCCGGGCCTTCGGCCTAACTAGTACGCCCTGATGGGTCTGCAGTCTATCCGGGCCGCCCTAGGTATGTTGACCTAGAGCACAAAGCAAGACCGCCTCAACCCACCCCCAATCACACAATCAATACATAAATATCATACGCTAGCTAGCATGTACAGATAGTCATACCAATCTAACAGATCACTAATCATAGCATCATCCTATATACCAGGATACCGATCTAACAGATCACTAAGCATAACATCCTATAACCAAGATACAGATCTAACAGATCACTAAACATAGCATCATCCTATAACAAGGATACAATCCAAGCATAACATCATTTGGTGTCTTAGACCCTGTTGATATAGTGAGGAGAACTCACCTCACAGTGCCGAACTGAACCGAAGAAATCAACCTTCTGAAACACAGCTCCAAACTCAAACACCTACAGTCACCATAGAACCAATTCCATCAAGACCCAAATTACCAAAATACCCTCGGAAGTCAAACTTGGTCAACCATGGTCAAAGTCCAAGTGAACAGTCAATGCCAACAGTCCATGTTGACCCAACTCGTCAAGTGCATTTACTGACTCGTCGAGTTCCTTCAGAACTCAGAAAATCGGGAAAAACCCTAACTAACTCGTCGTGTTATCTCATCAACTCGGCGAGTCCACTCAGAATCCAGAAAGCGGGAAAACCCTTATCCAACTCTTCGAATTGGCTATGCAACTCGTCGAGTTCCTCCAACCCTTTTCTCATTCATATGCTTTTAAGTGAAACCAAGGCTCCAAACTGTAGATCTAGCCTCTTAGGGTGTAGTTACCACGTAAATTTTCCAACTTTACGTGCATGCAAGGCCTCAAGAGGCTAAAACACCCAGAACTAGTCTTAGGAAGAGGTTTAGGGCATGGAGAAAGGCCAAGACTAGATAAAGCCGAGAACATTATGTCCACGAGGGCCTAGAGGAATCCAGGTCTGAACTCCTCACTTCAAAACGTGCTCAATACCAGAAATGCCTCAAGAATAAGCTAGAAATGACCCTAAACTCTTGAATGGAGAGATCTAACAAGAGAATGATCAAGGTAATGACTTTTTACCTTCAAATGATTGCCAAAATGAAGTAGATGTTGGATCTACAAGCTCCTTCTCGTTCCAAGCTTCTCAAACTTCAAATCTCTTCAAGAAATGCACCCAACACACACTCTTTAGCCTCACACACACTCAAAATAGGAGGTTAGCTCGTTTAGGGTTTCTCTCTGGATGATAATGTGGCAAGGGAGGCTGGAGGGAGGACCTAAGGTCTATTAAATAGGGTGCAAACCATAAAAATTAGGGTTTCCATGCACATTCTCAACTCGTCGAGTTGGGGTCCTCCAACTTGTCGAGTAGGTTCTAAATTTCATGCGGGTTGACTGGTCTCTACACGACGAGTTGGGGCCTCCAACTCGTCGAGTAGGTCTTAAAATATGAACATATAAGCTTTATATCTATACCTGGGAGTTGGGATGTTACAATTCTCCCCCACTTGAACTAGGCTTCGTCCTCGAAGCCTGCTGTGGTGAACAACTCCGGGTAATGCTCCTGCATCTCTGCCTTCGGCTCCTAAGTCCACTCGGATCCCTTCCGATGTTGCCACTGTACCTTCACCAAAGGTATCTCTTTGCTCCTCAAGATCTTCACCTTCCTCTCCAGAACAGCCACCAGTCTCTCAACATAGTTCAGGCTATCATCAACCTGAATGTCATTCAATGACACGACCGCATCCTCATCCAATACACAATTTTGCAACTGCGAAACGTGGAACGTACTATGGATCTGACTGAGCTCCTCCGGGAGATCCAGTCTATATGCCACCTTGCCAACCCTGACAGTAATCTGAAACGGCCCAATGGATCGGGGACCTAACTTTCCCTTTTTCCTGAAGCCGATCACACCCTTCCAGGGTGAGACCTTCAACAACACCATGTCACCGACCTGAAACTCCAACTCAGATCAGCGTCGGTCAGCATAACTCTTCTATCGACTCTGAGCAGACTACAATCGCTGCCTCATCTGTTGGATCATCTCTGTAGTCTGCAGAACCACCTCGGTCCGACCCATGACTCTGTGACCGACCTCACCCCAACTGACTGGGGTACGACATCTTCATCCATACAACAACTCATAGGGTGGAGCACCAATACTGGAATGGAAGTTGTTGTTCTAGGAGAACTCTGCAAGGGATAGGTAGGAGTCACATCTCCCACCAAAGTCAATAATGCAGGCCCGCAACATATCCTCGAGGGTCTGTATGGTCCGCTCGCTCTGACCGTCCGTCTGCGGATGATAAATTGTACTGAAATGTAACCGTGTGCCCAGTTCCTTGTGGAACTTCTACCAGAAACGGGAGGTGAACCGAACGTCATGGTCTAAGACAATAGAGACCGGCACCCCATGGCGAGCAACAATCTCGTGGATATACACATCGGCCAACTTCTTGGCCGATGAACTCTCCCGAATGGCCAGAAAATGGGTGCTCTTGGTCAGTCGATCCACTATGACCCATATAGCATCAAAACCCTTTGTCGTACTTGGCAATTTGGTGATAAAATCCATCGTGGTCTGTTCCCATTTCCACATGGGAACCTCCAGAGGCTGCAACTTTCCATGCGGCCTCTGATGCTCGGCCTTAACCATCCTGCAGGTCAAGCACCTCTCGACATACCAAGCGATCTCTCGCTTCATGCATGGCCACCAGTAACTCAAACACAGATCCCGATATATCTTGGTGGCTCCCAGGTGAATAGAGAAACGAGACTTATGAGCCTCCTCCAGTACAATCTGTCTGACCCCACCAGACATCGGAACCCACACCCGATGTAACATCCCGACTCCCAGGTATAGATTTTAAAGCTTTATATTAGTGTTTTTAGACCTACTCGACGAGTTGGCTGCCCCAACTCGTCGTGTTGAGAAGGGTAAAGTTGTGTGGATTCTAGAACCTACTCGACGAGTTTCAGGACCCAACTCGATGAGTTGAGGCTGGACATGAAAAACCCTAATTTTTAGGGTTTGAACCCTATTTAAAGGACCTTAAGTCCTCCTTCTAGCCTCCTTACCACCTTTTGACGTCCAGAGACAAACCCTAATCGATCCAACCCCTATTTTGAGTGTGTGTGTGAGGCTAAAAGTGTGTTTTTGGTGCATTTGTTGAAGAAACTTGAAGGTTGAGAAGCTTGGAACAAGAAGGAGCTTGTAGATCCAGCATCTACATCATTTTGGCTTTCATTTGAAGGTAAAAAGTCATTACCTTGACTTCTCATTGCTTAGATCTTCCCTTGTGAAAGAAAATGGTCTTTTCTAGTGCAAAATGGAGTCACTTTCAAATTTGAGCTTGTCACAAGGGCATGGCTTTAGATCTGGACTCCTCTAGGCCCTTATGGACATAGAGCCTCAAGCTTTATGAAGCTTTGGCCCTCCTCCATGTCCAAAACCTCTTCTTAAGGGTAGTTTTGAGTGTTTTAGCATCACGAGACCTTGCATACACGTAAAGTTGGCAACTTTACGTGGTAAATACACCTTAGGAGGCTAGATCTAAAGTTTGGAGCCTTGGTTTAGCTTAAAAGCGTCTTAATGAGAAAAGGAGTGAAGGAACTCGGCGAGTTGCATAGCCAACTCGATGAGTTGAGTTGGGATTTCCCGCTTTCTGGATTCTGAATGGAATCGTCGAGTTGATGGGATAACTCGAAGATTTATTTGGGGTTTTTCCCGACTTTATGAGCTCTGAAGGAACTCGGCGAGTTAGTAGATGCACTCGACGAGTTGGGTCAACATGGACTGTTGACCTGGACTGTTGACTTGGAGTTTGGCCATGCTTGACCAAGTTTGACTTCTGAGGGTATTTTGGTAACTTGGGTCTTGATGAAATTGGTTATATGGTGACCATAGGTGTTTGAGTTTGGACCTGTGTTCGGGAGCTTGATTTCGTTGGTTCAGTTCGACACTGTGAGGTGAGTTCTCCTCACTATACTGACAGGGTCTACAACACCAAGGCCGACCCTTTGGATTGTTATCCTAGTTACGGTATGCGTGCATGCAATTATGATATGTTAGATCGGTATCCTGGTAGATAGGATGTTGTTATGCAGTTATGATCTGTGAGATTAGTATCCTGGTAGATAGGATGTTGCTATGCTTAGTGATTTGTATAATCTGTGCTTGTTTGTTGATTGATTATGTGTTATGAGTATGTCGACATATGTGTGTGTATGGTTGGGTTGAGGCGGTCCTGCTTTGTGTTGAAGGCCAACAGACCCAGGGTGGCCCGAATAGACTGAAGGTCCTGTGAGGCGGACCAGTCAAGCCGAAGGCCCGACGTGTGGTCCGGATAGGCTGTAGGCCCTGCGAGGCGGTCCAGACGTGTCGAAGGCTCGGGAGTGGTACATATAGGTTGTAGGCCCTGCAAGGCGGTCTAGTCAGGCTGATGGCTCAGTATGCATGTTGTTGTTATGATATTGTTATGGTTTATGTGGTTTTGGTATTTTGGGGGTAACTCACTTGGCCTTCGAGCTTACATTTATCGATTATTGTTTCAGGTACTTCTGATGATCGCGGGAAGGCGATGGCGTGATCGTGCACCTCCTTATGTTTTTATGATTTGATTTATGGGATACTCTGACATGGAACTATTTTGAAAAAAATTTGTAATAGTTATTGGTTTTTGAATGTTTTAAAAAGTTTTTAATTGGCATGATTTATATGGATGTTACACCCGACCACAACAGGTCAACAATCCCCGACTATCCTGTAAAAATCTGGAGATCTCGCCCCTAATCCTCTACAGCTTCCAGTTCTCCTGTTGTATACCCTCGACATGAGCTTCCCTGATCAAGTTCACAAGTGGAGAATCTATAGATATCCTCATACATGCCGCTGGAACAGAAGATATAACTGACTTGCGAATCAGGGCGTACGCCACAATGTTCACTTTACTCGGATGCTAAAGGATCTCGCAGTCATATTCCTTGACTACGTCTAGCCACCTATGTTGCCTCATGTTCAGGTTCGGCTGATCCATGATATGTCTCAAACTCTTGTGGTCCGTGTATATGGTACAACGGCCCCTGTACAAATAATGTCTCCAGATCTTAAGGGCGAATACTACCGCACCCAGATCAAGATCATGTGTGGGGTATCTCATCTCATGCGGCTTCAACTGCCGCAAGACATAGGCTATCACCCGACCCCTCTGCATGAGGGTTGCTCCCAATGCAGTGATCGATGCATCATAAAACACCACGAAATCCTCAATTCCCTCAGGGAGTGTCAAAACTGGCACCTCGCAGAGTCGCTGTCGCAGGGTCTCAAATGCAGTCTGCTGCTCAGGGCCTTACTGGAAATCCACCCCCTTCCTCGTCAGACAAGTGAGGGGTACTGCAATCTTGGAGAAATCCTATATGAATCTCCGGTAGTACCCTGCTAAACCTAGAAAACTCCTGATATCCGAGGGAGATCTCAGGACCTCCCACTGCATCACTGCCTCAACTTTGGTCGGGTCGACCAAAATCTCATCCTGGTTAATGAGATGTCCAAGGAACTGAACCTCTCGCAACCAAAACTCACAATTCGAGAACTTGGCATAAAGCCGTTCTAGCCTCAAACCTCCAAAAAGATCGCGGAGATGCTCCTCATGCTGCTCCCTGGTCTTGGAATACACCAAGATATCATCGATGAACACAATAACTGAGCGATCGAACATCGACCTGCATACCCGTTTCATCAGGTCCATGAATATTGCAGGCATATTGGTGAGCCTAAACGGCATCACCACGAACTCGTAATGTATGTACCGAGTCCGAAACGCGGTCCTTTCCACGTCCTCCTCCCTCACTCTGACCTGATGATACCCTAACCTCAAGTCTATCTTGGAAAACCAAGATGCTCCTCGTAACTGATCGAAGAGATCATCTATCCGTGGAAGTGGATAACGGTTATTAACCGTCAATTTGTTTAACTCCCGGTAGTCAATGCACATCCGGTGTGAACCATCCTTCTTCCTAACGAAGAGAATCGACGCTCTTCACGGAGAACTGCTCGGACGAATGAACTGTTTGGCTAGCAGCTCCCTGCAACTGAGATGACGACTCCTGCATCTCAGGCGGTTCCAATCGGTAAGACGCCTTGGCGATAGGGGCCACACCTGGCACTAGGTTGATCATGAACTCGACCTGCCTCTCCGAAAACACATTAACGAACTCTCTGACAACCGAAACATCTGAAACCAAAACCTGATCCCTGATCTGTGACCCGTGTATCTACCACATACGCCAAGTAACCCGCACACCCGTGTTGAATATACTGCCGAGCCCTGACGACCGAGCAAAACCCTGAACCCAACCTGGTGCCCTCGCCATAAATAACCAGTTCTCCCCCACTTGGGGTTCGAACTACAACACGATGACCCTCGCAGTAAATCATGGCACCAAAGCGACCCAGCCAGTCCATACCCACTATCACATGGGGATCAGAATCAAATCAATCGGGAAGGATACCCCGAAGATCTCCAGAACACAACCCTGATAGACTGATGAATCAAAAATCTCGTGTTCGTTGGCGATGGAGACTCACAACGGACACTCTAGTTCTCCTAAGGGCAAACCGAACTCCCTACTAAAAGATCATGAGACAAAAGACCGACTCGCCTCCGAGTCAAACAATACCAGAGCAGGTAAGGAGTTCACTAAGAACGTACCTAATCATAGGTACAATATATATGAGCATAAAATAAATATAATCAACAAGATAAGGAATAGAAACATACCAGCCACCACATCTGTTGCTGCCATGGCCTCCTCGGCTGTGAGCTGGAAGGCGCGTCCCTGACCCCTCGAGGGCTCTGCTCTACCCTGACTCCCGTCAGTAATCCTCAGTGTAGCCGGCGCTGGAGCCTGCGTCAGCCTGGCAGCGAGCAATGTACAGTTGGTATTCACAGGTCCAACCTGATTGTAGTGGAAGCAAATCCTCATATCATGATGTAACGCCCGTAGATCCGGGCTAGTCAATTTAGAGATAATAGGGGTCGAAAACGACTTTTCGACAAAAGATTATTTAAAATAAATAATCTTAACAAAGTTTTATAATATGTCTCAAGGGTTCCGTACATATAAAGAACGCCGAAATCCGAGTTATAACGAAGAAGTTATGGCCCGTCGAAGTTTCGCGACGGAACCGGCACGGCACCGGGAAGCGTAAATAGTGAATTTACGATAGAGCGACTTTTAGCCTTAGCGACCAAAACGAAAGTCGTATTATACGTTAAACCGAGAGTGTCCATAAAAAGAATGCCCAAATCTGACTTCGTATGAGGAAGTTATGATTTTTCGAAGTTTCGGCTTAGCAGTGCACGACCCGAAACTCGAATTTTAGTTCGAGCGGTTTTTGTCTTACGTGACCTAAATGAGAGTTGAAGATCTCATTAATAGGAACTCAACGATAAAAAGACAGACGAAAACGGAGTCTGTATGAAGGAGTTACGAATTCTTCGCGGTCATTTAACAGTCTACTCTCCTCCTACTGTTAAATTTAAGATCGGTCAACAACTAGCCGACGGAGTCAAAACGAAAGTTGTAGATCTTATTTTTACCTACGCGTGGATATAAAGAACGTCGAAAACGGAGCTCGTATGCGAAAGTTATGAATTTTTGAAAATCAACTGATTTCCACCCTGTGTGCGATGCCACGTGTCAGCACCAGGCTTTGCCTTGGTGCCCAAGTTGGCTCACGACGTGAATATGAAAAATTCACGATGTGAGTGACCCTCCAGCCTCCTATAAATAAGAAGTGAAGCCCTCTTCATTCCTCACACCTCCCATCACTTCCCTCTCTCTCTAGAACTTCTCTCTAGCCCCGAAACCCCCCGAAAAGCCTAGGGAACCTCCCTAGCACGAGGCGGAAGCCCCGGAGCGCCCGACGGCTCCGAGAAGAAGAGCCTTTCGGCTCGGGAACGCTGCTCCAGTGAAGCCTGGTTTTGAGAAAAACCCGTTGTAAGTAAGCTATGCCTACCCTATCTTTAGTATAGCTTATGTTTTAATATAGTAACATTATTAGGACCTTAAAATAATTATTTGGGCTATTATTATGAGTTATATAGAGTGTTGTTTAAACGCTTATATAATAATAATAATAGTTAGAATATTAATTAGTCGCGGTTAACGTTAGACTAAACCCTAGTGGTATTGATACTAGGTTTTGCCAAGGGAAAATTGTTTTGAGATAACGAAGTGTTGTCCGAGTACCGAGTCACCACCTAATCAAGTGAGTGCATAGTCCCTTTCATGAACATGATTTTAATACAAGTATTGATTGAAGTATTAATTATATGTTTATGTGCGAGTTAATTGATGTTGCGTGAAATACGTGTTAAAGAACGTACTTGATTATATATGATGGTTTAGGATAAAGAGTAAACCTAAATTAATTATGAGGAATATTGGGTAGTATTTTCTTACGAGTACGAGTGAGTTATACTCAGAGAATAGAACTTTAGTATATGTCATTGATCCGGGAGCATGGATTAGACATAGTCATTGTCCCTAGTCCGAGAGTATGGATTGGACATAGTCAATCGTCCTTAGTCCGAGAGTATGGATTAAGACCTAGTCAGTCGTCCTCAGTCCGGGAGTATGGATAGGACATAGTCATTCGTCGTTAATCCGGGAGAATGGATTTACACATAGACACTTGTCCCTAATCCGAGAGTATGGAATGGGCACAATTATTGATCCGAGAGCATGGATTAGATCCGAGAGTATGGATTAAGTAAGAGGTAAAATTTAAGGTCCGGGAGTATGGATAGTCTCGTTGTGAGGATTAACGGGGTGGGGTAAGAGTTGCTATTATATATATGGTAAAATTGTATATTTTTGTGAGTTCTAAATTGTATATATGATATGACATTGTAGGATTGAAAACCCTATGTACTCATCAGGTTTCCCAACCTGACCCACTCAGTTTATTTGTATCACAGGTGTCGATAAAAAGTTACATTACACTGAGAGATTAAGGAGATATAAATCACTAGTGATAATGAATGTAAGTTCTGTTTATGCTTATGTTTCTGTATTGACGATGACATCAAAAATGTTTTAAAATGAATAAAAATACATTTCTTCAGAAATGCTTTGATAACGTATTTATCATGTTTTACTGGGAACAAATTCCGCAATATTTTTATTAAAAGAGGTACTCTGATTTTTATAAAGCATAAACAAAAGCGGTCTTTTATGGCCGTGAAAATGGGGATGTCACAGTTGGTATCAGAGCATTAGTTTAAGCGAACTAGGAATATGGATTTATTTCTAGACTTAAACTTAGAATGCTAAGAGATGAACGTGAGGAGTGTGTCTAAATGAAATCTAGGTAATACACCTGAATAGACACAAGCACTAGCTTATTTAGGGAAAATGCCTAGCATGCTTTTATGTGCTAAATGATTTGTAATGCTTTATGCTATCGTTTGATCGGATCTATGGTCTGTTGCCGACCAGTTCTGGAAATTTTATGTGTTCAGATTTGTAAACGTTGGATTACGGTATTAGAACTGACATGTAATTTTTCGGAGTAATAAGGAGGATTACACGTCTAAATCTTCTCTATCTATATTCTCGTCTCGACGCAATGAATGCATTCTTCCGTGAAAATAACGTCATGTTGAAGAGTCATAGAGAATTGAGTAAATAGAGGAAATAAAAAGGCTTATGATAGTGAATGACACCTATCGGAAGATATCGTAAGAGTGGTATCTTGCCTTTAGAATATGTCAGACAGTACGTTTAGAGGAGTACGGTACGTCCGAAGTACACCTTCGATTGGGGGGACGATGGAACGATTGGCATAATTCCTGAAGTTGTCCCATCGTATGGAATTTCCACCACCAACCGAGTTGAAGCAGAATTGATGATTGAAGATACGCGTGGAAGAAGTCCTAGTAGAGTCTAGGGGAAAATTTTGTGATTGTTTGGACACATATGTATGTGTTAAATTTTTTTTTGTGATAATAACTTGGGAAACTGCGAGACAATACTTGGGACGAGTATGAGTAGGTGTGAATGGTAGTAGAGGCCTATACTACCGGAAGCGCATGACTCATACTTGGATCAGGGAAAGTCACAAGGTTACCAAGAAGCTAGTAATTGATTTCGTTTTATTCAAGTATGTCGTTACCATCGTTTCGGTAATGACTAAGAAGATGATTGTTATTCTGACCCTAGAGGTCATATTATATCGAGTCCGACTAAGATGAGTGTGTTACGTGGTTCAGAGAACCAAGTTCGATGTAGCATCTGACTTAAGCCAAAAGATTGAAGTGAAAGATAATCGAAGCGATCGATAGAAGTATCGCGCTCATAGTTATAGAAGTTGGTAGCTAGAAATGCTACATGTTGAAATGTGATTATATCACGTTAGAACATGAAGGAAACTATATTCCATTCCGGAATCTGACTCTAAGAGACCTGAGTCTAAGCATTGCAACCTACGATGAGAGGTTATTAGAACGTTACCCATCGGTCTATTATAGAAATCAAACAACTTATCTTAAGTTTGTTAAGAAGAAGAAGCATTCTCCAGTAAGGATTGATATTGTGACTTGAAGGTCATAATTTGGAGTCTAACGTGAGATGGGGAGCAAGTGCAAGATCGAGCACCACCTGCAGTCAGGAAGTCTTAGAGTTAGATACACGTTCAAAGAAACATCAAAGTTACGATTATTACTCAGGATGAAGAGATAACGTATGGAGTCATCATGTGAGCCCTGTTTCGTTGATGATTTTGGGACGTAATCATCCTAAGGGGGAGATAATTGTAACGTCCGTAGATCCGGGCTAGTCAATTTAGAGATAATAGGGGTCGAAAACGACTTTTCGACAAAATATTATTTAGAATAAATAATCTTAACAAAGTTTTAGAATATGTCTCAAGGGTTCCGTACATATAAAGAACGCCGAAATCCGAGTTATAACGAAGAAGTTATGGCCCGTCGAAGTTTCGCGACGGAACCGGCACGGCACCGGGAAGCGTAAATAGTGAATTTACGATAGAGCGACTTTTATCCTTAGCGACCAAAACGAAAGTCGTAGTATACATTAAACCGAGAGTGTCCATAAAAAGAACGCCCAAATCTGACTTCGTATGAGGAAGTTATGATTTTTCGATGTTTCGGCTAAGCAGTGCACGACCCGAAACTCGAATTTTAGTTTGAGCGGTTTTTGGCTTACACGACCTAAATGAGAGTTGAAGATCTCATTAATAGGAACTCAACGATAAAAAGACAGACAAAAACGGAGTCTGTATGAAAGAGTTACGAATTCTTCGCGGTCATTTAACAGTCTAATCTCCTCCTACTGTTAAATTTAAGATCGGTCGACAACTAGCCGACAGAGTCAAAATGAAAGTTGTAGATATTATTTTTACCTACGCGTGGATATAAAGAACGTCGAAAACGGAGCTCGTATGCGAAAGTTATGAATTTTTGAAAATCGGCTGATTTCCACCCTGTGTGCGATGCCATGTGTCAGCACCAGGCTTTGCCTTGGTGCCCAAGTTGGCTCACGACGTGAATATGAAAAATTCACGACGTGAGTGACCCTCCAGCCTCCTATAAATAAGAAGTGAAGCCCTCTTCATTCCTCACACCTCCCATCACTTCCCTCTCTCTCTAGAACTTCTCTCTAGCCCCGAAACCCCCCGAAAAGCCTAGGGAACCTCCCTAGCACGAGGCGGAAGCCCCGGAGCGCCCGACGGCTCCGAGAAGAAGAGCCTTTCGGCTCGGGAACGCTGCTCCAGCGAAGCCCGGTTTTGAGAAAAACCCGTTGTAAGTAAGCTATGCCTACCCTATCTTTAGTATAGCTTATGTTTTAATATAGTAACATTATTAGGACCTTAAAATAATTATTTGGGCTATTATTATGAGTTATATAGAGTGTTGTTTAAACGCTTATATAATAATAATAATAGCTAGACTATTAATTAGTCGCGGTTAACGTTAGACTAAACCCTAGTGGTATTGATACTAGGTTTTGCCAAGGGAAAATTGTTTTGAGATAACGAAGTGCTGTCCGACTACCGAGTCACCACCTAATCAAGTGAGTGCATAGTCCCTTTCATGAACATGATTTTAATACAAGTATTGATTGAAGTATTAATTATATGTTTATGTGCGAGTTAATTGATGTTGCGTGAAATACGTGTTAAAGAACGTACTTGATTATATATGATGGTTTAGGATAAAGAGTAAACCTAAATTAATTATGAGGAATATTGGGTAGTATTTTCTTACGAGTACGAGTGAGTTATACTCAGAGAATAGAACTTTAGTATATGTCATTGATCCGGGAGCATGGATTAGACATAGTCATTGTCCCTAGTCCGAGAGTATGGATTGGACATAGTCAATCGTCCTTAGTCCGGGAGTATGGATTAAGACCTAGTCAGTCGTCCTCAGTCCGGGAGTATGGATAGGACATAGTCATTCGTCGTTAATCCGGGAGAATGGATTTACACATAGACACTTGTCCCTAATCCGAGAGTATGGAATGGGAACAATTATTGATCCGAGAGCATGGATTAGATCCGAGAGTATGGATTAAGTAAGAGGTAAAATTTAAGGTCCGAGAGTATGGATAGTCTCGTTGTGAGGATTAACGGGGTGGGGTAAGAGTTGCTATTATATATATGGTAAAATTGTATATTTTTGTGAGTTCTAAATTGTATATATGATATGACATTGTGGGATTGAAAACCCTATGTACTCATCAGGTTTCCCAACCTGACCCACTCAGTTTATTTGTATCACAGGTGTCGATAAAAAGTTACATTACACTGAGAGATTAAGGAGATATAAATCACTAGTGATAATGAATGTAAGTTCTGTTTATGCTTATGTTTCCGTATTGACGATGACATCCCAAATGTTTTAAAATGAATAAAAATACATTTTTTCAGAAATGTTTTGATAACGTAATTATCATGTTTTACCAGGAACAAATTCCGCAACATTTTTATTAAAAGAGGTACTCTGATTTTTATAAAGCATAAACAAAATCGGTCTTTTCTGGCCGTGAAAATGGGGATGTCACACATGAACCGGGGCTAATTGGCGGCAATCTCTCGCAAAGTGCCCCTACTTTCCACACTTGCGGCACCAACTACCTGATCAACAAACTCCAGAATGACCCTTTCCGCACTTCCCACAAGTGCGGCCACGCTGGCCTCCAGACCTAGAATCGGCGGTCTTGGGTCGCTTCGGCGTAGGCTGTGACTGCGCCTGGGCCTACCTCTGCTCTCTCAACTGCAGCTCAATCTCAAGCTCACGCCGCTTAGCAGCCTCCTGTAACTCCATTAACGTATCACAGTGTTGGGTAGCAACAAACTGTCTAATGTCAGTCTTGAGCATGCTCAGATAATGTGTTATCTGAGCCTGCTCGGAAGCAAACTCCGGGCAAAACATCACCCTCTCAGTAAACATGCGGGTGATATCCATCATCGACTCCGTACCCTGTCTCAAATCCAATAACTCCTGTGCCAACCGCTCACGCTCAACCCGTGGAATATAGCGAGCACGGAACATCTCCCTGAACTAATCCCAAGTAACCGCCGCTCGCTGCTCATCAGAATACGACCCCGTCATCAATCTCCACCAGTCCTTTGCTCCGGACCTTAGCAGGTTCAGAGCACACCTGACCTTCTGGTCAGCAGGACATGAGCATGTGAAGAAACATCCCTCCACGTCAGATAGCCACCTCATGGCTATGATCGGGTCATGAATCTCATCGAAATTTGGGGCTTCGTGTTATCGAAGTCCCGATACTAAAAAGCTCGACTGGCCCCACCACCTGCCGCTGTTACAGCTGCAGAAGCTGCAGCGGCAACCGTCTCAGTAATGACTGCGTAGCACTTTTCCAAATACTCGACCATGGTGGTCTTAAAAGACCCAAACATCTTCGGCAACTCAACCCTGAAAAGTGCAGCAACCTCATCATGCAGGATCTCCCAAATCCTGGTATCCAACTCACCTGGTCTCATATGGCAAATGGTCTCGGGCACTGCTGATCCACCCTGACTGCCCTCTCCTGATCCCGACCCGGATTCGATCACAAATCGCCTCGTAACCACCATGCTGAAAATATACCAGGAAGATATCAGACATTCCATATAATAACGGGAAACCAACTCCCAACCAAAACCCTAGGGGTTGTGACTTCCTTGCTACGCGTTGTTGGGTTTTATGTACTATAACACTCATACGGTACACATACAACCCTAATGCTTTGGATCTAAGTTTTCTCTAGTTATACATGCAATTCCATTTTATCCGAAGCATACACCCTAGCTAACATGCAATTTGAGATATACAACATAAAAATCTAGTTAGATGAATACCTCTTTGTTGTAGCTTGTAGTTCTTGGCCTTTCAAAATCTTAGAACCTCAAGTGTAATGCCTCAAATGGTTCACAAAACACCACCAACAGTTGGAGGACAATGATATAGAGGTGAGGAACCACCAAAACCAGCTCGGGTTTCCTCATGGAACATACGTCACTATTTTACGGTTGAAGGGGTTACATATATAGTGTAGAATTCAAAAGGTCATTTATAAACCCTAATTCGTACACTTAGGCTTATGATCCAACAATTTATTTGGACTAACACTTCATGGACTATCTCATAAGCTTAGCCCATCACAAATCAATCATGGATCATTAGCCCAAACCATATGTATTGCTGATTTACATAATCAGTCCCCGTTAATTTAATTAGTCACATTTGATCACTAAATTAATTCCAAATTAATTCTTGATCAATACTAATTAAATAATATGACTTCTCAATTAATATATTATACTTATAATTAATATATTAATAAATCATAAATAACCTCTTTCTCAAATATCCTTCCTATCAAATTGCTTCGGTAAATGCAACTCAAAATGGACCATGCTACTATCGGGTCAAGTACATACCAATTATGGTGATGGCCTTAGATACCTAATCCAACAGTCTCCCACTTGGATAAGTCTAATAACTATAACTGCCAATGCAACTTCAAAATCTGATTAGCAATCGTAGCTCTCAAAAGCCGTTGTCGAACTCTGACGCGTCCATAAGATAAGGGATCAAATATTCCTTCATTCTACAAGATATCGTATAGACATGAGACATGGATTGTAATCATTCTTTCTATCTAAGTTTTGTTTCCCGATTTCTGATTTATCACGACTAACTATAGACTACAATTGAACACATCAATTTAGTCCAAGCTTGACCAAGCGCTTAGGGTGTCATCACTAAATCATCGAGGGGCCCACAAATATCGCTTTTATCCATCTTAGGGTAAAAGGAACGGATAAACTTCGACTCATATGCTTGTACTATTTACTCATCAAATCACACACAACAATACGTTCTATAACATCAAGTTATTTATGTGTTTACATATTATCAATGTGCAACCGACTTGTAAACAACAACTCATATCTATCCGTTTCAAGAATATAAGATATTATCGTCTCACAATCACTCGTGATGAAATCCATGAAGAGATTCAAGTGAGTGTAGGTTTAATCCAGTACTCAAATCCTATTTTAGGAGTACTCATGAACACTATAGCAAACTTGTGCTATGTGTAAACACTTAGACAATCTACAGTCGGATTCATGACAGTCTTACCTCATTACTTACTTCCAAAGTATGATTGACGGTGGATGTTTGAATAATCTTTATTATTCGGGAAGTAAAACATGAAAAGTGAAACACAAGAATAATCCAATCCAATATGGAGTGAACCATATTGATTACACATTATTCATTGTATAACGTGTCGATTAATCAATTTAATACTTGAATTAAACCAACAGTTATCCCATGCTCCAAGCATGCATACTATGGTTGCCTATGGTCCTTACCTTGAACACATTTCCAATGATGCTCATTTCACAATTCCCTAATCCTTATTATAAGTTTAAGAATACCAGATTCTTGCCACTACTAGAATCTGTTTGAGTCTAAACTTACATGCAATGACCCTTTTGTAATGTCTAGGCACAAAAGTCACAGAGACTTGGCCAATGATAATACAAAGTATTCCATTTGAGAATGTTACAAGACAATTCCCTGGAATTGAAGTCTCACATTCAAAGAGCATTCCTTGAACATCCTTCTTGCATTAAAGTTTCTAACTCACACAAAGATTCTTAATATCCCACTCCCATTATGGAAGCATTTCCATAATTGCCATATGACTATCCATTCTAAATAGAAGCCTATCTATTCATAATTATATCAATATGGTCGAACCATTACTATACTTCCAACTGCCCACAAGCAACCAATCCTCGGTGAACCTTAGATCGTCCTTAACAGTTGTTTAACTACTTTAGTCATATCCGGTTCTAGTCCTTATTCTCTCTTAATGCCTTAGGCATTTGGAAAAGTAGAACACGTGAATATTATAGCATATCCAATCGATCCTATACCCGAAGCATATGGGATACGATTCATAATGTCTCACATAAAGACATGATACTAGACCAGTCTCTTGCTATAATATTTCCATATATAGAATTTCCAATGTTGAAACATTTCAACATTACATTCATATATGCTCATGACTAATTCTTGATTAATACTTCAATCTACACTTTTAGATTCGAAATAAAGTATAAGTATCCTCTCCCTAGCTATAGCGAAACAACTTTTCAAATATTGCAACTTTTCAATTTAAAACTTTGCTTGCTATAAACAACATTGTTGACTCGCAATACTTAGTATAACAATTATGCTCCCACTAGCATAATAATTACATACTTATTAGCATAAAACTTATGCTCCCACTAGCTTTGACATGTACCCAAAAATCAGCTGGACTTTTAGAAAACAATACTTATTGACTTTCTTACCAAAGTTCAGATTTATGAAACAAGATGCTTTGATAAGACTTTATCTAGGCTTCTCAAACTCATACACCTTTCCTTAGATAGCTCATATGTGTGTCTAAACTATTTCAGAACTTACAGCAGTAAGTCTCGAATGTTCAGACTATTTGCCATTTCTCACAATTCGAACTATGAAGAGGGATGTCGTAATCATAATCAAATTTTAGAACGCAATTAACACAGTTGCTATCTTCTCAAAATCTACTTAGTGAAAGTGTTTCCTCACAATCATTTTCATGAAGTAGAGAGAAACCTCTCACCACTTAGAATTTTATGGTGTATGTGTTCCTATCCATGTGAATTTGTCATTTCCAACCACTATCATAAGACAAGGTTTATGACAAAATCAAACTCATATGGACTGAACTTACTCAATCTTAATTTCTTGCCACTTAGTGGCACAAGGGCCTACCATGTCTTCCAAGTTGTTGAGCAGATCACCCTTACCGATCAATGAACTTTCACTGATCAAGGTGCTTTGCCTTATGAAAACAATTAAGAACTCGTAGACCTCACATGCATAGTCAACTTTAACTGGAATGGGCACATAAACAAGAATATGTCAACACGATAAGTTACAAACCTTAAGTCGTGTGCTAGTGTTAAACAATAGGTTTATTCTTGATTAGTTCGTATTCAAGATCATCAAGACTCCCACTGACCTCTTGACATATAAGATTCTCTTGTCAAGAAACATTCCTTGACAAAAAAATATTCAAGAGTTAGTGCGGGCTCTTTATCAAGAAAAACACTTCATTTAATTGGTCTTAGTTGGTCTTTGTTTTAGCCAAAACATCACAACTACCAATTACAAATGTGCATGAGTAAGAAAACTTTCCTAATCCACATTTCATGATGTGTTATAAACCTAGTTAGGATATGTCACTCAAGACACAATCTCGGAGTATAATTCTTAGACTCGATTTTGGATCGAAGTATGACTTATCCTTTTGACTTTAACCATTTTAACAATTCCCGATACCTCCCCTTAGTCATGTGAATGCACTAAGATATCCTTAGAGGATCAATTGTGACATGGTTCCATAATCATTAGGATGATCATAAAACACGATACTAAAGTACTCTCTTTTCCTTTCAGATTGGAGAAACTTTTATCTTTCTGCCTAATTGATTGTTCTTATTCGTTATGATATACATTGAAACTTTTCAATGTATCAGAATTATACTTAATCTTGTAAGCATAATCATATTTACTAAACTTTTAGTAAATTATGACGAATAGTCTTTATCGTCCTTTGTGGTGGATCTTGACCGGTTCACATCAATGTGTACTAGATCCTTTCATCTTTCACTTGAATTACATACATATGTAAACAACAAATTAGTCCCAATCATTACTAGAAAAATAGCCTTTTACGACGCGCAATGCGTGTCGTAAAACGCTCAGACGACGCGCGAATGCGTGTCAAGGAAGGTCATGTCATAACGAGAGAGGACACGCTTTTGTGCGTCGTCTATTTACGACACACATTTATGACGTGCATTTATGACACACATTTACGACGCGCAGTTATGACACGCAATGCGTATCAAGGAAGGCCCTGTCATAAAGGAAGACGACACGCATTTGTGTGTCGTAACCTTACGACGTGCGTGTTTATGACACGCAATGCGTATCAAGGAAGCCCCTGTCATAAAGGAAGACGACACACATTTTTGCGTTTCATAATTTTAAATGTTTTTAAAATTATATATTTTTGATAGATTTACTAATTTTCAAATTAAATAACACATTAAAAGTCTCATAATACAAAATAAAATACCATAAACAATAAAGATAATTCATTGCACTAGTATGTCAAATACAAATAATCATTCCAATAGTAAGTAAATGTAACACATTGCTAATATTGCATAATATTTATTATAGAAAACAAATCATGTACAACATTAAAAGAAACCCATGACTAAGTTCTCCTTTGACAATCTCCTTTGACAATGTCCTTTCTAAGAGAATAACCTGAATGCAAGAACTTTGAGAGGCTGCAGGGCATGGAAGGAGGTTGCTAGAGCTATCAGAACCTGCACATGGCAAATCGGTACAAATAAGAAGCTTGAAGTTGAAGGACCTGTAGTCGATTTGAAAAACATCCTAGATGAAATTTGTTTAGTGTTGTCCACCATTGTTACCATAAATATGAGAAAAATTACTACAAATTTCAGAATTTGCAGAAAAGTTGCTGAATTGACATACAAAAGGCACCAATAATAAAATAACTTGACTCATATGTTGTGAAGTATATGCAACAGGACCTCCACCATAAATTAGTAGTTCAGATCCTTTAACCTAAAACCATAAAATTGTGATGATTGATGATAATTAAAGAGTCGGATGCTAAAAGTGTTCAAATTTGAGATGTGATAAGGTTTACCCTAAACTCTCTACAAACGATACAGACATCATATATTCTTAACAAAAAGATAAGACCTTGTTATAAAAACTCTCAATCAATTGACATTGTGTTCTGATAAAAAGATTATGACCCTCCACCTATGCAACAAATCAAACACTTCAGAGTCTAAAGACAGAACCTAAGAAAAAAAAAGTCCTGGAGTTTTCACTTTCTTAATAATTTTGAGTCCGGTATATGAATGATGAAATCCCTATTTCGTATCAATAATAAACTTCAGATTCAAACAGGACAACTCACTTGTTATATATAATGACAATCAAACTATATCAAACACAAACAAATTAACCACTGCACATGTTAAATGAAAAAAGTAAAGCATATGACAGTAAGCAATTAAAAAAAAATAGAAAAACCTACCCGAGATTGAGAAAGAAAGGTTTGGCTCTGCTTCTTAGGTATTAGTATAATGGATGAGCGGAGAGACATATATGATTCTGGTTATCCAAACATAATGGGCTCAATTTTTGGGTTGGACAAAAGAAAAGATTGCAAACTTTTTTGTCTGGTCTCAATGGACGTCAAAGTAGTACAAGTAAGCTATCTTCTGTTAATTATTATTTATTAGGTGAGGTCCAGTCTTGTCCCATCTATCACCTATTATGTAGTATCAAACACATCATGAAATGAGAGAAGACTAACCTGAACAAAATCAAGACGATTAGATGTACTTTCCATTTCTGAACCCAAATCCTCTATAATTTTCTCCTGCAATGGGAAATAAACACCTAAGCTTATTTTTGGTGATCAAATAAAATATCTATCTATCTATCTATGTGAATTGTGAAGTGTGAAGAAGAAGAAGAAGATGATTATGTCCATGCATAAAGCAGATGTGCACCTGTGAAAGGAGTTCGTCATGTATGGTGAGCCCAACAGATCCGATCCTTTCTACACTTGCACTTAGTTCATCTAACTCTTCATCTTGTTGTCTGTTGTACCATACATACAACAATTACATATTATTCACAAATACAGATTTATATATTTCAATTTTTATTATCATTAACACAATCTACTTTGAGCTTTTTTTTTCTTATTCATCTTTAGCATTGTACATTCAACTTCTTATTAGGACCTTATCCTTTAGCTGTGTACGAAAAATGTTTTCCATTTGGATGACATTGTGGTAAAAATGTTAAAATAATAAAAATTTATAACACAAAGGAACGAAAGTAGGATGCTATAATAAAAATACATCATCATCCCTGGTTGTTTTTTTTGGTTCAAAAAACAATTTAAGAGGTTATAAAAAGCAGGTAAAGGTATGCTAGATCAACCCATTGGACCTGCTTTTTTAGGTATATCTATCAATAAAATATGAGTATAAAAAAACAATTCATTTGGGGCTAGTAAACAAGACAAGACACTCTTTAAAATGATATATCTAAAGAAATTACAAAAGCAAAAGCTTACCTGATGAGAAGCATCTGTGTGTCTGATTCTGAAGAAATAAAATCATCATTATCTACAGCAGCATATGATCCGGTTCTGGTCCTGTCCTTATCCTGCTGCTGATGAGACTTTGGCATCCGCATTAATTCTTGGTGCATCCCACCAAAGTTTGAACTGCTTCCGGTCACAGTCACTACGTTCTTAATATTTCCCACCTGATTGGTTAGTGGTTACATACCACACATAGAAAATAAGACTCATATCCATATTTACCAAAGTAATAAATTAAAATATTTGTATTGTACCTGAATCCGAGCAGTAGTGGTCCACTTCCTTCGCTTTTCAAGCTCCACTTGGTTTATACCATACAAAGAAGGGTCTCTAGCAGCTACAGAAATAGTCTTTTCCAGCTCATCCACCTTCCCTATCACAAAAATTCATTTTCAGAACTCAAAACAGATTTGATCTGGCTTAACTTGTCTGTATTTCAGATACATACCTGCCATTCAATGCTCTCGCAATTAGAAAGGAGTTCCTTTGTCAGCTGGGATTGTTCCCCGCTGCCAACAGGGACGCGTTCCCATTCATGAAAGCTGCCCTGGAGGCTATCAATCTAATACCCCAAAAAAACAAAGCCTATTTATTAAGAGCTCCAGGAGAAGCAACAATAAAACTTCACTTCAATGGAGAAGCCAACTTACAGAATCTTGATTCTCGTCTTTTACAATGTAAAATGGATCTTGAGCTGAAGACATTTTTATTGCAAATGCAGCCTAAGCTACAGTGAGGTCGTCAATTTTGTTGTTTGCTTCAAGATGTGATCATATAGTCATACATCTGAAACAAAAATACAAAAATCACAAGAGCTCAAATTTTGAATAAAAACACATGAAATAGACACATTCGAATTCGAGTAAAAATATGAACCAAACTAATTATTTTTCTTGTCTAGTTTGATACTGTCACAGAGAAAAATTGAGCCCATTATGTTTGGTGACTTGTGCAGGAAAAACCTCTCCAACGGCTTCAATTTCTCCTGCAGTGTTTCCATTTTACAATGTTATTATTTTACAATGTTATAAGATCCCTCCCTATGTAATGAATAAACAAATATATTGCTCTTTCTTGCATTTAGCCCTTATTTCGTTGTTAATGAAAAAAGAAAAAAAAAACTTAAGAACGACAATGAGTTTCACCCAATCATTCAGTAAAGATTTTTCTTGTGGATTAATATCTACTACCAAATACCCAAAATACCCTTTTGAAATTTTTATATAACTTGCATATTATTCTTCCAGATTTCCATTATTATCATCTACTATCAAGTTCAAATCTTCATAAAGAATAATGAATTAACAGATATATGTATATGTGGATAGAAAAAAAAGATATAATACTTACTAGGTGGAGGTGGTGGTGGTGGTGTAGTAGGATTTGGATTGAATCCGTCTAATAGATCCATCATGGGGGAGGCGCCAGGTGTAGGTATAGGTGATACAAGAGTATCCAAAGCACTAAAAGGTGAGGGCGAGGGTTTATTATTTAGTTGAGTCAAGGATAAGAGATCAGATGTAGATGAGCTTTTTTGAGTAGCAGGAGCAGGAGCAGGACTCAATTGAAGATCAGATGTAGATGAGCTTGTGACAACCCGATAATCCAAGTCAATGTAATGTTCAAAAGGTCAAATATTATAATCTATTTTTGGAATCAATAAAAATAGCGTCAAAAATGAAATGTTCAAAGTCTCAATTGGGATGCATAAAATGTTAGATATCGTGTCAGGGTTTTCAGAAATATAAAGAACACTCAAATCCGAGTTATAACGAAGAAGTTATGACTAATCAAAGATCCGCGACAAAACCGGTAAAACACTGTTAAGCGTAAAAAGTGAAATTTCAATAAAAGACTTTTTAGCCTTAAGTATCCCAATGAAAGTCGTAGATAAGAACAAACCGTGAGCGTACATAAAAAGAACGTCCAAATCTGACTTCGTATGAGGAAGTTATGATTTTTCTAAGTTTCAAAACAGCAGTAGACAGCTAAAAACTCGAAATAAAGATCGAACGATTTTTAGCCGACGCAACCTAAACGAGAATTGAATATCTCGACAATAGTAGTACAACGGTAAAAAGACAGACGAAAACGGACATCGGATGAAGAAGTTATGAATTTTTAACGGATTTATCCTGTCCCGGCCTATTAAAAATTATATAATTAAAAATAATGTCAAAATTTGCCAACGAAGTCTAAACGAGAGTTGTAGAGTATATTCTCACCTACGTGTGGATATAAAGAACGTCAAAAACAGAGCTCGTATGCGAAAGTTACGGATTTTCAAAGATTTGGGCACACACTTCGAGGCTTATCTGAAGGATTACGCCCCACGTACGAGGGTACACCCAACGTACGCAAATGAAGGGCCTTGGATCGACCACATCGCCCCTATTCCCTCTACTCCCGTCCCATCCGAAGACCGGAGACCGATGACGTCATCGCTGACGTACGCCCCGCGTACGAGGGTACGCCCAGCGTACGAGGTATGCCCAACGTACTTCGGCGTACGCCCAGCGTACGAGGCCAGGCAGCCCCACTATAAATAAGATGCGAGGGTTCCGACTTCTCTTGCACAATTTCACTATCTCTCCCCCATTTTTCCACTTTCGAGTCTTTCGAAGATACCCCGACGCCCCGGTTCCGTATCCAAGTTCCGACGAAGGTCCGAAGCTCCGAGATTCCCGAAAAACTTACCACTTTCCGGTCGAAGTGCTGCCCGAGAAAAATCTCGTTTTCTTCAAATCACCACACTTTCCAGGTGATTTCATACCCCTTTATTTTTCACGTTTTTACTATATTTTAGGGGGGGAGGGGAATACAAGTGAAACACCAGAAAAACTTATGTAAAAATACAAATCATTACATGGGATTTCAAATGCTTCGTCTACATTTTTGTTTATAAATGTCAAACAATATTACTACTAATGTCACACTTTACATGCGAAGATAGTAATACACCAAGTTTTATCATTTTTATGGAACACATTTTCGAAAAACTATAATGGGTATAGAGTTATTCATGACATTTTAGATACTATAGACACTATAAAGAGGAAATATTTACATTTACAAGGAAAACGAACTTTTCATTTCGTAAATCTATTGATACTAAATTTTGTGAGACATTTGGCTTCACCGTACTTTCAAGTACGCATTTCAAGTCCTGTATTATAAACCATAATCTCTTGTAGGGAGAGCGTGATACTTGTGTATAGATCTATACGGGATTGACAATCCCGCACCTAAACTGTTAGCTACAGTTAGACCGGCAGGTCTGGGGTGACAAACGTCATAACACTGCAACGCCTGAAGAACGTTGTTACAGGCAGTCTGGGTCAATAGCATGGTTATAAAACTCACATGGAGTATCAAAACATTTTGATTTACGGGGCTATTGAACACATTAGTGATTATATATACATATATAAACTACATGCACTATTTTAGGTATGAAAAATACTTATGCATTCCAATCCTTGGAGCTTTTCAACTACCACACATACATGGAAAATATTGGATTTTCTAGAAACAAGCTCAGTTATTTTATACAGAAAGACATACAATTCTAGTACAAAAACACTTATGAACTCACCAACTTAATTGTTGACATTTTTCAAAACTACTTGTATTTCTCAGGGATTCAGTAATACAGGTAAAACATCAGCTTTTGGAGAAGGGACGCTAAGGCGTCAGTTTTCAAAACTTATTAAATCATCATATTGTAATATTTTTTTGAGACATGTATCACATGCAACAATGTAACTTTTAAATTATATTTATGTTGCTTGTGTTTACTTTCTTTACAAATATTCAACTGTTATGATACTACGTGAAGTCATCCACCCCCGAATGTTTCCGCCATTCTGGTTTGGGGGTGTGACAGATTGGCATCAGAGCATTGTTTATAGTGAACTAAGTATATCGAACCACATAAGATATACAAACTATAAATGCAAAGGGACTAAAACCCTCTGACAAAACGTTTTCGCAAACTATACTTTTAATAAATTAAAATGCTAGTTTTATAAAAGTATAAGTACATGCATGCAACGGTCTAGTATCATAGTCAAAACTATACAAAAGTATTAAGACGAGTTGGACAATACGATTAGGCCTCAGGGTATGTAATCAGATTGAGGATGAATATAGCCTGATCAACTATATTTATCCAAGATGTGACCAACGTATGTCGAGGAATAGTCATAGTGAGCAATGAGTCAAAAGCTTACCAAAGAAAATACTAGAATCAAACTTACAAATTTGAAATACTATAGGAGTATTTTATAGTACTATAAAAACTGTAATAATCGTGCGAACCTCGATATTTAGTTAAAATTGGGAATCATCAAATAAATAGAATTATGCTTATCAAAAATTATCTTTTTACTCTCAAGTTTTATATATAGTCCTCATACCTCTATTCTCGATCAGACGAAATGGCAGGATTTCACATTCCCGGGGATCCCTACTACCCTAACCAGGGTAATGGAGGCTGGATTGAGGAGGACCCAGAAGAAGATACCAAAGAGATTCCCGAGGAAGAGCCAGAAGAGGATTCCGAAGAGGATCCCGAGGAAGACCCAGACGAAGATTTCGAAGAGGAAGGAGATGGTGGGAGAACTGACTCGGAACCAGAGGTCTACAATCCTCCCCGAGGAGCAGCAAATCCTCGAAGGAACTTTCAGGGCCCGGCGCCCCGCTGGGCTGTGGACCTGAAACGATGGAGCAAGGAACAAGGACAACGCCCACCTTATGACATGGGACAACGCTTTTATAACCTCAGCAATGGAGGTTCGGCTGACAGGGCACTCCCTGTCATGGTTTGTCGCATCGCCAACCAAGGCAAGTAAGCAAGAGTCAACGCCGACCGGCTCTTGGACATTGGCGCCACCACTACAGTCACTGCAGTACGTCTTCGTCGTCTGGACGAAGAACATGAACGAACAATAGAGCACACCTTTTCCCTTCAGAAAGACATTATTGTTGCTAGAGCCGAAGTAAGGGAGTTCTGTAAAAGCCAAGCAGCAATGGAAAGGCGCGTCATCGAGGCTGAACGTCAAGTAGTCCGAGCTCAGACTTCCACAACCACATACCACGGTTCGCAGCGTACCACCCGCTCGGAGTAGAGCGCGTACTTTTGGCGCTATGTATATACTTATCGAGTAAGCGTTGGTGCTACTCTTTCCTTTATAAATGTAAACCCGACAGATTGTGAGTACACAATTCGGGGGTCTAAATGCTGTCAAAATTTTCCCGCTTTCATTGATGTACCCTAGACCTATGTAAGGTCAAATTTTCCTGATCGTTGTATCTAATATTAATATCAATGAGATTGACATGCATTTATTATTTCTTTGAGTATTCCATTAAGTTCTTAAAATACTAAGGAAATCATACACTTATTATTGTAAGTTTCCATTAACTTACAAAATTCGGTAATGTTCGGAACGCAAAACGTATAATACTAAGACTTTCCATAATCATTTCTGAAGACTTATCAAGAATTTGTCTCTTAACTTATGGCAGAATCATGCCGCCAAGAAGGAATCCCCGACGCTTCAATACTACCGGAGCACCAACACCACCTCCACCACCACCTCCATCAATGGATGCTGCTACCTTTCAGGCTGCTGTAACGGCTGCCGTAACCGCAACAATGGCACAAATGAGTAACAACGGATCAGGAGGAGGAATAAATAGCTCTACTAATGGCCAAAACCAGGGTCGTTCCGGGGAATGTACTTACAAGGACTTCACCAACAGCAAACCCATACCCTTTAATGGAACTGGGGGAGTAATGGCTCTATCCCAATGGATAGAGAAAACGAAAGCCGTATTCGAGATCTGCTCATGCCCATAAGGGAGCAAAGTAAAATTTGTTGCCTGTACTTTCTCCGAACGAGCCCTAACATGGTGGAATGGCCACGTCAAGTCACTAACTCGGGTAGTGGCTAACTTCATGGGTTGGGAGAACCTGAAGCAAATGCTAATGCAAGAGTGCTGCCCAAGGGGCGTGATTCGGAAGCTTGAACAGGAGCTTTAGGGCCTTTCTATGGTGGGCTCGGACATCACAACCTACACAAATAGGTTCAGTGACTTAGCAATACTTTGCCCGAGGATTTTGACACTAGAAAGCAAGAAGATAGAAAGGTATATCTGGGGACTGTCACCCCAACTTCGAGGAAGTGTGCTAGCTTCCAAGCTCGTTACGTTCGATAGCGCCAAACAACTGGCACAGTCCCTTGTTGACCATGGAGTCTGCCAAGACGTCGTGACCGTCGTCCCAGAACCAACCAGAGGAAGCAACAACAATAACAACAATGCCAACAACAACAACAAGAAGAAGTTTTGGAATAAGAGGAAGAGTCAATCTTCGCAAGAATCTTCCAGGAAACAACAAATAGTGGCAGTCCATGCTGCTACTGCCCCCACTGTTGTTCCCGTTACCCCTACGTCGGCAAAACAATATGTTGGGAACCTACCAAAGTGCAACAAATGCAATTACCATCACAACGGAAATTGCCGGGAGATGCACTGTAAAAACTGCGACAGGAAATGGCACACTGCCCGTTTCTGTAAGGCACCGGCACGACCAATCACCCAAGTTCCTGGTGCCGGAGTGAGCCAGGCATGTTATGGGTGTGGTGAAACTGGGCACTACAAGAGGGATTTCCCTAAGGCAAAGAATGTTGGCGGCGTAGGAAGAGTGTTGGCAATAGGGCAGAACGAAGTAATAACCGATCCCACGGTGGTTACGGGTACATTTCTCCTCAACAACATTTATGCATGCATACTCTTTGACTGTGGTGCGGAGAGAAGTTTCGTGAGCCATAAGTTCAAACACTTACTTAATCAAAAACACCAAGCACTCAATAAGATATTTACAGTAGAAATGGAAAACGGTAAAACAGAAAGCACAAACGATTTGTATGTAAGCTGCACACTAGCTCTGAATGAACACTTTTTCCGAATCAATCTAATGCCGATCACTATAAGAAGCTTTGATGTCATCATCGGTATGGATTGGTTAAGCCTTCACCATGCTGATATACTATGTCATGAAAGGGTCATTCGCCTTAATCTGCCAAGTGGCGAAACTCTTGTCATTTATGGTGACAAACCCGGTACCAATTTACAAATCATCTCTTGCGTCAAAGCCCGAAAATATCTGCGTAAAGAATATCATGCCTTCCTAGCCCACGTAGTAGAAAAGAAACAAGAAACGAAAGACATTAAAGACATTCCGAAAGTCTGCAATTTCCCCGACATTTTCCCTGAAGATCTTCCAGGAGTCCCACCAGAACGTCAAGTCGAGTTCAGAATCGACTTGATTCCCGGGGCTACCCTAGTAGCAAAATCGTCGTACCGTCTAGCACCGACAGAAATGCAGGAATTATCCAGTCAGCTGAACGAACTTCTCAGCAAAGGATTCATCAGGCCGAGCTTCTCACCTTGGGGAGCACCGGTTCTGTTCGTAAAGAATAAGGATGGATCCTTTCGCATGTGCATCGATTACTGGGAACTGAACAAACTCACGATCAAGAACCGATATCCCTTACCACGCATAGAAGATATGTTCGACCAACTACAAGGAGCGAGCTACTTCTCAAAGATCGATTTAAGATCTGGGTATCACCAGCTGCGAGTCCTGGAAGGAGACGTTCCTAAAACGGCATTCCGAACTCGCTATGGTCACTACGAGTTTGTAGTGATGCCCTTCGGATTGACAAACGCACCGACGGTGTTCATGGACTTGATGAACCGAGTATGTCGTCCTTTCCTGGACAAATTTGTGATCGTGTTCATAGATGATATACTCATCTATTCAAGGAGTAAAGAAGAACATAGCCAACACCTCCGACAGGTCTTGGAAACATTAAGGACAGAGAAGCTATACGCGGAATTCTCAAAGTGCGAATTTTGGATTCGGAGAGTAGATTTCCTAGGTCACGTGGTCAGCAAGGAAGGGATACACGTGGACCCTTCCAAAATCAAGGCAATCGAGAACTGGTCAACTCCAAGGACTCCAACGGAAATCCGACAATTCTTGGGCCTTGCTGGGTATTACCGAAGATTCATACAAAACTTTTCAAAGATTGCTAAACCACTTACCACCCTGACTCGGAAGGGCGTAACCTTCAGTTGGGGAGAAAAACAAGACGCTGCGTTCCAAACACTGAAGCGAGCCCTATGCAGCGCACCTATATTATCTTTGCCAGAAGGAACAGAAGACTTTGTGGTCTACTGTGATGCGTCAAACCAGGGCCTTGGATGTGTTCTAATGCAACGAGGAAAAGTCATCGCATACGCCTCGAGACAGCTCAAGACGCACGAGGTCAACTACACTACGCACGATCTCGAATTGGGAGCAGTCGTTTTCGCTCTAAAGATCTGGAGACACTATCTCTACGGCACGAAATGTACAATCTTCACCGATCATAAGAGCCTTCAGCACATCCTCAATCAAAAGGAACTCAACATGAGGCAAAGACGATGGGTAGAACTACTAAACGATTACGAATCCAAAATTCGTTATCATCCCAAAAAAGCTAATGTAGTAGCTGATGCCCTCAGCCGAAAGGAATACTCGGGCCACCGAGTGAAATCCTTAACCATGACGATCCATTCAAACCTGTCCACACAAATCAAGGAAGCTCAATTAGAAGCCTTGAAATCCGAAAATGTGGCGGTGAAGCCTTAAGAGGAATGGATAAGAATCTTGAAGTCAAGGATGACGGAGTTCGCTATTTCATGAATCGGATCTGGACGCCGAAGTTTGGCGGATTCAGAGACGTTGTCATGAATGAGGCCAATAAGACTCGATACTCCGTACATCCTGGTTCAGACAAGATGTATCTGGATCTCAAGAAACTGTATTGGTGGCCAAACATGAAAGCTGAAATCGCTACCTATGTAGGCAAATGTCTGACTTGCGCCAAAGTCAAGGTAGAGTACCAAAAGCCCTCGGGATTGTTACAACAGCCGGAAATACCCGAGTGGAAGTGGGAGCGGATAACCATGGATTTCATAACCAAGTTACCCAAGACATCGAGTGGACTTGACACTATCTGGGTGATCGTCGACAGGTTAACCAAATCCGCACACTTCCTACCAATAAAGGAAACAGACAAGCTGGAGAAACTAACTAGAACATACATCAGGGAGATTGTACGACTGCATGGTGTACCAATATCCATTATCTCAGACCGAGATAGTAGATTCACCTCGAGGTTCTGCCAGTCACTACAAAAATCTTTAGGAACGAGGCTAGACATGAGTACCGCCTACCACCCACAAACCGACGGCCAGAGCGAGAGAACCATTCAAACCTTGGAAGATATGCTAAGAGCTTGTGTGATCGATTTTGGTAAGGCTTGGGATACCCATTTACCATTGGTTGAGTTCTCGTACAACAATAGCTATCACACTAGCATCAAGGTTGATCCATTCGAAGCCCTCTATGGTCGTAAGTGCAGATCACCTCTGTGCTGGGCTGAAGTGGGTGACACGCAACTAGCTAGAGGACAAGTACCTGACAGCACTCTCACTAGCCCGAAAATCATAAGGGAAACTACCGAGAAGATTGTCCAAATCCGAGAACGATTAAAAGCTTCAAAAGACAGACAAAAGAGTTATGCGGACAAAAGACGGAAACCCTTGGAATTCCAGGTTGGGGACCGAGTACTATTGAAAGTCTCCCCCTGGAAGGGATTAATACGTTTTGGAAAATGTGGGAAACTAAACCCAAGGTATATCGGACCCTTCGAGATCCTTGCCAGGATTGGCCCAGTAGCATACAAACTTCGATTACCGCAGGAACTCAATAACGTACACCCTACCTTTCACGTGTCAAACCTAAAGAAATGTTTGTCCGATGAGACCCTCGTCACCCCTCTGGACGAAATTGAAATCAATGAGAGTCTTCACTTCGTAGAAAAGCCGGTACAAATCATGGATCGAGAAATTAAAAGGACAAAACAAAGTCGCATACCCATTGTGAAGGTCCGTTGGAATGCCAAGCGAGGACCTGAACACACTTGGGAGCGCGAAGATCAAATGAAACAAAAATGCCCACATCTTTTACCTAGTCCATAAATACTTAAATGTAGAATAAATTTCGGGACGAAATTCCCTCTAACGGGGGGATGATGTGACAACCCGATATTCCAAGTCAATGTAATGTTCAAAAAGTCAAATATTATAATCTATTTTTGGAATCAATAAAAATAGCGTCAAAAATGAAATGTTCAAAGTCTCAATTGGGATGCATAAAATGTTAGATATCGTGTCAGGGTTTTCAGAAATATAAAGAACACTCAAATCCGAGTTATAACAAAGAAGTTATGACTAATCAAAGAAGTTATGACTAATCAAAGATCCGCGACAAAACCGGTAAAACATTGTTAAGCGTAAAAAGTGAAATTTCAATGAAAGACTTTTTAGCCTTAAGTATCCAAACGAAAGTCTTAGATAAGAACAAACCGTGAGCGTACATAAAAAGAACGTCCAAATCTGACTTCGTATGAGGAAGTTATGATTTTTCTAAGTTTCAAAACAGCAGTAGACAGCTAAAAACTCGAAATAAAGATCGAACGATTTTTAGCCGACGCAACCTAAACGAGAATTGAATATCTCGACAATAGTAGTACAACGGTAAAAAGACAGACGAAAACGGACATCGGATGAAGAAGTTATGAATTTTTAACGGATTTATCCTGTCCCGGCCTATTAAAAATTATATAATTAAAAATAATATCAAAATTTGCCAACGAAGTCTAAACGAGAGTTGTAGAGTATATTCTCACCTACGTGTGGATATAAAGAACGTCAAAAACAGAGCTCGTATGCGAAAGTTACGGATTTTCAAAGATTTGGGCACACACTTCGAGGCTTATCTGAAGGATTACGCCCCACGTACGAGGGTACACCCAACGTACGCAAATGAAGGGCCTTGGATCGACCACATCGCCCCTATGCCCTCTACTCCCGTCCCATCCGAAGACCGGAGACCGATGACGTCATCGCTGACGTACGCCCCGCGTACGAGGGTACGCCCAACGTACGAGGTACAAGCCAGAATCAAGAAAATCAAACAAAATACAAGCCAGAATCAAGAAAACACATCTTGTGATCAATATTGTTGTTGTTGTTGTCCATATTGTTGTAAAAGTAGACACCTTCTTAGGAGTTGCAACACCAATTCTCATAGGTCGACTTAAACAATATTGACCATTCATTTCATTCATAGCTCTATATGAAAACACTCGATTAAAGTCATTAATGTAAAAGATGAAAACACTCTATTATATAAAAGATGAAAACACTCTATTTACCATGTTGTCGCTCCTGTTCCTAGGAACATATTAGCTACCATTTTTTTTAAGTGAAGGCACTTTAGCTACCATGTGTTTGAGTTATGTCTACAGGTGGATTCACTACAGGAGTAGTTGGTGTTTCTTGAGTATATAAAGGCTCTGTGTGGGGTGTTTTGGTTCCTTCATTGCTATTTGCCTCATTCAATTTAACGGGCATATTTACGACATTGGTGTCACTCTGATCAACTTGAATCTCGTTTGTTACAGAATGATTGAACTTAGACTTGATTATCTCTGACAAAATGTTCCCTGTTTCAGACTCTGCATAAGAATAAAGAAACAGTAACAATAATGTATGTAACTTTTGACTAGCAAAATGATATATATATATAGAAAGGTTAAGTACTAGGCACCTATATAACCAATCTTCACAGTAAATTAACCAATATTCACAGTAAATTACTAATTTACCCTTAGTTAGTTGTAAATTTACTCTTTTAACCCGGAAAGTCTATCCGCCCCAAACACAAATACAAAAAGAGTCCAAACTGAAACACTTTGCATATATGCTTTCACAACGTTTTGGTGGCCGCTCATGAATTAACTCCGTCTGTACGTAAATAGTGCATGCACTTAATTATTACTATATGCAGGAAGATAAAGAGAAAGAAGTGGAACTGGGTCAAGATTTAAGTCAAAATCCTGACTTTTTCAGTTAGATAGAAGTCAACAGGTCTCCAACACATAGGCATACAGATATGGCAGACCAATATAGGTTTGGTGAAGAACCCCAATTGTTATCTGATTTTTTGGTATAAGAAAACTTTTAGTGTAAGCAAAGAAGTGTACACAACACACACACTGATCTTGATTTGATGTAAATATGAAAGCATATATAGTTGGTATTTTGTTTAGGTTTATAGAATAACTTTTAAAGACCAGTCTGTAACTAATTAAAGATGTCAATTTATTTGATATTGGTTCAAAATAGATGTGACATCAATGTACCATTTCTTATGTAATAAAACAACAATTTCTTAACTTTCTTGTGTATTTTTCTATTCATTAAGCTTAGTTGATTCCTATAGATGAACTAGTCCAACGATTTAGGTGGGTAATTAATAGATTTTTACCTTCCAGGCTGCTTTCTATTAATTACATTTAGTTGACTGCGAACATTGTTATACTCAGCAATGCTTACCTGTCACAGTGCAAACCACAAAAGCATCAAAAAACCAACCAAGTATATTCCAAATATATAGTATCAAGTAAGTAATTTGTGCTTCAACAAGGAAAACAATAAGGATTTAAATAACATAGGAACCAATAAATACCAATTTTCCAAGAAACCTAATCCAAATCCAATATTTAAATTACAAGGGTAATTTGGTATTTTAAGAACGGGAAACAAGGAAGATAAGGTACCTGTCTGCCATCAGGATGACCATATTTTTCAAAATTCTCACGTGATGTTGGATCTGTTAGAGTTTGATAAACCTACCTGTTAGAACCCAAATCATGTGATTTTGAAACTGATTAAACAAAATTTCAAGGTGAAGATCTGTGAGGGATTGTCGCTAGGGGATACTTTCAAAGGAGGATATTGAGAAGAAGAGGAGCACAGGAAGAATTTGGAGGCGAAGAATGCTTTGGAGAATTATGTGTACAACATGAGGAACACAGTGAAAGATGAGACCATTGGTGAGAAGTTGACTCCGACCTCATCTATTTCTTTTCTTTCCCATTACTGGATAGATAAACTTTCACAAATCTCTGTATACAAGATGTAAAAAAGTCAAATTAGACAAACCTTGAGAGTACTTCAAAATTTCTGAAGCAAGAACCAGTTACAACTATAAAAAAAACATGAAATTGAAGAGTAGAAGTGTAGAAATAGAATAGTAATTGATGATGAAATTGAAGAGTAGAAGTGTACACTTCTACTCTTCAAATAAGCATTAATATGCATCAACTGAAAGACGTCATCACTACTAGCAAAAGAGCCTCCTTGAAACGAGTCACAAAAAACAAAGAACTATAAGAACGTGAGGTGAGATTTTGTGAACGAGAAACCCTAGTTCATCGATTCTCTCACATGAGAATTTTGGGATGTTGTGGCAAATCGATCTAGTTCACGGTAGTAATACCCCAATGTGACTACCTTCTCAACGTATCCCTGCATCTCATTAGAACCCAATGCGTTTCATTTACCCTAGTTTATGCCTTTATCAACTCACACCCAAATGGATAGAAGTTAGGAAATGCATTTCTTCATCTTCTTTGCCGGCTCTGGCAGTGAGGGTTGGAGGCGGTGGATGTAGATGAGGAACGCGGAGACAGAGACATGGATTGAAAGGAGATATAAGAGAACAAAATAGAGAGACAAGAGGGGCGAGAAGAGAGTGGATTTTATACTTTTCTATTCCCCTCTTTCTCCCTACTTTCCTATTCTGATGATAAGCTCTGAAATGTTCTCTATTTACTTAAGATCGCCGGAGAAGGAGAAGAAGTGAGCTTGAGGTTGTCGGCGGCGAATCGATTATAGAGAGCACGTAACGTGTGAGTGAGTGTTCGGATGTTCTTCAAAAAAACCCTAGAAATTAATAGTGTAATAAAAAACGCGCGTTTGAGTAAAAATTATAAAGCGACATCTGTAGACGACACACACTTAAAATAAAAGCGCCTTCCGTGTTTGTAATTTTTTTTTATTGGACACTAATTTTAGGGCACGCACAAATGCGTGTCCTCTATCCTTCAAATTTTGCGAAACTGACATTATTTTTTAGGGCACGCACAAATACGTGTCCTCTATCAGCGCGTGTCATTGTTTGCGCGTCATTAAAGGGCTGTTTTCTAGTAGTGAATTTTCCCAAGTACCAAAATTTACATACGTCACATTATTCAAATCATATGATTCCGGGTTTCTGTCCAATTGAAACTTGGGCGATGAGAATCTTTCCTTACTTAGAAAATTACGACACTACCATAATCGATATAACTAAGAATCAAAAATTTTCAACATTGCTATTAATGGAAACATATAAACAACACTTTTCACAAATGCCATTGCAAGGAAATGTAAAATCAGATAAAATTAAAATTTTCTTTATTTATAAAAATGCGGAAAACTTGTCCTTACAATGCAAATACATATGAAAACTATGTTTCTAAATATTCCTAAGCAATCTATCATAACTCCTAAGCAGCAACTCAAAAATCTGATCATCGAACCATGCGATTGAAATCCATTTCTTCACGATCAAATTCAGCTTGCTTCTTCTTTAAGCTTCCTTCCTTTTCTTCGATTCTACATAACATCAAAATGCAATCTAATCACATCATGTATCAAGAATCTATAAATAGGAACTCAATAGAGTTAGATAGTGGACTTACCTTAAGTAGAACCATAAAATTTGATTTTAACCTCTCTTAGATCTCTCAGGTAGTCTGGGCAGCTTCGCTTCCAATGTCCCTTTAAATGGCAGTAGAAACAAGTCGACTTTGTGCCATTCGCACATGAAACTATTTCAGAACTGGCTTTGCTCTTATGGTCAAATCTTTTGACCATGGCCAATTCCTTTCTTTTAGGAGAAGGAATAATTTTTGGTATGTCTATGTCATTGCCTATGTCCATGGCAATTTGGGATGTAGATATTTTAATCAAATTCGTTTGACCAGTGCGCCAAATCATTGATAATTCAGCAGCAATTAGCAAATATGTAAGATCAATAAGGGTCACGTCGTGATCTGTCATATAGTAGTCTTTAACAAACTGACCATACGACTCGAGAAGTGACTGAAGAATCAAGACAACAACCAACTTCCTCGGGAAAACGATACCCAATATTCTCAGCCTGTCAATATGCAACTTCATCTCCAAGACGTGAGCACATACAGACTTTTCATCTTCGTGTTTGCTTGCGAATAGGGCTTGAGTGACCTTGAACTTTTGAAGTCGACGAACACGTGGGTCAGGGAGAATAATTGGAGGAGGTGGAGGAAGTGAAGAATGATTTCTAGTTCCTCGATCGAAACGTGGAACATCATCTTCATGTGGAAGGCTTTTTCCCAAAGGATAAGGAAGACCATAGTTGTCAAAACTAGACATCTACAAGGGAGAAATTCAAGTTAGTTGATTTAAGTCCTTAATATAACACCCAAATGAAATATTAAGGCTAGGACCCAACACAATAATTCACAATTCGGAAGAGGGATGACGTAATCCAATTGCAAACTATTTGTCGGTAGGTAAATGACGATTTACCAATTCCACCACGAAAACGAAATTGTAAACGAATTAGGTTTTTAAATGAAACTACTAGATCTTTTGAGATTCATTGAATTTTTCAATGGCATGTTTAATCTCGATTATGCCCTTCAAGTTTGTGACTGGGATACCGAGGATCACAAACAAGGTGTGAATAACCCTGCAAATTAGCTTGGTACTCTCGAATTCATTTATCATCTAATCAATGTGCCGGTTAACCACAAACGCTCCATTGATTTATGATAACCTACGAGCTACCCATTTCCATCCTTCAATAGTCTCAGATTAGTGTGCCGGTTAACCACACACGCTCCACTAACGACCAATAAGGTGCAATGTGCAATTTCATGGGTTAGCATCAAATTCACATTTTTCCTAAAGTAACTAAGATTTGGGAATTTGTAAAACATTTAGTTATTTGTATTTCAGGAAAATCAGATTTTATGATACAAAATAGTTTAAGGTAATGATCCTAATCCAATTCTGGCCAAAAAAAACCCAAAAATCTGCCAACAGACTGTCCAACTCGTCGAGTCTGGCAATGGACTCGTCGAGTTCATCATGAACTCGTCGAGTTCCATTATGGACTCGTTGAATTCAGCCTGGAAGAAGCAGATTTCCATTTTCTTCGGCTTTGAACAATTAACCAATGCATATATATATATATATATATATATATATATATATATATATATATATATATATATATATATATATATATATATATATATATATATATATATATATATATATATATATATATATAACAGAAAACGCCCATGGCTCCGATACCACTGTTGGGTTTTATGTACTATAACGCTCCTATGGTGCACATACAACCCTAATGTTTTGGATCTAAGTTTTCTCTAGTTATACATGCAATTTCATTTTATCCAAAGCATACACCCTAGCTAACATGCAATTTGAGATATACAACATAAAAATCTAGTTAGATGAATACCTCTTTGTTATAGCTTGTAGTTCTTGGCCTTTCAAGAGCTTAGAACCTCAAGTGTGATGCCTCAAATGGTTCACAAAACACCACCAACAGTTAGAGGAAAATGTGATAGAGGCTAGGAACCACCAAAAACAGCTAGGGTTTCCTCATGGAACACAAGTCACTATTTTAGGGTTGAAGGGTTACATATATAGTGTAGAATTCAAAAAGTCGCTTATAAACCCTAATTCTTACACTTAGGCTTATGATCCAACAATTGATTTAGACTAACACTTCATGGACTATCTTATAAGCTTAGCCCATCACAAATCAATCATGGATCATTAGCCCTAACCATATGTATCACTGATTTACATCATCAGTCCCCGTTAATTTAATTAGTCTCTTTTGATCACTAAATTATTTCCAAATTAATTATTGATCAATACTAATTAAATAATATGATTTCTCAATTAATATATTATACTTATAATATATTAATAAATCACAAATAACCTCTTTCTCAAATATTTTCCTATCAAATTGCTTCGATGAATGCAACCCAAAATGGACCATGCTAGTATCGGGTCAAGTACATACCAATTATAGTTATGGGCTTAGACATCTAATCCAACACGCATATGGGTCCTGTGCTTTCAATAGTACGGGCCCATACTACCTTCCACACCTACCCATATTTGTCTCAAGCATCATCACAACGCCCTAACCATATACATAAGCATAGAAGAGCACTCAATCCCACTCATAGAGGAAGGCTAAATATCTCCCGACTGACCGACTGACCCTCGTACGACCCATCCATGAAACTTCCACCAACCCTACAACACTAGTGTATGCTAGCCATACATAACGCGAGACCCTATAGACATTCGAATATCTGATCCTACCCTAAGCTCTTCATCAAAAAAGAACAGGAAATAAGGCCAAACCAAGCATTCTCAGGATATAAGATCTTAGTTATGTACAACCGTGATGCATACACTAAGCAACTACAGTAATGATGTCAATCTCATATAAGGAAAACCCTAGGCTATCAGGCATCATATAATCAGACAATTCTATCATGCAATTCCTGAAGATCCCTAGCCTATCACTAGCATGTTGTTCTAACATATCACAATATCAAATAACCGTATGGTATTTTTGTTGGATTAATGTCTAAGTCCATAACTATAATTGGTATGTACTTGACCCGATTGGCATGGTCCATTTGGGTTGCATGGCATCGGAACAATTTGGATAGACTTTTGTGAGAAAAAGGATAATTATGATTTGTTAATATATTATAAGTTCTAATATATTAATATGAAATCATATTATTTAATTAGTATTGATCAAGAATTAATTTGGAATTAATATTGTGATCAAAAGGAGACTAATTAAATATATGGGGATTGATTGTGTAAATCATTCATTCTTATATATGTGGGCTTATGATCCATAGTTCTTCATGTTGGGCTAAACCCATGGATACTCCATGGAGGTTTTAACCCATGGAGCATGAAGAATATGGAAAGACATGAGTTACATGGTGTAAACCTAATAGCCACCATATATAAGGACCCCATGGCTCAAGAAATTGGCACTAGGGTGTGTACACATGAGGGCTAGCCGATTTGAGCATAGGAACCTTTTCTATCAAGTTATTCCAAGATGTTGGTGATGTTGTGTGAACCATTTGAGGTGTCACATTTGAGGAACTAGGCTCTTAAGCTCCATGGAATCAAGCTACAACAAAGAGGTATGTAATTCTACTAGAATTTATATTATATGTACTTCATATTATGCTTGTTAGATCAATACCTTGGAAAATTGATATTTGCATGTATAATAGAGAAAACATAGATCCAAGGTATTTAGGGTTTCATGTACACCTTAGGAGTGTTAGAATGCTCATAACCCTTCAGTGGTATCAGAGCCAAGGCATGTTTTCAATTACACTTGATGCAAATTGCTGAAAAAGCTGAAAAAATCGATTTTCTGGCTTCCTGGGCACTGGACTCGCCGAGTCCATGAAGAAATTCATCCTACTCGTCGAGTAGGTTCATGCACTCGACGAGTAGGAGCCCCTGACAACATATTTTCGAGTTTTTTGGCTGGAATTGGACTAGGAACATTACCCTAAGCTGTTTTTGAACTTGTAAACCTGTTTTTGATGTGGTAATGTTCATGCTAATCCAATTTCATAGATAATTGTCAATAGATTCATGTTTTGTACTAGTTTAATGATTAGGCTAATTACATGAAAATTGTTTGATTTGAATTATCTTGTTCTTATGAGTTTGCTTAGATTAATAGAAAAATTATGTGATAATGTGTTTTCAATCCAAATTGATCTAAGAGTTATTCATAAAATGTATTTTTGTAACTTGTCCTCAAGTTATATGAAAAGTCACATTTATGATTATTAAAACTCATAAGATTTCCATAAGTTATGAAAAATGGAGAGTCTCATTTTTTAAATGTTTTAAAGTCTTCCATAACTTGTCCTCGAGTTATGGAACTTGAAGAGTTTTTTCATTAAAACTACTTTAAACACATAAGTTATGAAATTGAAAAGTTTTTGAATAGTTCAAAACTTGCCCTCAAGTTTTGGAATTTGTAAAGTTTCTCCTCATGAATACTTTAACTCCAAGTTAAGCCCTTAGAGTTTTAAAAGTTAAAATTCAACCCTTATACTTTATAGTATTATAAGTTAATAATATATATATATATATATATATATATATATATACACTATATTATAATTCATACCTATATACTATATTATAATTCATACATAATAAAGTCTTAAAAACAACTCATTAAGCTTGAAGTACAATACTATGTAGCATAATATCTTAAAACTAAGAGGTATAAGTTATGATGCTGAAGATACTATCAATTAATGCATACGGTAAAAACAAAGACTAAATGTCACACGGATCGGAAAGTTTTCTTTGTGGGCCGTTGATCCACTAGACCATCAACCGGTGTATGTTGAAAGCACACTGATCGCCACATTCTTCTTCTTTATTTTTGTTTTTGAAATCCTCAATCCCATATTTATTACATATCCCTCTCTCTTCTTACACCGATTCTCACTTCTTTTTTCTAGAAACCCTCGAAATCGAATGGCTGCCTGCTTTCATTATTGCCAACCAGATCAACCGCAGCTTCTTCAGTACATTCTACTTCCTTTCTGACAGCTTCTACTTCAGGCCTCCACAAATCGACTCACATCATATGATTTTTATAGGTAATATATTTGTTCAACTTTTGTGTATATGTATCTTGAAGTGATGCCCCAAGATATCTCGTAATTTACGTGTGTGCTAGGATTGGAGTCTAGGTTTTGGGAAATCATGTATTCACCATTTTTTTAATAAATTGGAATACATATGAAGATGTTTTCCTTATTTATGTACATACTTGATTAGATTTAAGTTAGGGTTTCTGTCATACTCCACGATCCTTCAATATATATATATATTTTTTTTTTGGTTTTTAAAATTTTAACCTTAAATTGATTTGTTTTGCTTGAACCATGTTCAATTTTTGCTAGATATCTACCGTTTGACTTTTTGTGATACTGAGAATGAAATCCAAATATATAAACAATCATACGTTTTCTTATTTCCTAGCATGATTTCCTACCTAATTTTTTTTGTTGTTGGCAGTATTTGAATGTGTTGATTTTGGGTTTGTTTCATGATACAGGGATGAAACTAATGTTTGTGAGTTGGTCTATATCACCAATGATGGAAATGGAGGAAGACTTGATAGTTCTTTAAATTTGATTTTTAAAAGACATGGAACTATAGTATATTATATTGTAAGGCAGAACATATTTAAAGATCTTTGTTGGATTTTATATAGGTGGGCTTTGTGTACGGTTGCAGAGAAGCAGAACTGGGTAATTTTCATATGTCGGAGTGACCTAAGAATATGTTGTTTTACAGGTTGAGAGGAAGTGATGGGGCATTTTGTTGTATAACGCAACGATTCACCAGCAGCTCCGATTTGACTAAATCTGATAATGATTAACTCTCTCTTAGGAATACACATAAATTGGTTGTGGCTAAATATTTGAGATCTTTTATTTTCTTTTAGTTGGGATTTGTTTTATAGAACTCTAAATGTAATGAAGAATGTGTACACGAAGGAGCTTTTTTAGTTTACTTTTAATTTGTGTTTTTAGATCTGAAATTATGTATTGTGATTTGAAATAAAGGGTATTTAGATCTCGAATAGTTCATTGTTTGTTTAATATATCGACATACTTGAAATTAGTTTTGTTTTAGTATAAATAGTTGCTTTTTATACATTTAAAAAGGAGCGTAAATAAATAAATAACACAAAATTTATATATAGGTTGTCAGTATTTTTATTTGGTAACACAAATCTAAAGGTTATGTATATAGGAGTTAGTAAACAAAAAGGTTTATTTGAAAACATATATTTTCTTTTTAAAATTCTATTCCAAAAATATTTAAGCATAATATATCTTTGTTGGCTAATTTACATTTAAGACAATCTAAATTAATATAATTTTTTTAGTATCAAAATTAATATTAGTTTATTGCTATTTCTAAGAGTTTAATTTCAACTTCCAATTACTTTTAAAATGAGGCTAAATATTAAAAGACTTAGTTATATGTTTTTCGTAAATGAAAAATATAATCTCAATTTAATAAATAATTGCTAAAAAGTATTCGGCCCTAGCCCCGAGTTTATTGTCGGTTTCATATTTTTATTATTATTTAGTAAATAATTTCCAAGTATTATTATTTTTTTCTTGGTTTAAAAATTAAAACATGTTTGTTTGTCAAAGAGTACATACACATCTTCGTAATGCTTTCCTTTTATTATTTTGTTGATATTTATAATTTTAGCTATTTCGATGACATTTATAATTGTAACAATTTTGATGATATTTATAATTTGATTAATGTTAAATAAAAGTAAAAATTTTGATACAAATTATTAGTGTCGAATGAGAGTCGTATTAAATTCATTATCAATACTCACAAACTGTCCACCAAAATTCCGAAGCGAACTATTTTCTACTAAAAGGAAATTAATTCCCAAGTGGAAACTATATGACGAATGGAACTAATCGACGCTGCCGCATCGCCTCGGTATTGCCGGAATGAACCAATCGCTGAAAGAAACAAATCGTTGGAATGAAACGAAACAAATCGAAAGGAAACAATTTGAAGACCGCCGAAATGACACTAACTTTCGTTTGGAAACTAATCGCCGGAATGAAACAAATCGCCGCCGCCGCATCGCGCGGGTACGCTACTAGTATATATATATATATATATATATATATATATATATATATATATATATATATATATATATATATATATATATAAGAGCAAGTCAGTCTTACAGTTAGTAGGCCTCATTCACGAAGCCGGTCTATAAGGGGGGTATAAGGTTACTGCCTATAAAATGGCAGTTTAATGGGTGTCTACTCTCACCCACCGCTTCCTTGACTGGTGGAGGGTCGTTAGCCGAACGGGTCGGACAAGGACTATAATTCTCCCTTCATTAAAAGTATTAATGATAAATACTAAGTAACTAAACTTTTTATAAATTCCCAATCTTAGTTACTTAGGAAAATATGAATTTGGTGCTAACCCATGAAATTATACTCTGCACTTTGCTTAAGTCGTTAGTGGAGCGCGTGTGGTTAACCGGCACACTAACCTGGATCTAACAAGGTGGGCAAAGGGTAACTTAATGTTTATCATAGTATCGATGAAGCGTGTGTGGTTAACCGGCACATCGATTGAGGGGTAAATATTAAGGGTACCAAGTATATTTGCATGGTTATTCACACCTTGTTTTGTGATCCTCGGCATCCCAGTCACAAAATTTGAGAGGGCACAATCGAGATTGAAACATGCCATTGAAAAGTTCAATGAATCTCAAAAGATCTAGGAGTTTCAAATCCAATTAAACCCTAATATTTTCTATTTCGTTTTTCATGGTGGAAATTGGTGAATCTTCATTCGCCTACCTTCAAATATTTTATAGCTTGGATTACGCCATCCCTCTTCCAAGTTATAAAATATTGTGTTGGGTCGTAGCCTTAATATTTCATATTGGGTGTTATATTAAGGACTTTAAATCAACTATCTTGAATATCTCCCAAAAGATGTCTGGTTCAGACATTTATGATCTTCCCAAAACTCTTGGAACAAGCTTTCCTAATGAAGATGATGTCCCGGAAATCATTCTTCACTCCCTCCACCTCCTCCAATTATTCTCCCTAACCCACAAGTTCAAGGTTACTCAAGCCCTATTAGCAAGCAAGGTCTAGATGTGCTCACATCTTGGAGATGAAGTCACATATTGACAAGTTGGGAGAGTTGGGTGTCAAAGTCTTGAGAAAGTTGATTGTTCAATCACTTTCTAAGTCACACAGTGAGTTCCTTTGGGACTACAATGAAATAGACTATGACATGACCCTTAATGATCTTATCTATTTGCTAGGTGCTGCTGAATCAGCAATGATTTGGAGCACTGGTAGAGCAAATTTGATTAAGAAGATCAACTTCCCAGACTTCCATGGACATTGAAAATGGTAACATTGAATATCCATAAAAGCTTTCTCTTCCCAATGGAAAGGGATCGGCCATAGTCAACTCGGTTGACCAAATGGTAAAGAGAAAGGCTAAGTCTGAGATAGTCATGTGTGCCATTTCCAAAGGGTCCATATATTTCTGTTGCCAAAGGAAGGGGCATTGGTTGCAAAGTTGCCCTATTTACCTAAAAGATCATAAGGTTGGTCAAGACATGTATGTCCACTATCTAACACTATTAAGTTCCTATTTGGAGATTCTTATTACATGATGTGACTGGGTCACATGTTGAAGTTTTAAGAATCAAAGAAAAGAGAGGAAGCTTAAAGAAGAAGTAAGCTGATTCTGATTGCGAAGATGGATTTCGATCGCATGGTTCGGTGATCAGAATTTTTGAGCTGCTGCTTAAGAGTTGTGATAAATTGCTTAGGAATAGATAACAACATAGTTTTCATATGCATTTGCATTGTAAGGATAAGTTTTTCCGCAAGTTTTAAAATAAAAGAAAATTTTTTATTTTATTTATTTTAAGTATCCTTACAATGGCATTTGTGGAAAATTGTTGTTTATATGATTTCATTGATAGCAACATTGGAAAATGAATTTGATTCTTTCGTTTGTGGTAGTGTCATAATTTACCAAATAAGGAAAGATTCTCATCAACAAAGTTTCAGTTGGATAGAAACTTGGAATCATGCAACCTGTATTGTATGATGAATGAGAATTTTCATCTTTGGAAAATTAAGACTAATTCCTTGTTCACATGTATATGTGAGTCAAGTGAAGGACTAAAGGGATCAAGTACACATTCTTGTGCACTGGTCAAGTCCACCACAAAAGATCGATAAGACTATTCGTCATGATTTACTAAAGCTTAGTAAATATGGTTATACTTACAAGTTTAAGTATAATTCTGAAACATTGAAAAAGTTTCGATGTATGGCAGAACGAATGAGAAGAATCAAATTAGGCAGAAAGATAAAAGTTTCTCAAATCTGAAAAGATGGGAGAGTACTTTAGTATCATGTTTTGTGATCATCTCAATGATTAAGAAACCATATCACAATTGGTCCTCTAAGGACATCTTAGTGCATTCCTATGGCTAAGAAGAGGAATCAAGAGTTGCTGAAATGGTTAAATCAAGAAGATGAGTCATACTTCGTTCCAAAACAATTCTTAGAGTCATACTCCAAGATTGTAACTTGAGTGACATATCTTAAAGAAGGTTTATTAACACTAGTCAAATGTAAGAGTAAAAAGTGTCCTCCTCTTGTACATTTTAAATTGGTAAGTTGTGATGTTTTGGATAAAACAAAGACCAACTAAGGCCAATTGTGTGAAGTGTTTGTCTTGATAAAGAATTCGCACTATCTCTTGAATATTTGGCAAGGGAGTCTTATATGTCAAGAGGACAGTGGGAGTCTAAAAGATCCAGAAAGATTTTCAAGATCTAATCAAGAATAAAACTTGTAGTTTATCTCTAGCTCACGACTTGAGGTTTATAGTCTATCGTGTTGACATATTCCTATTTCTGTGCCCATTCTAGTTAAAGTTGGCTTTGCATATGAGTTCTGAGATTTCTCAATTGGTTGCATAACAACTTGGATGCAATGGTAGGCCCTTGTACTGCCAGGTGGCAAGAAGTTGAGACTGCACAAGTTCAATCCATAAGAGTTTGGATTTGTCACTAACCTTGTCTTGTGATTATGGTTTTGACAAATTCACATGGAAAGGAACACATACACCATAAAATCTAAGTGTCATAAGGTTTCTCTCCGATTCATGAAAATGATGGTGAGGAAACGCTTTCACTAAGTAGATTTTAAGTAGATAGCAATTATGATATTTGCATTCTCAAAGTCGTTAGTGGAGCGTGTGTGGTTAACCGACACACTAACATGGACTTGTGAGAAATGGCAAAGGTCTAAACAATTGAGACTATGATTACAGCATCCCTTTTCATAGTTCTAAAATTGTTTAGACACACATATGAGCTATCTAAGGAAAGGTGTATGATTTTGATAAAGTTTTATCAAAGCATCTCGTATCGGGAATCTGAACTTTGGTAAGAAAGTCAATAAAGTATTGATTTCTAGAAGTCCAACTGATTTTGAGTACATGTCAAAGCTAGTGGGAGCATAAGTGTTATGCTAATAATCATCTTGCAAGTGGGAGTATGATAATTATAATAAGTGTTGTAAGTTAGCAATGTTAATTATAGAAAACAAAAGTTTCAATTGGGAAAAAGTTGTTTTGCTATAATTAAGGGAGAGGAAATTGTACTTCATTTCAAATCTAAAAGCTTAGATCGTGATATTTTAATCAAATTTAGTCAAGTATATATATGAATGTTATGTTGGAATGGTTCAACATAAGGAAATTCTGTATATGGGAACATTATTTGCGTTCTAAAATTCAATTATGATTACGACATTCCATAATCTGAATTATGAGAACTTGGCAAATAGAAATAGAAATATTATGGCAAAAGACTGGTCTAGTATCATGTCTTTATGTGAGACATCATGAATCGCGTCCCATATGCTTCAGATATAGGATCGATTGCATGTGCTATAATATTCATCTGTTCTAAATTTTTCCAAATACATATGGCATTAAGAAGGAAAAAGTACTAGAACTGGATATGACTAAAGTGATTAAGCAATTGTCGAGGACAATCTAAGGCTTACCAAAGATTGGTTGCTCAGAGACAGTTGGAAGCATGATGTAAATTTTTGGAGAGGACCATATTGACATATTCTGAAAAGAGGAAACTCTTGTTCAGAAGTGATAGTCAAAATGAGAATATGGAAATATTCCCATAGGTGGAAGTTATTCATTAAATATGTGTAAGATTAGGAAACTTAATGCAAGAAGGATGTTCAAAGCAATGTACTTTGAATCTGAGACTTCGTTTCCATGGAGATGATCTCCATTGGAATACTCTGCAATGTATGTTGACAAGCCTTTGTGACTTTGTGCATAATCATTACAAGAGGATCAATGCATATAAGTTTAGAATCTAACAGATTTAGACAAATAGCAGGAATTTGGAATTCTTGCATTTGCGGTAAGGATTTGGGATTGTGAAATGAGAATCATTGGAATTATGTTCAATCGATCTATTTCACAGATTAAATATCATAGACAAACTTAGTGTGCATACTTGGTGTATGGCATAACTAATGTTTGGAAAAACATAGTGTGCATACTTGGTGTATGGCATGACTAGTCTTTAGAAAACATAGTGTACATGCTTGGGGCATGGGACAACTATTGTTTTTAATTCAAGTATAAAGTTGATAGTCTGAAACAGTATGCAATGAATAATGTGTGATCAATATGGTGATAAATAAAAGGTGTTCTATTTATATTCATAAGTTATGTGACCATATTGGATTCGATTATTCTTGTGTTTCACTTTGTATGTTTTGACTTCCAGAATAACTAGGTCATTCTTCCCGAATGACTAAGTTATTCAAACCATCCACAGTCGGTCATATGTTGGAAGTAGATATGAATCAAGACTATCATGAAGCTGGTTTGTAGATGTCCAAGGTAGTGGACATAGCAAGAGTTGCTGCAACATTCATGAGTGCTCATAAGTTCTGAGTATTGGATTCAACCCACGCTCATTTGAATCACTTCATGGATTTTATCACGAGTGATCATGATACGATAATATCTTATATTCTTCAAACCTAAAGATATGAGTTGTTACCTATGAGTTGGTTATACATTGATTGTACGAAAACGCATTGGTAACTCGATGTTATAAAATGTGCCTTTGTGTATCATTCAACAAGTAGTAGAACAAGCATATGAGTCGAAGTTTATCCATTTCTTTTACCCTTGAAGGGATAAAAGCGATATCTGTGGGACCCTCGATGATTTAGTGATGACACCCCAAAGTGCTTGGCCAAGCCTGGACTGATGTGATTTGTTCAATTAGTCGGTTGTCATAAATTGGAAATCGGGAAACAACAAATGGACAGAGAGAATGATTATAATCCATGTCTCAGTCCATATTATATCTAGAATGGAGGAATATATGATCCCTTATCTAATGGACGCGTCATTGATTTGTTCAGAGTTCGACAGCAGCTTTTAAGAGCTACGATTACTAGTCGGGTTTTGAAGTCATACGCAATAATAGTTTTAGACTTATCCAAGTGGGAGACTATTGGATTAGTGTCTAAGTCCATAACTATAATTGGTATGTAATTGACCCGAATGGTATGGTCCATTTGCGTTGCATGGCATCGGAACAATTTGGATAGACTTTTTGCGAGAAAAAGGATAATTATGATTTGTTAATATATTATAAGTTCTAATATATTAATATGAAATCATATTATTTAATTAGTATTGATCAAGAATTAATTTGGAATTAATATTGTGATCAAAAGGAGACTAATTAAATATATGGGGATTGATTGTGTAAATCATTCATTCTTATATATATGGGCTTATGATCCATAGTTCTTCATGTTGGGCTAAACCCATGGAGTAACCCATGGATACTCCATGAAGGTTTTGACCCATGGAGCATGAAGAATATGGAAAGACATGAGTTACATGGTGTAACCCTAATAGCCACCATATATAAGGACCCCATGGCTCAAGAAATTGGCACTAGGGTGTGTACACATGAGGGCTAGCCGATTTGAGCATAGGAACCTTTTCTCCCAAGTTATTCCAAGATGTTGATGATGTTGTGTGAACCATTTGAGGTGTCACATTTGAGGCACTAGGCTCTTAAGCTCCATGGAATCAAGCTACAACAAAGAGGTATGTAATTCTACTAGAATTTATATTATATGTTGTCACACCCCCAAACCAGACGGCGGAAACGTCCGGGGGTGGAGGACTTCATTTGTAGTATCACAACACATGCATTATAGTAATCAGAGTACAAACAACCACTGTATTTAAAAAGTATAAATATTTACATGTGTTTCAACCTTGTATTATGAAACTAAATAGTTGTACAAAAGAATAAGACAAGACATAAATAGCTCCATCTTCTCAAACGCTCGGGGTGTACCTGCCTACTGGTTCCCTGAGAATACAAGTAATTTGAAAAGAGAGTATCAACATAAAGTTGAGTGAGTGCATAAGTGTTTATGGTTTGAAAGAAGGTTTTCTGTTTCTTGAATATGTATAATGTTTCCAGAAAATCCTATATTTTCTGCTGTATATGAAAAGTAGTTTTAGTTGCATAAAACTGTTCTATTTGTAAACCAATGTTCTGTATTTGTAATCCTTTTGTAAACGTGTATCTATGAGTATGTCTGAATTCATTAACTGTTATTGTAAACTATAATGTATTACTGTAAACTGTATCTGGTAAACTAGTACTTTGAAATAGTACATAAGTTTAGTTAACTATACACTAACGTATTGTTAATATCTTTTTAATGAGTTATTATAACCATACTGACTAGGTGGCCTGACCCAACGCTATGAATGTGCTGAAAGTTGATGATAATAATTGTCACTCACAGGCGTGTATGCCTGACTGTAGCTAGCAGTCCGAGTGCGGGATTGTCATTCCCAATATAGACATATACACACATTGTTTCGATCCCCTTCTGGAGACTCTGGTCATAATATCACGACTTTACTATATTGTTTAAAATGAATTAAACAAACTGTACTACTTGACTCATAAAAGCATATAAACGTTACATGTATAATAATTATGAAAACTCAATCATTCTGAAATAAATGATTACTAGTATGTTCTTGAATTAGTACTCTTAACCTGTATCTGAAAGAATGTATACGCTTGGATAGTTTTTAATTAAACCTTTGTTTTTGTAAAACAATGTACTCTAGTATGCTTGAATCATGAATTAATGTTCTATGAATCATGAATTAATGTTCTGTGAATCATAAATTATACCTATTATAATTTATATGTACTTTCTGTATTGATACTTAGTATTAATGAATATAACCCCTTGCTCAACTTGTTACAAAGGGTAATTGAAACTAAATGAATAAACTTTTATACTTGTACATATACAAATATATATAAGTAAAATTTAAATGACACTCGGACAAATAACTGATACTTGTAATCCCACATCTAAACAAGGAAAAGGAACCAAAGTGGGTTATTATTCCTAAATCTTTTAAATCTTATTTATATAAATATATGTATACTAGTATGATTTTTGGGGAAAAATATAAGTTTATAAAGTATTTAAAAGAAGTTTCATATTTTGAAACAATCACTTAAAACCACTTGATTTGATGATACTGAAATTCATTTCGATAAGATGTTTGAAACCATTTGTTTTGATAACTATAATCCATTTGAAATTATTTGTTATAACACAAAATCTTTGTGTTAGACTTGTATTCCCCCCCCCCCCCTTAAAACAGTAAAAACTATGAAAATGTGGGGGTATGAACTCACCTGTAGTGTGTAGTTTGGATGAAAGAATGGTATAGGATGCTAGGTGTCAAGTGAAGACTTGAGCACACACTCGAATCCTATTTAGCATATAATGCCACATATATGTATATAATTAGTGCATAAACAACTAATCATGAAAGGTAACACCCTATTAGACTAGGAAATCCCTAAGATTGAAGTGCTACAATCACATATGATTGCATACTAAGGGTGTATGGCCATTCTAGGGAGTTTACGGCCATGAGTTTACGGCCCTATGTGATTTCGGCCAATGAGTTTACGGCCTCATGAGTTTACGGCTGTAAACGCATGCTACATTGTGCATATGGGTGTTTTAAAGGGCTTAAAGCATTGAGGAAGGGTTCTAGGTTCAGGTCCAGGCCTTTAGGAAGAGTTTAAGGTCCAAATGCACCCATATTAAGGGTTTACGGCCAAGGGAGATACTATTGGCCGTAAACTCTTGTTGATCTTGGGAAAAGCTTGATTTCAAGGCTAGAATCAAGAGTCTTAACTAGATAGCAAGTATATAAGAGGTTACTTACGATTTAGAAGCATAGAAGAGTAGATTTCGGCCCAAAGAACTTATGTGTTCTTGATGTTCTTGAGGATCTTGAAGATCTAGACCCAAAATATGGAATTCATGGATGAATTCAAAGGTGATTCAAGAATAAGAGATGTACTAACACATAGATGGAAGAAATCACTTACATTTTTGAGGGTTTTGAAGCAAGATCCTATGATACTTGAGAGAGTTTTCGAGTTCCTAGCCTTGGAAATGGTAAAAGAGAGTAAAAATGGCCCAAGCTTCACACTTATAGTCTAGAGTTTACGGCAACCATGAGTTTACGGCCGAAAACTCATGTGTCCTGGCCGTAAACTCCTCATTGAGGGGTTTATGGCTTGATTGGTGGCTTTGAACTTCAGTTGACCCACTCTAACACTTGATCCTTTGATATACTAGGCTTAGAATGCTCAAACAGACTCTAAACAGTGCTAAAAGTTAGAAGAAACAAGTCTAACTTTGACTGAATTGAATGGTTGTACAAGATAGAAATTTCGGGTTGTCGCATCATCCCCCCGTTAGAGAGAATTTCGTCCCGAAATTAGAGTTTAAGCAATTAAGTAGTTACAAATAATTAAGCGAAAAGTTGAGGATATTTCAATTTCATTTGATCCTCGCGCTCCCAAGTGAATTCGGGTCCCCGCTTGGCATTCCAGCGAACCTTCACTATAGGAATACGGCTTTGCTTTGTTTGTTTGACTTCTCGGTCCATGATTTCTACTGGTTCTTCCATGAAGTTGAGGCTCTCGTCGATCTCGATTTCGTCGAGTGGAATAACAAGAGTCTCGTCGGACAGACACCTTTTCAAGTTCGAGACGTGGAAAACATGATGTATGGTACTTAGTTCTTGTAACATCCGGATTTCCAGGTATCATAAATTGAGTATTTATTTTTGAGTCAAGGAGAGGGACTCGACGAGTTGACGCCTAGACTCGTCGAGTAGGATCGCGACTGCTGACTGGGATTAATGAATGGACTCGACGAGTCGGAGGGTCGACTCGACGAGTCTGCGCTGTGGACAGAAACCCTAAATCTTTGGGCTTGTACCCTATTTAAGGGTCCTTATGGCCTTCATTTGCGGCCACCCTTTCAGAGAAAAGAACCCTAGCATATTTGAGCGTGTGTAGTGAGAGAGAGAGCCATCTTGAACCATTTGTTGTGATTTTGCTAAGGAGGAGAAGTGATCCAGCAAGAAGGACCAAATGAGGTTGTTGTTCTAAGACTTTCAAGCAAGGAGGCTTCACTTTGAAGTAGCAATTCGGCCCTTTTCATCTTTATTGTGTAGGCTTCTTGAATCAATGGTTTCTTTACCCTTTCTTGAGTTGGAATAAGAGCATGAGAGGTCCCAATGTGAAATAGACCTTAGATCTGGACCTTGAGAGGTCCAGAGAGCCCCAAGCATCCAGCTTTATGCAGTCCCTTTTTGGGTTTTAGATCATGGTTGTCATATTAGGGCTAATTCATCAAATAGAGCCATATTAGTGTTGCATGAGCATAAAGTTTGGACCTTTACGTAACTTTTGAGTGTTATAAGGCCAGATCTATAGGTTAGAGAAATAGATCTGACCTCAGAAGGTCGTTTGAGCATTCTCATGGAAGAAACTCGCCGAGTCCATGAGCGGACTCGACGAGTCGGATCGTGTTGCACCACGATTCGTGATCAGTGGTAACCAGTCGAGAGAAAGGTTAACTTGACGAGTCGAGTGAGGCCTTAGGAGGATTCAGAGGACACGCATGGACTCGCCGAGTCACCCGAGTGCACTCGACGAGTCTGGTCAAAGTTGGACCGTTGACTGGGGTTGACTTTTAGGGTTTGGTCAACATTTGGACATTGGACCATTGGAGGGGTAAAATGGTCTTTTCCCCTTCTGAGTGAATATAGGGAGGGACTAGTCTAGCCTTTGAGAGCAGTATTAATTAGAGATAATTACTTTATGTGATTAGGCGGAGGCTAGATCAGATATTCGAGTTCGAGACTTTTCGAGATTACCCGAGGTGAGTCTTCTCACTATACATTACCTAGAGTGGTAACTATGTGCAGACCGGAGGGTCTTATGTGCTATGTGTATGTTGAGTTTATGTGTATTGTGATATATGTATGCTATGTGTTGTATAGATCGGACCGGAGGGTCCTACGATTTAGACCGGACCAGAGGGTCCAACGAGCTAGACCGGACTGGAGGGTCCAACGAGCTACGGGACTGGAGGGTCCCGCTGAGACACATTGACCGGAGGGTCATACCGAGTCATAGCCTCGAGTGGCTTTTGTGTTGTACGTGGTATTTTGGGGAACTCACTAAGCATTTATGCTTACCGTGATATGTGATATGTGTTTCAGGTACCAGCGAGGATCGCGGGAAGGCGCCGACATGATTTGTGCGCACTGGCAGAGGATTATGTTTGAGATTCTGGGATATGTTTTATTATGATGAGATTTGATACATGAGATTTTGAGAATATTATATGAGTTTTATTATGTTGAAAAATGAAAAATTGTTTTAAAATTTACGTCGTTACAAGTTGGTATCAGAGCCTTGGTTTGAGGGATTCGGATGCACCTTCGGGCGTATCTGAACTCAAACTAAGGACTTGAGAAAAATTTTCATAAAAGAAACAATTTTTCTAAAAAGAGAAAAAGGTTTTTGAGAAACGCAGAAGGGAGCAGTGTGTACGATCAGCCAGCGCCCGAACGGTGATTTCCCAAAATACCCTTACATTATGTGTTATGAGATATTATGTGATATGCTATGCATGCTAGATTAGGCTAGGTATTCATAGTTAGGACTAGAGTGGGCCTGATTTGTGATGCCTTAGCCTAGGAGTTACTGCTACTATGAGATACTTCGTGAGTGAGTAGGTAGCAGCGAGGAGCTTATGAGCGGTCTACTGGAGGGTAGTCTGAGTTTAGTGAGATATAGAGTACTTGTGATCTGGGATCTTAGGAGGAGGACTTGAGGTGAATACCGATGCGTTGTGGAAGGTAGTATAGGGCCCGTACTACTAGAAACACCGGATCGGTGAGCAGTCCAAGTAAGAATCCTTAGGGTACTAAAGAACAAGTAGGGTTGAGTATCGAGTGCGAGTATACTCGAGCGAGTCTATGACTTCTTTTGTGTTGTATTTCAGAGACATCATGGTTGGGACGCGCCACCACCAAGGAGGCAGTGGTACCAGTGGTACCAGTGATGAGGAGATCCGTAGGTTCATTCACGAGGAGGTGGCCGCAACCATACAAGCAGAGATTCCTGAGATGTTTGGGTCTATCAAGACCACTTTGATTGATACGTTTGACGAGCGGTATGCTTCTCTTACCGAGGCTGCTGTTGCTGCAGCCACCGCAGCCGTCGTCGCTGCCAGGCCACAGGGGGGTGACTCGTTGCTGTACCGAGAGTTCAGCAACACGAAGCCACCAGAGTTTGATGGGACTCAGGATCCGATAGCCGCGATGAGGTGGATCTCTGACATTGAGGGATGCTTCTACACCTGTTCTTGTCCGGAGCTTCTGAGAGTACGGTTCGCGCTAAACCAGCTTCGCTTGGGAGCGAAGGACTGGTGGAAGTTTGTTACGCCAGACTTCACTCCTGCAGAGATTACAGTGGTGACCTGGGAGAGGTTCACCACCATGTTCCGAGATGATTATGTTCCCTCGGTGGAGAGGGAACGATTGGCGCAGGAGTTCTTGTCCCTCAAGCAGGGGACGGAGTCCGTGACTGTGATTACACGAATGTTTCATGAGAGGGCGTTATTTTGCCCTGAGCACGTGTCTAACGAGCAGGCACGTATGAGCCGATATCTGAGCATACTGAGGAGGGACATTCGTGAGTTCGTGGCGAACTCGACATACCGGACATTTGCCGAGCTCCAGGCGAATGCCCGGAAGAGGGAGATTGAGCTAGAGACTCAGGCCAGGGAGGAGGCCGAGTCTCAGAGGAGGGATAGGCGGCCGGTACAGTCTCAGCCGGCAGCCAAGCGGGCAAAGCCCGCTGATTCGAGATCTGGAGGTCCGAAGGGTCGCACTTGCGGGAAGTGCGGCAAGAGCCATGATGGGACGTGCAGAGCGGGTGTGTGCTACAAGTGTGGGAAGGAGGGGCATATCGCGAGGGATTGCCCCAATGGATTTTCGGTTTGCTTTCACTGCAACCAGACAGGCCATCGGAAGGCCGAGTTCCCACAGCTACTTCAGGGATCAACACAGGGATCTGCACCTGCTGCTAGAGCTACCGAGGTCCGGCCAGTCAAGGCCGAGGCACCGAAGGCTCGCGGGAGAGCCTTTCAGTTGACAGCGGAGGAGGTCCGCGCAGCGCCCGATGTCGTGGCTGGTATGTATTCTTTTATTTACTTATACTGAGTTTGAGATATTGTGCTTATTCTGTGGTATGCATAGGTACTTTTCTTGTGACATCTGTACCTGCTTTGGTGTTATTTGACTCGGGTGCGAGTCGATCTTTCGTGTCATTAGCGTTTAGCCAGCACATCAGTACCCGACAAGAGGCGTTGAGTCGACCTCTACGAGTTTCCATAGCTGACGAGCGAGCGGTTTATGCTACTGATGTGATTCGAGGATGTGTGCTCGTGATTTTTGGTGTTGAGTTCCCGATAGATCTGGTACCGATTGCGATGGGTGATGTCTGTGTCATCGTGGGCATGGACTGGTTGAGCCGATTTGGAGCTGTTATAGACTGCGAGCGGCAGTTGGTGACCATACGAGACCCTAGTGGGGGAGTACTGACGGTGTATGGCGAGGGTACCCGATCTGGGTCAGCATTTTGTTCGGTTGCCAGAGCGAGACAGAGTCTACAGCAGGGCTGTAGAGGGTTTGTAGCCTATGTGATGGATACTCGAGTTGCCGCAGTGAGGCTGAGTTCTGTCAGCGAGGTACCGATAGTGCGAGAGTTTCCGGATGTTTTCCCCAAGGAGTTGCCGGGTGTGCCTCCCGAGAGGTAGGTGGAGTTTCGCATCGATTTGATTCCGGGGGCAGCACCTATTGCCAAGGCACCCTATCGCCTTCCGCCACCGAAGATGCAGGAGTTATCCTCGCAGCTTCAGGAGCTGCTGGGGAAGGGATTCATCCGACCGAGTAGCTCGCCGTGGGGAGCGCCGATCCTTTTTGTCAAGAAAAAGGATGGTTCACACAAGATTTGCATTGATTACCGGGAGTTGAACAAATTAACGGTCAAGAACCGTTATCCATTACCAAGGATCGACGATCTGTTCGATCAGTTGCAGGGTGCGTCTTGGTTTTCCAAGATAGACTTGAGGTCTGGATATCACCAGATGAGGGTGCGTGATGAGGATATCCAGAAGACAGTGTTTAGGACTCGTTATGGGCATTACGAGTTCGTGGTGATGCCTTTCGGGCTCACCAATGCACCGGCGGCGTTCATGGACCTCATGAACCGAGTATGCAGGCCGATGTTGGATCGATCGGTGATTGTGTTCATTGACGACATTCTAGTGTATTCGAGGACCAGAGAGCAGCATGAGGAGCACCTGAGGGAGATCCTCGGAGTATTGAGATCGGAGAGGCTTTATGCCAAATTCTCCAAGTGTGATTTCTTGTTACGAGAGGTCTAGTTCTTGGGACATCTCGTTAATCAGAATGGGATATTGGTCGATCCGGCCAAGATTGAGGCTGTGATGAGTTGCGAGGTGCCGAGATCCCCCACCGAGATCAGGAGTTTTCTGGGGTTGGCCGGCTACTATCGGAGATTTATCCGGGATTTCTCCAAGATTGTCGTTCCCCTCACCAAATTGACCCGGAAGGGCGTTGCTTTTTCTTAGGGTCCAGAGAAGCAGACCTCGTTTGAGACCCTTCGCCAGAGACTATGCGAAGCCCAATGTTAGCCCTTCCGGAGGGAATGGAGGATTTTGTGGTTTACTGTGATGCGTCTATATCAGGGTTGGGTGCGGTGCTTATGCAGAGAGGGCACGTGATAGCATACGCATCAAGGCAGCTGAAGCCTCATGAGACGAGGTATCCCACCCACGATTTGGAGTTGGGGGCAGTGGTGTTCGCCCTCAAGATATGGCTCCATTATTTGTATGGGGTTCGGTGTACTGTATACACGGACCACAAGAGTTTGAAGTATCTGATGGATCAGCCCAACCTGAACATGCGTCAGACGAGATGGTTGGATGTGGTAAAGGATTATGACTGTGAGATCCTGTACCACCCGGGCAAGGCTAACGTGGTAGCCGATGCTCTGAGCCGCAGGGCGGAGAGCGCCCCGATTCGAGATATATGCATGAGGATGACGGTGATGACTCCAGTATTAGATACCATCCGAGAGGCCCAGGTAGAGGCTGTGAGACCAGAGAACCTCAAGAGAGAGCGGGTGGTTGGGCAGGTATCCGAGTTTGTGACGGATAGCCGAGGACTGAGGACCTTTCAAGGTCGGATATGGGTGCCTTATACGGGCGGGGCACGTAGCACTCTGATGGAGGAGGCGCATAGATCGAGATTCTCGATCCATCCCGGGGCCACTAAGATGTATTTGGACCTAAAGAGAGACTACTGGTGGCCCTGTATGAAGAGGGATGTTGCATGGGTAGTAGAGAGGTGCTTGACCTGTCGCCGGGTTAAGGCCGAGCACCAGCGTCCGCGTGGCAAGTTGCAGCCACTAGAGGTTCCCCAGTGGAAGTGGGAACAGATTTCTATGGATTTTATCACCAAATTGCCGAGGACCGCAAGGGGTGTTGATGCAATTTGGGTGATTGTGGACCGGCTGACGAAGAGCGCTCACTTCCTTGCTATCAGTGAGAGCTCTTCTGCGGAGAGGCTGACAGAAATATATGTGAGAGAGGTGGTGTCGCGGCATGGAGTGCCGATCTCGATTGTGTCAGACCGAGATGTACGTTTTACTTCCAGGTTCTGGAAGAAGTTTCATGAGGAGTTGGGTACGAGATTGCACTTCAGTACTGCCTACCACCCACATACGGATGGCCAGAGTGAGCGAACGATTCAGACACTCGAGGACATGCTTCGAGCATGTCTTATGGACTTCGGTGGGAGTTGGGACACATACCTACCTTTGGCTGAGTTCTCTTACAACAATAGCCACCATTCGAGTATTGGTATGCCTCCCTTTGAGCTTCTTTATGGGAGGAGGTGTCGAACTCCCATCTGTTGAGGAAAGGTAGGGCAGCGAGTGATGGGTAGCACTGAGATAGTGCTTAAGACGACTGAGCAGATACAACAAGTCAGACAGAGGTTACTGACAGCCCAGAGCCGTCAGAAGAGTTATGCGGATAGGCGGCGATCTGAGCTCGAGTTCCAGGTTGGAGATTTCGTACTCCTGAAGGTATCTCCTTGGAAAGGAGTGATCCGATTCAAGAAGAGGGGCAAGCTGGGGCCCCGATACATTGGTCCGATCAGGGTGACCGCGAGGGTGGGTAAGGTAGCATACCGTCTGGAGCTACCCGAGGAGTAGAGTCAGATCCATGATACCTTCCATGTATCCTAGTTGAGGAAGTGTATAGCCGATGAGACGGCGGTTGTGCCGCTAGAGGATATTCATGTGGACGCAAGTTTGAATTACATTGAGAGGCCGATCGCGATCTTGGATCGGAAGGTCAAGGTTCTGAGGAACAAGGAGGTGCCCCTGGTTCAGGTCCAGTGGCAACATCGGAGAGGGTCCGAGCTGACCTGGGAGCCGGAGTCGGAGATGCGGGAGCAGCATCCAGAGTTGTTAGCAGAGCGAGACTTCGAGGGCGAAGTCTGATTCTAGTGGGGGAGAATTGTAACATCTAGATTTCCAGGTATCATAAATTGAGTATTTATTTTAGAGAAACAGATCTGACCTCAGAAGGTCGTTTGAGCATTCTCATGGAAGAAACTCGCCGAGTCCATGAGCGGACTCGACGAGTCGGATCGTGTTGCACCACGATTCGTGATCAGTGGTAACCCATCGAGAAGAAGGTTAAATCGACGAGTCGAGTGAGGCCTTAGGAGGATTCAGAGGACACGCATGGACTCGCCGAGTCACCCGAGTGCACTCGACGAGTCTGGTCAAAGTTGTACCGTTGACTGGGGTTGACTTTTAGGGTTTGGTCAACATTTGGACATTGGACCATTGGAGGGGTAAAATGGTCTTTTCCCCTTCTGAGTGAATATAGAGAGGGACTAGTCTAGCCTTTGAGAGTCGTATTAATTAGAGATAATTACTTTATGTGATTAGGCGGAGGCTAGATCAGATATTCGAGTTCGAGACTTTCCGAGATTACCCGTGGTGAGTCTTCTCACTATACATTACCTAGAGTGGTAACTATATGCAGACCGGAGGGTCTTATGTGTTATGTGTATGTTGAGTTTATGTGCATTGTGATATATGTATGCTATGTGTTATATAGACCGTACCGGAGGGTCCTACGATTTGGATCGGACCAGAGGGTCCAACGATTGAGACCGGACCAGAGGATCCAACGAGCTAGACCTGACTGGAGGGTCCAACGAGCTACGAGACTGGAGGGTCCCGCTGAGACACATTGACCGGAGGGTCATACCGAGTTATAGCCTCGAGTGGCTTATGTGTTATATGTGGTATTTTGGGGAACTCACTAAGCATTTATGCTTACCGTGTTATGTGATATGTGTTTCAGGTACCAGCGAGGATCGCAGGAAGGCGCCGGCATGATCTGTACACACTGGCAGAGGATTATGTTTTGAGATTCTGGGATATGTTTTATTGTGATGACATTTGATACATGAGATTTTGAGAATATTATATGAGTTTTATCATGTTTGAAAAATGAAAAATTGTTTTAAAATTTACGTCGTTACACTAGAACAACTAACATGAAGGGAAACAACCTTAGGAACTAGGAAACACTTGATATGAAGTGTTAGAATCACATGTGATTGATCACAAGGAGTTCACGGCCAAGATCTAGGAGTTCACGGCTAAGGGAGGGTTTACGGCCTAAGATCCTTTGAAGGGTTTACGGCCGTAAACCCTTCAAGATCTTGAAGATCTTGAAGATGGTGATGAAAGGTGATGAATCAAGGCTAGAACAAAGGGGTTGTTAAGCATGAACAAGTAAAGGATGAGATGCTTACGTTATGGGAGTGAAATGAGAGCTTTCACTTGATGATACTTGAGAGAGAATGGAATGTTTGCGGTTGGATGTTGGAGAAATGAAGAAAAATGAAGCAAACTCTCATATAAGGAGGGTAGTTCACGGCTAGAAGAGTGTTCACGGTCGTGAACATGGTTTACGACCGTGAACCTCAAGTATTGGTTTTTCTGGTTCGTGTGCAACCTTCTGATCTCGAGCTAATACTTCAAAACACTCAATCCATAAGTGTACTAGGCTTAGAACTCATTAGAATGACCCTTAACAAGGCTAAAAGGCAATAGAATTAAGGAAAGATAGAATTTACGGGTTGTCACAGTTAACCATCCAGTTAACAATAAATACTTTAAAACGTAAAAAAATGCATTTATAATACATTATTTAACGATAAACAATTCAAAATGGTATTCTACATATTTAGTCCAAAAAGATATTTGCATTTTTTTTAAATATATCAACGATCATACGATCTTACATTCTGATCCTACGATCCTACCGCGATCCTACCGAAAAACGATCCAAGTAAGATCGGGATCGATTTACATAGGCGAGATCGTAGGATTGTATGATCCTACAATCAAGATCACCATTTTAACAATCATAGTATCAACCATATTCTATATCCATATCACATTAGTCTTTTTCTAGCAGTGTGTGAATCGACTTTAATACAAAATATAATGTATCCTATAAATTTTTTAGCGCAAGTTATATGGTTAAATCTAAATTGGTTTTTACAAGTATATAACCTTTAAATATATGTAAACAGTTATAAATGACCAAATTAGAAAAGTTCAAATTGATGATTAGACATTAATGGTATTATTAGAATTTTATTAGGAATGTACATTATTTGTTAGTTATTTAGATATTAACTTATATTTTTTTCCTAAAAATAGCAATGTATTTATTAGGGAATGTACATTATTTGTTAGTTATAACATTCTACACATGCATTATTTTGTCAGGTCTAAAAGGATAGTCAAATGTGCATTTTCATAGTGATTATCAAGGATTAGAATATGATAATCAATAATTATTTGATTTTTTTACGTTGTAATTTAATGAGTATTAAACCATATTAAATCTTTGTAGCTTTCGGTTTTTTCAATATTAAAAAAAATGAATTTCTTTGGCTTTTGTATCTTTGACAATTTCGATTTTTACTTTGTAACATCCTGTTCCGGATTGTCTTTGATTTAGGGTTTATGGGCTGCAACTCGGGCATGAGAAAGCCTTGAGGTTGCGACGAGTTACTAGAAGTGTAGGGCTTCTCGCCATCTTTTCGTGGATGTGAGGATTCGTTAGAAACGAACTTATAACGAAGAAGCTATGATAGTTTGAAGTTTTGGCAAGTTTAGTCCTTATTGAGAAAAAGGTGGTAGCTGATTACGCAGGGCGTACGCATGTGTATGCTCAGCGTACTCATGTGTGTGATTTGGACGCGGAATCCACCTGGTATGTTGGGCGTACCAGAGGGTACACTGGGCGTACTAGGCTCATAGTGAAAACCCTAAATGTGGGGTGTGTCCCTATTTAAGGAACATGATGGCCTCATTTCTGGCCACCATTTCCAGCCCTCAACCCTCTCAAAACCCTAATTTCCGTCCCTTGATCTTGAGTGACCATTTGTGAGCTTCTAAGTGTTCTTGTGGTATCCTTGGAGTAAAGAAGGAGCATTGAAGAGAATAGAGTTGGAGTCCAACCTTGGATCTGAGCTTTTTTGTGGTTGGAGTATCATTTGAAGGTATAAAGCTCAAAGCTTTCTCATCCTTTTTGATTTGTGCATATTATGGTCCATTTTAGGGTTTTTGGTCCCAAAGCTTGAAGCTTTGTGAGTTGTTGAACTCCAGAGCCTAATATTTATCCCTTTGAGTGTTTTTAATGGAGTGGATTCATAAAAATAGAGTCTTGGACGTCAAAACCACCCCATGCACGAGATATGAGCATTTTTGGGAGAAAAGAGTGAGAGTTTTTGGGTTTGGGACTTTCTCAGCCATGCAATGGATTAAAGTCATGAACTTTATTGAGTATAAGACTTTAGGGAGTCCAGATTTGAGAGTATAGCTATGGTCTTAACGGATTAAGACCAAGGGAGTGGGAAAAACAAGTCTGGAACGTACGCCGAGTGTAATCCTAGTACGCCCCGCGTACTGATCTAGTGTCCCCGATCAGGATTCGTGTGTATGTTGAGCGTACCAAGGGAGGTACGCCCCGCGTAATCTTGTTGTGGGCTTTTCGGGCTAAATCTCATATTGGGCCTTAAGTGTTGGGCCTGGATTTTTGGGCTCGTTGTACTTGAGATTTTGGATCATAGGAATATATATATGTATTGGGCCCTTGTGTTGGGGTTGCAATCTGGACTTAAGTTTAAGGGTTGGGCCTTGGGAGATCCCATTTAGTATTGGGCCTTGGTGGGCCCAATGGGCTTGGTTTATTTATGGGTCGGTTAGTGGACTATCATTAGACCTAATGAGTGAGGGTTTGGTCTTAGATCCTAATTGGGTTAATTGTGGGTTTGGATCAATGTTAGAGGCCGATGTGCAACAGCAACATCTATAGGAGCTGTCCATCATCCGATGTGAGTCTTCTCACTATACTTACCATGAGTGGTAACTTTGTGTGTCCGGAGGGTCTTGTATGTTTATATTGAGTATTGTGATATCCTGCATTATGTCTTTGTGATTTATGTTGTGTATTATTCTGAGCTTTACTGAGTTAGGACTGGAGGGTCCACCCGAGTTGTGGGACCGGAGGGTTCCACTGAGATACATTGACCGAAGGGTCTTATTCGAGATATAGCCATGAGAGGCTAATGAGATATGTGTGGTATTTTGGGGAACTCACTAACCTTCGTGCTTGCCATGTTGTGTGATATGTGTTTTAGGTACTCTTTCAGAATCGCGGGAAGGCGCCGACTTGATTGTACACACCAGTTAGAGACCATGATTTCGAGGATTCTGGGATTTTATCAAACATTGTTGACTTGTGTTTTGACAACTTATACATTTTTATGATTTTTGAGAAATGTGACATTGAGTTATGTGGTTTTAAAAATGAAATTTTTATTTGAAAATTTACGGTGTTACATACTTACTCACTAATCTCAATATTTATTTCTTTCCATTCACCTTGACTGTATGACTTGATTTGTTTTTTTTTTTTCATTACATTTTGTTTATGTTACTATTAATTTTTGAGTAGTGGTTTGCTTATTTCTATCCTTTCATGGTTATGAAATTTTAATGGGTCTTTTTGAAATCTAGTGTATCTGTGTATTTACATGTATATGTATATATTTCTTAGTGTATTTTTAGGTTTATCATATTTATGACAACCCGAAACTTTGTCCATTTCCGTTACGCGATTTCCGTTAATAAAATTTCGAATTCATTAACTTTTCCGACAAACTTCTTGGTTTAGAAAATAATCTAATTATATAATTAAATTATTTACGAGTCGGAACCAAAAATCGCGCGGAAACCCGTTTATCTCGAAAAATCAAATCAAATCTGGCCTAAGTGAGTTTACAACCGTAAACTTGTGTACGACCGTAAACTAGTTTACGACCGTAAACTCGTTTACGGCCGTATACCTGTTTACGGTCAGCAAAGGGTGGACCCCCACCACCGACCACCTCACCCCTATAAATACGATGCCTTCACTTTCATTAGAACATTTTCTGGCCAAAAACTCTCTCCTTCTCTCTCTAAGAACCTTGACCGTAAACGCCTAAAAACACCTTCAAACTTCGGGAAACATCGAGAAACACCGTTTGGAGTCACTTTGGAACGTCTGGAAACGCTTATCTCTTCGAAATCAGCACCATTGTTCTTGAGTTTACGGTCCATCTTCAAAGACCGTAAACACTGTTCTTGAGTTTACGGTCCAAGTCTTCAAAGACCGTAAACACTGTTCTTGAGTTTACGGTCCAAGCCTTCAAAGACCGTAAACTCTGTTCTTGAGTTTACGGCCGTAAACTCACCGAGCCTTCAGGAACCGTAAACTCCTCTTCGACCGTAAACACCTTTTTGGTGGTGCTTTTGGCTGAAAACCCACTTTCATCGATTCGATCAAGTCCCGGTAACATTCCTCAATCGAATACAAGTGTTCCTCTAACACGTTATCTAACTAAATCACTAATTTAGATACATATATGTATTTATTTGATAATAGGATTCCGTTAAGTGTCACGTGCAACAACTCGAGGATCTTCATTTCAGTCAGCGATTTCACGCAAGAACTGTGAGTTCATACCCCTACATTTTCCGTATTTTTAATGTTATCAGGGGGGAATACAAGCTAAACATAAATGTTTTCAAAACTTATGCAAATCTCATACTTTAACCCTTTTCTACTGTGTTGAGCATAAGGGACGTTTTCACTAAAATTTGCATAGTTTTCCGGACACTCTATTCACTATATATGCAAACTATAATCGGTATAGTTTGGGATTTTCCAAACATAACGAGTACAGAAACTTTCACTACTAAACATATGCACTAAGACAGAAATAGTTTACAGTTACATCACTATTTTATCATGGCTTTCATAACTGTAATTATCACTATATACGGGATACATACGATTTTCACTACGATAGAACGCTACTACACTACATGTAAACTAGATTGTACGATACTGTGAGGCGCTACTTCACTACTGTACCCTTAGGTGTACAGGGATAAATCCTACCATAGTATAACCAGAGTCTCCTAGAGGGAGAGCGTGAGATTTGTGAATAGATATATTCGGGACTGACAATCCCACACCCGAACTGCTAGCTACAGTTGGGCAGGCATGCCTAGGGTGACAAATGTCATTTAACTCGACGCCTGAAGAACGTTGGAAAGGTCTCTAGTCATATCAAGCATGGTTATACGACTCACATTATGTATAAATCACCTTTAGTTTACAACCTGACACTCTTCAACAATTTTATTTTTACTAAATAGAACTGATACATACTACGTATACTGGCTAAAGCCAGGGTTTTCAAACAGAATCGATTATGCAATGGTTTCACATACAAAATACTTATACTTCATGATTAGTTTTAGATAGTCACATGAGGTAGTATTTTCGCATATCACTACAGTTTTCAGTAACGAACATTCATGGTTATATACGAAATCGATAACGCTACCTTTTCACTAAAGAAAATATCGGATTTTCTTGGAAACATATAGATATTCATGGTTTATTACAGAACTGATAACACTACATTTTCACTAAGGAAAATATCGGATTTGCTTGAAACTATACAAATATTTTCCGAACTCATCAACGATTTTCACTACAAACCCCCGCTTATGAACTCACCAGCTTTATGCTGATACTCTTTCAAACTGCTTGTATTCTCAGGAAATCAGTAGACAGGTACTTGTTGGGTTTTCAAGGAACTGGAGCAATAAGAGTTTTATGTTTATACTATACAAAGCTATTGGATGTAATTCAAACAAAGTTTCAGACAAAGTTTCAACTGATGTAAACATTTTTATTTAAGTATTCACTGTAATGGTTGTGTTGCTATGATTGCTGTTATTCATTGGTTGTGATGCTACACATGACGTCCTCCGCCCCGGAACGTTTCCACCATCGGTTTCGGGGTGTGACAGATTGGTATCAGAGCCCTTGTTTATAGCGAACTAGTATACCGAACCTTACGTGGTATACAACTATAAACACTAAGGGGCCTAAGTGCTCTACGCTAAAAGTATACTTTCAAAAATATAAGTATTTTATAAAAGTATACGAGCATGCATACATAACAAAGTTCGTGTCTCTAGTAGAACAAAACAAAAAGTTTTTGGATGTTGGAACGCTGCGGTTAAACCTGGGCAGTTATGTAATCATGTCTAGGGTGAATATAGCCTGATCAACTATATTCAGTCGAGACATGACCAACATGTGCTTGGGAGTGACTGTGGTGTTACAGCAGGCCTAAAACTTACCAAAAATCATCCCACATAAAATACTATAGGAGTATTTTCGCTAGAGCCAAACTCAGTATACAGATTCACTCTAAGTGTTGCTACCTCTTCTCCCTTAAGCAATAACTTACTTGCGTCAGTAACCTTTCTGTGCTTATCGCTCGGTAGTATACTTTTATTATCAGGATGAGATATATCTTGTTTTATATATATCTCGAGGACTTACCATCCTCTTCTTCCTGATTGTTTCTAGAACAAGATGCCCCCTCGACCAAGACCCATCAGAAGGAACGACAACACTCCGCCACCACCACCACCCCCTCAATTCGACCCCGTCATGTTTCAGACAGCAGTTACAGCCGCCGTGACTGCAGCAATGGCACAAGTGAATGCTGGTGGGGCTGGAGGTGGAACCGACCCACAGAGACAAGATGGAAGTCAGGGACATCAAAAGGAGTGTTCCTACAAGGACTTCATGACTGCAAAACCCAAGTCCTTCGACGGGAATGGAGGTGTCATCGCCCTGACTCGATGGTTCGAGAAGATCGAATCCATCTTCGAAATTCGCGTTTGTTCTGAAACAAACAAGGTGAAGTTCGCCGCCTGCATCTTCACCGACCGAGCCTTGACCTGGTGGAATGGTTGAGTCAAAACCCTAACCCTGCCTGTGGCTAACGCCATGGGTTGGGAAGGACTGAAGGAGCTCATGCTCGCGGAGTACTGCCCGAGGGGCGAAGTGCAAAAGTTGGAACACGAACTCTGGAACTTGAAGATGAAGGGTTCCGACATCGCTGCCTACACCGTGAGATTTTGTGATCTGGCTCTCCTCTGTCCGGGAATGGTCACCCCGGAAAGCAAGAAAATCGAAAGGTACATCTGGGGACTGACACAACCAACAAAAGGGAATGTCTTCGCTACTAGACCGATTACTTTTGAAAGCGCCAAGGATCTGGCACAGACTCTGATCGATCATGGAGTCGATCCGGATGAGGTGGTAGCTGTCTCCGAGCCACAAAAGGAAAGCGGTGGGAAGAAGAAGAAGTTTGGCAACAAGCGAAAGGGTCAGTCTTCGCAGGAGCCCTCCAAGAAACAACAAACAGTGGCAGTTCATGCTGTTACTGCTCCTGCTGCTGCTCCCACTGCTGTTCCAACCACCCAATCTCCTACCGGTGGTTATGCTGGAAAACTACCCCTGTGCAACAAGTGTAACTTCCACCATCACGGACTCTACCGTGATTTGAGTTGCAACAGCTGTGGAAAGAAAGGACACACAGCTCGATACTGCAAGACACCGGCTCAACCAACCAACCAGGCTCCGGGAGCGGGCGTTGGTCAAACTTGTTATGGATGTGGAGAGGCTGGGCACTTCAGGAGAAACTGCCCCAAGGAAACAACTGGTGGCAATACAGGATGAGTTCTGGTGATGGGACAGGAAGAAGCAGTTGCTGATCCTACCGTTGTTACGGGTACGTTCCTCCTTGACAACTCTTATGCATGCATTCTCTTCGATTCTGGTGCGGAGAGGAGTTCTGTTAGTCATACATTCAAACATCTAAGCAAATGTAAATCCCAACCCCTAACCGAAACATTTACCGTCGAGATGGCTAACAGAAAGAAGGAGAGCACTAACGACATATTCATAGGCTGTACTCTTACCCTAGACAATTATTCGTTTCCCATCGACCTTATGCCTGTGTCCATCAAGAGCTTCGATGTCATTATCGGCATGGATTGGTTGAGTCCCAATCGTGCTGATATTCTTTGCTTCGAGAAGGCTATCCATCTCAATCTTCCCTCTGGTGAAGCTCTCATGATTTATGGAGATAAGCCTAGCTCGAACCACCGTATCATTTCATGCATCAAGGCTCAGAAGTATCTGCGAAAGGAGTGCCATGCATTTCTAGCTCACGTTGTAGACGATACGCAAAAAGTTAGAGACCTCGAGAGCATCCCCGAAGTCTGTAACTTTCCTGACGTTTTCCCCGAAGATCTCCCAGGAACCCCTCCCGAGCGCCAAGTCGAGTTTCGTATCGACTTGATCCCCGGAGCTACTCCTGTAGCTAAATCTCCTTACCGTTTAGTGCCAGCGGAAATGCAAGAATTATCCAGTCAGCTTAATGAGCTGATCAGCAAAGGATTCATAAGGCCGAGTTCCTCACCATGGAGAGCTCCGATCTTATTCGTGAAAAAGAAAGATGGATCCTTTCGGATGTGCATTGACTACCGAGAGCTGAATAAGCTTACCATCAAGAACCGATATCCCTTGCCCAGAATCGACGATCTCTTCGACCAACTTCAGGGAGCCAGTTATTTCTCAAAGATAGATCTAAGATCAGGGTACCATCAGTTGCGAGTTCATGAGAATGATGTACCCAAAACAGCATTCCGAACTCGCTATGGACACTACGAGTTTGTAGTAATGCCCTTTGGTCTAACCAACGCACCGGTAGTATTCATGGACCTGATGAATCAGGTGTTCCGCCCTTTCTTAGACAAGTTCGTGATTGTGTTCATCGACGATATACTTGTCTATTCGCGGAGTGAGAATGAATATAAACAGCACTTAAGGCAGGTGTTGGAAACATTAAGGGCAGAAAAACTATACGCGAAATTCTCGAAGTGCGAATTCTAGATCAGGAAGGTAAATTTCCTAGGACACGTGATTAGCAAGGAAGGAATACACGTGGACCCTTCCAAGATCAAGGCGATTGAGAATTGGTCTGCACCAAAGATACCCACAGAAATCCGACAATTCTTGGGTCTCGCGGGCTATTATCGCAGGTTCATCCAGAACTTCTCCAGAATCGCTAAGCCTTTAACTACCCTGACACAGAAGGGTGTAACCTTCCGTTGGGAAGAAAAGCAAGACACTGCATTTCAAACATTGAAGCGGGCCCTGTGCAGCGCACCTATCTTGTCCCTGCCCGAAGGGACGGAAGACTTCGTAGTCTATTGTGACTCATCCAATCAGGGCCTAGGGTGTGTGCTCATGCAGAGAGGAAAGGTCATCGCCTATGCCTCGAGGCAGTTGAAAACACACGAGGTAAATTACACAACTCATGATTTGGAGTTGGGAGCAGTGGTCTTTGCGTTAAAGATCTGGAGACACTATCTCTATGGAACCAAGTGCACTATCTTCACCGACCATAAGAGCTTGCAACATATTTTTGATCAAAAGGAGTTAAATATGAGATAACGGCGATGGGTAGAGCTACTCAGTGACTACGAGTGCGAACTTCGCTATCATCCCGGCAAGGCCAATGTGGTAGCGGACGCCCTCAGTCGAAAGCAGTATTCAGGGCGTAAGGTGAAGGCACTAACAATGACCATCCATTCCCACCTGTCCGCGCAGATCAGAGAGGCTCAGCTGGAAGCCTTAAAACCGGAGAGCATGCCAGGTGAAGCCTTGAGAGGAATGGAAAAGAATCTGGAGATCAAGGGAGACGGAGTTTATTATTTCATGGACCGGATCTGGACCCCAAAGTTCGGTGGTTACAGAGAGGTTGTAATGAACGAAGCTCACAGGACGAAATACTCCGTTCACCCAGGGTCGGATAAGATGTACTTCGATCTCAAACAACTTTATTGGTGGCCAAACATGAAAGCAGAGATCGCTACCTTCGTGGGCAAATGCCTGACTTGGGCCAAGGTGAAGGTCGAATATCAGAAGCCCTCAGGTCTACTTCAACAATCGGAGATACCTGAGTGGAAGTGGGAAATGATAACCATGGATTTTATCACCAAGCTACCCAGATCTCTGAGTGGGCACGATGTCATTTGGGTAATTGTCGATCGATTGACGAAGTCCGCCCACTTCCTGCCAATCAAAGAAAGCTTCAAGATGGAGAGACTCACACGGATCTACCTTCAAGAGATAGTTCGCCTTCATGGTGTACCTGCATCCATTATCTCCGATCGAGATAACAGGTTTACATCGAGGTTCTGGCAGTCTTTACAGAAGGCTCTTGGAACTAAGTTGGATATGAGCACGGCTTATCATCCGCAGACTGATAGACAGAGTGAGAGAACAATTCAGACATGGGAAGACATGTTGAGAGCCTGCGTCATCGATTTCGGCGCATCATGGGACACTCATCTTCCTTTGGTTGAATTTTCCTACAACAACAGCTATCATACCAGCATCAAGGCTACGCCGTTTGAAGCCCTCTATGGCCGTAAGTGCAGATCCCCTCTGTTTTGGGATGAGGTGGGTGACACGCAGCTAGCCAGGGGTCAAGTTCCCGACAGTACTCTCACTGGTCCTGAGATCATCCGAGAGACAACTGAAAAGATTGTGCAAATCCGAGAACGATTGAAAGCCTCACGAGATAGACAAAAGAGCTACGCCGATAAGAGACGAAAACCCTTGGAGTTCCAGGTTGGTGACCGCGTCCTTCTGAAGGTCTCACCCTGGAAAGGCATGATACGCTTTGGGAAGCATGGAAAGCTAAACCCAAGGTACATTGGACCGTTTGAAATCCTTGCTAGGATCGGCCCCGTAGCATACAAACTCCAATTACCGCGAGAGCTCAGCAACATCCATCCTGTTTTCCACGTATCGAACCTAAAGAAGTGTCTGTCCGATGAGACACTTGTGATGCCTCTCGATGAGATTAAAATCAACGAGAACCTCAACTTCGTGGAAGAACCGGTCGAAATCATGGACAGAGAGATCAAACGAACGAAACAAAGTCGCATCCGGATAGTGAAGGTTCGCTGGAATGCCAAGCGGGGACCTGAATTCACTTGGGAGCGCGAAGATCAGATGAAACAGAAATATCCCCATCTCTTTCCTAATCCATGATTTGTATTCTATGTTCGAATTTCGGGACGAAATTCCCTCTAACGGGGGATGATATGACACCCCGAAACTTTGTCCGTTTCCGTTACGCGATTTCCGTTAATAAAATTTCAAATTCATTAACTTTTCCGACAAACTTCTTGGTTTAGAAAATAATCTAGTTATATATAATTAAATTATTTACGAGTCGGAACCAAAAATCGCGCGGAAACCCGTTTATCTTGAAAAATCAAATCAAATCTGGCCTAAGTGAGTTTACAACTGTAAACTTGTTTACGGCCGTAAACTCGTTTACGGCCGTAAACTCGTTTACGGCCGTATACCTGTTTACGGTCAGCAAAGGGTGGACCCCCACCACCGACCACCTCACCCCTATAAATACGATGCCTTCACTTTCATTAGAACATTTTCTGGCCAAAAACTCTCTCCTTCTCTCTCTAAGAACCTTGACCGTAAACGCCTAAAAACACCTTCAAACTTCGGGAAACATCGAGAAACACCGTTTGGAGTCACTTCGGAACGTCTGGAAACGCTTATCTCTTCGAAATCAGCATCATTGTTCTTGAGTTTACGGTCCATCTTCAAAGACCGTAAACACTGTTCTTGAGTTTACGGTCCAAGTCTTCAAAGACCGTAAACACTGTTCTTGAGTTTACGGTCCAAGCCTTCAAAGACCGTAAACTCTATTCTTGAGTTTACGGCCGTAAACTCACCGAGCCTTCAGGAACCGTAAACTCCTCTTTGACCGTAAACACCTTTTTGGTGGTGCTTTTGGCTGAAAACCCACTTTCATCGATTCGATCAAGTCCCGGTAACATTCCTCAACCGAATACAAGTGTTCCTCTAACACGTTATCTAACTAAATCACTAATTTAGATACATATATGTATTTATTTGATAATAGGATTCCGTTAAGTGTCACGTGCAACAACTCGAGGATCTTCATTTCAGTCAGCGATTTCACGCAAGAACTGTGAGTTCATACCCCTACATTTTCCGTATTTTTAATGTTATCAGGGGGGAATACAAGCTAAACATAAATGTTTTCAAAACTTATGCAAATCTCATACTTTAACCCTTTTCTACTGTGTTGAGCATAAGGGACGTTTTCACTAAAATTTGCATAGTTTTCCGGACACTCTATTCACTATATATGCAAACTATAATCGGTATAGTTTGGGATTTTCCAAACATAACGAGTACAGAAACTTTCACTACTAAACATATGCACTAAGACAGAAATAGTTTACAGTTACATCACTATTTTATCATGGCTTTCATAACTGTAATTATCACTATATACGGGATACATACGATTTTCACTACGATAGAACGCTACTACACTACATGTAAACTAGATTGTACGATACTGTGAGGCGCTACTTCACTACTGTACCCTTAGGTGTACAGGGATAAATCCTACCATAGTATAACCAGAGTCTCCTGGAGGGAGAGCGTAAGATTTGTGAATAGATCTATTCGGGACTGACAATCCCACACCCGAACTGCTAGCTACAGTTGGGCAGGCATGCCTAGGGTGACAAATGTCATTTAACTCGACGCCTGAAGAACGTTGGAAAGGTCTCTAGTCATATCAAGCATGGTTATACGACTCACATTATGTATAAATCACCTTTAGTTTACAACCTGGCACTCTTCAACGGTTTTATTTTTACTAAATAGAACTGATACATACTACGTATACTGGCTAAAGCCAGGGTTTTCAAACAAAATCGATTATGCAATGGTTTCACATACAAAATACTTATACTTCATGATTAGTTTTAGATAGTCACATGAGGTAGTATTTTCGCATATCACTACAGTTTTCAGTAACGAACATTCATGGTTATATACGAAATCGATAACACTACCTTTTCACTAAAGAAAATATCGGATTTTCTTGGAAACATATAGATATTCATGGTTTATTACAGAACTGATAACACTACATTTTCACTAAGGAAAATATTGGATTTGCTTGAAACTATACAAATATTTTCCGAACTCATCAACGATTTTCACTACAAACCACCGCTTATGAACTCACCAACTTTATGCTGATACTCTTTCAAACTGCTTGTATTCTCAGGAAATCAGTAGACATGTACTTGCTGGGTTTTTGAGGAACTGGAGCAATAAGAGTTTTATGTTTATACTATACAAAGCTATTGGATGTAATTCAAACAAAGTTTCAGACAAAGTTTCAACTGATGTAAACATTTTTATTTAAGTATTCACTGTAATGGTTGTGTTGCTATGATTGCTGTTATTCATTGGTTGTGATGCTACACATGACGTCCTCCGCCCCGGAACGTTTCCGCCATCGGTTTCGGGGTGTGACAATATTGATTGTTTAACCCTTCATCTATGCATGATTAATAACATTTTTTTATTAGTCATTATGATTTGAAATTATGAAAAATGTTATTTTTCTCAACCGTGGTTTCCATGGGTTTAAACACAAACTACTTGATAATATATTAATCATATTCATTATAATGAATACTATTTCATATTGAAATATGTTAGCCACTGATTTTTCACAGTACTAAAAATATATAACATAAAATATAGTAATATATAACATATAATTAGAATAAAAACAAAGTATATACATATGAAATAAAAGCATTATCAAAATCCAAGAAAAAACATTTCTCCATAAATTGTTGAATATTATTGGCAGTGTATCGTAAGAACCCTATAAACCAATTACGTATTTTATTGGGGGTGTTGCTAAATTGACACCGCTTAGACACCCTATGAACACTTTTATTTAAAGTCAACCAATAATAAACTATTTATAATTTGCTTTTCCGGAAAACAATGCAAATTTAACCAATAAAAATATCTTAAAATTCAAATAGGGTGTCTATATGAAAAAATAAGGCGTCTTTTTAACCAACCCCTTTATTGGTAAGTGAAAAGACGAGATAACGAGTTATTAATATTGCGTTAACATATATGTAATGGAATATGTGAGTATTAAATGTGATTTTGAGTGGAAAACCTAGTGGTCTAAAACCTTAGAAAACCTCAAGGGTGTTATTGAAATAAGCGAGGGCTAAAAGCAATTAATTCACCTTTTAAGTTTTCCCCTTGATGAGTTGATTGATAGATCGTATATTCTATGTCCATATTAGCTTTTAGTATTTCACATTATATTCATATGTATGATAGTGTGGCAGTGTATCGTAAGAACCCTATAAACCAATTACGTATTTTATTGGGGGTGTTGCTAAATTGACACCGCTTAGACACCCTATGAACACTTTTATTTAAAGTCAACCAATAATAAACTATTTATAATTTGCTTTTCCGGAAAACAATGCAAATTTAACCAATAAAAATATCTTAAAATTCAAATAGGGTGTCTATATGAAAAAATAAGGTGTCTTTTTAACCAACCCCTTTATTGGTAAGTGAAAAGACGAGATAACGAGTTATTAATATTGCGTTAACATATATGTAATGAAATATGTGAGTATTAAATGTGATTTTGAGTGGAAAACCTAGTGGTCTAAAACCTTAGAAAACCTCAAGGGTGTTATTGAAATAAGCGAGGGCTAAAAGCAATTAATTCACCTTTTAAGTTTTCCCCTTGATGAGTTGATTGATAGATCGTATCTTCTATGTCCATATTAGCTTTTAGTATTTCACATTATATTCATATGTATGATAGTGTGGCAGTGTATCGTAAGAACCCTATAAACCAATTACGTATTTTATTGGGGGTGTTGCTAAATTGACACCGCTTAGACACCCTATGAACACTTTTATTTAAAGTCAACCAATAATAAACTATTTATAATTTGCTTTTCTGGAAAACAATGCAAATTTAACCAATAAAAATATCTTAAAATTCAAATAGGGTGTCTATATGAAAAAATAAAATGTCTTTTTAACCAACCCCTTTATTGGTAAGCGAAAAGACGAGATAACGAGTTATTAATATTGCGTTAACATATATGTACTGAAATATGTGAGTATTAAATGTGATTTTGAGTGGAAAACCTAGTGGTCTAAAACCTTAGAAAACCTCAAGGGTGTTATTGAAATAAGCGAGGGCTAAAAGCAATTAATTCACCTTTTAAGTTTTCCCCTTGATGAGTTGATTGATAGATCGTATCTTCTATGTCCATATTAGCTTTTAGTATTTCACATTATATTCATATATATGATATTGTGTCGGTGAGTAAGAGATTGTTTACATGAAAAGCATGAAGATATGGATGGTGGAAATAGAGATAATAGTCAACAAGTTTTGTATGAACCATATGGTTTCAAAAGTTGCTATAGAAAATGTGGTGACAATGTCCATCTCATCTTCTGTTATATGTTTTGTTTACATGAAGATGGATGAAACACCAAGGAGGCGACACCTTGATAAAGAAGGTAGAAGTTGGTTGGTGGGATTGGGGGGGGGGGATATTTTTATTAAAGTGTATATAAATTATAAGAAAATAATAGAAAATGTTGAAAAATATAATATAAGGATATGTTTTATGTTTGTGAAGGACAAAAACCAAACAAAAAAAAATTATAACAAATTAAAGGACTGTTTGAGTGAAAAAGAATTAATAGGGAGCAAAGCTGCAAATAACCGCAAACCACATGAGCAATTTATGTAATTTACTAAAAAATTCTAATTTGCACAAAAATCGATATTGCTGTAATGCACGAACGTATATAAAAGGTGGTTTCTGGTGTTAGGGTTTAGGCAACTCGTAGATTGTAATTTCTTCGATTAAGAGGTATGTCATTCTCAAACCATAGATATTAGGGCATTCGAATTTCACATTTCTGGATGCTTTTACTTTTGAAATTCTTTGTATCAGTTGATTGGAATTGATAATTCAAAAGGTATTAAATAAGCAGGCGACCGTGCAATTAGGAGAAGATGTTTCTCTTTCTGCTTTTTGTCTGCTGTATTAGCGAAATTATGGTAATTTGACCGATGTGTGGAGTAGTTAAAATCTATATCGATGCTGCAGTATTTACAAAATGCCAGACCAATACCATTTTGATTTCAAATTCAGATCTTCTACGCTTCAAATTCTAAGATTGACACGGATGTTTGAGATTTTAACTTTTAATCTTCATGGTGATAGCTATTTGCTGTTTAATGTACACATCTTTTTTTTTTTTTTTTTTTTTAAATCTTTTATCAAAATAGTTCTTATCAAGTTTTCAAGTTGCTTAAATACCACATTTGACATTATTTTTATTATTTTGTTTTTAGGCTATATATATAACTGATGACATGAGTATCCGACAATTAGCCTATTAAGATGGAATTGGGGATTTTTTTATCTCTCATTTGATCATTCGTATGTCACTTTTTTATTTAGTTTTGCTATTTCAGAAATACATTTTTATATCTCTTCTTATGGTGTTAAAGGTTAATAACTTCTTTTGGTGTATCCACTTTTATTATTAGTGCAAAAATTCGGTTCCCAGTTACTTTTTTTTTTAAAAAAAAAAAAGGAAGATTGGTTATGATGTAGCATTATGTCTATCACTTTTTTGGATACTAAATTCCAATAAACCATGTCTTGGTCAAGATAACACTCATCCACATATAGCTAGCTAAAAGAGTTATCATATTGCTATGAACTCAAAAATTGAAAGTGAATCAAGAACAGAGATTCTGAGAATAAGTGATTGTAATGTCAAATCTCAATTAAAATCAAAAACTTCAAAAAAAAAAAAAGATAACCCTAGCGTGTTCGAGAGGCTAGTCTCTCCCTAGATAAAATACGATATATGAAAATAAGATAACTCTCTCTCTTCTACCTGTACGCCTTATAAATACACCGTAACAATGTAAATAATGTGAAATACCTAAATTACCCCTTCACTAACAGATGCTCATTTATTTTGCGAAGTTTCCAAAAAAAAAATGTGGACTTAAATGGATGTGTAGCACATATTTTCAAACAACCTTGATACATTTACAAAAGTGGAAAAATATTGAAGATGTGATTTGTTGAATCGGTGTTAGGAAATAGAATTTTGTTGATGAGACCCCTGTTGGAGGCCGTAAGATGATAAGACCAGCCCTATAAGCAGCACTACCTGATGCATTATTACTGCTATGATCGTTTCCATATTTAGTTGCGTTAGGATCCAACATGTATATATCAGAGGTATTCTTATGAGCTATCTAAGTAATTGATTTTATTTTACATTATAAAGTGCAGTTGATATGGGATTGTGATTTGTGGAGCCAAAAGAGAAGGAATGATGGTTATCTAGCTAAAAACAGAAAAGAAGCAGCAATGAGAATGGATATGGATTCTAAATTGTGTTCGGAATCACAAGAAAACTAGGATATATTGTATCTATGTGCTTGACTGCATATCTGAACGAGGTATAACAACAGAGAATGGAGTTTGATCATGATCATGTTAGGAGGCGAGTGGTCGAAGAAGACAGATTGAGCAGCTTGCCAGATGAGCTTGTTCATAAGATCCTTTCCTATTTTGACATGAAATATGCTGTTCAAACGTGTTCGTTGTCATCAAGATGGGAGCTTCTCTGGACATCAATGCCTTGTCTTAACTTGTCAAGTAGGGAGTTTAGTTGTTTACGAAAGTTTGGCAAATTTGTTAATCATGTTTTGTCTCACCGCAACCATCAAGTAGAAGTGTCTTCTGTAAAGCTACATTTCAGTGGAGCAGCTAGTCAGGTTTCCGTGAGAAAAGATTGCAAGTTATATGTTCTCTCACAATGTCCAACAACTCACTGTCACTAGTTGGCCCAAAAAACACCATGAATTCCCTCCTTCCCTTTTTAGCTCTCAGACTCTTAAGCATCTCACATTGATTAACCGCCCTCTTTATACTTCACCTTGCATTACACCCAAAACACCTTGGGATTTCCCAGCTTTAACAACTTTGCGTCTTAGCCACATCACATTGTGTGATGATCACACCGAAAAGTCTCTTGATCTTTTCTCCAAATGTGTAAACTTAAAGAACCTCACTGTAGAAGATTTTCATTGTCAATATCCAAGTAGTTGACATCATTACCCCTCGACTTTCTAATCTCATGCTTATCGATGGCAGACGCTCATTTGTCATCAACCTGGTTGCACCTCAACTTGAACATCTCACAATAATTAATTGTTCAATCGATTACTTGAATGCTCCACCAGGACTTTCATCTTTGTGCTACACGGGTGATCTTCCTCAACAATTCTCCAAAGATCGATTTCATTCTCTGAACAAAGTGTCGATCTGTTGTTATATGTACAGGCCATATAAGGAGAAAGTTGCACGCAAGGCTATTAAAATGCTTCAAGAGCTCCATAGTGCCAGATATCTCACACTTAATGTGGACTTTGTTGAGGTATGTTGATATCATGATTCATGTCACCCATTTGTGGCATCTAGTGGTGCTTCCGTTCCATGCGAGTATAACTGAAGTTCAAGATGAATTTTAATTAAATACTTGGTAGAACAGCAGGTATACAATCTTATATATAATTATGCATCTTTAATGTATCAAATTCTTGTCAATTTTCTTTTTGCAGTGTCTTTCCTCTCATCCTGATTTATTAATGCACCGTCCTTCACCTTTTAGCAACTTAATCTGCTTGGCTATAGACTCCAGCCTGAGGATCAATGATGCATACAAAGTAAAAATGTCTACCGAAGCTAGAAACTTCTTTCTTGAGAACTCTCCAAACGCCACATTCATCATGGAATTACCCGAGGTACTTTTACAGAATCATATACTCATTGCAACCATTTTCTCTTAACTTAAAAATTCTTGCAAACTCTGTAGCCACCACCTACAAAAACAATGAAGCAGAAAGAAGCTAGGGCAAAAAAGGCCAAACGAGCTGCAGAGATTGCAAGCCATATGACAGAATTCCAAGCCTTAATGTTAGATCATGAAAATGTTGAGCGAAAGCAGGCTAAGGAAAAGGCTAAGGTACCCTTCGAGAAGGTTATGGCAGAAATGAAAGCTCAAGTAGGGAAGATGCATACTGAGACTGCAAAGAGACTTATGGAAGAGTTTAAGATCTGTGTGGAGGAGTTGCGGGTTCTTGTTAAGGAAGAAAAAGCAGAAATTAACGCCATCATTTCAAAGGAAGCCCTAATCAGATCATTACTGGAAAATATGCCTAAGAGAGAGAGGACAGTGGTTGAAACATGCTACTCTCAACAGCTTGTGGAAACAGAAGCACTACATGTTCGTCTAGCCTCGGAGTTTGTGGCTTCAGAAGGAATCTTTTTTCGTGAAAAACTCCTGACTTGTATCTTAGAACACCTCGCATCATCTTCCTCCACAACAACAGTAAGTTTCTGATTTCATTTATGACTCTGCGTAATTTTGTATATTTGTACTCCTGAATCCAATATTGATGCCTTTTTAACTTTGCTTAATGTAAGATTCTGTTAAAAGGTAATATAATGCAAACTTGTCATTTATAGAAGAATGGTCTTAATATGTCATTTATTCAATTGTAGAGGGGTGTTGTGGTATCTTTTGGTTTTGCAGGTATAATTTGTACGCGGGTTGTTTAACCCGGATCCGGGTTTGCCCCGGTGTATTTAATGTTGGTTTCTTCTCATTTGCGTAGATTAGATGATAAGTTTTACTCTCTCACTCATATTGTTCTCTCCAGTTTAGGGTTTGTATTAGGGTTTCTGTTCGTATTCTTTTGATTTTGTTTCAGTGAGTTCTTGTTGATCATTAGAGAGCAGAGTGTTATTGTAGTGAGGTTTTCTGTGTAATCTGTTTGATGTAAACCAACTGTTTCATATATAAATGAAATGTTGATGTTGGGAAATTATGAGTTTATACTTTCGTACATGGTATCAAAGCAAAGGTTCAACTATTCAATGTAAAAATTGTGGTCTAAAAGGACATACTATTGAGAAATGTTATAAAATAATTGGATACCCAAAGGATTATAAACCTAGGAGTGATGTTAATCAAAATAATCAAGTTAAAAATTTTAATGCAAACTCATCTGTAGTTACTACTGGATCAACTGATCCTGGAGAATCTGAGAGAATCTGAATTTCCTCAGCTTACTAAGGATCAATATGTCAAGTTTCTTAGTCTAATAGGAGAAAGAAAGTGCAATGAGGAAGCATCTGTCAGTTCCAATATGGCAGGTACTTGCTTGTTTAATGTTTGTAATTCATCTTATAATGGTAATAAATGGATAGTTGATTCTGGTGCTAGTCAACATATGATAGCATCAGAATCTCTTTTGCATGATACTGTGGATGTATCTAAGCTTAATCTTCTTGTTAGTCACCCTAATGGAACTTGTGCTAAAATAGAAAAAATTGGAAACTTAAATATTTCAAACTCTTTAACTCTTTTTGATATGTTTGCTGTTCCTGAGTTCAATGTCAATCTGATGTCAGTTCACAAAATCTGTAAAGATAATAAGTGTGAAGTTATTAATGAACATAGTTGCAAAATTCAGGATTTACACTCAAAGGAGATGGTGGGGAATGGTAGTGAAACTGGAGGTCTCTATTATGTTGATAGTGTACCTTCTGGTAATTCCTTTACTTCTAATTATGTTATATGTTATGTTTCTAAATTAACATGGCATAGTAGACTTGGTCATCCTTCTGACCAAGCTCTGAATTCTTTAAAGACACATCTTAAATTTGGAAATGAGTCTTTACCTCCTTATGATGTTTGTCATAAGGCTAAACAAACAAGGAATTCTTTTCCTACTAGTCAGCATGTCACTTCTTGTTTAGGTGAACTTATTCACTTAGATGTGTGGGGTTCTTATAGAGTGATCACTTCAGAAGATTTAAGTTCTTTCTTACTATAGTGGATGATTTCACTAGGGCAACTTGGATTTACTTGCTTAAGTCTAAAAGTGAAGTTTTTTCTTGTGTTACTACTTTCTTTAATCTTTTGGTGAATCAATTTGAAGTTAAAATTAAAAAGGTTAGGTCTGATAATGGGACAGAGTTTTTAAATCATAACATGAAAACTTTTTTTGAGAATAGAGGTGTTATTCATCAAACATCTTGTGTTCATACACCTCAACAAAATGGGGTGGTTGAAAGAAAACATAGACATATTCTAAATGTAGCTAGATCATTAATGTTTCAGTCAGGTTTGCCTTTGACTTATTGGGGTGATTCTATTTTAACTGCTGTTTTTTTGATAAATAGAACTCCCACTTCTGTATTAAATGGAGCCTCTCCTTATGAACTTGTTTATAAGTCTATTCCTAGCTTTGATAAACTTCGTGTTTTTCGGTGTCTTTGTTTTGCAACTAAACTGAATAACCTTGACAAATTTTCTGAACGTGCTGAAAAATGTGTTTTACTTGGGTATTCTTTGGAACAAAAAGGTTATAAGGTTTTGAGTCTTGATTCAAATTTTGTTTTTGTTTCCAGGGATGTCAAATTTTATGAATCAGTTTTTCCATTCAGGCTTGATTCTTTTTCTGGTGATAAAACTACTAGTTTTAATAATCCAAGTGACCCATTTTCCTATGATGACCCTCAATTGTCTAGTTCACTTCAAGAAAATAATAATTTAGGTGATTTAGGGATAACCCTTCATTCTGAAGGTACTGGAGCAGATCATAACCTGGATGAGACCTCTAATGATGAGGTCAGCAACCAAAGTGACAAGACACATGTGCAACCGAATGTTGTGGATGTTCCTAGTTCATCTATTATGTCTGAGGATAGTATCTTAGAGCAAAATAATCCTTCTGATGATCACTTATTAGGTACTACTCGATCTGGTAGAAATGTTCGTTTACCAACAAGATTTAATGACTTTGTTGTGGAAAGTTCTCACAAGTATGGGTTAGAAAAGTCTGTGAATTATTCTTTGTTAGCCAATGATAGTAAATGCTTTGTGTCTAATCTTAATAAAACATTTGAACCTAGTACTTATTCTGAAGCTTCTACTGATCCAAATTGGATCAAAGCTATGAATGAGGAAATGGAAGCCTTATATAGGAATCATACTTGGGATATTGTTGATCTTCCTAAAAACAGAAGTCCTATTGGTTGTCGTTGGATCTATAAAATTAAATACAAATCTAATGGTGAGGTTGAGAGATATAAAGCTAGACTAGTTGCTAAAGGATATAATCAAAGAGAAGGTATAGATTATGAAGAAACTTTTTCTCCTGTTGCTAAGATTGTTACTGTTAGGATTGTTATTTGTGTGGCTGTTAATAATTCATGGCCTCTTTATCAATTGGATGTTAATAATGCCTTTTTATATGGTGACTTGGTTGAAGATGTGTATATGACTTTGCCAGAAGGTTATCATACTAAAAATGATAGTAGAGTGTGTAAACTGGTTAAGTCTTTGTATGGTTTAAAGCAGGCTCCACGAAAGTGGAATGAGAAACTTTGTTCATCTTTGTCAGTTTTTGGTTTTGTTCAAAGTTTAAATGATTATTCTTTATTTGTTCGTTCAAAAAATAACACCATTGTCATTTTATTAGTATATGTAGATGATATAATTCTAACTGGTAACAGTTGTGTGGAAATTGAAAATGTAAAATCTTTTCTTAAGTCACAGTTTAGAATTAAGGATCTAGGGTTGTTGAAATATTTTCTGGGTATTGAAGTTCTTTCTACTGGTAATGGTGTGTGTCTAAATCAAAGGAAGTATTGTTTGGAATTATTACATGAATTTGGTATGCTGGGATCTAAGCCTGTTAAAACTCCTTTGGAAGTTAATTTTGTGTTTAATAGAGACTGTGATGATAATACTGATCTTATAAATAATATAACAGAGTTCCAGAAACTCATAGGAAAACTGATTTATCTCACTGTTATTAGGCCTGATATTAGTTATGTTGTTCAAGTATTAAGTCAGTTTATGCACAAACCAAGGAAATCACATTTAAATGTTGCTTTCAGATTATTAAGATACTTGAAAGAGTGTCCTGGTAAAGGTGTTTTATTTTCTAAATCTAGTATTTTTGATATTGTTGGTTATGTGGATGCTGATTGGGCCAAGTGTTTGACAACTAGGAGGTATGTTTCTGGGTATTTGGTATATTTAGGTAACACTCTTATTTCTTGGAAGAGTAAGAAGCAAAGCACAGTGTCCAGATCCTCAACAGAGTCTGAATACCGTGCTTTGGGTTCAGTAACATGTGAAGTGTTGTGGGTTTTAAAGATTTTAAGTGATCTTGGTTTTAAAAATTTAACTCCTGTTAAATTGTTTTGTGATAATGAATCTGCTATTAAGTTAGCCTTAAATCCAGTTTTTCATGAAAAAACAAAACATTTTGAAATTGATGTGCATTTTGTAAGGGAAAAAATTGAAAATAATGTTTTAAAATTAGTTAAGATAGATTCTTCTAATCAAAATGCAGATATTTTAACTAAGTCCTTAAGTTCTTTTCAACATGAATACTTGTCAAAAAGACTTGGACTTGTAAATTTGTTTTCTGGTAAATAAATTTGTATAAAATGACAAGTTTGAGAGGGGGTGTTAAAAGGTAATATGATGCAAACTTGTCATTTATAGAAGAATGGTCTTAATATGTCATTTATTCGATTGTAGAGGGGTGTTGTGGTATCTTTTGGTTTTGCAGGTATAATTTGTACGCGGGTTGTTTAACCCGGATCCGGGTTTGCCCCGGTGTATTTAATGTTGGTTTCTTCTCATTTGCGTAGATTAGATGATAAGTTTTACTCTCTCACTCATATTGTTCTCTCCAGTTTAGGGTTTGTATTAGGGTTTCTGTTCGTATTCTTTTGATCTTGTTTCAGTGAGTTCTTGTTGATCATTAGAGAGCAGAGTGTTATTGTAGTGAGGTTTTCTGTGTAATCTGTTTGATGTAAACCAACTGTTTCATATATAAATGAAATGTTGATGTTGGGAAATTATGAGTTTATACTTTCGTACAGATTCCTACACGTTCCACATCCAACATCAACCCTATGCCGTGAACCACCCACCCAGGTAACCCTTATATTCTCTACAACAGTAATTACTAATTAGCGGGGTGGGATGTGAATAATATGATTTTTTTTTTCAAAAAAGAGGCTGATTCAATACCAGTTTCGAACGTTACTAAACTGAGATATTGTTTTTCTTTTTGAAAAACTCTCGAATTAGTAACGAGAATGAAAACTTTTTTTCCTTAAATTCTAGAACAAACTGGATACACCACGTTTCATCTCGACCAATTTGGTATAAATTCAGCTAAATTATCATTATTATATTTTTTTAGTGATGTCGTTTATTAAAAATAATATATGTATATTTTTTTTTATTAATTTATAGTTAATAAATTAAGTAAATATATTGAAAAGGTTGGGAGGTTATAGAATAGAAATAAAAAACAAAGCGTTAAAAACTTTATATAAATAGAAACAATATAGATAAATTTTCCAATACTTATAAAATAACAATACCTCTATTAGTCACATATTACAAATAAGGGTTAATGCATGACTTTTAGTAGTGGGATTCAACCGTGACTTTAACACGTAGCTTCAACTTTTATTGGCAGGGATGTTAATGATTATGCCAATATGAAGATGTTAGTCCTCATTGGATTCATGAAAAAGTCGGATGTATCATCGTTTGAATTGGCTTTTGTTACATAAATTATTGAATCTTACTCTTTTGGTTCTTTTTTCTTCAGATTTTTTTTTTATTACTATATGCCTTAGCGAATGTTAATGATTTTTTTTTGAAGATTACAACACAAAAACTCAGTTCTTTACAACAATGTCACTCCTTGCAATAATGTCCTTCAATTTCTTTTTGTTGTTCCTCTAGTTGACTGTTTCACAGCTCTCGATAGCAACCTTCATATAAAAATAAGCATCGTCCGTGAAAATTCTTTGCAACAACAAAAATGCTAATGTTATGGGCAAAAGCGGAAATGAGTTGTGAATTGAACAAAAACAATCGTCTTCTTCACAAAGATAATCACATTGGTTGGTACTAGAGGACTTTGCAACCCCTTTTATCTTATTTTATTCATCATGTATGACCTATAGACATACTTTTGAGTTTTGAACACAAAGATATATGAAAGAAACGAGGAAACGAAAATCGAGTTTGTGTGTGTTGACTCCACCTCTTTTCATAGATGAAATTTCACAACCTTTTGGAATTTCTCTACAAAAAAAATGCCAATTAGTAACAAAAACAAAATGGTCACCTCGAGTCGTCACTAAACGATTTGGTGACCAAACTTTTGGTCGTCACTATAGGTCCGTTAGAAAAAATGATTAGTGACGAAATATAAAAGCGGTCACTAAAGTGATGAAAATATACTGGTCACTAAATCTGTGACGACCCGTTTCGTCACTAAATGTCGTCATTAATTAATGAAAGTCGTTACTGTTTTATCTAATTAGTGACCAGAAAAAATCGTCATTGTCTTATCCGATTAGTAACCATAGAAAGTCGTCACTGGTTTATCTAAGTAGTGACCATAAAAAGTCGTCACTGATTTATCCAATTAGTTACGAAAAAAGCTCATCACTGATTTTTGTTGCTATTTCTTATATTTAACCAATTTAACTAACTAGCATGAAACTAGTCAATGGTAAAGATATAATATGATCAATTTATCAAAATTAATCTCATGAAATAATAAACATAAATTGTTCATAGATTTAATAGAACCCAGAGTATACGGTACTTAAATAAATAAAAAAATATACAAAGTAGGATTATACAAGATATTCAAAGAATATGGATTCGACTCTTTATCATAAAAAATATAAAAAGATTTGCTCCTTGGCCAACTCGTCGAGTTTCCGTTGCAACTCGCCAAGTTCATGTGTGCCAACAACCGGGAAAACCCTAACTGACTCGCCGAGTCACCCCACTGACTCGTCGAGCCCACGACAATCTTCATCGGACTCGCCGAGTTGACCATGCAACTCGCCGAGTCCCTTCAGACCATTTTCCATTCAGATGATTTTTAAGCCATCTTAAGGTTCCATATTGCAGATCCAGCTTCCCAAGGCATGTTTATCACGTAAAGTTGCAAACTTTACGTGCATGCAAGGCTCTAAAGTCTTATAATGACAAAACCAAGCTTGTAATGGAGTTTTACACTTAAGGAGGGGTTCATACTTGCCAAAGCTGATAGCTTTATGGACTTAGAGACCAAAGAGAGTTCAGATCTGAAGCTATAGCTTCAGATCTGAGCTCATGCCCAAGAATAGCTTCATAATATGCTAGAAAAGCTCAAATCTTTAACCAAACGAGATCTAGAATGAAATGAGGTCAAGGTAATGACTTGATACCTTCCAAAAGATGCCAACTGAGGTAGATACCAGATCCCCACATGTTCCTTGCTTCTAGCCACTTGCTCCCCAAGCTCTCCTTACAAAGATCCTCCTTCCAAAGCTTAAACCACACAAGAATGATGCACACACACGGATTAGGGTTTATGGACTATCAAGAGGCTGTAAGGGGAGGTTGAGGAGGCCAATGATCCTTTAAATAGGGTGCAAAACCCCGGAAATTAGGGTTTCATCCTCCAGCTCCTACTCGTCGAGTCCCTTCTTGGACTCGGCGAGTAGGTCACTTAAACACGTGAACCAACCCGCTGCTACTCGACGAGTCAGGCAACCAACTCGTCGAGTAGACCTTGAAATCATGAGAATTTATAACCATAAATTGATACTCGAGAATCGGGGCGTTACAATTCTCCCCCACTTGAACTAGACTTCGTCCTCGAAGTCTGTTGCGGTGAACATCCTCGAATAGTGCTCCCGCATCTCTGCCTCCGGCTCCCACGTCCACTCGGACCCTCTTTGGTGCTCCCACTGTACCTTTACCAAAGGTACCTCCTTGTCCCGCAGAACCTTCACCCCTCTCTCCAGAATGGCCACAGGCCTCTCCACATAATCCAGGCGCTCACCGACCTGAATGTCATCCAACGATACTACCGCCTCCTGATCCATGACGCACTTTCGCAACTGCGAATCGTGAAAGGTGATGTGAATCCCAATCGAACCTTTTCATAAGGTCTATCCTTCATGCCACTTTTCCAACTTGACAAAATCCTGATGATCCAAAGTATCGGAAACCCAACTTTCCCTTTTCCTGAAGCGAACCCTTTTTGTGTTGACAGGATATTTGTCCCAAAAATATCATACCAAATCGATCCACTAAAACACGAACACACATGCCTGGCCCAATCAGCCTCGGGCTGGAAAACCAAACATATCAGGTCCAATCGATCATAGGGTCCGGTCATCCTCAGGATGGAATAACCTAGATTGGAATACCTCTATGAACCTAACTCGAGTCTACTCATAACTTGAGATCCAAGGATCTATCCTTGCGTCTCATCCACCATCCTCAGATTCGTCACAAACGAGTGCAACTCCCCCGAATCTTCAACAATACATCCAATCCGAACGCGCTCCTACAACAGACATAACCAACACAATCTCTATACCCACAGCCTATGACTGGAATACCCTTATGTGGTCCTCAGCATAGGTCTGGATTGCCTCCAAGCCCACAACATGAGTCTGGTATGCCCTCTCCGGCCCTCAGCTCATGACTGGAATGCTCCCGATGACCGAACGACACTACTTTCGTCACTTCAGTTGCCCAACACTCCGGCCCTGCAGATATCCACTTTCCTCCGCCGCTCGAAGGGCCTAATCGAAGCTCCTCTCATCAACGAACAACATAACGATACAAAAACTACTACTACACATGAATCCCAAGCCATAAACCCACTTCAACTCTTCCTGCTACCATATGATGTTTCTCAGGCGAAGTCGAAACCTCCTAGGTCCCAACATGTCTGCCCACCACCCGAACATCGGACACCTCACCGATTACTGAACCAAAAGACACACACAAACAGCAGTCCCACGCGTCTCCCAAAAAGAAACCGACTGGCTGGACTTGCTTCCACGCCCTGCCATCAACTTCAGCCAACATAATGAACGTTACATGACCCACGTCAGCCTCACATCCTACCTAGTCTTCAGTGACCCATCTTCTGCTTACTTCAGACACGCTATGGCTCTTTCACAGATGAAACCAACCCAAGACACATCACAATAACTCAAACCATCATCAACATACCTACCACTACCGGCCAACCAGTACGACACTCATATCTAACCCATATCACCCCCTTCGGGTTGGAATACCAACATGTCTAATCAATTCAACTATCGAGTTGAAATTCTTAGGGTTTGTTGGCCTACCGCCTCAACCCTACTTCTCCCATTGAGCTTCTGTGCCTACGACTTTCAGTCGGCTCGCACCGGGTATCTTGGCCTACCGCATAAAGCAGGACCGCCTCAACCCTATCCAAATGCCATATACGATCATGAGAAAGATCTAACCTGGTTCCCAGAACCTGAATGAAAGGATATCCTAATCCCAAGCCTTCCTAAGGCTGACGAATACCCAATCGGATCTACTTCCCAGTCCTCAACTGGAGTATTACCCGATCCAAGAAGATTAATCCTTTAAGGCACTCCGAACTAATGAGATCACCAAGATCCTCTGTACTCCATCCGATCTCTAATAACAACTTCCGATAAACCCAAAAATACACCGGAGTCCTCAGCCTACTCCATCAACATGTTCAATACATGGGTACAGATCTGCTGATTGTTATAGCATAGCAGCATACTCAATACCCGCACATAGATCTACAAACACATACAAAGTCTTCAGTATTACTGGACCGCCTCACCAGGCCTTCAGTCTATCTGGACCACTCTCAGAACCTTCAATATGTCTGGACCGTTCTAAAATATTAAGTATCTCCCTGGACCACCCCTCCTGGTGATCCTTCCCATGCAAACTGTTCTCACCCACTTGGGGTTCCGAACTCCTGATCCATTTCGTGGACTCAAACTCTGGCCTAACCCTAGGCCTCATATCGATTGTCCACCCTTTCGGAAATCCATGGTCTGCCCCCTGATCCGCGTGTCTACCACATACGCTGAATAACCCGCACACCCGTGCTGAATGCACTGCCGAGCCCTGGCAGCTAAAAAAACCCTCAATCTATCAATCCAAAAACCCTCAGAGTCGAGCACACCCTCGACCGAATACTCAAACTGAGCTCAATTCCTGACTAGAAATCCAACCTGGTTCCGCAACTTGTGCTATCAAGCACCAAGAAGACGTGTTTCTTATGTTGGGAAGTTTATCGAACCCCCAATCAACTCAACCCTCAAACCAAGCAGACACTAGGGCCTCCATTCTCCCGTCGGGTTGTGAAACTTATCCCCGTTTCAAAACCTCTCCTGCTCTGCATCCCAGGGTAACTCTCCCCCACTTAGATTTGACTAAGCCTTCATAATACATGAATATTGGAGGATTCCCAATCCTTCTCGCTTCCTAACGATCAACCCGATGACAACCAACTCTTTCTCGCTAGTGCTCCATCACTAGCCAATCCCAGTTGATCACACACTTCTTAAGAACCAGGTGAACACTTCCTGAACCCCAGTGAACCGACGGTCACTAATGCTTGGATGACCTTACACTCAAGTCCTGAAGGCCACAACATAGATGCTCCAACTAATACCTCGACAACGAGTTACTTCTCTTGGCGCTTTAGTCCGTCAATCACTAACGGTTGCTAACCACTGAATCCTAAAAATGCTGAATAACCCTTCTGTGGGACCCTATATGCAGACCTCCCACATAATACCCCTTTTCCAAAGGTGTTCCAAACAAGCTTCCTGCTCTCGGGCTCTAGAAATCATTCTCTTCAGGGTTCGCACCCTGAATCACTTACCAGCTCAAACGCCCACAGCTGAACTGCAGCAGCTGAAACAACCTCTGCCCTAAACCGGACTACAAACTACTCCCAAGACATAGTCTACAATCCCAAAAGTGCAATAGATCGCACAATCAATCCTTACCGTTCGATACAAGAGATCCAAGGCAAACCGGACCTCACAAATACTTATGCCACGTCGACCCCCCCTGCGCTCACCGGCGTTGAATTAATGTTGCCTATTCCTGCAACCAACTGACCCCGAGCTGGAATACAACCTGATCTTGGGGTCACAAGTCTGCTCACTCCTTCGAGCTCAAAAAACTGAGAGGGCACAATCCTTGCTCTACAAAACGACAATCCAGTCCCTCAATAAACCATTCCCCTTCCAGCTGCAAAACCCCAGCTGAACATAATCATCACTCCCTTCCGGAGTTCCCGCGACTCACATTCCGGCCTCGAGCAAACCCCCGAGCCTCAAATCTAGAAACCCACGTGCTAGCCTCTCCCGCTCAACCCACATGAATATAACGAGTACAGATCATCTTCCTGATCCCAAATAACTACAGCCCTCTGCTCATCAGAATATGTACCAGTGACAAGTCCCGGTACCGGAAAGCTCGACCAGCTCTTCTCCCTGCCGTCGTTACAGCTGCGGAAGCTGCTGCGGCAGCCGTCTCAGCAATGGTTGCATGGCGCTCGACAAAATACTCAACCATGGCGGTCTTGAAAGACCCAATCATCTCCGGAATCTATCCCCGAACGATCTCGATCACCTCCTCCCGGATGATCTCCCTGACATAGTCCTCCGACAATATTGGCCTATCCTGGCTGCCAGTTCTCGATCCTGATCCGAATCCGGTCTCAAAATGTCTCAAATAATCCATACCATAACAGGGAACCAACTTCCAACTAAACCCTAGGGGTTGTGACTTCCTTGCTACGCATATGGGTCCTGTGCTTTCAGTAGTACGGGCCCATATTACCTTCCACACCTACCCATGTTTGTCTCAAGTATCACCACAACACCCTAACAATATACATAGACATAGCGAGCGCTTAATCCTCACTCCTAGAGGAAAGTTAAATATCTCATAACTGACCTACCGGTCCCACGCAATCCACTCATCCATGAAACTTCCACCAACCCTGCAGCACTAGTGTATGCTAGCCATACATAACGCTGGACCCTATATACTTTTGAATATCCAACCCTAACCTAAGCCCCCAATCAGACAAGAACAGAACATAAGGCCAAATCAAACATTCTCAGGCTATAAGATCTTAGTTATGTATAACCGTGATGCATACACTAAACAACTACAGTAATGATGTCAATCTCATATAAAGGAAACCCTAGGCTAGCAGGAATCATGTAATCATGCAATTCTATCCTGCAATTCCTGAAGATCCCTAGCCTAGTACTAGCATGCTGTTCTAACATATCACAATATCAAATAACATTATGGTATTTTGGGGTCTACTTACTGGCTCCGGCTGATCGTACACTTCGCATCCTCTTTTACTTATTTTGAAAACCATTTAAAATCATTTTGAAAATCTTTCCTTGATTTGAGACTGGATTCACACGAGTGTTCCTCCAATTCACTCAAACCAAGGCTCTGATACCAACTTGTAACACCAATAAAATTTGAGCCAATTTAAAACTTTTTAAATCATTTGAAACCAATCAATTATTACAATTTGTTTTCAAAATGATTTATACATCAGAGTTCCCAGAAATCATAATCATCAATCGAGGAAGTGTACGGTCATGCCTTCGCCTTCCCGCGGCCATCCGCTGAACCTAAAACAATAAACTGAAATTGTAGGCCCGAAAGCTTAATGAGTTACCCCCCCTAAAATACCAACCTCATATAACCATAATCATATCATATCAACAAATATAGAACATGCATGCATAATGAGCCTTCAGCCTGACTGGACCGCTTCGCAGGCCTTCAGTCTATTTGGACCGCTCTCCGAGCCTTCGGCATGACTGGACCGCCTTGCAGGGCCTACAGCCTATCCGGACCGCTCATCGGGTATGTTGGCCTACAGCACAAAGCAGGACCGCCTCAACCCAACCCCCAATTAAACAAACATGTGCACATAAATATCATACGCTAGCTCATATCATATAACAGTCAAACCGATCTAACAGATCACTAATCATAGCAATATCCCAATAACCGGGATACAGACCTAACCGGTCACTAATATAGCATCATCCTATAACCAAGACACTGACCTAACCAGGTCACAAACATAACATCATCCTATATACCAGGATACCGATCTAACAGATCATAATAGCATAACAACATCCTATCTACCAGGATACCGATCTAACAGATCATAACAGCATACAACATCCTATCTACCAGGATACCGATCTAACAGATCATAACAACATACAAGCATACTATAACCAGAATAACAATCCAAAGGGCCGACCTTGGTGCCTTAGACCCTGTTGATATAGTGAGGATAACTCACCTCACAACTATCGCGCTGAAGTGATAAGCTCCACTCTCGGATCACTGTCACAACTCCACCACCTATAATCACCATAAAACCATATCCATAATTTTCCAATTTCTCAAAATGCCCCCAGAAGTCAACTAGTCAACCCTTGGTCAAAGCCCAAGTCAATAGTTAAGGTCAACAGTCCATGTTGACCTCAACTCGTCGAGTACAACTATCCACTCATCGAGTTCCTTGAATAACTCTTTAACTCGCCGAGTCACTTGAGTGACTCTTCGAGTTCCTAATGTTTGCGGCCGAAAAATCCTTGGCCAACTCGTCGAGTTTCCGTTGCAACTCGCCAAGTTCATGCGTGCCAACAACCGGGAAAACCCTAACTGACTCGCCGAGTTACCCCACTGACTCGTTGAGCCCACGACAATCTTCATCGGACTCGCCGAGTTGACCATGCAACTCGCCGAGTCCCTTCAGTCCATTTTCCATTCAGATGATTTTTAAGCCATCTTAAGGTTCCATATTGCAGATCCAGCTTCCCAAGGCATGTTTATCACGTAAAGTTGCAAACTTTACGTGCATGCAAGGCTCTAAAGTCTTATAATGACAAAACCAAGCTTGCAATGGAGTTTTACACTTAAGGAGGGGTTCATACTTGCCAAAGCTGATAGCTTTATGGACTTAGAGACCAAAGAGAGTTCAGATCTGAAGCTACAGCTTCAGATCTGAGCTCATGCCCAAGAATAGCTTCATAATATGCTAGAAAAGCCCAAATCTTTAACCAAAGGAGATCTAGAATGAAATGAGGTCAAGGTAACAACTCGATACCTTCCAAAAGATGCCAACTGAGGTAGATATTAGATCCCCACATGTTCCTTGCTTCTAGCCACTTGCTCCCCAAGCTCTCCTTACAAAGATCCTCCTTCCACAGCTTAAAACACACAAGAATGATGCACACACAGGGATTAGGGTTTTTGGACTATCAAGAGGCTGTAAGGGGAGGTTGAGGAGGCCAATGATCCTTTAAATAGGGTGCAAGACCCCGGAAATTAGGGTTTCATCCTCCAGCTCCTGCTCGTCGAGTCCCTTCTTGGACTCGGCGAGTAGGTCACTTAAACACGTGGACCAACTCGCTGATACTCGATGAGTCAGGCAACCAACTCGTCGAGTAGACCTTGAAATCATGAGAATTTATAACCATAAATTGATACTCGAGAATCGGGACGTTACAAGTCATCATTTGAAAAATCATCTACAGATCCTAGGGTACTTAATTCTTGGGTATTTGAGGAGTCGCTTGCAATGGCTTGTAGTGAAGTCTGCATAATAGCAACATACAAAAAACATGACAAGTGTTTCTCACCCACTATTTTTGTCCCACTTTCAAATTAATAGCAACATACTTTGAAAGTGGTTGCTATACTATCACTACTAGAAAAAAGTTTTCCTTGACAAACAATGTTTATTGTAAATGCATATACATGACAGACAAATGTCTATCATTAAAAGCCATGTCATAAAGGAAAATGACAGGTGTTTACAACATATTTTGTACGTCATGATTTTTGATATAATTTTACAAAATGCATTTATATATATATATATATATATATATATATATATATATATATATATATATATATATATATATATATATATACACCTTAATAAACATTTAGCCTCAAATGTTGAATTTTAACAGGTACACCCCTTATAGCAGCATTTACAACAAATTTATGCATTCCTGAAAAATCATATCTTATCCAAGTACAAAGTCAAATGCAATATGTACAACCATTTAAAGCACTAACTGTATTATAGAAAATTAAGGAAGTAAATTGGTCAAAGTTGATTAAGTATTCCTCATTTCCAGCAAATTGAATCGATCTACCATATGAACTCTATATATCACCCTCTCCTTTCCTCACCCTCACTACCATCAACTTCACACCACCGCATCACCGTCTTTGTTCCTCCTTCTCCATCTCTAGAAACCATTGATCCACAACCTAAACCATCGTTGTTGGTATATTTCTCTCTAAAACCACACTCCACCGCTACCATCAGTCAATGCCGCCACCACTTAATCCCAAATCCATTCTCATCAGACTTTCTCTCATCGGATTTTTAGGGTTTTGGTTAACGTCATCGCCATAATTAAACCTAAAATAATTTTGTGGTCGTTATGCATTGATCCGTAACCCAAAATAATCCTCTGTGAATTGCCAAATTTGCTTTGTCTAGATGCTCTCCAGTTCCATGGCCAACGCGGATAATCATACCAGAACTCCCTTTTCTTAGTCACCCACATTAGATACATCTATTCATTTTGAATTTGAATACACATCCCATTCTCTCCCTCATCCTAACCCTAACCTTAGACACAACGGTAAAGCCACCAACCGGACCATTTACACCCGAGATCACACCCATAACCCTGTATCTCATACCAAAGCACCAATACGACTACTCTCTATATTGCCTCCTCCGTCATTCGTCTCTCTCTAAAGCGCTCCAACCCACCGCCGCCCTTCATCAGCAGCATTTTACCAGTCACGACACCACCTTTAACATTAATGATAATCGCACCACCATAATTGTCTTCTTCATCTCTCTATTCATAAGAAAAACTCTAACCATGTATCTGTGTACAACTCTGAAATGAGAGGAAATGAAAAGACGAACCTAGATGAAAATCTGGTCGGCTGGAGGTTAGTTTTTCACACTGATCTTTTATTTTTCTCCATTATTCTAGATTTTACATGTTCGTTTTGTATTTTTCATATGTCTGTAGGCAACTCATGTTTTTAAGCCATCAATTCGTCAATCTTTTAAGCAAATTAGAATAGTTTACAATACTTAATATGTGGCAAGCACGCTTTTTGTTATAACAAATCTGTGAGAAAATGATTATTTGGGTTTTTTTGCAGATTTGTTCTAGTTGGTGTTGGTATGTCACACTCTGCTTTTTTTCAAGATATTGTCTCTGTGTTTGTGTGTGTTTAGCTGTCTATGTAATCTGATAGTAGCTTTACATAGATATATGCTTATCTTTCCGATTTCTTAGAATCTCTTGCATTTGTTAATTGTATTTTGTGGAAATTGATAAAAAAAACCTGTGAAAGTGTCAATTTTTTACAATAAGCGAAGACCTGCTGTCAAATAATAAGCTGTCGGTTTTTTTGTGGAAATTGTTTCCCTTGCATCCAAGAAATCAAGTTTGAACCCAATGTTATGTTTGAACATATTGACAAGAAGCTGACTTTTGAGGGTAGTCAGGTATCTCTTTTTCAATTGCAATCTTTCTGATATCATTATTTCACTTTCTTCATTTCTTATATCAAGTGTTGACACTATTTGACTCCAAGCATGTTTCTGGTTTGATTTTCTCTATTATTATAGCTTTAAGCCTAGAAGAGCGTTTGCTTTCAGAAACCTCTGAAGGTTGAAAATATCACTATTGAAACTCCAACTTTACTGTTATATGTGGTTTCATACACTGAATACTTGGTGGTTTTATTTTGTTTGTTGTAGAAAAAGGATTTTCTATTCTTCAACCACCCACCCCTTTACTCTCCATCAGTTCCTGTACCCCACCCCTTCTCTTGGTCTTTTCCTTTTTTTTTCTATTGAAACACACACCATCACAAACATAATTCATTGCTATATTAGACATGTCCACATATTCGTTATGAATTAACTGCTACATTTCTTTTTTTGTTTTCATAGGTTCATATATATATATATATATATATATATATATATATATATATATATATATATATATATATATCCTGTTATGGTCTCACTGGTCTCATAGGTCCTTTTTACCCCTATCGTCTATAATATTTTATTTTTCTAAAAGTAACTGGCCATTATACCCCTACCACCTAAATCTGTTATTGTGTTGTGTGTGAATATATATTCAATTTAAACAAATATATAGTCTTACTTTCAGTTTCTTCCCAAAATAACATCCTACTTTCAATTAAAACCATTCTTTTATTGGGTTTGGGAAATTTACTGTACAGGGGAAGATTATGGACTTTTATCAGATGGTCTTAGTGTAAGTACTACATCTTTTGGGGTCTAATTGGAGATTTGGACAGTTTTACCCCTGAGATTGTTAATTTGCTTTTTAGTAATTGTTGTGTTTGGTTGCTGAGATTTTTTAAGGCCTTAATTCTTTCTGCTTTCTTGGTTGGTGGACCTTTCAGTTATGGTTTTGTGGTTGTTCAAAGAGAGTGTCAGGTGACCTTTTTCCCAATTGAATATGTTGTTTTTCTTTGGAATTATCTTAATAAATTTTGGATCGATAGATTATGTTGCAAGTGGCTGGTGGGACTCTTTTCATGTGGCTGCTGATGAGAATTGATTGGTACAGGGGATGAGAAGGATTATCGTATGAGGAAATGGTTAAATCATTACATGTGGATTGGTTAAATTTTTCTCTTTATTTGGATTGTAATTTTTTCAACTTTGTACTTTTTTATTTATCAATAAAGTTTGTAGAGGCCCGGGTCTCTTTGGAAAAAAGCAACATTCTTTTTATTTCCTTATTTTTTTTATTTCCTTCAACTGTTATTAATGAAAATGCACATAATGGCATTGTTGTTTTGTTATACCATCCAAATCCAAATTTTAAGGAATAACATACTACTTTTGATTTTGAAAGTACATCACTACATCGTAAAAAGCGTAAGTAAACTGCTTTGAAAAGTACATATAAATGATACGATAGATTCCAATTGGATTAATGAACAACGTTTGTCCCTCCATCTTTAGTTATTGGACCGTTGAATGTGTATGATCGTCATTGATCTTTGAATCGTGAATTATTTGTATGTGAACAACTGTTGCTAATTAGGTTTAATCTAATTATTTTAGAATTTAATATTAAGTCAGGTTTTTCCGAGTCAACTACCACAGGTTCAACAGTTTTTTTTATTAATTCGGCCGTTTCATTTGGTGTAGTAAATATGCAAAGACTTTCTTCTACTTGGCTCGGTCTCTTCACCGGGTCACGATCCAATTGGTTCGACCGACCGTGTTGACTTGGGTCTTATAACACTCATAATTATTAGTAATACAATTTATAATAGACTAAAAATATTTAAATTTTACATGAAAGAAAATTAGAAATGTGGCCCCCAATATATATTTTTGATTTTGGTTTAAGATCAAAATAGTTAGTTTTAAAAAGTAAAAAGATGGATTGTTTGATTTTGGTTTAAGGCAAAATGTTACTTTTTTAGACCAAACTTGCAAAAATCAACCGAATTTAATCACAAAAAATATATTTTACTCAATATAAAGTCATCGTTATAGAAGCTGCACCAAAATCCATAAAACCAATTTTTTTGGTTTATCCATTGAAAAAGGTATTTTATGGTTAACCACTCAAAATTTATTATTCTTTTTAAATAAAACACCACATGAAGCTTTTAATTATATTAAAACCGAAACAACTAACATACAAAATATATATAAACAAAACAACATTATAACTTTATTTTAAACCCAAAACACAACATACATGATAGATACTTTTAGTGTTTGAATGTTATTTTTCATAGTGTATTTTTTCGAATATGACATGATTCACAAAATTTATAGAAATGAAACTATTCATTGTCTTCAAGCAAGAAACTAATCGTTGTTGTTGCATCGCGCGAGTACCCCGCTAGCAACATACTTTTACTTTTAACCAAAAATAGCAACATAAGTTATATATATATATATATATATATATATATATATTAATGATAAATGATATATTTTCAATGCATTGCATCTTATTTTATTTAAATGTCATATTTTGCAAAGAAAACTACATGCTGATGCATTGCATGTTCTTCGTAATATGACATGTTTTCGAAAGAAACTAATCACAGAAAGATAACTATTCTCTGAAAAGAACTATTCATCGCACCAACATTCAATATTCACCGTTGAATTTAAACTAATCATTGTTTACCGAAAAGATACTTATGTCAATTAAGTCCCTATCAACATATCAACAAGCTTCATTTTCATTATGGTTTTGATATACACTAAAGAAATCGTTGAATTGACATTAATGTTTGGTCTCTATGGTTCCAAAATTGCTGAATTGACACAAATGTTTGGTGATACTTACCAATACAATTATGTCTTATTTTTAGTATGACATGTTTCCTAAAACAAAGTAATAACATAATTGAAAGTAATTATTGTCCGTCGAAAAGAAACTAAATGTCGAATCATACATGTTTCCGAATAGAAATAATTGCCGAAAAAACTATTTGCACCCGTCGCTTGGCGCGGGTAAATGACTAGTGTGTGTGTGTGTGTGTATATATATATATATATATATATATATATATATATATATATATATATTCTAAATTTGTACCAAATATTTTAATCAAGGTAAATTACACATTTAATGTCTAATAATGAAAAATAAAATCATACATATACAACAATACAAACCATTACACAAACCATAGTGTCGAATACAAAAATATGTTCACTTATCTTAGGACACGTAACTGACTGGGTCAGAGTTCGGCATCAGCTTTTGGAAGCTACAAGTTGTTGGTCAAATTTAGAAGTCATACTAGCAATTATAGTTACAGACTTATCCAAGTGGGAGACTGTTGGATTAGGTGTCTAAGCCCATAACTATATTTGGTATGTGCTTGAATTGATAGCAGCACAGTCCTTTTGGGTTGCCCTCAAACCTAGCAACTGGACAAGGAAATTATGAAAGGAGAGATATTGATTTATTATAAGATTAATAAATTAATATAAATGATTTATTAATATGTTAAAAGATTAATATATTAATTAGAAATCATAATATTTAATTAATAGTTAGCCAGAAGTTAATTAATTAGAATTGATTTTGGGGTTAACTGTATTAATTATAAAGTGCAGGGACTAGTTTGCAATTATCCAATAGTTGAGTGGAAGGTTCCAGAACCTCCTTGGAAGGGGGTGGACGAAATCTATAGGAGAAACCCTAATGATTTCATCCAAGGGGCTTGGATAAGTCCTTTGGATAAGCTTAGGCCCCAAGCAAAGGAACATTAGGGTTTTCCCTAAACCCTAGCCACCTCAGCTATATAAGGAGGCCTCTGGCTCCCAAAATCGGCACTCCTTCTCTTAAAGAAACCCTAGGCCGAAAATTGAATACCCTAGCCTCTCTCCTCACAAGTTTCCTTCTTGCTAGCTCTTGGGTGTGATTCCATTAGAGGCATTACATTTGTTGTGGTAGGCTTCCAAGAAGATCAAGATCAAAGGATTACCAATTGCTTTCTATAACAACTGAAAGGTATGTAACTCTATAACCCTAATTGGTTAATATCGAAAACAACCTCTCTCCTTAGGGTTCTTGTTTTTCAATTCAAAGTTATATGTTCAATAGTTAAAACATAGATCCAAAGTAGGTTGCATGTGAACTTAGGAATTGTTTTTCTAGTTTGTTTGTTTTACCTAAAACCCATCAGTGGTATCAGAGCCATTGGTTTTGTTTTAAATTGAATAGCTATAATAGTTGAATTGCAAATTAGGGTTTATATCTATTAAACCCTAAAAGGCCATGTTTTCGTTTTTAGGGTTTTTGGTTCAAAGGGTTTTTCGAAAAACCCTAGCCTCCATTAACCTTAATCGAAATTAGGGTTAGGGTTTTGAAAACCCTATCCTCCTCCCTTGAATTTCGAAATTAGCTTATAATTTGAGGGTTTTATTTTGGATAATTATTGCCTAATTGGATAATTATTACCTAATTGGATAATTGAGAAAAATAAGGAAATTATCCTTTACCCTAATTTTCGAAATTTAGAGGGATAAGGATTAGAATTAAAGTAATTGTTTAATTTGATTTAGATCATCTTTACAAGATTTAATAAATTAATTAAAAGTTAATTAATATATAATTATTAAATCCAGTTCTTGGTTTATTTTAAATTTGAAATTAATTGTTTAATATTCGAAAATTTATATAAACCCTAATGTTTTAAAAAGTTTAAAACACACCTTATATATATTATAATTAAAAGTTAAATATTATATATGTATAAGAATTGGTCAGTCAAATCGCTAGTATGCCTCATTCACGAAGCTAGTCTATAAGGGGGTATAAGGAAACTGCCTATAAAATGGAAGTTGAATGGGTGTTCACTCTCACCCACCGCTTCCTTGATTAGTGGAGGGTCGTTAGCAGAACGGATTTGATAGGACAACTAAATCTCATTAAAAGTATAATGTTATTAATGAAGTGCTAGAACATTATTTTACAAAAATCCCAACTCTAGTTACTTTAGGAAAAATGTGAAAGGTATGCTAACCCATGAAATTACACATTAGGCTTCATAAGTCGTTAGTGGAGCGCGTGTGGTTAACCGGCACACTAATTAGGACTAATAAAGAGTCGTAATGGGTATCTCATGATTATCATTTTTGATGGAGCGTGTGTGGTTTACCGGCACATCAATAGATAATGATAAAGACAATGAGGTTACCAAGTACATTTGCATGGTTATTCACATCTTGTTTGTGAGCCTCGGTATCCCAGTCACAAATAGAAGAGCATAATCCGAGATTAAAACATGCTATTGAATAGTTTCAATGTATCTCAAAAGAATTAGGAATTTCACTTCATTCCTTTCGTCTTTTGGTGGAATTAGTGAATCGTCATTCACTTACCTTTATGAAATTCACACTTGGATCTTGGCATCCCATTTCTAAGTTGTGAATCCTCATAGTTGGATCCTAACCTTAATACTATATTTTTGGGTTATTATATTAAGGTATCTTGAAATCTAACTAAAACTATCTTTCTTTTTAGATGTCTACTCCTGGAAACACTTCTGGTTCGTCATCCTCCAACCACAACTTCTCTTTGATCTCCATTTGCTCCAAAGTCGTTATGGATGGCTCTAACTATAGCGATTGGATGCGCAATATCAAAATGGCGCTCCGTTTTGAGGACAAATAGTATGTCCTTGAAAAGGAGCTCAAAGAGATTGATGCAACCAAAGCCGCTCCCGAAGAATATGCTGCCTACAAGAAGCACTATGACGATGCCACCAAAGTGGCATGCATCATGGTCGCAACCATGTCCCCAGAACTGTAGAGGTACTATGAGGACTACTGGCCCTTTGAGATGAACAAGGACCTTATGGAGAAGTACTATAAGCGAGCTCGTTAAGAAAAGTTTGAAGTAGTCAAATCACTCATGGCTTGCAGGATGAAGGAAGGAGAGTCGGTTGTTAGTCATGTGCAAAGAATGCAACGCTACCAAGAGCGATTGGTCAAGCTCAACGTGGAATTTGATTAGGAATTGGCCATAGACATGGTATTGAACTCATTGCCCGATAGTTATGGCCAGTTCATCCTAACTTATCATTTGAACAACACCGAGCAGACATTGGCCCAATTGCACAACTTGTTGCAGACAGCAGAGGCGGGAATGAAGGATAAAAGTATAGCCTCCACTCTTGCTAGTGCCCCTGTCTTGGCTATTGGACATGGAACGGGGAAAAAGAGGAAAGGTCTCCTAAGCAAAACTGGAAGGGCAAGGTCCAAGCTGGGTCATCTAGTAGTGGCCCAAAGGCCAAGCCCAATGCTACCATTCCCCATGTTTCTGATCCAAAGGATGCTGATTGCTTTTATTGCAATGACAAAGGGAACTGGAAGAGAAGCTGCCGAAAATATTTGCAAGATATCAAAGATGGCAAAGTGAAGTCGTCTTCAGCAGGTATTTACACTATTTCTTCTAATAACTCATTATCTTCTCGTTCATGGGTCCTTGATACAGGATATGGTTTTCACATCTGTTCTGATTTGCAGGGGCTAAAAGAAAGTGAGGAGGTGGAGCGAGGGAGGATAAACTTGATCATGGGAAACAGAAAGTCTTCACCAGTAACCAAGATCGGAGTTTATCAACTTTTGCTTAGTAATGATGTTAGATTAGACTTATTGAATTGTTGCTATTCTTCTGAGATGACAAGAAACATTATTTCATTTCATGCATTGTTCAGATAAGGTTTTAAATATTCTTTTAATGATTTGAATGGTTCAATTTGTGTTTATAAGAATGGTGTGTTTGTATTTGAAGCTTTACCTTGTGATGGTGTGTATGAAATAGTGAATTGTGTTGATAGCTTAGGAAATAGTGTGTTTAATATTGACTTGTCTAATAGTGTAGACAAGGCATGCGTGTGGCATTGTCGTCTTGGACACATTAACAAGAAACGCATAGCCCAGCTCCAAAAGGATGGAGTGTTGGAATCATTTGACCTAAAATCAGATGATATGTGTGAATCTTGTCTTTTGGAAAGATGAAAAAATCACCATTCACAGGGTCTTGTGAAAGAGGTGAAGGTCTGTTGGACCTCATACACACGGATGTATGTGGACCCTTCAGATCAACTACAAGGGATGCTAATCGATTCTATGTGACTTTCACTGATGATTATAGCAGATATGGCTATATCTACTTAATCAAACATAAGTCATAAACCTTTGAAAAGTTCAAAGAGTTTAAACATGAAGTCGAGAACCAATTGGGCAGGAAGATAAAGATACTTAGATCCGATAGAGGCGGAGAGTATCTTAGTATCGAGTTCAACGACTATCTAAAAGAATGTGGAATAGTTTCACAATTAACTCCTCCTAGGACACCACATTTAAAGGGTGTGGCTGAGAGGCGTAATAGAACCTTGTTAGACATGGTTCGTTATATGATGAGTCGTGCTTCACTTCCTATTCACTTCTGGGGGTATGCCTTAGAGACAGCCGCCCACATCCTCAATCTTGTCCCTACAAAGAAGGTTGCCAAAACACCTCACGAAATGTGGACGGGGAAAGTTCCCTCATTAGCACATATTAAAGTCTGGGGTTGTGCAGCTTTTGTAAGACGAGAGACTTATGACAAGCTAGCAGCTAAAAGTGAGAAATGTGTTTTCATTGGTTACCCAAAACAGTCTTTTGGATATTTGTTCTACAGACCTAGTGAAAACGTGGTCTTTGTGGCACGATGAGAAGTCTTTCTAGAAAGAGAGCTCATATTCAAAGAGGACAGTGGGAGCACCATTGACCTTGAAGAAATTCAAGAGTTAGCCTATGAAGGAACCTTAGATGACACTAGCAGTCAACCAGAGGAAACCGTTCCTGTTGAACCAGTTGATAACTCATTACCTCTTCGAAGATCCACTTGGGTGAGTGTGCCACCTTAGTTTTATGGTTTCCATATTACTTTAGATGGTGACACATTCATCATTGATAGGACACTGGTAAATTTAGATGAACCGGTTACTTACAAGGAAGCAATGGCAGGCCCAAAGGCTTCCAAGTGGAAAGAGGCAATGGAGAGCGAGATAAAGTCCATGTATGACAACCAAGTTTGGAATTTGGTTGATAGTACACCAGGTCGTAAGACAGTTGGGTGCAAATGGGTCTTCAAGAAGAAGACAAACATGGATGGAAAATGTGCACACATTCAAGGCTCGACTGGTTGCAAAAGGTTTCACTCAAACCCCGGGGGTTGACTATGATGAGACCTTCTCGCCAGTAGCTAAGATTAAATCTATTAGGATGTTGCTCGCCATAGCTGCCTTTCATGACTATGAAATCTGGTAGATGGATGTCAAGACTGCTTTCCTTAACGGGAAGTTGGCTGAGGATGTTTACATGAATCAGTCAGAGGGTTTTGTTGATGCAAAGTTTCCCAATAGAGTGTGCAAGCTTGATAAATCCATTTATGGATTGAAACAAGCATCTCGCAGCTGGAATCTTTGCTTCCATGAGAAAGTCAAAGAGTTTGGATTCTCTAGGAGTGAAGATGAGTTCTGTGTATATATCAAGGCTAGTTGGAGTATAGTAACTTTCCTGGTGTTATATGTCGATGACATATTACTCATTGGTAACGACGTTCCGACCTTGAAAGATGTTAAGTCTTTGCTCGGAAAGTGTTTTGCCATGAAAGACCTTGGAGAAGCTGCCTATATTCTTGGGATTAGAATATTGAGAGATAGAAAGAAGAGACTAATTGGACTTAGTCAGAGCACATACTTGGACAAGGTACTAAAGAGGTTTAGTATGAAAAATTCCAAGAAGGGAGAGCTACCTATCCAAAGCAATACCAAATTGAGTAAGACTCAATGCCCGAGTAAAGATGAGGAAATAGCTGACATGAGTCGTGTACCTTATGTTTCCGTTGTCGAATCGATCATGTACGCTATGACATGTACTCGCCCTGATGTGGCCTTTGCTTTGAGCATGGTCAGTCGCTATCAGCGAAATCCGGGTAGAGCTCATTGGATAGCAGTTAAGAATATACTCAAGTATTTGCGAAGGACAAAGTGATGGGTTTTAGTATACTACAACATCCTATGGTGCACATACAACCGTAAATACCTTGGATCTATGTGTTCACTAATTATGCATGCAAATGGTTTCCAAGACATTAAACCTATAACTAGCATGCAATTTGTCATAAACAATACAAGATACTAGTTAGAGTAACATACCTTTTATGTGGCTTGAAGTCTTGATGTATTTGATGTTGATTGAAACACTTTGGCCTTTAAGAACTTAGTGCCCCAAGTGTTGCACCTCAAATGGAATCACAACTCACATAGGACAAAGGTGACTCTTGAGAGAGAAACTCCATGCACCAAAACCACCATGAACTCCAAGAACTTCATGTAGAACTACAAGTGGCGATTTTGGGCAATGCACTACATATTTATATGTGGGATTTCAAGGGTCATGGGTATAACCCAAATCCATACCCATGAGTTTTATGATCCATGGTTCATGTGGCCCAACTCTTTATGTATCCATACATAAACTTGGTCCAACATTGATCATAAGCCCAACACATATAAATATAACTAATTACCATAATTATTCCCCATAGATTTAATTAGTCTCCGTTTGATCACTAAATTAATTCCAAATTAATTTTTGATCAATACTAATTAAAACATATGATTTCATATTAATATATTAGAACTTATAATATATTAATAAATCATATATAACCTTCTCTCAAGAGTCCATCCTAACAAATTGTCCTGGTGTTATGTAACCCAAATGGACCATGCTACTCTCGGGTCGGGTACATACCAATAATAGTTATAGGATTAGACACCTAATCCAACACAAAGGATTGGGTCCTTGTACTTGGTGGCAAAGATACTTTGAGAATAAATGGTTGCAGCGATGCCAGCTTTCAAACGGATAGAGACAACTTCCGTTCTCAATCTGGCTGGGTATTTCTACTGAATGGAGGAGCAGTTACTTGGAAAAGTTCCAAGCAAGATATGGTGGCTGATTCTACTTGTGAATCAGAGTACATAGAAACGAGTGAAGCATCGAAAGAAGCAGCTTGGTTAAGGTACTTCATTAGAGATCTCAGAGTTGTTCCGACCATCCAGGAGCCCATGGAACTGTTCTGCGATAATGAAGGAGTGGTTGCCTTGACAAAGGAACCCATAGATCATGGTAAAACCATACATATCGACAGAAAGTACCATTTCATAAGACATAGAGTAGAAGAAGGCCATCTTGTTGTAAAGAGGGTATCATCTGAGGACTACCCAGCAGACCCCCTCATAAAGGGTCTGAGTAAGGTTAAGCATATTCAACATGCTCGGAGCATTGGACTGAGAGATGATATTAGTTTTAGTAGTTAGATTAGTTTTATTCTGAAACTTGTAACAAAGTAAATGTAATTGACTTTTGGTGATTAAATAATAAAGTATTATTTATGAGTTTGTTTACTGCCTTTTGTCAATTGTTCATTATTGTGTTTCATTTTTTCATGTTTTACTTCCCGAATAATGTGATTATTCAAACTCCACATTCGTTCGTACTTTTGGAAGTAAGTAGTGAATTAAGACTGTCATGAATTGGATTGTAGATTGTCTAAAGGAGTTAGACATAGAAATAGAATTGTTGCAATGTTCATGAGTACTTAGAAATAAAGATTTGAGTATTGGATAAACCCTCGCTCAGAGTATTACTTCATGGAATTCATCACGAGTAATACTGAGACGATAATATCTTATAATCTTGAAACAGAGAAATATGAGTTGTAATTTACAAGTCGATCATGCATTGGTGATACGAAAACGCATCAGTAACTTGGTTCTATAAAACGCATTGCCATGCATGGTCTGACGAGTAAAAGATGCAAGCATATGAGTCAAAGTTTATTCGTTCCTTTTTCCCTAACGGAAAAAGTGATATATGTGGGCCCCTCGATGATTTGGTGTTGACTTATGTGCTGGGCCTAGACATGACTAAATTGATGTGTTCAATTAGAAGTCCTATATCATCACAAATCAAAAATCGGGAAACATAGACTCTAGACAAAGAGATTGATTACATTCAATGTCTTATTTCTGGGGGTATCTTGCAGAATGAAGGATTATATGATCACTTATCTTAGGACACGTAACTGACTGGGTCAGAGTTCGGCATCAGCTTTTGGAAGCTACAATTTGTTGGTCAAATTTAGAAGTCATACTAGCAACTATAGTTACAGACTTATCCAAGTGGGAGACTGTTGGATTAGGTGTCTAAGCCTATAACTATAATTGGTATGTGTTTGAATTGATAGCAGCACAATCCTTTTGGGTTGCCCTCAAACCTTGCAACTGGACAAGGAAATTATGAAAGGAGAGATATTGATTTATTATAAGATTAATAAATTAATATAAATGATTTATTAATATGTTAAAAGATTAATATATTAATTAGAAATCATAATATTTAATTAATAGTTAGCCAGAAATTAATTAGAATTGATTTTGGGGTTAACTGTATTAATTATAAAGTGCAGGGACTAGTTTGCAATTATCCAATAGTTGAGTGGAAGGTTCCAGAACCTCCTTGGAAGGGGGTGGAGGAAATCTATAGGGGAAACCCTAATGATTTCGTCCAAGGGGCTTGGATAATGCCTTTGGATAAGTTTAGGCCCCAAGCAAAGGAACATTAGGGTTTTCCCTAAACCCTAGCCACCTCAGCTATATAAGGAGGCCTCTGGCTCCCAAAATTGTCACTCCTTCTCTTGAAGAAACCCTAGGGCGAAAATTGCATACCCTAGCTTCTCTCCTCACAAGTTTCCTTCTTGCTAGCTCTTGGGTGTTATTTCATTAGAGGCATTACATGTGTGGTGCTAGGCTTCCAAGAAGATCAAGATCAAAGGATTACCAATTGTTTGCTATAACAATTGAAAGGTATGTAACTCTATAACCCTAATTGTTTAATTTCGAAAACAGCCTCCCTCCTTAGGGTTCTTGTTTTGCAATTCAAAATTATATGTTCAATAGTTAAAACATAGATCCAAAGTAGGTTGCATGTGAACTTAGGAATTGTTTTTCTAGTTTGTTTATTTTACTTAAAACCCATGACAATATACCTGGCAAGTAAGGTTTCCAATTTGTAAGTGATAGTTCTTACCAATTGTAATCTTATATAGTACATCTCTTTTTAAATTTCAAACATCTCATCCTATTAACCATGATATGTACAAAAAACCACAACAAAGACATGTTGGTAAGCATATAAATGGGAACTAAGTCTCTTTATTTCAATATCCAAGATCATTAGATAAAATTTGTAAATAATTTTACTGAAACAAAAAGAGATACCATGGACTGATAGAGCAATTATTTTCTGTGAAATGTCTGTGTTTTAGTATCCATGGGTGACATAGCTATCGTAGGTAACTCTATAACTATAAACAAACAAGTTCAAATCTATCTATTCCTATCTATTTGGAATGGAGATAATACTAGTTCTTATAAATAGACCGATTATTCAGAAAAAAACATTGTTGTGGCATCATATTTCATTGACCACAGATAAATTAATAAGCATAATATTTTAAAACTGCAAATAAGTACTACACTATACTGAGTATCTGTAACGCCCGTGTTTCTAGGCTAAGTATTAGTATAATGGTGTAATAATTAGGGTGAACAATTATAACCTACTTTGAAGTAATAAAGAGGAATTATTTGAATATTATGTGAATTATGTGATTTTATGTGCATTATACTTATTTATAAGATATAATAAGTTAAGAATAAAAATAAGCGTCAAAAATAAAATAATACATAAACCCAATATCTATGAAGAAAGTTGTAGTGGTCGGGACAAGGATTCCGGGGATATAAAGAACGCCAAAATCCAAGTTATAACGAAGAAGTTATGACATATCGAAGTTTCGCGACAAAACCGGAACGACACCGGGAATCGTAAAAAGTGAGTTTATGATAAAATACTTTTTAGCCTTAGTGATAATAAACTTGTAGAGTATGTCTCCACCTACGCGTGGATATAAAGAACGTCAAATTGGAAACCCTAGCCGCCTCAAATATACCTGGCAAGTAAGTTAATGATAAAGTGATAGTACAATATACATGTTTGTTATTACCTTCCGAAGATGTAGTTGTTTGAGGGAGTGACACGTGGCAGACACCCTAGCCGCCTCAAATCCACGACGTGAAATTAATCAAGGACACTAATCGAGGCAAGAAAAACATGTGCTAAGTCTACGGGAGTGATGTGTTAAGATCCCACGACATGGACATAAAGGCCACAACGTGGAAATGTCATCTGAACACCTTTCGAAGCTAGAACGCAGATGGCAAGCCTACGAAGTGATCCAACCATCCGCCACGACGTAGACTTATAAGGCCACGACGTGAACATGTTTTTGGCGGCCTATAAATAGCAAGTTCAACCCTTGCTCTTCTTACACCTAAAACTTCTTTCTCTCTCTCGTTTGCTGAAAGCATTCCGCATCCCGAGCCCGACGATCACGAACCGCTGACTGTTTCTAGTTAGATTCTATCAACTCACGCTTATAAAGTGAGTGCATAGTTACTTTCATCTTACACATAGATATGAAGTATTTTATATAAATTACGTGCTTTGTGTGTGCATATTATCTGTTTACGTGATATCTATGTTGGATGAACTTTTTATACATGTTTCAAATGATTTGAACTGTATATGTATTTTATATCTACAAACATTTTGGGGTAAAACATGGGTAGATGAGATAGTTGGTGGGTGATGAAATAAAATGATGATAGGCCTCGATGTTCACGATGATCCAGTCATCTAGCGGAGTATAGATGACGACCATGGACTATTCTAGACAATCTAGTGGAACGCTGGCAGGCTCGCAACCTGTAGGTGTTTGTGAACGAAGTGTTCACCTGTGTACTCCATCCCCCTCATGGTTGCCTTACGGACATATAGATGGGTTTTGATCATTACATAAATCCTATGGTGCACATGCAACCCTAAAGCTTTGGATCTGGGTTTTCTCTAATTGTACATGCAATAATCATCCAAAGCTATAAACCCTAATCTAGCATGCATAAATCGAAATTTATATCTAAACAAAGTTAGAATCTTACCTTTCAATTGTAGCTAGCTTGATCTTCAACCTTTGAGAACTTAGCACCTCAAAGGTGATGCCTCTAATGTTGGGTTTTGAGCATAACATCATTCCTATGGTGTACATGCAACCCTAATTGCTTTGATCTAGGTTTTTCTAATTTGAACATACAAGATTGAATACCAAAGCAATAACCCTATGACTAGCATACATATATCGAAATTAACATATGATTAGGGTTAGAAACTTTACCTCTCTTGTTATGTAGCAATAACAAGTTTAATCCTTCTTGATCTTGACTTCTGAAAGCCTAGTGCCCCAAGTGTTGCACCTCTAATGGAGTCACAAACACTCAATGCAAGAAGATGACTTGGGAGAGAAGAAGAATTCCGCCAGGGTTTCCCAGAAACTCATTAGGGCGAATTCCACTAGCAAAGGGGTCTATTTATAGTTGTGTGGGCTGCTAGGGTTTCAGGTGGAAACCCTAATTCTCTGCTTAAGCCTTAAGCAATCCATGGAACCCTTCTAGAAGGCCCCTTGGACGAAATCCTTATGGGCTTCCCATAGATTTCGTCAAACCCCTTCTATTAGGAGTCCATAGCCCAACTTGCAAATATCTGACAATTACAATATCAGTCCCCTTTATTTAATCAGTCTCTTTTGATCACCAAATTAATTCCAAATTAATTTCTGATCAATACTAATTAAATAATATGATTTCCAAATAATATATTAATCTTGTAATATATTAATAAAACCATTTTGAGTACTAATTTATTATTCATATAATAAATCATACTCTCTCTCCTCTTGCCATCCTATCAAGTTGCATGAGTGAAGGCAACCCAAAAGGACCATGCTCATAATCGGGTCAAGTACATACCAAAATAGTTATGGGCTTAGACACCTAATCCAACAGTCTCCCACTTGGATAAGTCTAATAACTATTTTGCAAATACGACTTCAGAACCTGATTAGCAATCGTAGCTTTCAAAAGCCGTTTTCGAACTCTAATCTTATCAGCAACGCGTCCTTTAGATAAGGGATCATATATTCCTCCATTCTAGATATCGTATGAACTAAGACATGGATTTTAATCATTCTCTCTATTCATGTATTGATTCCCGATTTTAGATTTAAGACGACTGACAATAGACTTCAGTTGAACACATCAACTTAGTCCAGGCTTGTCCAAGCGCTTAGGTGTCATCACTAAATCATCGAGGGGCCCACAGATATCGCTTTTATCCCACATTGGGTAAAAGGAACGGATAAACTTCAACTCAAATGCTCGCTTGTACTTACTCATCAAATCATACACAACAATATGTTTTATAGCACCAAGTTACTGGTGCGTTTACATATGTCAATGTGCAACCGACTTGCAAACTACAGCTCACATGTCCCCGTTTCAAGAATATAAGATATTATCGTCTCACAACAACTTGTGATAAAATCCATGAAGTGATTCACGTGAGCGTGGGTTTAATCCAATACTCAAATCTTATTTCAGGAGCACTCATGAACACTGCAGCAAACTTTTGCTATGTCTAAAACGCTTTAGACAATCTACAGTCGGATTCATGACAGTCTTACCTCATTACCTGCTTCCAAAGTATTATTGACTGTGGATGTTTGAATAACCTAGTTATTCGGGAAGTCAAAACATGTGAAGTGAAACACAAGAATAATAGAATCCAATATGGCCTCAATACTTTTAAGTATAAATAAAACACCTTTTATTTAATCACCATATCGATTACACATTATTCATTGTATAATGTTTCGGATAATCAACTTAATACTTGAATTATAACAATAGTTGTCCCATGCTCCAAGCATGCACACTATATTTACCTATGGTCCTTACTTTGTGAAATAGATCAATTGAACACATTTTTCAATCAATGCTCATTTCACAATCCCTAATCCTTATGACTAGTGTAAGAATACCTAATTCTTGCCATTATTTGAATATGTTAGATTCTAACATTTTACGCAATGATCCTTTTGTAATGTCATAGCACCAATGTCACTAAGACTTTACCAATGAAATTACAAAGTGCTCTATTGGATATCGTTATAAGACAACTCCATAGATATGAAGTCTCACATTCAAAGTACATTCCTGTGAACATCCTTCTTGCATAAAAGTTTCTAACCTACCCATAGATTCTTAATATCCAACTTCAGTTATGGAAGCATTTCCATATTTGCCATATGACAACTCATTCTAAATAGAATCCTATCTATTCATAATAATGTCGATATGTTCCATCCATTACTATACTTCCAACTGCCCACAAGTGACCAGTCCTTGGCGAACCTTAGACCCTCATTGACAGTTGTTTAACTAATTTTAGTCATATCCGGTTCTGGTCCCTTTCCCTCTTAATGCCCTAGGCATTTGGAAAAGACAGAACGGTCGAATATTACAGCATATTCAATTGATCCTATACCCGAAGCGTATGGGATACGATACATAATGTCTTACATAAAGACATGGTACTTTCCGAGTCTCTTGCTATAATATTTCCATATATAGAATTCCCTTATGTCGAACCTTTTCAACATAACATTCATATATATCCTATGACTAAATTTGATTAAAACTTCTCGATCTAAGCTTTTAGATTTGAAATGAAGTATAATATTCTCTCCCTTAATTATAGCAAAACAACTTTTCAACCTCCGCAACTTTGTGAATTGAAACTTTTCTTTTCTATAACTAATATTGCTAGTTTGCAACACTTAACATAATAATCATGCTCCCACTAACATGATAATTATTTCCTTACCAGCATAACACATATGCTCCCACTAGCTTTGACATGTATTCAGAAATCAGTTGTACTTCTAGAAACCAATACTTATTGACTTCCTTAACCAAAGTTCATATTTCTGATACAAGATGCTTCGATAAGACTTTATCTAAGCTCAAACACTTTTTATTAGAAAGCTCATATGTGTGTCTAAACTATTTCAGAACTTATATTAATAAGTCCCAACTGTTCAGACTAATTGCCAAAACTTCACAATTCGAACTATAAAGAGGGATGTCGTAATCATAATCGAATTTGAGTGTGCAATTTACACAATCACTATCCCCTTAAAATCTTCATAGTGAAAGCGTTTCCTCACAATCATTTTCATGAAATGGAGAGAAACCTTATCACTTAGATCTTATGGTGTATGTGTTCCTATCCATGTGAATTTTTCATAACCATAATCATAAGACAAGGTTGTGGCAAATCCAAACTCATATGGACTGAACTTGTTCAATCTTAATTTCTTACCACCTGGCAGCTCAAGGGCCTACCATTGCTTCCAAGTTGTTCAGCAGCTCACCCATACCGATCAATGTACTTTCATTGATCAAGGTGCTTTTCCCTATATGCAGTCAAATGAAAACTCATAGAATTCATATGCATAGCTAACTTAACTGAATGGCACATAAACAAGAATATGTCAACATGATAGGTTATAAACCCCAAGTCGTGTGCTAGTGATTAACAAGAGGTTTACTCTTGATTAGCTCTTGAAACCTTTCAAGATCATTAAGACTCCCACTGACCTCTTGACATATAAGAATCTCTTGTCAAGAAGCATTCATTGACAAACAAATATTCAAGAGTTAGTGCGGGTTCTTATCAAGACAAACACTTCACACAATGGGTCCTAGTTGGTCTTTGTCTTATCCAAGACATCACAACTTACCAATTTCAAACGTGCAAGAGTACGAAATTTTCTACTCCACATTTGATGAGTGTTATAAATCTTCTTAAGATGTGTCACTCAAGTCACAATCTTGGAGTTCAACTGTACGACTCGATTTTGGAATGAAGTATAATTCACCTTTTGATCTAACCATTTCAACAATTTCCGATTCATCTTCTTAGCCATACTAGTGCACTAAGATGTCCATAGAGGATCAATTGTGACACGGTTTCAAAATTACTAAGTTAATCATAAAACACGATACTTAAGTACTCTCCCTTCTTTTCAGATTGGAGAAACTTTTATCTTTCTGTCTAATTGATTCTTCCTATTCGTTCTGCTTCACATTGAAACCTTTTTCAACGATTCAGAATTACACTTAATCTTATAAGCATAACCATATTTACTAAACTTTTAGCAAATCATGAAGAATATTAGAGAGAGGCTAGGGATCACAAAAACTCGGCTGGTACTATCCCTAGGGTTCAAGTGGCCAAATTCTAGAGTCCCATGGGGTCTTTATATAGTTGAGCAACTAGGGTTTCAGTCAAAACCCTAATCCAGTTGCTTAGTCCTCAGGCAGCCCATAGGATCCTTCCAGAAGGCCCGTTGGACGAATTATATGTGGACTCTGACATAGATTTCGTCCACTCCTCCCTTATGGATCCTAAGCCCAACTTTATAACTATCTTATAATTACAGTATCAGTCCCCTTAATTTAATTAATCTCTTTTGACCATAAAATTAATTCTAAATTAATTCTTGACCAATATTAATTAAATAATATGATTTCTCTTTTAATATATTATTCCTATAATATATTAATAAGTCATAATTAACCTCTTTCTCTATAATTCATCCAGTCAAGTTGTTATGGTGAAGGCAACCCAAAAGGACCATGCTACTATCGGGTCAAGTACATACCAAATATAGTTATGGGCTTAGACACTTAATCCAACAGTCTCCCACTTGGATAAGTCTAATAACTATAAATGCAAGTACGACTTTAAAATCCGATTAGAAATCGTAGCTCTCAAAAGCTATTGTCAAACTCTGACACGTCCTATAGATAAGGGATCATGTAGTCCTCCGTTCTCAAGATATCATGCGGAAAAATACATGGAACATAGTCATACTTATTGTCTAGTAGTTTGTTTCCCGATTTTTGATTTGTCTGACATAGAACTTAATTGAACACATCAACTTAGTCCTGACCAGGCCAGGCACATAAGTCAACACAAAATCATCGACGTGCCCAAGATATCGCTTTAAACCTCTTAGGATAAAAGGAACATATAAACTTTGACTTATATGCTTGTACTATTTACTTATTGAATCATACACAACAATATGTTTTATAACATCAAGTTACTGATGTGTTTACGCATTCTCAATGCACAACCAACTTGCAAACAACAACTCATATATCTCGGTTTAAAGACTATACGATATTATCGTCTCACAATCACTCGTGATTAATTCCATGAAGTGATTTGTGTGAGCGCGGGTTTAATCCAATACTTAAATCTTATTTTAGGAGCACTCATGAACGTTGCATCAAACCTTTGCTATGTCTAAATTCTTAGACAATCTACAAGCCAATTCATGACAGTCTTGCCTCAATACCTACTTCCAAAGTATGATCGACTATGGATTGTTTGAATAATCTTATTATTCTGGAAGTCAAAACATGAAAAATGAAACAATAGTAAACAATTGACACAAGATAATAACTTTACCCATAAATAAAACTCCTTTATTTAATCATCAAATGTTAATTACATTTTATATATCACAAGTTTCTAAGTAGATATCTAATCATTAAAACTAATATCGTCCTTCAGCCCAATACTCCTAGCATGCTGCAAGTGCTTAACCCTACTCAGTCCCTTCGTAATGGGATCAGCTAGGTTCTCTTCTGACGATACCCTCTTCACTACGAGGAGTCCCTCTTCTACACAATGTCTGATGAAGTGATATTTTCTGTCGATGTGCCTGGATCTACCATGATCCCTCGGTTCCTTGGTTAAGGCGACCACACCCTCGTTGTTACAGAAAATTTCCGTAGGCTCCTTTATGGTCGGCACAACTCCAAGGTCCCCAATGAAGTTCTTTAGCCGTATTGCCTCCTTCAACGCTTCACTCGCTGCTATGTACTCTGATTCGCACGTTGAATCGGCTACGGTTTCCTTCTTGGAACTTTTACAGGTCACTGATTCTCCATTCAGGGTAAATACCCAGCCCGACTGAGAGCGGAAATTATCTCGGTCGGTCTCAAAAATAGCGTCACTATACCCTCGCACTCTCAAGTCATCACTCCCACCTAGAATAAGAAACCAGTCCTTAGTCCTCCGCAGGTACTTAAGAATGTTCTTTACCGCAGTCCAATGAGCTCTATCAGGATTCCCTTGATATCTGCTGACCATGCTCAAAGCGAAGGCCACATCAAGGCGAGTACATGTCATAGCATACATGATCGATCCAACGGGGGAAGTATAAGGTACTCTACTTATTTCTGCTATCTCAGCATTGGTACTCGGACTTTGAGTCTTACTCAACTTGGTAATGCTTTGGATTGGTAATTCCCCTTTCTTGGAATTCTCCATGCTGAAACGTTTCAACACTTTTTCCAAGTAAGTACTTTGACTAAGTCCTTACTCCTATTTCTTAATATCCTTATCCCCAGAATATAAGCAGCTTCTCCGAGGTCCTTCATAACGAAGCACTTCCCAAGCCAGGACTTAACTTCCTGCAAGGTTGGGACGTTGTTTCCTATGAGCAGTATGTCATCCACATACAATACGAGAAAACTAACTATACTCCTACTGGCTTTGACATATACACATGACTCATCCTCGCTTCTTGAAAAACCCAACTCTTTGACTTTCTCATCGAAACAAAGATTCCATCTGCGAGACGCTTGTTTTAATCCATAGATGGATTTCTCAAGCTTACACACTCTATTAGGGTGCGTTGCATCGACAAAACCCTCTGGCTGACTCATGTAAACATCTTCAGCCAACTTCCCATTTAGGAAAGCGGTTTTGACATCCATCTACCATATTTCATAATCATGAAACGCAGCTATGGCTAGCATAACCCTTATAGATTTAATCTTCGCTACTAGTGAGAAGGTCTCATCATAGTCAACTCCAGGAGTTTGAGTAAAGCCCTTCGCAACCAATCGCGCCTTATATGTGTGTACTTTCCCATCCATATCGGTCTTCTTCTTGAAGATCCATTTGCACCCGACCTTCTGACGACTTGGCACATTGTCAACCAAGTTCCAAACTTGATTGTCATACATGGAATGAATCTCACTGTCCATAGCCTCTTTCCATTTTGCAGACTCCGAGCCTGCCATGGTTTCCTTGTAGTTGTTAGGTTCATCCATATTTATTAGTGTACTATCACTAATAAATGTATCACCCTCAGCAGTTATAAGGAAACCATATAATACGGGTGGAACACTAACTCTACCGGAACGTCTAATAGGTAAGGACTCGTAAATTGGTTCAACAGGAGTTTCATCCTCGGTTTGAGTGCCATTGTTAAAGGTTCCTTCATCACTTGATTCTAAAAGCTCTTCAAGATCAATTTGCCTCCCACTGTCCTGTTGGCATATGAGTTCTCTCTCTCGGAAAACCCCTCTCCTCGCAACGAAGACAACATTGTCGCCCAGTATATAGAAGAGATATCCAAAGGACTTCTGCGGCTAGCCAATGAAAATACATCGCTCACTACGAGGTTCAAGCTTGTCGTGAGTCTCTCGTCTTACGAAAGCGTCTCAACCCCAAACCTTGATATGTGCCAACGAGGGAACCTTCTCTGTCCACATCTCGTGAGGTGTTTTGGCAACCTTCTTAGTTGGGACTAGATTAAGGATATGGGCGGCAGTCTCTAAGGAATACCCGCAAAATGAGATAGGTAACGAAGCTCGACTCATCATGGAATGAAACATGTCCAACAAGGTTCGATTGCGCCTCTCAGCCACACCATTCAACTGCGGTGTCCTAGGTGGCGTTAATTGCGAAACAATTCCACATTCCTTGAGATAGTCATGGAACTCGATACTAAGATACTCACCACCTCGATCGGATCGGAGCATCTTTATCTTCCTGCCCAGCTGATTCTCTACTTCTTGCTTAAACTCCTTGAACTTTTCAAAAGTTTCTGACTTGTGCTTGATTAAGTAGATATACCCATATCTGCTATAATCATCGGTAGAAGTCATGTAGAAGCGGTTCGCATCCCTTGTGGTGGATCTAAAGGGCCCACATACATCCGTATATATGAGATCCAATAAACCCTCACCCCTTTCACAAGTACCAGTGAAGGGTGACTTGGTCATCTTTCCAAGCAAACAAGATTCGCAAGTGTCATCGGACCTAAGGTCAAACGACTCCAAGACTCCATCATTTCGGAGTTAGGCTATGCGCTTCTTGTTGACATGTCCAAGACGACAATGCCACAAGCATGCTTTGTCCAAACCATTGGACGAATTGATATGCAACACATTATTTCCTAAGTTGTCTACAACCATCACAGTTTCATATATACCATTACAAGGCAATGCTTCAAAATAGAAAGTACCATTCAAGAAAGCATTAATAGAACCAGTTTCATTATTAAATGAAAATCGAAAACCTTGTTTATACAAACCATGAAAATAAATAATGTTTCATGTCATTTCTGACGAGTAGCAATAATTATTCAACTCTAAACCTAACCCACTACTAAACACTAAAGAATAAACTCCAATCTTGGTGACAGGCGACGCTTTCCTACTCCCCATGATTAAGCTCATCTTCTGTGACAACCCGAATCTTTGTCCGTTTCCGTTACGCGATTTACGTTAATAAAATTTTGAATTCATTAACTTTTCCGTCAAACTTCTTGGTTTAGAAAATAATCTAGTTGTTTATATAATTAAATTATTTACGAGTTGGAACCAAAAATCGCGCGGAAACCCGAATATCTCGAAAAATCAAACATTCCCGGTCTAAGTGAGGTTACGGCCGTAAACCTGTTTACGGTCAATAACGAGTGGACCCCCACCACACCCCTATAAATACGATACCTCCACCTTCATTAGAACATTTCTGGCCAAAAACTCTCTCCTTCTCTCTCTAAGAACCTTAACCGTAAACACTTAAAACGCCTTCAAACTTCGGAAATCATCGAGAAACCACGTTTGGAGTCACTTGGGAACGCCTGGAAACGATTATCTCTTCGAAATCAGCACTAGTGTTCTTGAGTTTACGGTCAGCCTTCAGAAACTATAAACTCTGTTCTTGAGTTTACGGTCCAAGCCTTCAAAGACCGTAAACTCTGTTCTTGAGTTTACGGCCGTAAACTCACCGAGTCTTCAGAAACCGTAAACTCCAGCTTAAGACCGTAAACACCTTTTTGGTGGTGCTTTTGACTGAAAACCCACTTTCATCGATTCGATCAAGTCCCGGTAACATTCCTCAACCAAATACAAGTGTACCTCTAACAAGTTATCTAACGAAATCGCTAATTTAGATACATATATGTATTTATTTGATAATAGGATTCCGTTAAGTGTCACGTGCAACAACTCGATGATCTTCATTTCAGTCAACGATTTCACAACAAGAACTGTGAGTTTATACCCCTACATTTTCCGTATTTTTAATGTTTTCAGGGGGGGAATACAAGTTAAACATAAATGTTTTCAAAACTTATGCAAATCTCATACTTTAACCCTTTTGTACTGTGTTGAGCATAAGGGACGTTTTCACAAAAATTTGCATAGTTTTCTGGACACGCTTTTCACTATACATGCAAACTATAATCGGTATAGTTTGGGATTTTCTAAAACATCACGAGTACAGAAACTTTCACTATTAAACATATGCACTAAGACAAAAATAGTTTACAGTTACATCACCACTTTATCATGGTTTTTCATAACTGTAATTATCATTATATACGGTAGGGATGAGATTTAGAACCGGAAAACCGGACCGGAACCGGAACCGTTAGAACCGAAATATATAGAACCGGTTCCAGTTCCGGGTTTAAAAAATGGCTTTATCCGGGTTCCGGGTAATCCGGGTATGGGTCCATCGGGTCCGGTTAAACCGGGTCTAAAAACCGAAACGGTGTTTGGAACCGGAACCACTTTTAGGACCGGAACCGGTTTTTGTGAAACGTTTAAAAGATGTATATCTCATTCGTTTCAACTCCGATTGACATGCGGTTTTTTCCAACATGTAGTTTAGAGTTTGTACATGATTTTAGACTATAAATTTGCTATTTTTAGTTTTATATTCATTGACTTACAGTCCCCGAAAGTCGAGATATCAAAGCTGGAAATTTTTAGTTTTTCAGTTTTTTTGTATTCGGTGAAAGTTTTAAAACATGCATATCTAATTCGTTTGAAGTCGGATTGACATGTGGTTTTTTCCAACTTGTAGTTTACAGTTTGTACATGAGTTTAAACTATAATTTTGTCATTTTTTGGTTTAACATTCAATGATTTACAGACCTGCGAAGTCGGGATATCAAAACTGAAAATTTTCAACTTTTCAGCTATTTGTTTTTTTACTGTGTATTATGTGAAAATGTTAACACATACATATGTCATTCGTTTAAAGTCGAATTGACATGCGGTTTTTTCCAGAGTGTATTTTAGAGTTTGTACAGGATTTTAGACTATAATTTTGTTAATTTTGGTTTCATATTCAATGAGTTATAGTCCCCCGAAGTCGGGATATCAATATGAAAATTTTCAAAGTTCAACCAACTAAGTAGTAAGTAATTACCAAAAAATTTCGGTTTTTCCGGGTTTTCCGGTTCCAAACGTACTTTATCCGGTTCCAACCTACCCACTTTGATGTTTCCGGGTTTTTCGGTTCTACACCCACTTTACCCGGAACCATACCCGGAACCGAACAGGAACCGGTTCCTATATACCGGTCCGGTTTCCGGTTCTACAAAATCCCGTTAACCGGTTCCGGGTTTTCCGGGTCCGGGTCCATCCGGTCCGGGTTTGGACCCACTTTCATCCCTAATATACGGTATACATACGGATTTTCACTACGATAGAACGCTACTACACTACATGTAAACTAGATTGTACGATACTGTGAGGCGCTACTTCACTACTGTACCCTTAGGTGTACAGGGATAAATCCTACCATAGTATAACCAGAGTCTCCTGGAGGGAGAGCGTGAGATTTGTGAATAGATCTATTCGGGACTGACAATCCCACAGCTGGACTGCTAGCTACAGTTAGGCGGGCTCGCCTGAGATGTACAAATGTCATTTAACTCGACGCCTGAAGAACGTTGGAAAGGTCTCTAGTCATATCAAGCATGGTTATACGACTCACAATATGTATAAATCACCTTTAGTTTACAACTTAACACCCTTCAACAGTTCTATTTTTACTAAATAGAACTGATACACACTACGTATTCTGGCTAAAGCCAGGGTTTTTCAAACAGAACCGATTATGCAATGGTTTCACATATAAAATACTTATACCTCATGATCAGTTTTAGCTAGTCACATGAGGTAGTATTTTCGCATATCACTACAGTTTTCAGTAACGAACATTCATGGTTTTTATACGAAATCGATAACGCTACCTTTTCACTAAAGAAAATATCGGATTTTCTTGGAACCATACGGATATTCATGGTTTACTACAGAACTGATAACACTACATTTTCCGTAAGGAAAATATCGTATTTTCTTGAAACTATACAAATATTTTCCGAACTTATCAACGATTTTCACTACAAACCACCGCTTATGAACTCACCAGCTTTATGCTGATACTCTTTCGAACTGCTTGTATTCTCAGGAAATCAGTAGACAGGTACTTGCTGGATTTTCGAGGAACTGTAGCAATAAGAGTTTTATGTTTATACTATACAAAGCTATTGGATGTAATTCAAACAAAGTTTCAGTCAAGTTTCAACTGATGTAAACATTTTTATTTAAGTATTCACTGTAATGGTTGTGTTGCTATGATTGCTGTTATTCATTGGTTGTGATGCTACACATGACGTCCTCCGCCCCGGAACGTTTCCGCCATCGGTTTCGGGGTGTGACAGATTGGTATCAGAGCCGTTGTTTATAGCGAACTAGTATACCGAACCTTACGTGGTATACAACTATAAACACTAAGGGGCCTAAGTGCTCTACGCTAAAAGTATACTTTCAAAATATAAAGTATTTTTATAAAAAGTATACGAGCATGCATACATAACAAAATTTGTGTCGCTAGTAGAAAAGAACAAAAGTATTTGGATGCTGGAACGTTGCGGTTAAACCTGGGCAGTTATGTAATCATGTCTAGGGTGAATATAGCCTGATCAACTATATTCAGTCGAGACATGACCAACATGTGCTTGGGAGTGACTGTGGTGTTACAGCAGGCCTAAAACTTACCAAACACCATCTCACATAAAATACTATAGGAGTATTTTCGCTAGAGCCAAACTCAGTATACAGATTCACTCTAAGTGTTGCTACCTCTTCTTCCTTAAGCGATAACTTACCCGTGTTAGTAACCTTTCTGTGCTTACCGCTCGGTAGTATACTTTTTTTTATCAGGATGAGATATATCTTGTTTTATATATCTCGAGGACTTACCATCCTCTTCTTCCTGACTGTTTTCTAGAACAAGATGCCTCCTCGACCAAGACCCATCAGAAGGAACGACGACACTCCGCCACCACCACCACCTCCTCTGTTCGACCCTGTCATGTTTCAGGCTGCAGTTACCGCCGCCGTGACTGCAACAATGGCACAAGTGAATGCTGGAGGGGCTGGAGGTGGAACCGACCCGTAGAGACAAGGTGGAAGTCAGGGACATCAAAACGAGTGTTCCTACAAGGACTTCATGACTGCGAAACCCAAGTCCTTCGACGGAAATGGAGGTGTCATCGCCCTAACTCGATGGTTCGAGAAGATCGAATCCATTTTCGAAATTTGCGTTTGTTCTGAAGCAAACAAGGTGAAGTTCGCCGCCTGCACCTTCACCGACAGAGCCTTGACCTGGTGGAATGGTCGAGTCAAAACCCTAACCCTGCCAGTGGCTAATGCCATGGGTTGGGAAAGACTGAAGGAGCTCATGCTCGCGGAGTACTGCCCGAGGGGCGAAGTGCAAAAGTTGGAGCACGAACTCTGGAACTTGAAGATGAAGGGTTCCGACATCGCTGCCTACACCGCTAAATTCTGTGATCTGGCTCTCCTCGGTCCGGGAATGCTCACCCCGGAAAGCAAGAAAATTGAAAGGTACATCTGGGGACTGACACAACCAACAAAAGGGAATGTCTTGGCTGCTAGACCGATTACTTTTGAAAGCGCCAAGGATCTGGCACAGACTCTGATCGATCATGGAATCGATCTGGATGAGGTGGCAGCTGTTTCCGAGCCACAAAAGGAAACCGGTGGGAAGAAGAAGAAGTTTGGTAACAAACGAAAGGGTCAGTCTTCGCAGGAGCCCTCCAAGAAACAACAAACAGTGGCAGTTCATGCTGTTACTGCGCCTGCTGCTGCTCCCACTGCTGTTCCAACCACCCAATCTCCTACCGGTGGTTATGCTGGAAGACTACCCCTGTGCAACAAGTGTAACTTCCATCACCACGGACCCTGCCGTGAGTTGAGTTGCAACAACTGTGGAAAGAAAGGACACACAGCTCGATACTGCAAGGTTCCAACCCAACCAACCAACCAGGCTCCGGGAGCGGGCGCTGGTCAAACTTGTTATGGATGTGGAGAGGCTGGGCACTTCAGGAGAAACTGCCCCAAGGCACCAACTGGTGGCAATACAGGGAGAGTTCTGGTGATGGGCCAGGAGGAAGCAGTTGCTGATCCTACCGTTGTTACGGGTACGTTCCTCCTTGACAACTCTTATGCATGCATTCTCTTCGATTCTGGTGCGGAGAGGAGTTTTGTTAGTCATACATTCAAACATCTAATCAAATGTAAATCCCAACCTCTAACCGAAACATTTACCGTCGAGATGGCTAACGGAAAGAAGGAGAGCACTAACGACATATTCATAGGCTGTACTCTTACTCTAGACAATTATTTGTTTCCCATCGACCTTATGTATGTGTCCATCAAGAGCTTCGATGTCATTATCGGCATGGATTGGTTGAGTCCCAATCATGCTGATATTCTTTGCTTCGAGAAGGCTATCCGTCTCAATCTTCCCTCTGGCGAAGCTCTCATGATTTACGGAGATAAGCCTAGCTCGAACCTCCGTATCATTTCATGCATCAAAGCTCGGAAGTATCTGCGAAAGGAGTGCCATGCATTTCTAGCTCACGTTATAGACGTGATGCAAGGAGTTAGAGACCTCGAGAGCATCCCCGAAGTCTGTAACTTTCCTGATGTTTTTCCCGAAGATCTCCCAGGAATCCCTCCCGAGCGCCAAGTCGAGTTTCGTATCGACTTAATCCCCGGAGCTACTCCTGTAGCTAAATCTCCTTACCGCTTAGCGCCAGCGGAAATGCAAGAATTATCCAGTTAGCTCAATGAGCTGATCAGCAAAGGATTCATAAGGCCGAGTTCCTCGCCCTGGGGAGCTCCGATCTTATTCGTGAAAAAGAAAGATGGATCCTTTCGGATGTGCATTGACTACCGAGAGTTGAATAAACTTACCATCAAGAACCGATATCCCTTACCCAGAATCGACGATCTCTTTGACCAACTTCAGGGAGCCAGTTATTTCTCAAAGATAGATCTAAGATCAGGGTACCATCAGTTGCGAGTTCATGAAGACGATGTGCCCAAAACAGCATTCCGAACTCGCTATGGACACTACGAGTTTGTAGTAATGCCCTTTGGTCTAACCAACGCACCGGCAGTATTCATGGACCTGATGAATCGGGTGTGCCGCCCTTTCTTATACAAGTTTGTGATTGTGTTCATCGACGATATACTTGTCTATTCGCGGAGTAAGAATGAACATAAACAGCACTTAAGGCAGGTGTTGGAAACATTAAGGGCAGAAAAACTATACGCGAAATTCTCGAAGTGCGAATTCTAGATCAGCAAGGAAGGAATACACGTGATTAGCAAGGAAGGAATACACGTGGACCCTTCCAAGATCAAAGCGATTGAGAATTGGTCTGCACCAAAGACACCCACGGAAATCCGACAATTCTTGGGTCTCGCGAGCTATTAACGCAGGTTCATCCAGAACTTCTCCAGAATCGCTAAGCCTTTAACTACCCTGACACAGAAGGGTGTAACCTTCAGTTGGGAAGCCAAGCAAGACACTGCATTTCAAACATTGAAGCGGGCCCTGTGCAGCGCACCTATCTTGTCCCTGCCCGAAGGGATAGAAGACTTCGTGGTCTACTGCGATGCATCCAATCAGGGCCTAGGGTGTGTGCTCATGCAGAGAGGAAAGGTCATCGCCTATGCCTCGAGGCAGTTGAAAACACACGAAATCAATTACACAGCTCACGATTTAGAGTTGGGAGCAGTGGTCTTTGCGTTAAAGATCTGGAGACACTATCTCTATGGAACCAAGTGCACTATCTTCACCGACCATAAGAGCTTGCAACATATTTTCGATCAAAAGGAGTTAAACATGAGACAACGGCGATGGGTAGAGTTACTCAGTGACTACGAGTGTGAAATTCACTATCATCCCGGAAAGGCCAATGTGGTAGCAGATGCCCTCTGTCGAAAGGAGTATTCAAGACGTAAGGTGAAGGCACTAACAATGACCATCCATTCCCATTTAACCGCGCAAATCAAGGAGGCTCAGCTGGAAGCCTTAAAACCAGAGAACATGCCGGGTGAAGCCTTGAGAGGAATGGAAAAGAACTTAGAGGTCAAGGGAGACGGAGTGTACTATTTTATGAATCAGATCTGGACCCCAAAGTTCGGTGGTTACAGAGAGGTTGTAATGAACGAAGCTCACAGGACAAAATACTCCGTTCACCCAGGGTCGGATAAGATGTACTTGGATCTCAAACAGCTCTATTGGTGGCCAAACATGAAAGCAGAGATCGCTACCTTCGTGGGCAAGTGCCTAACTTGCGCCAAGGTGAAGGTCGAATATCAGAAGCCCTCGGGTCTACTTCAACAGCCGGAAATACCTGAGTGGAAGTGGGAAAGGATAACCATGGATTTTATCACCAAGTTACCCAGATCTCCGAGTGGGCACGATGCCATCTGGGTAATGGTCGATCGGTTGACGAAGTCCGCCCACTTCCTGCCAATCAAAGAAAGCTTCAAAATAGAGAGACTCACACGGATCTACCTTCAAGAGATAGTTCGCCTTCATGGTGTACCTGCATCCATTATCTCCGATCGAGATAGCAGGTTTACATCGAGGTTCTGGCAGTCACTACAGAAAGCTCTTGGAACTAAATTGGACATGAGCATGGCTTATCATCCGCAGACTGATGGACAGAGTGAGAGAACAATTCAGACATTGGAAGACATGTTGCGAGCCTGCGTCATCGATTTCGGCGCATCATGGGACGCTCATCTTCCTTTGGTTGAATTTTCCTACAACAACAGCTACCATACCAGCATCAAGGTTGCGCCGTTTGAAGCCCTCTATGGCCGTAAGTGCAGATCCCCTCTGTGCTGGGCTGAAGTGGGTGACACGCAGCTAGCCAGGGGTCAAGTCCCCGACAGTACTCTCACTGGTCCTGAGATCATCCGAGAAACAACTGAGAAAATTATACAAATCCGAGAACGACTGAAAGCCTCTCGAGATAGACAAAAGAGCTACGCCGATAAGAGACGAAAACCCTTGGAATTCCAGGTTGGTGACCGCGTCCTTCTGAAGGTCTCACCCTGGAAAGGCATGATACGCTTTGGGAAGCGTGGAAAGCTAAACCCAACGTACATTGGACCGTTCGAAATCCTTGCTAGAATCGGTCCAGTAGCATACAAACTCCAATTACCCCGAGAGCTCAGCAACATCCATCCTGTCTTCCACGTGTCGAACCTAAAGAAGTGTCTGTCCGATGAGACACTTGTGATGCCTCTCGGCGAGATTGAAATCAACGAGAACCTCAACTTCGTGGAAGAACCTGTCGAAATCATGGATCGGGAAGTTAAACGAACGAAACAAAGTCGCATCCCGATAGTGAAGGTTCGCTGGAATGCCAAGCGGGGACCTGAATTCACTTGGGAGCGCGAAGATCAGATGAAACAGAAATATCCGCATCTCTTTCCTAATCCATGATTTGTATTCTATGTTCGAATTTCGGGAAGAAATTCCCTCTAACGGGGGGATGATGTGACAACCCGAACCTTTGTCCGTTTCCGTTACGCGATTTCCGTTAATAAAATTTCGAATTCATTAACTTTTCCGTCAAACTTCTTGGTTTAGAAAATAATCTAGTTGTTTATATAATTAAATTATTTACGAGTTGGAACCAAAAATCGCGCGGAAACCCGAATATCTCGAAAAATCAAACATTCTCGGTCTAAGTGAGGTTACGGCCGTAAACTCGTTTACGGCCGTAAACCTGTTTACGACCGTAAACCTGTTTACGGTCAATAACGAGTGGACCCCCACCACACCCCTATAAATACGATACCTCCACCTTCGTTAGAACATTTCTGGCCAAAAGCTCTCTCCTTCTCTCTCTAAGAAGCTTAACCGTAAACACTTAAAACGCCTTCAAACTTCGGAAATCATCGAGAAACCACGTTTGGAGTCACTTGGGAACGCCTGGAAACGATTATCTCTTCGAAATCAGCACTAGTGTTCTTGAGTTTACGGTCAGCCTTCAGAAACTGTAAACTCTGTTCTTGAGTTTACGGTCCAAGCCTTCAAAGACCGTAAACTCAGTTCTTGAGTTTACGGCCGTAAACTCACCGAGTCTTCAGAAACCGTAAACTCCAGCTTAAGACCGTAAACACCTTTTTGGTGGTGCTTTTGACTGAAAACCCACTTTCATCGATTCGATCAAGTCCCGGTAACATTCCTCAACCGAATACAAGTGTACCTCTAACACGTTATCTAACGAAATCGCTAATTTAGATACATATATGTATTTATTTAATAATATGATTCCGTTAAGTGTCACGTGCAACAACTCGAGGATCTTCATTTCAGTCAACGATTTCACAACAAGAACTGTGAGTTCATACCCCTACATTTTCCGTATTTTTAATGTTTTCAGGGGGGGAATACAAGCTAAACAAAAATGTTTTCAAAACTTATGCAAATCTCATACTTTAACCCTTTTGTACTGTGTTGAGCATAAGGGACGTTTTCACAAAAATTTGCATAGTTTTCTGGACACGCTATTCACTATACATGCAAACTATAATCGGTATAGTTTGGGATTTTCTAAACATCACGAGTACAGAAACTTTCACTATTAAACATATGCACTAAGACAGAAATAGTTACAGTTACATCACCACTTTATCATGGTTTTTCATAACTGTAATTATCATTATATACGGTATACATACGGATTTTCACTACGATAGAACGCTGCTACACTACATGTAAACTAGATTGTACGATACTGTGAGGCGCTACTTCACTACTGTACCCTTAGGTGTACAGGGATAAATCCTACCATAGTATAACCAGAGTCTCCTGGAGGGAGAGCGTGAGATTTGTGAATAGATCTATTCGGGACTGACAATCCAACATCTGGACTGCTAGCTACAGTTAGGCGGGCACGCCTGAGATGTACAAATGTCATTTAACTAGACGCCTGAAGAACGTTGGAAAGGTCTCTAGTCATATCAAGCATGGTTATACGACTCACAATATGTATAAATCACCTTTATTTTACAACTTAACACTCTTCAACAGTTCTATTTTTACTAAATAGAACTGATACACACTACGTATTCTGGCTAAAGCCAGGGTTTTTCAAACAGAACCGATTATGCAATGGTTTCACATATAAAATACTTATACCTCATGATCAGTTTTAGCTAGTCACATGCGGTAGTATTTTCGCATATCACTACAGTTTTCAGTAACGAACATTCATGGTTTTTATACGAAATCGATAACGCTACCTTTTCACTAAAGAAAATATCGGATTTTCTTGGAACCATACGGATATTCATGGTTTACTACAGAACTGATAACACTACATTTTCTCTAAGGAAAATATCGTATTTTCTTGAAACTATACAAATATTTTCCGAACTCATCAACGATTTTCACTACAAACCACCGCTTATGAACTCACCAGCTTTATGCTGATACTCTTTCGAACTGCTTGTATTCTCAGGAAATCAGTAGACAGGTACTTGTTGGATTTTCGAGGAACTGGAGCAATAAGAGTTTTATGTTTATACTATACAAAGCTATTGGATGTAATTCAAACAAAGTTTCAGTCAAGTTTCAACTGATGTAAACATTTTTATTTAAGTATTCACTGTAATGGTTGTGTTGCTATGATTGCTGTTATTCATTGGTTGTGATGCTACACATGACGTCCTCCGCCCCGGAACGTTTCCGTCATCGGTTTCGGGGTGTGACATATTCCCATGCTCCACATCCCTACTTCTTCTTAGACCCTGCAAATCAGAACAAATATGAAAACCACATCATATATCAAGGACCCAAGAAATAGCATGTGATGAGTTATTAGATTGAATAGTATAAATACCTGCAAAGGTGGGCTTTATCTTCCCATCCTTGATGTCTTGCAGATACTTCGGGCAGCTTCGTTTCCAATGCCCTTTGTCGTGACAGTAGAAGCACTCTGCATCCTTCGAATTGGAAGAGGGAGCAGCAGGATCACCTTTGGTTCCACGAGAAGAGGATCCATCATGGGACTTTCCCTTGTGGCTCTTAGAAGGAGCCTTCCTCTTCTTCCCTTTCCCTTATCCAATTGCCAAGACAGGAGCAGCAGCAGTAGGAGTAGATGCAACGGATTTTCCTTTCAAAATACTCGCAGCAGTTCGTAGAAGGCCTTGGATCTTGCTTAGAGTGACCTCCTCCTTTTTCATATGATAAGTCATACGAAAGTGATCATAACAAGGAGGCAACGAGTGTAGAATAATATATATGGCCAAATCTTCGTCGAAGTTGACATTCAACTTCAACAAGCGGTCCACGAATCTCTGCATCTTTTGTAAATGGGCGGTGGTAGACTCTCTATCCTTCATCTTCGTAGTGATCATGGAGGCGATGACCTCGTACCTTTCCTGCCTCGCACTTTGATGGTACCTTTCCATCAAATCTTAGTGCATCTCTTAGGGATAGTAATCCTCGTAGGACTTCTGGAGTTCAGCAGTCATGGTTGCGAGCATGATACACGACATCTTTGTCGCGTCCCTCTCATGAGCATCATATTGAGCGATTTTCTCGGGAGTAGCAGTATTATGGTCAATCTCCTTCAACTCCTTGTCGAGAACATACTCCTTGTCCTCGTAGCAGGTGACCATGTGAATGTTGCGAATCCAATCATTAAAATTGGATCCATCAAAGATCACTGTCCCACATAAGTTCATGAGGGAGAAAGAGCCAGAAGCATTTGGGTTTGCAGCGTTGTTTGAAGTCGACATCTGAAAGAAAAGAGACAATGTTTAGTTTAGATAAGAATCCCCAATTTAACACCCAAATGAAAATTTAGGGCTAGGACACAACACAATTATTTATAATTCAGAAAATGGATGTCGTAATCTAATTGCAAATAATTTGAAGGTAGGTAAATGACGATTTACCAATTTCCACCATGAAAAACAAAAAAGAATATTAAGTTTTAAATGAATTAAAATTCCTAGATTCTTTTGAGATTCATTGAACTTTTCAATGGCATGTTTAAATCTAAATTATGCCCTTCAAGTTTGTGACTGGGATACCGAGGATCACAAACAAGGTGTGAATAACCATGCAAATGTACTTGGTACTCCCGATATCATTTACCACCTAATCAATGTGCCGGTTAACCACACACGCTCCATTGATCTATGATAAACATCGAGCTACCATTTGCCACCCTTGTTAGTCCCAAATTAGTGTGCCGGTTAACCACACACGCTCCACTAACGACTTGGCAAGGTGCAAAGTGCAATTTCATGGAATAACATCATTTTCACATTTTCCTAAAGTAACTAAGATTGAGAATTTATGAAAACATTTAGTTACTTTATAAGTCATTATACTTATTAATGAGGAATTAGTTTGTCCTATCCTACCCGTTCGGCTAACGACCCTCCACTAGTCAAGAGTGCGGTGGGTAAGAGTGGATACCCACTGGCGGTCATTTTATAGGCCGCTTCCTTAAACACCCCTTATAGACCAGCTTCGTGAATGAGGCCTACTAACGGTAAGACTGACTCGTCTTATATATATATATATATAATTATTAATATTTTAATATTATAATAGTATAAGGGTAGAATTCTAAACTTTTAAAACCCTAGGGTTTAGAATTTAAATATTTCAAAATTAAAATCTTTTAATCAAAATTTAAATTCCAAAACTTGAGGGCAAGTTTTAAAACTTTTCAAAACCTTCTAAATCAAATTAAAATATAATTTAATTAATCAAATATTTTTTGTCATTATCTAAATTTGACCTAATTCAATTTATAGCAAGATAATTCACATCAAATAATACAAATAATTATCTTTATCATATAAACTAATAATTATCTTATAGTTTGACAATTATCTTCTAATTGGATTAAGATATGCATTACCATAACAGATAAAACGAATTTTTTATTAGAAAAACAATTTATGGTAATCATCCAAATCCAATCTTAGCCAAAATCCCGAAAATTTTCGTCAGATCCCATTCCATGTCGTAGAAGGATATTCCACATCGTGGAATCAGACAGAATCAAAACGAAAATTTTCAGCTTTGAAAAATTAAGCATAGCATCAAATACAATAGAAAAATGACATAGGGTCTGATACCACTGATGAGTTTTGAGCATTACATCAATCCTATGGTGCACATGCAACCCTAAAGCTTTGGATCTAGGTTTTCTCTAATTATACATGCAATAATCATCCAAAGCTATAAACCCTAATCTAGCATGCATAAATCGAAATTTATATCTAAAACAAAGTTAGAATCTTACCTTTTAATTGTAGCTAGCTTGATCTTCAACCTTTGAGAACTTAGCAACTCAAATGTGATGCCTCTAATAGATCACAAACACCACAAGCAATGGAATAATATTAGAGAGAGGCTAGGGATCACAAAAATTCGGTTGGTACTCTCCCTAGGGTTTAAGTAGCCGAATTCTAGAGTCCCGTGGGGTCTTTATATAGTAGAGCAACTAGGGTTTCAGTCAAAACCCTAATCCAGTTGCTTAGTCCTCAAGCAGCCCATAGGATCCTTCCAGAAGGCCCCTTGGACGAATTCTATGTGGACTCTCACATAGATTTCGTCCACTCCTCCCTTATGGATCCTAAGCCCAACTTTATAACTATCTTATAATTACAGTATCAGTCCCCTTAATTTAATTAATCTCTTTTGACCACAAAATTAATTCTAAATTAATTCTTGACCAATATTAATTAAATAATATGATTTCTCTTTTAATATATTTGTAACGACCCGAAAACCCTTCTGTTAACGACGTTATTTTTCCGTTTCTCGAGAATTAATTTTTATAAAGTTATTCTGATTCTAAGAGTATTAAAAGGAACTTTATTTGTGAAAGTATCTAGGGTTGTAGAAGAAGGGCATTAAATCTGAAATGTGACGGGCCAATTTTGAAATTCGCCTATAACCTCCGATCAATTGGATCGTTTCTTTTTCACGTCTGTTTCCTTGTGTGCATTTAAGTATGTTTCCTTGTGTGCATTTAAGAGGCTGACTCGAATCGATGATTAGGCTGTTACCATTGCTCTTTGCGTCGACCCTGAAGAAGGAAATAAATAAATTTAAGATATTAAATATTGTAAAATAAAAACATATTGTAAGGAAAATAATTAAACTGAAAATAAGTAAAGTTGGGGAAATCTAAGGGGTACGTTTTAGAAATTCTAGAAAGCTAAAATTAGTGGAGAAAAAGAGGCATGGGCTGTTATGGAATGTTGATCAAAGTATAGGGACTGCAACGGTAACTTATACATTAAAAGCCCAACATAAATTTCGTTATACTTCAAATATGAGAGGAAACGGCTGCTCTATTCGTTTCCTTTGTTTCCGTTTCTTGCGATCGAACTGCCGGTCACCTACCGAGAGAAACTAGTGCCTCTAATTGAGGGGCTGCTACTAACGTAAAGAGAGAGTGAAGGGTGAGGGAGAGAGAATAAGGTTGGTTGTGGATTTTTCCGGTGATGCTCTAACGAGCCAAGGGTCCAAACAGAAGCGTCGTTAGGCAGTGGGAGGGTGGCGATTGAAGTGTTTTCCCGGCAATGCTTAGAAATTCCCGATAGGTTACTATTCATTTTTTGGTTAAACCCCAATGACAGTCACTTGAATAGTATGTGGTGGCAGTGGTGTATGGGTGTGCGATAGGCTGCCACGACCGTTATTGTTTCTGATGTGCGTGTATGCGAAGGTGGTATTAAAAAAATACGATGTATTCTTTTGGAGTATCATATGCATGCAGCTGTGGCCTGTGTGTATCTTTTCTAGGCAAGATCTCAACCTTTGGCTGAAGAGGATAACTAAACCGATGAAGCATGTGACACAGCAATGAAGTCTCTAACAAAAAAATGGTGTAAAACTCATGGTTGACCATGCGGCTAAATCCAAAATGGAAGGTAACACCGTTGGCATTAAGTGTAAATTACACATAATATAGAATCAAATATATATAATTTGAGAAATTAATCCACGTACTGTAAGACGTGAGGATCATTACTTTTTTGGTGCATGAACTATGCCCTACGATCTGTAGCGTAAAATAAATATACACAACAAATATTTATGTAGTCTATGATAATCATATGATTTGATAAATAATTGATGAGTTCGTAGTGATATATCATATCAAGGAAATAAACGAGTTTTTTGGACATAAGATGAGATAAAAGAAATGCGACTAAAAATGAAAACTCTATTAATAAGATATTTTTTTAAACATTACCATGGATATGCATACTGTCACGGGACGACTCGATCACCGTGTGCCATTTAGTGTAACTTCGACTAAGTCAGGCTACAACACTTCCTTGAGATGTATAAATGACTAAGTAAGCAAGAGAATAAAGCTTTCTAGTTTCTACAAACGAAAGACAACTTCTATTATAAGAGCTCGAGAGAATACAAGGAAACTTTCCGATGGTTTGGAGCAAATGAGCTCCTCCCTATTTATACTTGTCCTTCCCCCCCTAGGGAAGTTTCTAGATATTACTACATTAGTCCTATATTCTTGACTAATCTAGACTATTCTACCAAGTTACATATATTTACAAGTCTTCATGAAATGTTCTAAATCATTCTTTGATGTCCTAGAGAAATATAGGACGTTCCAGGGTCTAATGTGTTATACTTGTAAGTTCTCCCATTTTCTTGAGTACTCCGGAAGAGTCTAGAATCTCGATCGTGATACCCTCCCCCACCTAAGTTCTTGACGACCTCGTCAAGTCTTAGATATGTACTCCTCGATCTTGCTTCAGAACTGCCACAGATCTAGTTCTCGTTCCCAACTAGACTCACTATCGGGTAGTCCCTTCCATCGAACATAATATTATGTCCAATTGGGTGAGCCTCGTTTACGAACTGTTCTATCTGCTAGGATTTCGTCCACCTCCTTGTCATACGAGACTACGTTTGCTACTGGGGCTCGATGTGATTTGCTCCTCGATGGATCTTCTTCATTGCGATTGTAAGCTTTGAGGAGACTTACATGGAATACTGGATGAATCTTTAAGTAGGATGGTAATTCTAGTTTGTATCATCGGGTCCCAACCTTTTCGAGAACTTTGTATGGCCCCTCGTATCTTCGTGTTAAGCCTTTGTGTACCTTTCCGATGGAGTTGAACATCCTTTGTGGGAGTTTTACCATCACCTAGTCCCCTACTATGAACTCTATTGGCTGCGTCTTCTCGTCCGCCCATTTCTTCATTCGCTTGGCTGCCTTGTGCAAGTAAGACTTTATTATGTCGAGTTCCTTGTTCCATCCTTTGACAAACTTGTACGCAGGTGGGCTTGATCCTTTGTAACCGTTTGTTAGCTCTTGGGGCGTCAATGGTTGTTGGCCCGTTACAATCTCGAAAGGACTCTTCCCCGTAGCCTCACTCTGTTGTAAGTTATATGAAAATTGGGCCACATCAATTAGCTTGGCCCAATCCCGTTGGTTTGCACTGACAAAGTGCCTCAAATAAATCTCGAGCAAGTGATTCACCCTCTCAGTTTGGCCATCGGTTTGAGGGTGGAAACTAGTCGAGAAGTGGAGTTCTGATTCCATTAGCTTAAATAGCTCCCTCCAAAACTTCCCTGTAAAGCGGGGATCTCTATCACTTATAATGCTTCGGGGAAGTCCCCAATATTTCACGACATGCTTGAAGAATAGTCGCCTTACTTCTTCAGTTGTGCAATCCCGAGGGACTGGAATAAACGTTCCATATTTGGAGAATCGATCTACAATTACCATTATTGATTCGCACCCTTCGGACGTCGGTAATGCTGAAATAAAATCCATCGATATGCTTTCCCATGGTCTTTCGGAGATCGGTAGTGGTTCCAACAATCCCGCCGGTTTCGCCTGTTCGACCTTGTCTTGTTAACAAATAAGGCAAGTCCTCGCATAGGCGTTTATGTCACTTCGCATATTGGGCTAATAATAGGATCGTTCTATGATTGCTTTTGTACGATGAGTACCTAGATGTCCAGCCCATTTGGAATCATGACATTCCTTTAAGATTTCTCTTCTCAAATTGTCCCATCTTGGGACATACATTCGGTTGCCGACCATGAATAATAATCCGTCTTCGACCCAAAATTTTCTTGTCTTGCCTTCCCTTTCCATTTCCATCAAGTTCTTCGTTAACAGATCGTGGTTTAGCCCTTCCTTGATCCGGTCAGCAAAATCGCATGTTACTCGAGTGAGGGTTGCTAGTTCGGCCTTTCGACTCAGGGCGTCGGCAATTACATTGGTTTTTCCCGGCTTATACTCCATGACATAATCGAATTCTGCTAAGAAATCTTGCCAACGAGCTTGCTTAGGACTTAGTTTCTTCTAATTTTGGAAGTAACTAGTCGCCCCATTGTCGGTTTGGATAACGAACTGACTCCCAAGCAAATAGTGTCTCCATACTCGAAGGCAATGTATGATTGATGTCATTTCCTTGTCGTGTACCGGGTATCTCCGTTCTGTATCATTTAGTTTCCGGCTTTCGTAGGCCACTGGATGGTCATCTTGTAATAACACTCCTCCAATTGCGAAGTCTGACGCATCCGTTTGCACCTGGAATGGTTTCGTGTAGTCTGGTAGCTTCAAGACTGGTTCCTCCGTGACAGCTTTCTTTAGAAGATCAAACGTCATTTGACACTTCTCAGTCCATTCCCACAAAACTTTCTTTTTTAGAAGGTCGGTGAGGGGAGTGGCTTTTGCTGAGTATCCGGATATAAATCTTCGATAGTAGTTTATAAGGCCTAAGAACGATCGTAGTTCAGATTCGTTCTTTGGCGGTTCCCATTCTTGGATTGCTCGTATCTTGTTGCTATCCATATGGATCTTCCCATCAACGATCTTATGCCCGAGGAACGTTACTTCTGGTTGGGCAAAGGAGCACTTTTCTATCTTTATGTATAATTGGTTTTCCCTGAGTACTTGGAAGACTATCCGCAAGTGTTCAACGTGCTCTTCTAACGACTCTGAGTAAACTACTATGTCGTCTAAGTACACCACCACGAATTTGTCCAAGAATGGGTGGAATATCTTATTCATTAAAGTGCAAAATGTGGCAGGGGCATTCTTCAATCCAAAAGGCATGACTAAGAATTTGTATGAGCCATACCTTGTCACACACGTCGTCTTCGGTTCGTCCCCTGCTGCTATGCGTACTTGCCAATAACCCGAACTTAAGTCCAGCTTTGTGAACCATCGTGCACTCCCGAGTCGGTCGAATAGATCAGCCACCAGTGGTATCAGGTACTTGTTCTTTATCGTTACTTTGTTCAGGGCCCGGTAGTCTATGCACATTCTTAGACTTCCATCATGTTTCTTCTGGAACAAGACTGGGGCACCGAATGGGGCCTTTGAAGGGCGGATAAATCCGGAATCTAGTAGCTCTTTCAATTGTCTTCTTAGCTCTTCCAACTCAGGTGGAGCCATTCTATAAGGACACATTGCTGGTGGCTTAGCTCCGGGCTCGAGTTCTATCTCGTGATCCACTTCCCTTCACGGTGGTGACTTCTTTGGCAACTCTGGCGGCATCACGTCCTTGAATTCTTCTAGTACTTTTTTCACTATCTTTGGCATCTCTTCGTTGGGCGGGGTGGTTTCTTCTTTTAACGTTGCTAAGTACGTCATTTCTCCCTTCTTTATTCCCTTGTTGAATTGCATGGCCGACAAGATCCGAGACTCCGTTTTGCTTCTTTCCAAGGGTATGATATGTATCGTTGAATCCTTGGTGATACGCATGGTTTGATCTTCGAACGAGAAGGGACGTACCTGTTGGATATAGTGTCTAAGTCCATAACTTTATTTGGTATGTACTTGACCCGACCCGGCATGGTCCATTTGGGTTGCATGGCATTGCAATACTTGGATAGACTAAATGAGAGAATAAGGCACTTATGATTATTAATATATTATAAGTTCTAATATATTAATAATAGTATTATTTAATTAGTATTGATCAAGTATTAATCTAGGATTAATTTGGTGATCAAAGTGAGACTAATTAAATATATAGGGTTGATTATGACAATCATCAATTCTTTTATGGTGGATTAATGATCCATAGTTTATGGGTTATGGATGTAACCAAATGGAGCTCCATGGATGGTCCATGGGAGTTACAAATCCATGGGTCATGGGAAATCAAGAGTCATGACAATTAAGGGCATTCATGTGTAAACCCTAATTGTGACAACACTATAAAAGGAACCCTATAGCTAGCAAAAAGTGGAGCTAGTGGACATAGTGTTACTAGAGAGGGCATAACCAATTTTGAGTGCTAGAAGTATTCTCTCAAGTTATTCCAAGTCTTGTGGTGTTGTGTGAAGCATTTGAGGCACAACATTTGGGGTGCTAGGCTCACAAAGTCTTGAAGGAATCCAAGCAACAACAAGGTATGTATTTCTACTAGTTTTATGTTTTATGTAATCCCCATGCCATGCTAGTTAGGAAATAACCTTGAAAAAGTAATTTGCATGTATATAGAGAAAACATAGATTCAAGGTTATTAGGGTTGCATGTACACTTAGGAAGTGTTAGAATGCTCAAAACCCATCAGTGGTATCGGAGCCTAGGACTGTTTTCTGTATACTTGATGCAAAACTGCTTAAAAATCGAAAATTCTGCATTCTGACGACTAGACTCGCCGAGTCCATGGGGAGGACTCGCCGAGTCCATGAACAAATTCATCCTACTCGGCGAGTAGAATAATGCACTCGGCGAGTAGGAGCGTGCTGGGCAGTTTTTTTCGAGTTTTGTTGCTGGAAATGGATTAAGATCATTATCCCAATCTGTTTTGGACTTGTAAAATCTGTTTTTCAAAATGATAATGATTATGTTAACCCATTTTACATGGCTTTTATCAATTTTCAAGTATTGTATATAGTTATATGATTTCTTGAAATTGCTTAATATGAATTTGTGTTCTTATGAGTTTTTAGAAGATCATAGGAATTATGTGTAACCACCATGTGTGTTTAATTCATGATCTTAATGGCTATGATGGTGTCCATAACTTGTCCTCAAGTTATGGATAACCAAAAGTCACTTCTTTTAATTATGATTAAAGAACTAAAGAGGTTTCATAAAATGAAGAGTCTTCATTTTTATGAACCATTAAAACTCATAAGTTACAAATTGAAGAGACTTGGAATAGTTTCAAATCTTGCCCTCAAGTTTTGGAATTTGAAAAGTCTTATACTTTAATACTTTAATTCCAAATTAAACCTTAGATTTTTAAAAAGGTTTAAAAATCAACACTTATACTATTATTATAATTTTATTATATAGATATGTATAAGAATATGTCATTCTTACCGTTAGTAGGCCTCATTCACGAAGCCGGTCTATAAGGGGGGTATAAGGTTGTTGCCTATAAAATGGTGACTTAATGGGTGTCCACTCTCACCCACCGCTTCCTTGATCGGTGGAGGGTCGTTAGCCGAACGGGTAGGATACGACTTTAAATACTCGTTAAAAGTATAATGAATTATAAAGTAACTATACATTATAAATTCCCAATCTTAGTTACTTTAGGAAAATGTGAAATTGGTGCTAGCCCATAAAATTACACTTTGTACCTTACCAAGTCGTTAGTGGAGCGTGTGTGGTTAACCGGCACACTAACATGGACTAGTAAGAGTGGCAAAGGGTAACTTGACTTTATTATAGATCGGTGGAGCATGTGTGGTTAACCGGCACATCGATTAGGTAATATTGTTGAGGGTACCAAGTCAATTTGTATGGTTATTCACACCTTGTTTGTGATCCTCGGCATCCCAGTCACAAACTTGAGAGGGCACAATCGAGATTCAAACATGCCATTGAAAAGTTCAATGTATCTCAAAAGATCTAGGAGTTTCAAAACCAATAAAACCTAATAATAAAATATTTCGTTCTTATGGTGGAAATTGGTAAATCGTCATTTACCTACCTTCAAATATTTTATAGTATGGATTACGGCATCCCTCTTCCAACTATAAATAGTTTGTTGGATCTTAGCCTTAATATTTCATTTGGGTGAATTATTAAGGATTCCTAATCTAATGAAACTTGTCTTTCTTTCCTTTCAGATGTCTTCCAACAATGCTTCTGGCTCAAACCCAACAGGCTCCTTTTCCCTTATGAACTTGTGTGGTAAGGTCATCTTTGATGGATCCAATTTCAATGAGTGGATCAGAAACATCAGAATGATTACCCGCTACGAGGACAAAGAATATGTCCTCGATAGGGAGCTTAAGGTTGTGAATGAAGCCACTGCTACTCCTGAAGAGTTTGCGGAGTTTGTTGCACATGAAAAGGATGCTACTAAAGTAGCATGCATCATGATGGCCACCATGACTCCTGAACTTCAAAAATCCTATGAAGATTTCTACCCCTATGAGATGCACCTGGATCTGATGGAAAGGTACCATCAGAGCGCGCGTCAGGAGAGGTATGAAATCATCTCCTCCATGATAACCGCAAGGATGAAGGATGGTGAACCCATCACCGGTCACTTGCAGAAGATGCAAAGGTTCGTTGACCGGTTGCTGAAGCTAAATGTTGACTTTCCTGAGGAAATGGCGATTGACATCATTCTCCATTCCTTACCTCCAAGTTATGATCAGTTTCGTATGACTTATCATATGAACAAGGAGGAAGTCACACTTAGCAAACTTCAAGGACTCTTAAGGACAGCTGAAAATGGCCTTAAGGGTAAAGCGGTTGCTACTTCTACTCCTTCAACAGCCCCTGTTCTGGCTATTGGGCAGGGAAAGGGTAAGAAAAGGAAAAACCCTTCGAAGGGTACCAAGGGTAAGACTCTTGATGGTTCCTCTTCAAGTGGGACAAAGAAAGGTCCCATTACTCCTTCTTCAAACCCAAAGGAAGCACAATGCTTCTATTGCCAGGATAAGGGACACTTCAAGCGAAGCTGCCCCAAATATCTGCAAGATCTAAAGGATGGGAAGGTTAAACCCACCCATGCAGGTATTTACACAATATTGTCTAACAACTCATCTAATGCTAATTCTTGGGTGCTTGATACAGGGTGTGGTATTCACATTTGTACTGATTTGCAGGCACTAAGAAGAAGTGAGCAAGTGGAGCACAGGAAGATAAACTTAGTCATGGGCAACAGGAAAGCATCACCTGTTACCAAGATAGGAGTTTATTCTTTATTGCTTAATAATGGGTTAATGTTAGATTTGAATAAGTGTTGTTACTCGCCCGAAATGGCGAGAAATATTATTTCCTTTCATGGCTTGTACAAACAAGGTTTTACATTTTCATTTGATAATAAAAATGGTGCTATTAATGTTTATTACAATGATGTATTTTACTTTAAAGCATTACCTTGTGATGGTGTATATGAAGCCGTGAATGTTGTAGACAATCTAGGAAATAATGTGTTGTATATTGATTCTTCAGATAGCTTGGATAAAGCATCCTTGTGGCATTGTCGTCTTGGACATGTTAACAAGAAGCGCATAGGCCAACTCCAAAAGGTTGGAGTCTTGGAATCATTTGACCTCAAGTCAGATGATAGTTGCGAGTCTTGTTTACTTGGAAAAATGACAAAGTCACCCTTCACAGGTACTTGTGATAGGGGTGAAGGTTTGTTGGACCTTGTACACACGGATGTGTGTGGGCCCTTCAGAGTTGCTACAAGGGATGCTAATCGCTATTATGTGACTTTTACTGATGATTACAGTAGATATGGATATATTTACTTAATCAAGCATAAGTCAGAAACCTTTGAAAAGTTCAAAGAGTTTAAGCAGGAAGTTGAGAATCAATTGGGCAGGAACATCACGATGCTCCGATCCGATCGAGGAGGAGAGTATCTTAGCATTGAGTTCCTTGACTATCTTAAGGAATGTGGGATTGTCTCACAATTGACACCTCCCAGAACACCACAGTTGAATGGTGTAGCTGAGAGGCGCAATCGAACCTTGTTGGATATGGTTCGTTCCATGATGAGTCGAGCTTCATTACCAATCTCTTTCTGGGGGTATGCCTTAGAGACTGCCGCCCATATCCTTAATCTAGTACCTACTAAAAAGGTTGCCAAAACACCTCACGAGATGTGGACTGGGAAAGTTCCCAATTTGGACCACATCAAGATTTGGGGTTGTGAAGCTTTCGTGAGGCGTGAGACTCATGATAAGCTTGAACCTCGAAGTGAGAGGTGTTTTTTCATCGGCTACCCACAGAGATCCTTTGGTTACCTCTTCTACAGACCTAGTGATAATGTGGTTTTTGTAGCAAGAAGAGGAGTCTTTCGTGAGAGAGAATTCATAAGCCAAGGGGACAGTGGGAGGCAAATTGACCTTGAAGAGCTTCAAGAGTCAAGTGGTGAAGGAACCTCTAATGCTATCGACCAACCTGAGGAGGAAACTCCTGTTGATCCGATAGATGAGTCTGTACCTCCAAGACGTTCCACTAGGGTGAGGAACACACCTGATTTTTATTATGGTTATCACATCACCACTGAAGGTGATACATTTATTAGTGATAGTACACTAATAGATTTGGATGAACCTAATAATTACAGGGAAGCCATGGCAGGCCCTGAGTCTGCTAAATGGAAGGAGGCTATGGACAGCGAGATTCAGTCCATGTATGACAATCAAGTTTGGAACTTGGTTAACAATGTACCAGGTCGTAAGACAGTTGGGTGCAAATGGATCTTCAAGAAGAAGACCGACATGGATGGGAAGGTACACACTTATAAAGCGCGACTGGTTGCGAAGGGCTTTACTCAAACTCCGGGAGTTGACTATGATGAGACCTTCTCACCAGTAGCTAAAATTAAGTCTATTAGAGTATTATTAGCCATAGCTGCATTTCATGATTATGAAATATGGCAAATGGATGTCAAAACCGCTTTCCTTAATGGAAAGTTGGCTGAGGATGTTTACATGGCTCAACCAGAGGGTTTTGTCGATACAAGATACCCTAATAGAGTGTGTAAGCTTGATAAATCCATTTATGGATTGAAACAAGCATCTCGCAGATGGAATCTTTGCTTTGATGAGAAAGTCAAAGAGTTTGGCTTTTCTAGGAGTGAGGATGAGTCTTGTGTGTATGTCAGGGCTAGTGGGAGCATAGTTAGCTTCTTGGTGTTGTATGTGGATGACATACTTCTCATAGGAAACGACGTCCCAACCTTGCAGGAGGTTAAGTCCTGGCTTGGGAAGTGTTTCGCTATGAAGGACCTTGGGGAAGCTGCCTATATCCTAGGGATAAGGATATTGAGAGATAGGAGTAAGAGACTAATTGGACTTAGTCAAAGTACTTATGTGGATAAGGTACTGAAGAGGTTCAGTATGCAAGATTCCAAGAAAGGAGAATTACCAATCCAGAGTAATGCCAAGCTGAGTAAGACTCAGAGTCCGAGTACAGAGGCTGAGATAGCTGAAATGAGTCATATACCATATGCTTCCGCTGTGGGCTCGATCATGTATGCTATGACTTGTACTCGCCCTGATGTGGCCTTTGCTTTGAGCATGGTCAGTAGATATCAAGGGAACCCTGGCAAGGCACACTGGACAGCGGTAAAGAACATTCTCAAGTATCTGCGGAGGACTAAGGATTGGGTCCTTACCCTCGGGGGCAGTGATGACTTGAGAGTGGAAGGATATAGCGATGCTAGCTTTCAGACTGATAGGGATAATTTCCGCTCTCAGTCAGGCTGGGTCTTTATCCTAAATGGAGGGGCAATTACTTGGAAAAGTTCCAAGCAGGAGACAGTAGCTGATTCTACTTGTGAATCAGAGTACATAGCAGCAAGTGAAGCAGCTAAGGAGGCGATATGGCTAAAGAACTTCATCGGAGACCTTGGAGTTGTACCAGCTATAAAAGAGCCAATGGAAATTTTCTGTGACAGCGAAAGTGCGGTTGCTTTGGCTAAGGAACCAAGAGATCACGGGAGATCTAGGCACATTGACAGAAAATACCATTTCATAAGACATCGAATAGAAGAAGGACTCCTCGTGGCTAAGAGGGTATCATCAGATGAGAACCCGGCAGATCCCCTCACGAAGGGACTGAGCAGGGTTAAGCATTTACAGCATGCGAGGCGCATTGGGCTGAAGGATGATATTAGTTTCAATAATTAGATTCCTGAAACTTGTAAAATGTAATTGACATTTGATGATAAATAAAAGTTGTTATTTATTTATGAGTAAGGTGTTACTATCTTATGTTGATTGTTTACTATGTTTCAATTTTGCATGTTTTTACTTCCAGAATAATTATGTTATTATTCAAACCATCCACAGTCAGTCAAACTTTGGAAGTAAGTATTGATTTAAGACTGTCATGAATTTGGCTTGTATGATTTGTCTAAAAGTGCTTTGGACAATGCAATGGTTGCTACAACATTCATGAGTACTCATAAGGGCTGAGTATTGGATCCAACCCACGCTCACTTGCATCACTTCATGGAATTTATCTCGAGTGATCGTGAGACGGTAATATCATATAAATCTTCAAACCTAGAGATATGAGTTGTTGACTATGAGTTGGTTATTCATTGATTGCACGAAAACGCATTGGTAACTCGATGTCATAAAACGTGCCTTTGTGAGTAATTCAACAAGTAGTTAGTACAAGCATATCAGTCGAAGTTTATCTGTTCCTTCTAGAAATAGAAGCGATATCTGGGCCCCTCGATGATTTGGTTTTGACCTATGTACCGGGCCCGGTCAGAACCTAATTGATGTGTTCAATTTAGTTCTATGTCGAAACAAATCAGAGATCGAGAAACAAATGCTGGACAATAAGTAAGACCATGTTCCATGTGTTTGTCCGGCTGATATCATGAGAACAGAGGATTATATGATCACTTATCTTAAATGGCGTATCATCATCATCTCAGTTCCGAGAGACTTTGAAAGAGCTACGATTGCTAGTCGGATTTTGAAGTCATATTCGCAAATATAGTTATTAGACTTATCCAAGTGGGAGACTGTTGGATATAGTGTCTAAGTCCATAACTTTATTTGGTATGTACTTGACCCGACCCGGCATGGTCCATTTGGGTTGCATGGCATTGCAATACTTGGATAGACTAAATGAGAGAATAAGGCACTTATGATTATTAATATATTATAAGTTCTAATATATTAATAATAGTATTATTTAATTAGTATTGATCAAGTATTAATCTAGGATTAATTTGGTGATCAAAGTGAGACTAATTAAATATATAGGGTTGATTATGACAATCATCAATTCTTTTATGGTGGATTAATGATCCATAGTTTATGGGTTATGGATGTAACCAAATGGAGCTCCATGGATGGTCCATGGGAGTTACAAATCCATGGGTCATGGGAAATCAAGAGTCATGACAATTAAGGGCATTCATGTGTAAACCCTAATTGTGACAACACTATAAAAGGAACCCTATAGCTAGCAAAAAGTGGAGCTAGTGGACATAGTGTTACTAGAGAGGGCATAACCAATTTTGAGTGCTAGAAGTATTCTCTCAAGTTATTCCAAGTCTTGTGGTGTTGTGTGAAGCATTTGAGGCACAACATTTGGGGTGCTAGGCTCACAAAGTCTTGAAGGAATCCAAGCAACAACAAGGTATGTATTTCTACTAGTTTTATGTTTTATGTAATCCCCATGCCATGCTAGTTAGGAAATAACCTTGAAAAAGTAATTTGCATGTATATAGAGAAAACATAGATTCAAGGTTATTAGGGTTGCATGTACACTTAGGAAGTGTTAGAATGCTCAAAACCCATCAGTACCTAGTTGAAGAACTCCATCCGCAAGACCATGCAATAATCATCCATGGGTACTACGGTTAGATCGATAGGACCCTTCCATCCTCCGATCTCGACAATTACCCCATAAGCGACTCCAAGAATAGGCTCGGAAGGAGAGTTGACAGCTTTCAACCAGCCTATTTCTTTGGTGTATTGAATGTTCATCTTTTCAGCTTCATTTTTAGAAAGGAAATTATGGGACGCACCTGTGTCTACTAAGGCTTTAGTGACTTTGTCGTTTATACTAACTTTCACAAACATGAGTCCTCTTTCTTTCTTCGTGTGGGTCTCTTCTTTTGCCACCGAATTGAGGCGTCGCATTGAGCCTAGTTGCGCCTCGTCTCTCTCTTCCTTTTCTTCTTCGAAGACCATCGCATTGAAACTTTTCTTCTTGGGACAATCTTTGATTAGGTGAGGGCCGTCACATAAGTAGCACTTGACTTCCCTTCGAGGTCCCCCTTCAATCGCCTTCCCCTTGAACGTTGATGGTCTTGCAGCGGGTTTATCGTCCTTCTGTTGCGGCCTTGTTGTTGGTCTCTCTCCCCCACTAGGTTTCCTAATCGGGGTATCTCTTCGGAAGTCCATAAGGTCTTCCGCTACTACTATAGCTTCGTCAACATCTTGGACGTTCCTCCTCTTGAGCTCGTTGTAAGCCCAAGATTATAGTCCGTCTTGGAAGTAAAATAACTTGTCTTTCTCCTGTAAATTCGGTAACTCCAGCATCAAGGCGGTGAACTCTGCTACGTAATCTTTAATAGACCCGACATGTTTCAATCCTCGGAGTTTCTTCACGGCAACGTCTTCAGCATTATGGGGGCAGAATTGTTTCTTGAGTTGTCTCTTAAACTCGTCCCAAGTGTCTATGACATATAAGCCTTTCTCAATGTCGCCATGCTTCCGCCTCCACCATAGTGCCGCATTTTCACTTAAGTACAGAACGGCCGTGTCTATTTTGTACTTGTCATCCTTTACTCCGATAGCATTGAAATAACATTCAAGGGACCAGAAAAATTCCTCGAGTAGTTTAGGATCACGCTTACCTCCATATTTCGAGGGCTTAGGTGCTTCTGTGTGTGGCGTCATCTTCGTAATAGATCCTCCGGCTATCGTTGCTTTGTATAGCTTCACCTCATCTTCTAGAGTGCTTATCTTCTCACAGAACTCATTCCGCAAGGTGTTGACAAGTCCAAGGACTTCTTCCTTGAGGACACCGATGGTCTCCTTTAATCCATCGCTCGTGTCACTTATCTCTGCAACGAATTGATCGACGGTATCCTTCCATTCAAGGATCTCACCGATGTTAATCTCTGTCCGTGTAAGCTTGTTTTCTAAGCTTGCCAAGGCATCTATCGATTGGTCCCTCTTCTTCGACTTCCTTCTTCTCTTGCTACTTCACTACTTCCTCCTTCCGTAGCCATGATCTCTTGCTTATACGAACTTGGCTCTGATACCACGTGTCACGGGATGACTCGATCACCGTGTGCCACTTAGTGTAACTTCGACTAAGTCAGGCTACAACACTTCCTTGAGATGTATAAACGACTAAGTAAGCAAGAGAATAAGGCTTTCTAATTTCTACAAATGAAAGAGAACTTCTATTATAAGAGCTCGAGAGAATACAAGGAAACTTTCCGATGGTTTGGAGCAAATGAGCTCCTCCCTATTTATACTTGTCCTTCCCCCCTAGGGGAGTTTCTAGATATTACTACATTAGTCCTATATTCTTAACTAATCTAGACTATTCTACCAAGTTACATATATTTACAAGTCTTCATGAAATGTTCTAAATCATTCTTTGATGTCCTAGAGAAATCTAGGACGTTCCAAGGTCTAACGTGCTATACTTGTAAGTTCTCCCATTTTCTTGAGTACTCCGGAAGAGTCTAGAATCTCGATCGTGATAGTAGGCTTGCTTTGAGCACTCTAATTTCTTCAAAGTAACAGCGTCGGAGGCACGACCCGGCCAATAAAGGCCAGGAGCGCATCGCCGACAGAACAGACGAGTAAATCGGTGCACACTTGAAGGCGGACCGGCCGACCCATTGTTCATAATGGAATTGTTACGTTTAATAAAGGGGAAATTAACCGTCAGTTTAATGGGGTTGAAATATATTAAAGGGAACCATTGTTCATAATATTTGTTGGGTTATACTAAATACGAGTACCTTTATTTTAGGTATTATTTTACAAAAGCTTGCAAGATGGCGTTTACGAACGAATAGAGGGCATATGCTAAGGTGAGTTCAAAGTTTTAACTCACTAAAGTTGCATGATTGAAACGTGAAATCCGCAGATGGTGATTTAATTCACTTTAGGATGACCATGTCATTACTTGTGCTTGATGATGATATGATATTTGTGATATTAATATACGCTTTGTGCTAATGCCATGATATGATCTAATTGCTATGTTGGTTACACTTTGATGTACTTGATGTATATGACATGCTAGCTTAAGTTGCTTGAAATATGATATATGGTTATGTTTTGATGTGTTGGTTATGAATACATTGCATGTTTTATACACATTTATATGGTATGCATTACATGCTTTACTTAATGTATAAATTACATTGCAGGGTTATGCGTAGAGGGTTTGGGTAGTGTTATGACCTTTGCCTAAAACCTTATCCGGATCATTGAGGGTGCCTACTAGGTTGAAAGAGTACCTATAGGAAGAGTTATAGCCACATCGGTTGTTATTTGCCGGTCTTTCTAGATGACCGTGTGATACATGGTTTGCGGGCACTTCGGTGTTCGTGGGCTGGAGTGATGTTGGTCCCTCGTTCGCAGCCAGCGCAAACATCACGTGGGAATCGGGAGGTATATCGGCAGAATTGACACCCTTTGTACCGATCCTGAACAACACTGTGGGTACTTGTACTTTGCAAAGTCGGAGTAGCGAAAGTGGAGTCACGGGGTTGGTGTTTCGGGTGGAAGTCATGAGCCACTTAGAGCATTCGGCTGGCCGTGCACACAAGTAGTGCACGGGGTGTTTCTCTTGGGTTAGCTAGCACTAAGGGACACTTTTCTATCAATCGGTTGGATAGATATAATAAAAGGTTGAACATGTAACAAAAGGTTGGTTGCATATTAAAAGGTTGAATATATAACAAATGTTGGTTATTAATAAAAGGTTGAACAATTAAAAGTTGCTTAAATATGAAATGTGATTATTTATATGCTATGCGGTTGCTTATGTGGTATTTGGTTGATCATATATGTTATATGGTAGAATTGTGGTTAAACATATATGCATGTATGTAGTTGAATAATTATGATATGCTGTTGTTTTCTAAGTGGTATTTGTGTATCGTTTTTATGCTTCATCATAAAATGAATGATTGACCCACTCGGGGTTTGTATGTTTTATATGCAACTTTATGAACTCACTCAGCAGGGGCTGACACTTGTGTCTTTTCTATTTTGTGCCTTATGATTGGTGCAGGCAGTTTAGAAGATTGGCCTTGGTGAGAGGGGTTCTTATGGGTAGTAGTTTTATAGTAACGATACCACTCTTGGACACGTTTTTGACTATTTACTTTAAAGTACTTTTGTTTACATTTTAATTGATTTGGAATTATGTTTGAATTTTTGAAGTAACGTTGTGGTTTCGAAAGTGTTTTGAATAAAAAAACTAAGTCTTCCGCTAACGTATTCTGTTAAATAAATGTTTTAAAAAGAAAAAAAATTATGGTAAAAATCACGACGTTACAATATTATTCCTATAATATATTAATAAATCATAATTAACCTCTTTCTCTATAATTCATCTAGTCAAGTTGCTATGGTGAAGGCAACCCAAAAGGATCATGCTACTATCGGGTCAAGTACATACCAAATATAGTTATGGGCTTAGACATCTAATCCAACACATATATGGCTGAGGAAACCCCTTAGCAGTAGTGTCCATCCTGATGAAAATCCTTATGATATGTCCCTTATTTTAGATGCTCTAGGGACAGAAAGTGGGGATAACGAGAACGAGTAATCGGGTTGTTTGATTTGATGAAATTAATAAACTTATTTATTGTGGGTTGAAAACCCTATATGCTCATCGGGCTCCCAAGCTTGACCCACTCAATTTTCTCGTATACAGGTAGTGGCAAGAGAGCACAGGAGTGATAATCTGATGAGAGATCAATGGATTATAGGCCACTAGAATAAATAATAGATATTATAAGGCCTATATTGTTTATGTTTATGCTTTTGATATGTATTAACAATGATATCCCGAGGTTTTTAATATAATACATTTCTTCGGAAATGATTTGATAAATTCTTTATCATATTTTTGGGAACAAATTCCGCAATATATTTCTTTAATAATATACTCTGATTTTCAAATAAAGTATAAACAAATCGGTCTTTTATGGTCGTGAATTTGGGGATGTCACAGTATCTAGCTCGATGTTGTATATTTATTATTCCCCAAAAACTGAGACAAGTTAATATATTAGCAACAAAGAAATTAAACAATTGTATATGTGAAAAAGATTTGTAAAGTAAAAAGAGTATATTATGTCTTTTTTTCCTAAGTCAAATCAACTAAAGTATGTTACTATTTCTTGCATTTTAACCAAAAATTGAAAAATACAAAGTTGATAAGAAATTTGGTATTATGAGAAAACCAGCATAGCAATCAGCATCTTCGAAAGGAAGGGAATTTCGGGCATTTTAGGCATTAATTTCTGTTAAAAATGTTGGTAATCTTACCATTGGGAAAGGCTAGGGTTATGTTTTGTTTACTTGGTGTTTTGAGTGATTTGAATCAACACAGTGAAGCCAAGCATTCTAGAGGGATGCAAAAGGGGAATTCACCAAATAAAAGAGCATCTTTGCTAATTTAAGCATTATTGGTTTTATTTATGTTGGAAGGATAAGTTAGTCATTTTTGTCCCTTGGTTGTTACGTGAGCAGTATTGTTAGGAGAGGCTAGGCTCTCGAATCTCTAGCAACCATTAGGGTTTTCTTGGAATCATTTGAGTGATTTGAAATTTAATACGAGAAGTTGTTATTCTTTTTTCTTGCTTTATAAATCAATTAATAGTCTGGTTCATAGCAGTATTTTGCTAACTATTGCATTTGGCCATTTTCTTATTGAAGTTGTTTTTGGTTTGAATTTGGCTTGTACGTTGCGCGTACAGACTTGTATGTAATGTCCGGGTTTCGGGGCTAAGCATTTTTAGACGACGTAATAGTCTACGTCAACTATTGTAACTCTTTTTGATGTAATAAAGATGAAATATTTGAGTATTATGTGAATTATGTGAATTTATATGCTTATTATTTATTTATAAATGTATAATAAATAATGAATAAAAATAAGCGTCAAAATTAAAGTGTGAGATAAGCCCGATATCTTTACATCAAGTTGTAGTGGTCGAAACAAGGATTCCAGGGATGTAAAGAACGCCAAAATCCGAGTTATAACGAAGAAGTTATGACCCGTCGAAGTTCCGCGGCGGAACCGACACGATACCGGGAAACGTAAATAGTGAATTTACGATAGAGAAAGTTTTAGCCTTAGCAATCTAAACGAAAGTCGTAGAATACGTTAAACCGAGAGCGTCCATAAAAAGAACGCCCAAATCTGACTTCGTATGAGGAAGTTATGATTTTTTGAAGTTTCGGCTTAGCAGTGTACAACCCGAAGTTCGAATATTAGATCGAGCGGTTTTTAGCCGACACAACCTAAACGAGAATCGAAGATCTCGTAAATAGTAGCGCATCGATAAAAAGACAGACGAAAACGGACGTCGGATGAAGAAGTTATGAATTTTTAACGGACCAATCCTGTCACGGCCTGCTAAAAATATAAATTTAAAATAAAGTCAAAATTAGCCGATGAAGTCTAAACGAAAGTTGTAGAGTACGTTCCCGCCTACGCGTGGATATAAAGAACGTCGAAAACGAAGCTCGTATGCGAAAGTTATGATTTTTAGAAGTCGGGAGGCAAAAATGCGAATCTGCGAGAAAGGTGATGACGTGGCCGCATCTGAGCCGTGCTTGTTGCCCAAGGCTTCGCTTCGGATGGATGACACGTCGCCTCGCATTATGCCCCGCGTCCGAAGCTGGGTACGCCTGACGTACTTGGCCTTATCCCTTCCGAGTCCGAGTGCGAGCCAGTTGTACGCGAGCTGGAGCCTTATCCGATCTACGCCCAGCGTAGCCAAGGATTATGCCCAGTGATAGCTCGATTTTTTGTATATATTTTAGCAATCGTTTTCTTTTAGTTTTAACATTTTTAATATTCTTTTTGCATTAAATCGTTAGATTTATTGTTTTGAATACTTTTACTCGTTTAAGTTTTTTTTGTGTAGATTTGTTTGATCAAGATGGTATTTTGGAGAATTGTTAAAGCCACATTGAATTCCTTGCAACCACGATTGAAGTCTCGTAGCAAAATTCGGAAGCGAAAAGAAAAACAAAACGATATAAATTAATTTTTCGGATTTTGACAGCTTTGCGCGACTTTCTTCAAGCAATCAGACGGAGGGGCAAACGATGTCCGATTGAGCTGAAAATTTACAGGAGTCTTCACAACTCGTTGATCTTCAATCTCACAAAAAATGAGCTGATTCGGACATGTTTTGGTCGTGTTTTTGGTATGATGAGCAACAATGCACAAAGCTGCCAGCACCAAATTTTGGCAGCCCATATAGCAGCCCATTTCTTAATACTTCAGAGCCCAATAGAGCACATTTATCAGCCAATTCTGAACTCTTTCCAGCAGCCCAATCTAATTTGAGTATTAGCCCATTTGTCTTTGTGGAGTTGGTAAAAAAGCGCAGCAATCAAAAGCAACAGTAGGGCATTTGAGTTAGGATGCATCGCAGAAGAAAAGGGGGACGGCACCTCTGGGTGTCTCCTTTCTTTTGTAATTTCTATATTTTTGGAACATTTGCAATTATGATTTACAGTAATAATTTGCTAATGAGTCATTTATCTTTATAATTAGATTAGGTTAATTTTTGTATTAATACTTGGATTATGGATGGAGTTTTTGGAGCAACAAGAAGTGACGATTTCAAGAAGCTTTGTCATATAAATTTCGTAATCGGTATTGGTATAATTTCTATCCTTTTTATTGTTATTATTATTTTGTGTAGTTAGTTTTTATTTCCAATATTGGGTGAATCTATGGAATAATTAATTGATTATGAATAGCTTTGTGTGGTTTTGATGGTATGCTATGAGAATATTTTCTAGTAAAACATCTATTTATGTTCATATGTCTTTAATCATGAGTTTAGATATGTGAATGTTTAATTAGTTGGTTAATTTCTTGATTACGTAATAGATTTTCAAATTAACAAGCAACAAATGGTTTTTGTGATTGTTTTTCTTTCACACAATCATGAAAATATTTTCTCCAACATGGTAGTGAAAGCATTTCGACTCCTCTTGGATTTGGTGGCTTTTAAATCTTAATGCTAGTTAATTTTCATTGATTACATTCTTCATGGAAATTGTGACTTTAACTAAGAAAATGTGTTATGAGCTTCTCTAACCATTGTATTAACTAAGAAAAGTCTAGGTGATCTCAAGCTTCTTAGGTTGCTTTAGCCAAATTAGTATCCATTAAACCCATTGCACCACAAAATTATGATGATTAGTCAACTAATTAAACTTGTGATTTATCCCGATATTGGAATGTTTTATTTTATAGATTTTGTATTTTTCCATTTTTGTTATTTTTGTAAAATAGTTTCTATCGCATTTAACATTTTGAAAACCCCTCATATCATTGTATTTTTTTATTTCGTAGAAACTGAATGCATAGATTTGATTCGAACAAATCCCTGTGGATTCGATCCCTATTACCGCTACTACAATTCATTTTTGTATGTCGTCGTATTAAGGTTTTTTTTTTATTTGGTGGTCTCGACACCCACCAAATTTTTTGACGCCGTTGCCGGGGATTGGTTACTTTGATCAGATTTTTTTTTCTATGCTAAAGTTTCTATATGTATATATTTTTTTTATGTCTTACTTTTGTTATTGTTTTTGCTTTCATGTATTTTTAGGTTGTATATGTAGTCGCGTTTTTAGTTTACGTTTTAGATCATATTCTATCGAAAATTCCAAAAAAAAAAAGAAGTTTATTATTTTTAGAGTTTTCATTTTAGCATTGCATTTAGCTTAAGTTTTGCATTTATTTATTTATTTATTTATTTTTTATTCATTTTTATCTAAAACCCAAAAAGATTTTAGTTTCTTCTTTTCAATTTTTTTTAGCATAACATTTAGTTTAGGTTCATTCTCATGCATTTTTGTTATCTCTTTATTCTCACCTCCGAACATCTTTAATTGCAAGTCTTAATACGCCAAATGTGCAAATCTTTTTAAAACAATAGAATTGCTCATAGGGACATTCATTTGTCACATCTTCTTATAACACACATAAGGTAGAGTACTAGTTATTTATGCAAATTAATCAACTTATTGCAAGCATGACATGACGCGTGTGACAAATTAGCCCTAAAGTCTTAGAAACCGTCCCCCACGAGCGTATTATTTGTTAAGCATACTGTTCTTCCAAAGAATGGAATAAGAACTAGAACCTTGCTATTTTGAGATCTTTCGTGTCTAGCTATTACATTCTATGTTATCTTGCTTCATGATATAGACACATTTTCCTATTTGATCTCAATTTAGTTTTTACTTAGTTTTCGTTCTTAGCTTTGTTAGTTAGTTTTGCTAGTTGTAGCTTGTATATAGTTGTGCTTTATATTTTTATTTGATGTAATATTTGTATAACTCCTTGGTAAACCAAAAAAGTGAGCCAAAAAAAAAATACAAAAAAAAGCAAAAAAAAAAAAAATGAACTTGTGATTACATGCTTCATGGAAATTGTATAACTCCTTGGTAAACCAAAAAAGTGATTACATGCTTCATGGAAATTGTGACTTTAACTAAGAAAATATGTTATGAGCTTCTCTAACCATTGTATTAACTAAGAAAAGTCTAGGTGATCTCAAGCTTCTTAGGTTGCTTTAGCCAAATTAGTATCCATTAAACCCATTGCACCACAAAATTATGATGATTAGTCAACTAATTGAACTTGTGATTTATCCCGATATTGGAATGTTTTATTTTATAGATTTTGTATTTTTCCATTTTTGTTATTTTTGTAAAATAGTTTCTATCGCATTTAACATTTTGAAAACCCCTCATATCATTGTATTTTTTTATTTCGTAGAAACTGAATGCATAGATTTGATTCGAACCAATCCCTGTGGACTCGATCCCTATTACCGCTACTACAATTCATTTTTGTATGTCATCGTATTAAGGTTTTTTTTTTTTTTTGGTGGTCTCGACACCCACCACCCAGCGTAGTCCGAGGCCTCGCAGGCTATAAAAGGGGGGCGAGAGTTCCGGATTTTTCACACCAATTCTCTTTCTCTCTCTAGTTTCTTTCTCTCTAAGATCCCAAACCACCCCTAAACCCTAGGAAAAACCCCTAGCACCCAAAGGAAGCCCCGAGGCTCCCGGAGTCCCGAGAAAAAGGATCTTTCGGTTCGGAAACGCTGCTCCAAGCGAAGCCCGGTTTTCTTTAAAATCTGCTGTAAGTGAGCTACGCCTATGAAATTTTTAATATAGCTTTTAAATAATTATAGTAATATTATTAGGTCCTTAAAATAATTATTTGAGCTATTATTATGAGTTATATATAGTGTTGTTTAACGCTTATATAATAATAATAATAATAATAATAGCTAGACTATTAATTAGTCGCGATTAACGTTAGACTAAACCGTAGTAGTATTGATACTAGGTTTTGTCGAGGGAAACTTATTTTGAGATAACGAAGCGCTGTTCGAGTGCAGAGTCACCACCTTTCAGGTGAGTGCATAGTTACTTTCATCTTACACATAGATATGAAGTATTTTATATAAATTACATGCTACGTGTGCATATTATCTGTATACTTGTTATCTATGCTGGATGAACGATTTTATACATGTTTTAAATGATTTAAACTGTATATGTATTTTATATCTACAAAATATGTTGGGTAAAACATGGGTAGATGTAATAGTGGCTGTGTGACAAAATAAAATAATGAGAGGCCTCGTTATAGATGTTATTGATGATCCAGTCATCTAGCGGAGTATAGATGACGACCACAGACTATTCTAGACAGTCTAGTGGAACGCTAGCAGGCTCACAACTTGTAGGTGTTTATTTGAACTGTGTATTTACCAGCAGTACTCCATCCCCCACATGGTTGCCTTATTTAACATGAATTGCTGAGGAATCCCCGAAGCATGTGTTGTCACCCCGATGAAAGTCCTTAGACTAGGTCCCTTGTGTTAGATGTTTTAGGGACGTAAAGTGAGGATAACGGGAACGGGTAATCGGGTTTGTTTGGTTTGATAAAGTTAATAAACTTATTTATTGTGGGTTGAAAACCCTATGTGCTCACCAGGCTCCCAAGCCTGACCCACTCAGTTTCTTGTATTACAGGTAGTGGCGCATGAGCATAGATGTTTGGATGAGAGATAGGGGATTATAGGCCTGTAATACGAAATAATGTAGTAAGGCTTATGTTGTACTGTTTATGCTTTTGATCTGTATCGAACATGACATCCCGAGTCTTTTAATAAAATACATTTCCTTGGAAATGCTTTTGATAAATCTTTATCATATTTTGTTTTGGGACAAATTCCGCAACACTTTTATTTAAAATCTTACTCTGATTTTGAAACAAGCATAAACAAAATCGGTCTTTTCTGGCCGTGAAAATGGGGATGTCACAGTTGGTATCAGAGCATTAGTTTAAGCGTACTAGGAATTTGTAGGATTTCTAGACTTAAACTTAGAATGCTAAGCGATGATTGCAAGATGTGAGCACTAGCTTATTTTAGGAATTATGCCTAAAATGCTTTTATGTGCTAAATGCTTTGTGCCTGATATGCTGTTATTTTTTCGGATCTATGGTCTGTTGCCGACCGGATCTGGAAACCTTATGTGTTTAGGATTCTAAACGTACGACTACGATATTAGAACTAACATGTAAACGTTTCGGAGTGATAAGGACGGTTTAAACGACTATCCTAAATAAAGATCTAAATTCACCTTATTCGGTGTATAGATCAAAATGGCGAGAACCCGCAGTGGAGCCGGGAATGCAAATGGAAACAGAAACCAACCTCCGGTGATTGAGCAAATACCGGTTGTGGTAGCCGCTCCTGAGCCGATAACGATGGCCATAGTGCAAGCGATGATCCAGGCGATGTTAGATCGTCAAATGGAGGAAACCAAACATTTGCTCCAACAAAATCGAGAGGAAGCTACCATACAGATCGAACAACCCGAGTTGAACGAAGGGCAGTCTGAGGAGGGGAAATACAGTGGGACCGTTGGTCAAGTCAACCCACCGATAGTTCGACAAAACAACCAGGATGACGGAGTCGAGAGGAACGGATGCAAGTACAAGGATTTTCTGACTTGCAAGCCATCGACCTTCTCTGGAAAGGAAGATCCGATCGGGGTCATGGATTGGATCTCGGAGATGGAGTTAGCTTTCATGACGTGTGGTTGCAGAGGCAAACTACAGACCACATTTGCAGTGCGTCAGTTCCGAGGAGGCGCTGTGCGTTGGTGGAATACCCTGGGGAAGTCTTTGAGCCCCAATGAGCCCCTGCAACTGACATGGGCCGAATTTTTGGTGCAATTCAAACGAAAGTACTGCTCAGCCCAAAACTTGCTCGAGCTAGAGAACCAGTTTCTGACCCTAAAGAAGGGGAGCATGTCAATCGATGAATACACAAACAACTTCACAGAGAAAATGGAGTTTGCCTTGCGTCTTGTCCCGGATGAGCTAACAAAAATCGACAAGTACGCCAAGGGACTCCCATGGGAGTTTGCGGTGCCGGTACGTCAGGCACATACTCTAGAGGCAGCTATATGGGCTGCCAAGTCTGTGGAGGATATGACTAAGGGAAGAGCTGCCAGCAAGGTTGAGGTTGGCGAGAAGAGGAAGTTCGAGGGGTCTGCAAAGCCTAACAATAAGAAGAGTAAGTTCAGTTCCAAGAAGTTTAGAGGAGGAGGGAACGAAGCAAAATGGTGCGAGAAGTGCAAGAAGAAGCACTCGGGAAAATGTAGCAAGGAAGTGACCTGCTACAAGTGTGGGAAAACGGGGCACTATGCTAATGAGTGCACCATCAACAAGAGGGTGTGCTACGAGTGCCGTGAAGAAGGGCATATTGCTAAGGATTGCCCGAAGAAGAAAGACGCGGCAAGGCCCAACATTCCACCAAAGCCGAAGGCGAGAGCCTTCCAGATGACGCTCGAGGCTGCAAAGGAGGCAACAGACGTCGCTTCAGGTACCTTTCTTGTAAATGGATTGCCTGCCAATATACTATTTGATTCTGGAGCCAACTACTCCTTTGTGTCGCATAAATTTGGTGGGAAATTAGCATTGCCTGTAGAAAAACTTGATAATGCCCTAATTGTGGAAGTTGCCAGTGGCAAGTTCGTACCTGTTAGTAACCGTATTAGGAACATCGTCATCGACCTAAACGGAAACGAATTCCACGAAGAGCTATTACCCATAGAGTTGAACGGTTTCGATATCGTTTTGGGTATGGATTGGCTTAGCGCCAACGATGCAGAGATTTAATGCCGAAAGAAGATAGTAAGGGTAAACCCACCCGGAAAAGAGTCATTTATGGTGTACGGGGACAAACGCCGAGTAAATTCTGGAATCATCTCCTTGATGAAAGCCAGAAAATGTTTGTCCAAGGGATGTGCATCATACTTTGCATTCGTAATCGATGCTAAGAAGGAAAAGAAAGAGGTGCAAAATATACCGATCGTGTGTGATTATCCGGAAGTCTTTCCCGAAGATCTTCCCGGATTACCACCTGATAGACAAGTGGAGTTTTGGATAGACTTGTTACCAGGTACAACACCGATAGCAAAGGCACCTTACCGATTGGCACCGACGGAGATGAAGGAGCTCATGACGCAACTTCAGGAGTTGTTGGACAACGGTTTCATTCGACCTAGTTCATCACCCTGGGGAGCTCCGATGTTATTCGTGAAGAAGAAAGACGGAAGCATGAGGATGTGCATAGATTATAGAGAGCTGAACAAGGCAACGGTGAAGAACAAGTATCCATTGCCAAGGATTGATGACCTATTCGATAAGCTACAAGGTTCGAGCTATTTCTCAAAGATCGATCTCAGGTCAGGATATCATCAGCTAAAGGTAAGAGAGCAGGATATTGAGAAGACTGCATTCAGAACGAGATATGGACACTACGAGTTCTTGGTTATGTCGTTTGGACTAACCAATGCTCCAACAACATTCATGGATTTGATGAACAGGGTTTGTAAACCATTCCTCGATAAATTCGTGATAGTGTTCATAGATGACATTCTCATCTACTCGAAAAGCCAGGACGAGCATGGCCAGCATCTACGAGAAGTGTTGGAAGTCTTGAAGAAGGAGAAACTGTATGCAAAGTTCTCCAAGTGTGATTTTTGGATCCGAGAAGTCCAATTCTTGGGTCATGTGGTTAACCAGGAGGGAATAATGGTTGACCCAGCAAAAATCGAAGTTGTAATGAAGTGGGAACATCCAAAGAGTCTCACGGAGATTCGAAGCTTTCTAGGATTAGCCGGATACTACCGACGATTTATCCAAGGATTTTCTTCGATAGCTACTCCATTGATAGGTTTGACCCACAAAGGAGCTACTTATACATGGAGCGAGAAGCATGAAGAAGCATTCGAGAAGCTAAAGAAGAAGTTATGTGAAGCACCGATTCTTTCTCTACCCGATGGATTTGAAGACTTCGCGGTCTATAGTGACGCATCTGGAGTCGGGTTGGGTTGTGTTCTGACCCAAAGAGAAAAGGTGATAGCATACGCATCTCGACAATTGAAGGAGCACGAAAAGAACTACCCCACTCACGATTTGGAGTTGGCAGCGGTAGTTTTTGCTCTAAAGATATGGAGGCATTACCTCTATGGAACGAAGTGCAAACTTTTCACTGATCATAAGAGTCTCCAGTATCTCTTTAATCAGAAGGAATTGAACATGAGGCAACGACGCTGGCTAGAATTACTCAAGGACTACGACTGTGAGATACTTTACCACCCCGGTAAAGCAAATGTTGTTGTCGATGTTCTCAGTCGGAAAGTCAATCTTGAAAGGAAAAGGCCAAGAGCATTGAGAATTGAAGTTGTCTCGACAATTGTGGAAAGTATCAAGAAAGCTCAAGAAGAAGCTTCAGAAAAGAATGACCGAAAGGAAGAACGTTTGGGAAAGACGTTGGTATTCGGTACAAACCGTCAAGGACTGAAGGTATTCCAAGATCGGATTTGGGTACCTAAGACGGGAGGAATAAGAGATCTTCTGATGGAAGAAGCTCACAAAACCATGTACTCGATTCATCCCGGTAGCACTAAAATGTATAGGGACCTAAAACCCTACTACTGGTGGCCGACGATGAAGCTCGATGTTGCGAAGTATGTGGCCGAGTGTGAAACATGTGCGAGAGTTAAGGCACAACATCAGAAACCGTATGGGAGTTTAGAACCTTTACCTGTACCCATGGGTAAATGGGAAGACATCACCATGGATTTCGTGACTAAACTGCCCAGGACGAAGAACGGACACGACATGATTTGGGTGGTCGTGGATCATTTCACCAAGAGTGCACACTTCATAGCTGCCAACGAAAGGTGGTCTATGGATAAGCTTGCAAATGCTTACGTGAAGGAAATTGTGAGACTTCACGGTGTTCCTCTAACGATTGTATCTGATCGTGATAGTCGTTTCACGTCGAGGTTTTGGCGAAGTCTACAAGAGGAATTGGGTACGAAGTTGTGTTTGAGTACAGCTTACCATCCACAGACTGATGGTCAGAGCGAAAGAACGATTCAAACGCTTGAAGATATGTTGAGAGCATGTACCCTTGAGTTCCAAGGTAACTGGGATGAGCACTTACCTTTGGTAGAATTTTCCTACAACAACAGTTTCCACTCGAGCATCAAGATGACACCCTACCATGCTTTGTACGGACAGAAATGTCGTACGCCGTCTTGTTGGCTTGAGGCTGGAGAAAAGCAGTTTATGGGCCCCAAGATAGTCCATGAGACTGCTGAGAAGCTGAAGGTAATTAGGGAAAGAATGTTAGCAGCTCAGGATCGTCAGAAGAGGTATGCTGACAAGAAAAGACGACCGATGACCTTCGAAGTTGGGGATTCGGTTTTGCTTAAAGTCTCACCATGGAAGGGACTTATAAGATTCGGAAAACGAGTAAAGTTGAGTCCAAGGTTTATTGGACCATTCAAAGTTCTATAGAAGATTGGGAACCAAGCTTACAAGCTAGAATTACCCGAAGTACTAGATGGTATTCATAACACTTTCCATGTGTGTTATCTGAGGAAATTCACGGGAGAAGTTCCCGACATAATTCCAATCTCAGAATTAAGAATGGATGAGAACAAGAGGCTGATTGAAGAGCCCAAGGCAATTGTTGACCGTAAGACTAAGAAGTTACGACGCAAGATGGTCGACTTAGTGCTAGTCCAATGGAAACATTCGAATGGGCCGAATCTCACTTGGCAAACAGAGGATGGCATGATGAGTCGCTATCCGCATCTGTTTGCTGACGCATGATTCCGGGACGGAATCATCCTAAGGGGGAGAGAATTGTAACGTCCGGGTTTCGGGGCTAAGCATTTTTAGACGACGTAATAGTCTAGGTCAACTATTATAACTCTTTTTGATGTAATAAAGATGAAATATTTGAGTATTATGTGAATTATGTGAATTTATATGCTTATTATTTATTTATAAATGTATAATAAATAAGGAATAAAAATAAGCGTCAAAATTAAAGTGTGAGATAAGCCCGATATCTTTACATAAAGTTGTATTGGTCGAAACAAGGATTCTGGGATGTAAAGAACGCCGAAATCCGAGTTATAACGAAGAAGTTATGACCCGTCGAAGTTCCGCGGCGGAACCGGCACGATACCGGGAAACGTAAATAGTGAATTTACGATAGAGCGAGTTTTAGCCTTAGCAATCTAAACGAAAGTCGTAGAATACGTTAAACCGAGAGCGTCCATAAAAAGAACGCCCAAATCTGACTTCGTATGAGGAAGTTATGATTTTTTGAAGTTTCGGCTTAGTAGTGTACAGCCCGAAGTTCGAATATTAGATCGAGCGGTTTTTAGCCGACACAACCTAAACGAGAATCGAAGATCTCGTAAATAGTAGCGCATCGATAAAAAGACAGACGAAAACGGACGTCGGATGAAGAAGTTATGAATTTTTAACGGACCAATCATGTCCCGGCCTGCTAAAAATATAAATTTAAAATAAAGTCAAAATTAGCCGACGGAGTCTAAACGAAAGTTGTAGAGTACGTTCCCGCCTACGCGTGAATATAAAGAACGTCGAAAATGGAGCTCGTATGCTAAAGTTATGATTTTTAGAAGTCGGAAGGCAAAATTGCAAATGTGCGAGAAAGGTGATGACGTGGCTGCATCTGAGCCGTTGCTTGTTGCCCAAGGCTTCGCTTCGGATGGATGACACGTCGCCTCGCATTATGCCCCGCATCCAAAGCTGGGTACGCCCGACATACTTGGCCTTATCCCTTCCGAGTCCGAATGCGAGCCAGCTGTACGCGAGCTGGAGCCTTATCCGATCTATGCCCAGCGTAGCCAAGGATTACGCCCAGCATAGTCCGAGGCCTCGCAGGCTATAAAAGGGGGGCGAGAGTTCAGGATTTTTCACACCAATTCTCTTTCTCTCTCTAGTTTCTTTCTCTCTCTAAGATCCCAAACCACCCCTAAACCCTAGGAAAAACCCCTAGCACCCAAAGGAAGCCCCGAGGCTCCCGGAGTCCCGAGAAAAAGGATCTTTCGGTTCGGAAACGCTGCTCCAAGCGAAGCCCGGTTTTCTTTAAAATCCGGTGTAAGTGAGCTACGCCTATGAAATTTTTAATATAGTTTTTAAATAATTATAGTAATGTTATTAGGTCCTTAAAATAATTATTTGAGCTATTATTATGAGTTATATATAGTGTTGTTTAACGCTTATATAATAATAATAATAGCTAGACTATTAATTAGTCGCGGTTAACGTTAGATTAAACCCTAGTGGTATTGATACTAGGTTTTGTCGAAACTTATTTTGAGATAACGAAGCGCGGTTCGAGTGTAGAGTCACCACCTTTCAGGTGAGTGCATAGTTACTTTAGATATGAATTATTTTATATAAATTACGTGCTACGTGTGCATATTATCTGTATACTTGTTATCTATGTTGGATGAACGATTTTATACATGTTTTAAATGATTTAAACTGTATATGTATTTTATATCTACAAAATGTGTTGGGTAAAACATGGGTAGATGTAATAGTGGCTGTGTGACAAAATAAAATAATGAGAGGCCTCGTTATAGATGTTATTGATGATCCAGTCATCTAGCGGAGTATAGATGATGACCACGGACTATTCTAGACAGTCTAGTAGAACGCTAGCAGGCTCACAACCTGTAGGTGTTTATTTGAACTGTATGTTTACCAGCAGTACTCCATCCCCCACATGGTTGCCTTATTTGACATGAATTGCTGAGGAATCCCCGAAGCATGTGTTGTCACCCCGATGAAAGTCCTTAGACTATGTCCCTTGTGTTAGATGTTTTAGGGACGTAAAGTGAGGATAACGGGAACGGGTAATCGGGTTTGTTTGGTTTGATAAAGTTAATAAACTTATTTATTGTGGGTTGAAAACCCTATGTGCTCACCAGGCTCCCAAGCCTGACCCACTCAGTTTCTTGTATTACAGGTAGTGGTGCATGAGCATAGATGTTTGGATGAGAGATAAGGGATTAGAGGCCTGTAAATACGAAATAATGTAGTAAGGCTTATGTTGTACTGTGTATGCTTTTGATCTGTATCGAACATGACATCCCGAGTCTTTTAATGAAATACATTTCCTTGGAAATGCTTTTGATAAATCTTTATCATATTTTTTTTGGGACAAATTCCGCAATACTTTTATTTAAAATGTTACTCTGATTTTCAAACAATCATAAACAAAATCGGTCTTTTCTGGCCGTGAAAATGGGGATGTCACATTGTACGCCCATCGTACTCATCCATTAAGCCAGTTTCGACATTAAGCTCTTAATGTGTCACACCCCCAAACCAAGGATGGTGGAAACGTCTGGGGGTGGGATGACTTCATGTAAAGTATCATAACAACGAGTATAATAGTGATCAAAGTAAATACAACCATCATAAATATAATTGAAAAAGTTACATCATAGTATGAGTTACATGTTTCAAAATCAATTACATTATGATGACAAAAATGTATTATTTGACGTCTTTGCGTCTCATCCTCAAAAGCAGTTGGTTACCTGTTTCACTGATTTCCTGAGAATACAAGTAATTTTGAAAGAGTGTCAACAATTAAGTTGGTGAGTTCATAAGCTTTTGAATGTAGAGTTGAAATCCTTTCTTTGTAAAAGTAATGTTTGTTCCAGAAAATCCAATATTTTCCTTTTAAAGTGTGTTGTAGTCTTAAAAGCCAAAGACCGAAATGTACAAGTATTTTTCCATACTAATAGTAGTATATGCAAGTTTAAATCGACATTAACTCGTTTAAGTGTAAGAAAATTCTCGTAAATCATATGTTTTGTTAATACCCCATGTGAGTTATTATAACCATGCTATGACCCAGTCGGCTTGTATACGACGTTCTTCAGGCGTCGAAATGTTTATGACATTTGTCACCCCAGACCTGTCGGTCTAGCTGTTGCATGCAGCTAAGGTGTGGGTTTATCAGACCCAATATAGATCTATACACAACTATCACGCTCTCCCTACAAGAGACCCTGGTTACAATTACAGGACTTTAAATGCGCTACTTTAAAAGTATCGTGAATTGAATGTCTCACAAATTTATTCATTAACAGATTTACATGAAGTGAATGAAAACTCCTTTTTGTGAAAATGAAACCTTTCGTAGTATGTTTGTCGTGTAAATGAACATAAACTATACCTATTATAGTTTATCAAATTGTTTGCTTAAAGTCTCACCGTGGAAGGGACTTATAAGATTCGGAAAACGAGTAAAGTTGAGTCCAAGGTTTATTGGACCATTCAAAGTTCTATAGAAGATTGGGAACCAAGCTTACAAGCTAGAATTACCCGAAGAACTAGATGGTATTCATAACACTTTCCATGTGTGTTATCTGAGGAAATTCACGGGAGAAGTTCCCGACATAATTCACGGGAGATGGTATTCATAACACTCTTCATAGTTTTTATCATGATTTTTAGTGACCTTTAACTTGTGTGAAAATGTTCAACTTCACAGACCGGTCCAAAGTTGTTGCTGGAATGATAGGTAGTTTTGTAAAAATCGCCATAAATTGTAAAAAAATTGTATGGAGATGTGCAAGTAGTCATTCTAAAGGTAGAAAATTGAACTACTTGCATATTAAACAGTTTTGAAAAATATTAAGTTTAAGGTGGTCAAAACAGTCCGTGAATAGAACCCAACTTTTCTATGAAAAGCTGATGCATGAGTTTGTGTTATGTTAAGGTGATTTAACTTGTATTCCCTCCCCCCCCCCCCCCTAAAACTTGAAGAAAACATGAATATGTAGGGGTATGAACTCACCTTGATTGATTTCTTGGGATGGATGTTGAAGCAAAGGAGTTTCCAGTTCAAGAACACTTGGAAGATGCTTGAAGATTTGAAGATCCTAAGAACAAATATGACAATATTTGTATGAGAGATCCATGATTCGAAGGAAGAAGTGTATAATATTCAAGAGTATGAATGAAAAACTTACCAAGAGTGAAGTAGAAGTAAAGTGCTTCCTGGAGGATCTCGAGTTCCAGAGAGTGAGAAGAGTGGGAGGGAGGAAAAGTGTATTCTTGGAGGATGTGCGTGGGATTTTATAGGAGAAGGTTGAAGATCTTAATGAGTGGATTTGAGTAAGAAAATCTGGTGGAGTGTTGGAGGAAATATATCGATTTGACTAGGTATTATGGGAATAGTGCCCTATAGTTGCCATAGAGTGGTTATGGGGAAATGGGTTGCGTCATAACTTTTTGGAAAGGTCAACCACTCTTAGATAATATCTTGTACAAAAGATATTATCTATAGTAAAGATTTCCCCAAATATGATTAAAATATGAATTTATGGAGTTTAATATGTTAAAATATGAGTTTGGGTGAAAAATTTCAGTCAAAATCATCAAAAACGAGCTTAACATGCGAAAGTGGTCGAAAATCGGGAAAGAGAGGCGAAGCTGCGAAGTTCCGTGGTCAGAACCGAAGGTTCGGTCCAATAAGGGTTGAGAACCGAAAGTAGCTTCAGTCCGAATTGGGTGGAGCCGAACCGAAGGTGGATGAGCTGAAGGCAACCTGGACCGAAGAGAGGCTGAACCGGATGTAGTGTCTCGGACCGAAGGGTCTCTCGGACCGAAGGGAAGTTTGGTCCACAAGGTAGTTTCGGTCCTAGATGGGTTCGGTCCTAGGGTGAGTTCGGTTCTAAGAGGTTCGGTTCTAAGAGAGGTTTCTATTCTTAAGAGGGTTCGGCCCTAAAAGGTTGTTTTTCACAAAATCTTCCCGTTTCAAGTGGTTTTTGACTAAGTTAAGGGTCGGGATGCCCCGGGTGTTCATGAAAAGTTGAAAAAGATTTTGAGAGAGATTTGGGAGAGATTTCGTTTGTGACCTTTGTTAGTGTTTAGCCTCTTAATGCAAGTTTTGTAAACCTTGTTAAGCCTTGTTATGAGTGTTATGCGCCCTCGAAGGGTATGTAATAGTGTTTTATTCGAGTCGGTACATCACTTATTCTGATTAGGGCTTAGATTTCCTGAACACATGGAACCTCTAAGTGATACTTTGTATTAAGATAGGTAATCGTACAATGGTAAACATAATGTAAACCCTAATACACAAGGGTTAGATGAGTTGACCGGTTTGACTTGTTGACTTTGTTTGACTTCCGCTTGACCAAAAATTTACGGTTGTCACATAATGCTTAAGTCCAGAAGTCCAAACCACATATCTGAGCCTACAAAAGTGTCTAGAACCATAAAGTCACTGACTTGGTGACTTTGCATGCCCCAAAATAACCAATCTTCAAGATAAAGCATTATACTTTCACCAAATGGACACCATCTCATGCATGGGGGATTCTAAACCCTAAAGGAGGCAACTTTATGCATCTAGAACCTCGGAAACACCAAGAGTGGCAACTCATAGCTCTTGAAGTGGTACCAAGCCACTAGATCTCATTCTTGGGGCCAAAAAGGGACCAAAACTCATACAACATAGATCTAAGCCAACAATGAACAAGATCAAAGCTTTTTACCTCAAACAAGCTGGAAATGAAGCACATAATCAAGATCCACAAGCTCTTCCTTGATCCACAACCTTGCACAAAACTTCATCTTCTTGGAAATGACCCAAAAACACCAAGAAGCACATAATGAGCTCAAAAACACCACCATGGAGGCTAAGGGACGATTTCTAGGGTTTTGGGGACTTGGAGGCTGGTAAAGAGGCCAGCCCTAAATACTTAATGAGTTGTATGAGGTACACATCCAAAAAATATGGTTTTTCCTTTCCCCTCGTACGCCCCGCATACTCCTCGTACGCCCAACGTACGAGGTCTCGGATCCCCGATCTGACCCTCGCAGTACGCTAAGCGTACACAACATTACGCCCATCGTAATACCCTTCACATCAGTTCGCCCCGCGTACTTCCTAAGTACGCCCCGCGTACTAGGGTTCCCTCTTAAACCCTTAAGCACTCCGAAGGCCATAACTTCTTCATTACAAATATGATTCCGACGATCCTTATATCCATGAAAAGGTAATGAGAAGCCCTACACTTTAATCAACCCATACCTGCCTTCAGTGTTCTAAAAGGAGTGCCATGGCACGCGCCAAGGCGTTTCATGGCGTGATGTGTGGCTTCGTCGTAACGATAAGCTTCATAACATTGTTGTTAGGCGTGGCGCGTGGTAAGGCGTGATATGGCGTGCCATGGCGCGTTATGGCACGTGTTTTTTCGTTTGAGACACGTTTTTCTTGCTCTTTGTTATGTCTTTTCTAATCGGGGATACAAGTATTGTGTTTTTTGTTAACTTTTTGTTATTAGTTATTGATATAACACTTCTAAAAAGAAGTTATATTTAATATAAAATTATATTTATGTGGTAATATAATTATAAATTAATACAAAATCATCGCCTTACATCACGCCTTAAAAAACGCCATAACTCGCCATAACTCGTTAACCTTGAGCCGTGGCCTTGCCGCCACGCCACGCCTCACGCCATTTAAAACCTTTCCTGTCTTACCATTTCCCGAACAAACCTCCAATTTCCATAAAAGCCCGAGCCGACAAATTACCTAAATACCCTTTGACTCCAAAACACAAACCAGTGCTAATTACATTATCCACCCCCAAATGAGTCCAAATCTCAATTCTTAAAGGGACCCAATCCCGCAAATACCCAATCCCTAATCACTGCTCCGAATGGGAAACGATTCGAAACAGGGCGTTACAATTTGCTGAAAAATCATCTATATGACTGCAGACTTAATGCAAATGTTTGTATGGTCATGCAATCCAAAGTAGATTGCTATTTTGTGCATTACATCACCAGATTGAACAACTTGGATAACCATCCATATCAACTATTAAGTTACTTTTTCAAGTATATTTTTCTTCTATAAATCTTCTTCCTTCTGTCAGTCATCCATGATTTTTATCCATTTTTTCTTTAGAGTATCTTCAAGTCTAACCTGGCCTCTTTACATCATGTAACAAGCATATCAAACAATGAATTTGAAGTAAATTGCACCATAAATATATATGTACAGTATCAAGATGTCGTGCAATGCATGATTATTCTATGATTATGCATATGAAATGATGTTAAATAACATGTATAATGCATTGTAAACATATGCATAAAACTTGTAACAACCATAAAATTCAATCCAATTTAAAACTTTTTAAAACACTCAAAACCATTAAGTTATTACAATTTGTTTTCAAAATAGTTTCATATCAGAGTTCCCAAAAATCATAATCATAAATCAAGGAAGTGTACGGTCATGCCTTCGCCTTCCCGCGGTCATCCGCTGTACCTGAAACAATAATCGATAAATGTAAGCTCGAAGGCTTAGTGAGTTACCCCTAAAATACCCATACAAACAACAATACACGTACAATAACAAATAGCATATTATGGGTCCAATCAACCATCGGGTTGGAATACCCCAGGCCCTCAACCATCGGTTGGAATGCCAACATACTATGGGTCCAGTCAACCATCGGGTTGGAATACCCCAGGCCCACAACCATTGAGTTGGAATGCCCATATACTACGAGTCCAATCATCCTCGGGATGGAATACTCTGGGCCCACAACCATCGGGTTGGAATGCCCATATACTACGAGTCCAATAATCCTCGGGATGGAATACTCTCGGCCCAAAACCATCAGGTTGGAATGCCATATACTACGAGTCCAATCATCCTCGGGATGAAATACTCTCGGCCCACAACCATCAGGTTGGAATGCCCATAACCAATCAAAATGTGCACTTATATCAGATAATAATATAACAGTCTATAGAGACAACATACTAGGGTCCTATCATCCTCGGGATGGAATACCCTCAACTACCAATCAATCATGTACACATATAAAAGGTAATCTCCTACCAGCATACAAACAGTCAGACCAAACTACAGGTCATTAAGCATAACTATCCTACAAACCAGGATATCGATCTAACCTATCATAACAACAACAATTCGAGTAATAATTCGAAGGGTCGGCCTGCGTGCCTTAGACCCTTGGGTATAGTGAAGATAATTCACCTCGCAATGTCGATCTGAACTGAAGAATCGAATTCCCGAACGCTGTCTCACCAAAAATCCCGAATTATCCAAAATAACGAATATTAAGTCAATAAATGGGAATACTAATTTGACCAAGAGTCCCACCTTTGATAATAGTCCATTTTGCCTTTCCTCTAATTTAGGCCAAGGCCCAATACCAAATCCATGATCCACAAGTCCACATATACAAGGCCCATTATTGGCCCAATTTTCCAAATTGGGCCTAACTCCCTATTTGGGCCTTATTCTAAGATCCAAATTCAAAACTAGCCCAAAACACCATTATTCAGAAAGCCCAGCAAGGCCCAAGTCCAATGAGTCCAAAAGCGGCCCAATCTGAAGCCCAAATCGTCAAAAGTCCAATACAGGGCGTACGCGGGGCGTACTCCTCTGGTACGATGGCCGTACTTCATTTTGTGTTGACCACCAACGGGGTGGTTGACTCAGTACGTTGGGTGTACAGAATTTACGCGGGGTGTACGCGAGGTTTTTCCAAAACCCTAATAAGTGCTTAATGGCTTAAGCACTTAAGCCCAAATTCCATATCCATCGACCAAATATGCCTAATAATCATAAAGTCTCGAACTTTAACACTTTGGACGTCCAGAAAGCTCTTAATACATGGTCTTAATCCATTAAGACCTTTCTACTACATGCATGGGACATCCTAAGCCATTGGAACCTCATTTTTATCACTTAAGACCCTCTCTAATGTCTGAAAGGACAGCTCATCTCGTCCAAATCATAACTTGCACCAACTTAAGACTTTTGGGACAAGAAATGGTTCCATAAAGCTAGCATGGAAAGATCTACCTCATACAAGCATAAAGTTTGGATCTTTTTTACCTTCTGGAGCTTCTAGAGCATAAAGAAACTTCAGATCTATAAGCTTGTCCTCCTTCTCCAACTTCTTGATGCAACCCTTCTTCTCCAACTACTCAAAACACACTCTAAAAGCTCACACACTCAAGGAAAGGATTAGGGTTTGGGGAAAATGGCTCAAATCTGTGGAGGCTGAGGTAAGGGAGGGTTATGAGCTCATAAGGATGTTTATATAGGAGTCAAACCCTAAATATTAGGGTTTCCTTCTGTCATGGGTACGCCCAGCGTAAAAAAGTGTACGCCCGGCGTACCCTTATGTACGCGCAGCGTACTCCTCTTGATCCCAAAATTGCAATTTAGCCCTTAGGCTTTTCATCGCTTCACCCTTCCATCCCCAAGGACTATAAATGACAAATACTGGGATGTTACAACTCTCCTCCACTTAAACTAGGCTTCGTCTTCGAAGCCTGCTGCGGCGATCAATTCAGGATAATGCTCTCGCATCTTGGACTCCACTCCCAAGTCTACTCGGATCCTTTCTGATGTTGCCACTGGTCTCCCTACATAGTTCAAGTGCTCTCCGACCTAAACATCACCCAGCGATACAACCGCCTACTCATCCAATAAGCGTCTTTGCAGCTGCCAGATGTGAAAAGTGTCGCGAATCTGACTGAGCTTCTTTGGAAGGTCTAACCTATACGCCACCTTACCAAATCTGAAAATAATCCTGATGGTCCAAAGTATCGGAAACCCAACTTTCCCTCTTCCTGAAGCGAACCCTATATGTGCTGACAGGATAATGCGTCCTTCGGCTCCCGAAATAACCTACGTAAACATCCCACTAATAAGCATGAATACTCATACCTGGCCCAATCAGCCTCGGCCTGGAATATCAGGCATGCCTACGACGGGTCCAGTCATCCCTAGGATGGAATAACCTCGTATCACGCACATGTTTGTCCCAATCAACCCTCAGGTTGGAATACCAAACACGTCAGGTCCAATCAATCATAGGGTCCGGTCATCCTCATGATGGAATTGTTGGATAAGGTGTCTAAGTCCATAACTATTTCCGGTATGTACTTGACCCGACCCGACATGGTCCATTTGGGTTGCATGGCACCATGCAATTGGATAAACTAAAATGAGAGAAATAACACTTATGGTTTATTAATATATTATAAGTTCTAATATATTAATAATATTATTTAATTAGTTTGATCAAGAATTAATTAAGTGATCAAAAGATAACTAATTAAATATATGGGTAGATTATGTAAATCTTCCATATCTTATATAGTGGGCTAAGAGGCTCCATGGATTATCAAGTTGGGTTCCACCCATAGGATGCTCCATGGAGTTAACCCATGGATCATGAAATGAAGAGTCATGTTACATTAGGGTTTACCTAATGCAACACACTATATAAACAAAGGTGTTCTCCCTAAAATCGGCGACACTAAGAAACAAGAGGGCTAGAGCCGATTTTGCAAGTGTAAGATTCTCTCAAAGTTTACTCCTTTGCATTTTGTGTTGTGTGAAGCATTTGAGGCATCACACTTGGGGTTCTAGGCTCACAAGGTTTCAAGGATCATAATCAACAACAAGGTAAGTTATTCTATCTTTCATTCAAGTTAGAAAATGTTCCCCATGTATGCTAGATAGGAATATAACATTGGAATTCAACTTTGCATGATAATTAGACAAACATAGACCCAAGGTTATTAGGGTTGCATGTACACTTAGGAAGTGTTAGAATGCTCAAAACCCATCAGTGGTATCAGAGCCTAGGTTTGTTTGTTGTTTTTTTTTGTGCAAACTGCTTGAAAAAATCGTTTTTCTGTTTTCTGCTCGTTTGCACTCGACAACAAGAGGCTGCAATTTTCAGAATTTCGACATTTGTTGCTGGAAATGGACTAGAAACATTACCCTAAACTATTTTGGTGTTTTAAAACTTGTCTTAGATGGTGTAATGTTTATGCTAATCCATTTACAATGGCAATTATCAAAATTACAAGTTTTTTAAGTGTAATTTTTGATTCTTGAAAGTGTTCATATTCATGTTCTTGAACTTATGAAGATTAGATGATCATAGGAATTGTTTGTAACCTTCATGGTAGTTTAATTCATGATCATAATGTATTTTAATGGAGTCCATAACTTGTCCTCAAGTTATGGAAAACCAAAAGTCTCACTTTTATTAAAGCCATTAAAAGAACACAAAAGTTATAAAAATGAAGAGTCTTCATTTTTATTACTCAATTAATTCATAAGTTATAAGAAATGAAAAGTTTTGGAAGTTTACAAAACTTGCCCTCAAGTTTTGGAACAAGTAAAGTCTTGATTAAAACTTTAGTTCCAACCCTTAGAATTTTAAAAGTTAAAATTCAACCTTTATACTTTATAATATTATAAGTTACTAATATATATATATGTATAAGATCAAGTCGTCTTACCGCTAGTACGCCTCATTCACGAAGCCGGTCTATAAGGGGGGTATAAGGTTGTTGCCTATAAAATGGCAACTTAATGGGTGTCCACTCTCACCCACCGCTTCCTTGATCGGTGGAGGGTCGTTAGCCGAACGGGTAGGACAAGGACTTATAAATTCTCATTAAAAGTATGATGAATATTATAAAGTAACTAAATGCTTTTATTAAATTCCCAATCTTAGTTACTTTAGGAAAATGTGAATAAGGTGCTAATCCATGAAATTACACTTTACACTTTGTTTAAGTCGTTAGTGGAGCTCGTGTGGTTAACCGGCACACTAACTTGGACTTAACAAGGAAGGTAAAGGGTGACTTAAAGTTTATTATAGGTCGGTGGAGCTCGTGTGGTTAACCGGCACATCGATTGAGTAATAAACATTAAGTGTACCAAGTGATTTGCATGGTTACTTCACACCTCGTTTTGTGATCCTCGGTATCCCAGTCACAAAACTTGGAGGGCACACTCGAGATTGAAACATGCCTTTGAAAAGTTCATTGAATCTCAAAAGAATCTAGGAATTTCTAAGAACCAATTAAAAACCTAATATCTATATTTCGTTTTTCATGGTGGAAATTGGTGAATCGTCATTCACCTACCTTTCAAATATGTTATAACTTGGATTACGGCATACCTCTTCTAAGTTATAATATATTGTGATTGGATCCTAGCCTTAATATTACATTTGGGTGTTTTATTAAGGACTCTCTTAATATCTAAACTAATCTTGTTCTCTTCTTTCAGATGTCTTCAAACAATGCTGCTTCTGGCTCTAATCCTAATGGCTCCTTTACCCTTATGAACTTGTGTGGGAAAGTCACTTTTGATGGATCCAACTTCAATGAATGGATTAGAAACATCAGGATGATTACCCGCTACGAGGACAAAGAATATGTCCTTGACAAGGAGCTTAAGGAGATTGATGAGACCACTGCAACTCCCCAGGAGATTGCTGACTTCCGGGCACATGAAAGGGATGCTACAAAAGTGGCATGCATCATGTTGGCCACCATGACAGCGGAACTCCAAAAGTCCTATGAGGACTTCTACCCTTTTGAAATGCACCAAGATCTGATGGAAAGATACCATCAAAGTGCACGACAAGAGAGGTATGAAATCATATGCTCTATCATAACAACCATGATGAAGGACGGGGAATCCGTCACGAGCCACATGCAGAAAATGCAAAGGTATGTGGATCGGTTGCTGAAGCTTAATGTGAACTTCCCTGAGGAGCTTGCAATAGATATCATTTTGCACTCCTTACCCTCGTGCTATGATCAATTCCGCATGACATATCACATGAATAAGGAAGAAGTCACACTCAGCAAACTTCAAGGACTCCTAAAGACCGCAGAAATTGGTCTTAAGGGTAAGTCGGTTGTTAACACTCCTACTCCAAACTCCACCCCGGTTTTGGCAATCGGGAAAGGTCGAGGGAAGAAGAGGAAGAGCTCTTCGAAGGGTACCAAGGCTAGGACCCTTGATGGCTCTTCTTCAAGTGGAACCAAGAAAGGTTTCGTCGCTCCTTCTTCTGACCCAAAAGAGGCTGAATGCTTCTATTGCCATGAAAAATCACATTGGGCGCGGAACTGCCCAAAATACCAGCAAGATGTGAAGGATGGGAAAGTTAAACCCAACCATGCAGGTATTTACACTATCTTATCTAATAACTCACCCCATTCTAACTCTTGGGTCCTTGATACCGGTTGTGGTATTCATATCTGTTCTGATTTGCAGGGACTAAGAAGAAGTGAGAATGTGGAGCATGAAAAATAAACTTAATCATGGGGAATAGGAAAGCTTTACATGTCACCAAGATTGGAGTTTATACTTTATCGCTAAGTAGTGGGTTTAGTTTAGATTTGAATAAATGTTGTTATTCGCCAGAAATGGCAAGAAATATTATTTCCTTTCATGCATTGTATAAACAAGGTTTCACCTTTTCATTTGATAATGAAGTTGGTTCGATTAATGCTTTCTTTAATAATGTTCTTTATTTTAAAGCATTACCTTGTGATGGTGTGTATGAAACTGTATCTGTGGTTGATAACTTAGGAAATAATGTATTGTGTATTGATTCTGTTAATGATAATAACTTGGATAAAGCATCATTATGGCATTGTCGTCTTGGACATATAAGCAAGAAACGCATAGGCCAACTCCAAAAGGATGGGGTCTTGGAGTCATTTGACCTAAAGTCAGATGATAGTTGCGAATCATGCTTACTTGGAAAAATGACAAAGTCACCCTTCACAGGTTCTTGTGAGAGGGGTGAAGGTTTGTTGGATCTTATACACACGGATGTGTGTGGGCCCTTCAAACATACCACAAGGGATGCTAATCGTTATTATTTGACTTTTACTGATGATTACAGTAGATATGGATATGTCTACTTAATCAAGCATAAGTCAGAGACTTTTGAAAGGTTTAAAGAGTTTAAACAGGAAGTCAAGAATCAATTGGGCAGGAACATTAAGATGCTTCGATCCGATCGAGGTGGTGAGTATCTTAGTTCAGAGTTCCTCGACTATCTCAGGGAATGTGGGATTGTCTCACAATTGACACCTCCCAGGACACCGCAGTTGAATGGTGTGGCTGAGAGGCGTAATCGAACCTTGTTGGATATGGTTCGTTCCATGATGAGTCGAGCTTCGCTACCAATCTCATTTTGGGGGTATGCCTTAGAGACTGCCGCCCATATCCTTAATCTAGTCCCTACAAAGAAAGTTGCCAAAACTCCTCATGAGATGTGGACTGGTAAGTACCCAAACTAGACCACATCAAGATTTGGGGTTGCGAGGCTTTCGTGAGACGCGAGACTCATGATAAGCTCGAACCTCGAAGTGAGAGGTGTATTTTCATCGGCTACCCACAGAAATCCTTTGGTTACCTCTTCTACAGACCTAGTGAGAATGTGGTCTTTGTAGCTAGGAGGGCTTTCTTTCGAGAAAGAGATTTCATAAGCCAAGGAAACAGTGGGAGGCAAGTTGGCCTTGAAGAAATTCAAGAGTCAAGTGGTGAAGGAACTTCAAACCCTAGCACTCAACTTGAGGAGGAAACTCCTGTTGAGCCAATTGACGAGTCTGTACCTCTGAGGCGTTCCACAAGAGTAAGGAATGCACCTGAGCATTACTATGGATTCCATATTACTGCGGAAGGTGATACACTTATTAGTGATGAGACACTAGTAGGTCTGGATGAACCTAACAGTTACGCGGAAGCCATGGCAGGCCCTGAGTCAGCCAAGTGGAAAGAGGCAATGGACAGCGAGATACAGTCCATGTATGACAATCAAGTTTGGAACTTGGTTGAGAATGTACCAGGTCGTAAGACTGTAGGGTGCAAATGGATCTTCAAGAAGAAGACCGACATGGATGGTAATGTACACACTTATAAGGCACGACTGGTTGCAAAGGGTTTCTCACAAACTCCGGGAGTTGATTATGATGAGACCTTTTCTCCAGTGGCCAAGATTAAGTCTATTAGGGTTCTGTTAGCCATAGCTGCATTTCATGACTATGAAATATGGCAAATGGATGTCAAAACCGCTTTCCTTAATGGAAAGTTGGCTGAGGATGTTTACATGAGTCAGCCAGAGGGTTTTGTCAATACAGAGTACCCTAATAGAGTGTGTAAGCTTGAGAAATCCATTTATGGGTTAAAGCAAGCACCTCGCAGATGGAATCTTTGCTTTGATAAGAAAGTCAAAGAATTTGGCTTCTCTAGGAGTGAAGATGAATCTTGTGTATATGTCAAGGCTAGTGGGAGTATAGTCAGCTTTTTGGTATTGTATGTGGATGACATACTACTCATAGGAAATGACATCCCAACTCTGCAGGAAGTTAAGTCCTGGCTTGGGAAGTGTTTCTCTATGAAGGACCTAGGAGAAGCTGCCTATATTCTAGGGATAAGGATCTTGAGAGACCGGAGTAAAAGACTAATTGGACTTAGTCAGAGTACCTACTTGGATAATGTGCTGAAGAGATTCGACATGCAGGACTCCAAGAAAGGAGAGTTACCCATCCAGAGTAACGCCAGATTGAGTAAGACACAAAGCCCTAGTACTGAGGCTGAGATAGCAGAAATGAGTCGAATACCTTATGCTTCGGCTGTAGGATCGATCATGTATGCTATGACGTGTACTCGACCTGATGTAGCCTTTGCTTTGAGCATGGTTAGCAGGTATCAGGGGAACCCTGGCAAGACACACTGGACTGCGGTAAAGAATATCCTCAAGTACCTACGGAGGACTAAGGACTGGGTCCTTACCCTCGGTGGGAGTGAAGACTTGAGAGTTGTAGGGTATAGTGATGCTAGCTTTCAGACTGATAGGGATAATTTCCGCTCTCAGTCAGGCTGGGTCTTTACCTTAAACGGAGGAGCAATTTCTTGGAAGAGTTCCAAGCAAGAGACAGTGGCTGATTCAACTTGCGAATCAGAGTATATAGCAGCTAGCGAGGCAGCAAAGGAGGCAATATGGCTGAAGAACTTCATTGGAGACCTTGGAGTTGTACCAGCTATTAAAGAGCCAATGGAAATTTTCTGTGATAGTGAAAGTGCAGTTGCCTTAGCCAAGGAACCAAGGGATCATGGGAGATCCAGACACATCGACAGAAAATACCATTTCATCAGACATCGAATAGAAGAAGGACTCCTCGTGGCAAAGAGGGTATCATCGGATGAGAATCCAGCAGATCCCCTCATGAAGGGACTGACTCGGGTTAAGCATCTCCAGCATGCTCGGATCATAGGGCTGAAGGATGATATTAGATTTAGTAGTTAGATAACCTTGAAATTTGTAAAGTGTAATTGACATTAGATGATGAATAAAAGGTGTTTTATTTATGAGTAAAGTGTTGCTATCTCTTGTCAATCGTTTACTATATTTCTTTTGCATGTTTTGACTTCCAGAATAATTATGTTTGGTATATCATATTATTCGAACCTCCACAGTCGGTCATATGTCGGAAGTAGGTATGAATCAAGACTGTCATGATTGGTTGCAGAGGTCTAAGTTGTTGGACATGGCTACAACATTCATGAGTGCTCATAAGTTCTGAGCATTGGACTCAACCCACGCTCACTGGAATCACTTCATGGAATTTATCTCGAGTGATCGTGAGACGGTAATATCATATAATTCTTCAAACCTAGAGATATGATTTGTTACTTATGAGTTGATTATGCATTGATTGTACGAAAACGCATTGGTAACTCGATGTTATAAAACGTGCTCTTGTGTATAATTCAATGAGTAATAGAACAAACATATGAGTCGAAGTTTATCTGTTCCTTCTTGGATTAGAAGCTGATATCTGGGCCCCTCGATGATTTTGTTTTGACCTATTTACCGGGCTCGGTCAGAACTAAGTTGATGTGTTCAATTAAGTTCTATGTCAAACAAATCGGAAATCGGGAAACAAACTGCTGAACAATAACCAAGACATTGTTCCATGTATTTGTCCGGCTGATATCTAGAACAGAGGATTATATGATCACTTATCTTAAATGGCGTATCATCATCTTCTCAGTTCCGAGAGACCTTGAAAGAGCTACGATTGCTGATCGGTTCCTGAAGTCATACTTGCAGTTATAGTTATTTGACTTATCCAAGTGGGAGACTGTTGGATAAGGTGTCTAAGTCCATAACTATTTCCGGTATGTACTTGACCCGACCCGGCATGGTCCATTTGGGTTTCATGGCACCATGCAATTGGATAAACTAAAATGAGAGAAATAACACTTATGGTTTATTAATATATTATAAGTTCTAATATATTAATAATATTATTTAATTAGTTTGATCAAGAATTAATTAAGTGATCAAAAGATAACTAATTAAATATATGGGTAGATTATGTAAATCTTCCATATCTTATATAGTGGGCTAAGAGGCTCCATGGATTATCAAGTTGGGTTCCACCCATAGGATGCTCCATGGAGTTAACCCATGGATCATGAAATGAAGAGTCATGATACATTAGGGTTTACCTAATGCAACACGCTATATAAACAAAGGTGTTCTCCCCAAAATCGGCGACACTAAGAAACAAGAGGGCTAGAGCCGATTTTGCAAGTGTAAGATTCTCTCAAAGTTTACTCCTTTGCATTTGGTGTTGTGTGAAGCATTTGAGGCATCACACTTGGGGTGCTAGGCTCACAAGGTTTCAAGGATCATAATCAACAACAAGGTAAGTTATTCTATCTTTCATTCAAGTTAGAAAATGTTCCCCATGTATGCTAGATAGGAATATAACCTTGGAATTCAACTTTGCATGATAATTAGACAAACATAGATCCAAGGTTATTAGGGTTGCATGTACACTTAGGAAGTGTTAGAATGCTCAAAACCCATCAGGAATACCCTAGATTGGAATACCTTTATATACATAACTCGGGTCTACACATAACTTGAGATCCAAGGATCTATCCTTGCATCTCATCAATAATCCTCTGATTCATCACAACCGAGTACAGCTCACCCGAACCACAATAATACATCCATTCCGAATGCGCTCCAACAAGAGGCATAACCATCAGAATCTCTATGCCCACAGCCTATGACTGGAATACCCTTACATGGTCCTCAGCATAGGTCTGGATTGCTTTAACCCAACCAGTTTGGAAACCGTTATCCGAACAGCAACAGACAGCATCTTCCATAGCTAATGTCCCATCCGAGAATTCCTGATTCTCCCCTACTTAGAGCACTAACCACTTCCTACTGGTGGCGAAGCTGATACGCGACTTAACCGTCCCAACCGAGAATTACCATTCTTAACTTTATAGGGGTTAACCCACGCAAGACAATCCTCCCTATACGAAGTAACGAACTTCAAGAGAATCCGAATTCCCGCTGATGATCTCTGAATTTGTGAATTACAACTACTCATCCTAGACTGACGGTTCTCTATCCTAACTCCTTATCCTCGAATGCATCTTCGGATCCTAACCATCTACAATCCTTTGAAAATAAATTCTCCCTAACCTCTCCAATGTCCTAATAACTTATGTATAAAGAAAATGAAAGATCATAATACAATCATAAACAAATAGATAGGAGAAAAGACATACCGGTCGCCACATCAGGTATTGTCCTGGCCTCCTCGGCTGTAAGCTGGAAGGCGCTTCCCTGAGCCTTCGGAGGCTATGCTCTACCCTGACCCCCGCCAGTAATCCTCAGGGTAGCCGGTGCTGGAGTCTGCACCGGCCTGGCAGCTAGTAGGGGACACTGGGCCTTCATATGGCCCACCTGCTCACAATGGTAACAAAGCCTGACACCAGCTCCTGGAGTCTGCTGCCTACAATCCTTTGCGATGTGACCCTCCTTGCCACACTTGTGGCATCCTAAAGAAGATCGGAAAACCCCATAATGTACCTTGTCGTACTTTCCACAAGTACGACCCCTCTGACTCTCCTGTCTGTAATCAGCGGCCCTAAATCGTTTCGGTGCAGGCTGTGACTGCGTCGGGGCCTATCTATGCTCCCTCAACTGAAGCTCAATCTCCAACTCACGCCGCCTGACGGCCTTCTGTAACTCTAGCAAGGTATCATATCTCTGTGTGGACACGAACTGTCTGATGTCCGTCTTGAGCATGCTCAGATATCGGGTCATCTGAGCCTGCTCCGAAGCAAACCCAGGGCAAAACATCGCCCTCTCAGTAAACATGCGAGTGATCTCCATCACCGACTCTGAATCCTGTCGCAGATCCAAGAACTCATGCGCTAGTCTCACCCACTCAACCCGCGGGACGTAACGGGTACGGAACATATCCCGAAATCGATCCCATGTAACCGCGGCGTGCTGGTCATCCAAATATGGTCCAGTAATCAACCTCCACCAATCCTTTGCTCCGGACCTCAGCAGGTTCAGATCACACCTGACCTTCTGGTCAGCAGGACATGAACATGTGAAGAAACATCCTTCCAAGTCGGATAGCCATCTCATGGCTACGATCGGATCCTGAGTACCATCAATTGTCGGGGGCTTTGTGTTATCAAAGTCCCGGTACTAAAAAGCTGGCCCGGCTCCCAACCTTGTCGCCGATACAGCTGATGTGCCGCGGCAGCCGCCTCAGTGAGGACTGCTTAGCGATCATCGAAATACTCCACCATAGCGGTCTTGATAGACCCAAACATCTCCAGCAACTGAGCCCGGAATATAGCAGCAACCTCACCATGCAGGATCTCCCGAATCTTGTCATCCATCTCGTCTGGCCTCATCTGGCCGATAGTCTCAGGCGCTGTCGGTGCCTCCTGTCCGCCCTCTCCTGATCTTGACCCAGATCCAGTCACGAATCGTCGTGTAACCACCATGCTAAAAACATACCGAAAAGATATCGAAAACTCCTCATAACAATCCGGGAACCAACTCCCAACCAAAACCCTAGGGGTTGTGACTTCCTTGCTACGCGTATGGGTCCTGTGCAGTAGTACGGGCCCATACTACCTTCCACACCTATCCATATTTGTCTCAAGTATCATCACAACGCCCTAAACTATACATAAGCATGGCATGCGCTCAGTCCTTACTCCTAGAGTAAGGCTAAATATCTCATAAACGGTGGACTCATCCAAACAACCCATCCACCAACTGCCACACGACCCTCCATTGGTGCCGGTTAACTATTGCATGAATACAATCACATGCTGCATGGCTTAAACAATCTTGGACTAAAAGATTTAATCCTACAACGGTTGGACTCAGATAAGAGCTACGCAGCAGGACCAAATCCCTTACCCTAAGACCATTTAACCCATGTAGCATGTGACATAAAGTATTCACCCAATAGTTAGTTCACACGCGAAAGAGTCATAAACAATCAATGAGGTACTCTAAATAAGATAAGGCATCATAGATCAGGCAATTCTATCATACGATTCCTGAGGATCCCTATCTTAGTACTAGCATGTTGTTCTAACATATCACATAATCGAATAACTGCATGGTATTTTGGGGTCTACTTACTGGCTCCCGCTGATCGTACACTTGCATCCTCCTTTATTATTTTGAAAACATTTTAAGAAAATCGTTTTAAAATCTTGTCCCCGGTTTGATACTAGAGACACATGAGTGTTTCCTCCAATTCACTCAAACCAAGGCTTTGATACCAACTTGTAACATCCCCCTCTGGCACGTATCACAATATTGTCCGCTTTGGGCCACTCGGCACGAGGACTTCCCAGGGGGGTCACCCATCCCAGTACTACTCCCGCCCGAGCACGCTTAACTACAGAGTTCTTATGGGATCTACTTTCCTCACGGCTTAAAAACGTGTTGTGTCAAGGAAGGTATCCACACCCCTTATAAGGAAATGTTTTGTTCTCCTTCCAAGCCGATGTGGGATCAGGTGCAACCCACCTTCTCCCCCCATTATAAGGTTCGACGTCCCCGTCGAACACATCAACCCGTACCCCAGCTCTGATACCAACTTGTAACACCCATAAAATTCAAGCCAATTTAAAACTTTTTAAAACACTCAAACCCATTAAGTTATTACAATTTGTTTTCAAAATAGTTTCATATCAGAGTTCCCAAAAATCATAATCATAAATTGAGGAAGTGTACGGTCATGCCTTCGCCTTCCCGTGGTCATCCGCTGTACCTGAAACAATAATCGATAAATGTAAGCCCGAAGGCTTAGAGAGTTACCCCCAAAATACCCATACAAACAACAATACACATACAATAACAAACAGCATACTATGGGTCCAATCAACCATCGGGTTGGAATACCCTAGGCCCTCAACCATCGGGTCGGAATTCCAACATACTATGGGTCCAGTCAACCATCAGGTTGGAATACCCCAGGCCCACAACCATCGAGTTGGAATGCCCATATACTACGAGTCCAATCATACTCGGGATGGAATACTCTCGGCCCACAATCATCGGGTTGGAATGCCCATATACTACAAGTCCAATCATCCTCGGGATGGAATACTCTCGGCCCACAACCATCCGGTTGGAATGCTCATATACTACGAGTCCAATCATCCTCGGGATGGAATACTCTCGGCCCACAACCATCGGGTTGGAATGCCCATAACCAATCAAACATGTGCACCTATATCAGATAATCATATAACAGTCTATAGAGACAACATACTAGGGTCCTATGATCCTCGGGATGGAATACCCTCAACTACCAATCAATCATGTGCACATATAACAGGTAATCCCCTACCAGCATACAGACAGTCAGACCAAACTACAGGTCATTAAGCATAACCATCCTATCTACCAGGATATCGATCTAACCTACCATAATAGCAACAATCCGAGTAATAATTCAAAGGGCTGGCCTTGGTGCCTTAGACCCTTGGGTATAGTTAGGATAACTCACCTCGCAATGTCGATCTGAACTGAAGAATCGAATTCCTGAATCGCTGTCTCACCAAAAATCCCGAACTATCCAAAATAACGAATATTAAGTCAATAAATGGGAATACTAATTTGACCAAGAGTCCCACCTATGATAATAGTCCATTTTGCCTTTCCTCTAATTTGGGCCAAGGCCCAATACCAAATCCATGATCCACAAGTCCACATATGCAAGGCCCATTATTGGCTCAATTTTCCAAATTGGGCCCAACTCCCTATTTGGGCCTTATTCCAAGATCCAAATTCAAAACTGGCCCAAAACACCATTATTCAGAAAGCCCAGCAAGGCCCAAGTCCAATGAGTCCAAAAGCGGCCCAATCTGAAGCCCAATTCGTCAAAAGCCCAACATAGGGCGTACGCGGGACGTACTCCTCTGGTACGCTGGGCGTACTTCGTTTTGTGTTGACCACCATCGGGGTGGTTGACTCAGTACGTTGGGCGTACAGAATTTACGCGGGGTGTACGCGAGGTTTTGCCAAAACCCCAATAAGTGCTTAATGGCTTAAGCACTTAAGCCCAAATTCCAGATCCATCGACCAAATATGCCTAATAATCATAAAGTCTCGAACTTTAACACTTTGGACGTCCAGAAAACTCTTAATGCGTGTTCTTAATCCATTAAGACCTTTCTACTACATGCATGGGACATCCTAATCCATTGGAACCTCATTTTTATCACTTAGGACCCTCTCTAAGGTCTTAAAGGACAGCTCATCTCGTCCAAATCATAACTTGCACCAACTTGGGACTTATGGGACAAGAAATGGTTCCATAAAGCTAGCATGGCAAGATCTACCTCATACAAGCATAAAGTTTGGATCTTTTTACCTTATGGAGCTTCTAGATCACAAAGAAACTTCAGATCTACAAGCTTGTCCTTCTTCTCCAACTTCTTGATGCAACCCTTCTTCTCCAACTACTCAAAACACACTCTAAAAGCTCACATACTCAAGGAAAGGATTAGGGTTTGGGGAAAACGGCTCAAAACTGTGGAAGCTGAGGTAAGGGAGGGTTATGAGCTCATAAGGATGTTTATATAACACTCAAACCCTAAATATTAGCGTTTCCTTCTGTCATGAGTACGCCCAGCGTACACAAGTGTACGCCCAGCATACTATGGCGCGCCTAGTACGCTCAGCGTACCCTTATGTACGCGCAGCGTACTCCTCCTGATCCCAAAATTGCAATTTAGCGCTTAGGCTTTTCATGGCTTCACCCTTCCATCCCCAGGGACTATAAATGACAAATCTTGGGATGTTACCAAACACAACCTAGCATGTACATGTTTCCATTTGGGTGGTGAAATCGGAATGCATGGGATGCGCAATGAAAATCAAAAGAATACAGAGTTTGTGGAAATACTTTAGAATCATTTTTCTTCACAAACTTTTCATAGATGATGGATGGTAAAAAATCTTTTCGATTTTTTTTTTTGCTTTAACGTGGAAAAGTATAAGTGTACATTGCAAATAAAGTCAATAAACAAGGAAAATATTCGGCTTTCTTTATTTTTTAAAGGTATATGGATTTTTTTTGCTTGAAATCTTAACACAATTTTTATTGGTGTTCAAATGGTTTTTTTCTTTTGCCAAGTTTGACTGAATAATAAAAGGGATGAAATTGAAACAAGGAAGGACTCTGACAAATATAGATTGTAATCCAAGCATATGTATGTTGTCATGATTAGGGGTGTTCAAAACCGGATATCTGAAAATTCGGATATCCGAAAATTCGGATAGTTGATTTTTGATATCCGAATCCGTATCCGAAAATTCAGATATCCGAAGTTCGGATATGGATACGGATACGGATTCTAAATCGGATATCCGAAAATTCAAAGTTTCTAAAATTTGAGATTGAAAAAAATGAAACCAAAAAAAATTCACCACTGCCATTGTTCCGAAATTCAGATGTCTCGAGTTCTTTGTTAATTGTTATGAAGTTTCAATATTAAAACATATATTGCATTCCTTACTACACATATTCCAAATTCATTCAAGCACCCCTCACAACATTAGTTGTGTTCACACCAAGAACGAGGAGGATAATGTCTAATAAATTAACTTTACCACATATATAATTTGTAAGTTTAACTAATCACTACATATTGGTCCGATTAGTAGAGCCGTCTGTAGAGGGAAAGATGACCATATACTTGGGTTTGTTAGCGCAACTGAACCAAATAATAATGCTAACATGTTATATTTTGAAGGTTAAAAATTAATATACCCCCACTCTATTTAAAAGATATGCATACGTATATACTGAAAACAAATAATTAAAAATGAATATGCATTTTATTTCGGATATTCGGATATCCGAAATATCCGAAAACTAACAAAACTAATATCCGTATCCGAATCCGAAAATTCGGATATACGATTTTCGGATATCCGAAATTCCGGATATCCGAATTTTCGGATAATTTTGTTTCGGATCTTCGGGTTTTTCGGTTCGGAAGTTCGGGTGCGGATATTTTTGAGCACCCCTAGTCATGATTATGCATTCTTACTAATTCTCAATTATTTTGTTCACAAATATAGATTGTAATCCAAGCATATGTATGTTGTCATGATTATGTATTCTTACTAATTCTTAATTATTTTGTTCACATGCATTCTTATTTTGAAGTGCAATGTTGGACCTTATTTTGAAGCTTAAAGTATTGTAATGTCACATCATATATAAACTTGTACAAGGTTGTTAAAATCAATGTTTTAAAAACCGGTTTTTAATTGAATAGATCTAATGATTTGTTATCGGTTCAACCGGTTATACTGTCGATCTATATTTGACAGTGGTGTGTGTCGGCATTCGAGTCGTAAACACTCAAGATAACATGATCAATTGAGCTATTAAGTTTTCTTTGGAAATTGATTGTTTTTTTAATGGGCTAAGTGAACTTCAACTATCCAAGTCCAATAAGCGAATTCAAATGGTTTTTTACATGTGCTATCACACCGGTTCAACCTGGTTTTTTAAGAAACTATACGGTTCAATCCGGTCTAGAACTGAGCATAAAACCGACCTTTGTGAACCGCTCTTGTTCCCGATTCCCGGCCCAACCGATTCTGGTTAAAAACACTGATTAAAATCGTGATCATGATTATGGTTAAAAACCGGACGGTTCGAACCGATTTTTAAATTTCTAAGATGAAATATTAGAATTTTTTAATAAATAATTAAAAAATTATGATTCTACTTCCGATTTTTATTTAAACGACCCAAATATGATTATGATTTTTTAGTAAGGTAAGATCGTAGGAACAACTTTTAGTAAGGTAAGATCGTAGGAACGTTGTTCCTACGATCTTACCTTACTAAAAAATCATAATCATATTTGGATCGGGTATAAATAAAAATCGGAAGTAGAATCATAAATTTTTTATTATTTATTAAAAAAATTCAATATTTTATCTTAACATTCTCCTCTCTAATAAATGAATGTTTTTTTTGTCACTTGTCACACTCTCATTCAATTTGCCAAATGTCATTTTGTGGTTATTTTGAATTAATTTTTTTCCACATGTCATTTTATGAGTTTTCCTATTTTATTAAATTTCACATAATATTTTAATGTAATAATTATAATAAATATAGTAATAAATGAATATCGATTTCATTAATTAACTTACTTTTTAATTTCAAAATTCCCAAAATTAAAACTCATTAATTTCTTTTATTTCTTTAAATTTAAAAGATAAAAACATGTCCATTATAATAATTTATTATTTTTCTTATTTTCTTATAAATTCAAAATTCTAAAATATTTTGACTTTTATATTTAATTTTTTTTTAAATTAACTCATGTAATACATCGGTCTCATCTCCCTATACTAATAAAAGAGTAGTTTTTTTTGTCATGTGTCACCATATTAGACATCTTAATTAATGTGTTGCCACTTCTCAATCTATTAGTTCTCCATTTTAAATTTATTATACTTCCTCATTAATATGATGCTATTTGTCAATGTATTTATTCTCTATTTTAAAATTTAAATTTTATATTATTGTTTTCATTGGTTCACAAATAAAAAGTGTCTAATATATATTAAAAGTTAATTTTACATATTTATTTGAATCAACGATTATAATTTCACATAACTAATAAAAATATCTCTTAAACTAATAATTTATTTAAAATAACTGATTAATAATTTTAAGTTTTTACTATAAAAATTTAATTAATTTTATAACCGTCCCATATGTTATAAACTAGTAACTAATAAATAAATAAATCGAAATTGTTTATTGTTAATGATGTGCATGCCACGTGTGATCAGAATTATGGCGAATATGGGCGAAATTTCTTGGACGTCTGAATTTTTGGACCTCTCTTCTTTTCGTCCTGCTTACTCCAGCCCTATGACAATAGCAAATGTGGGTTTCTATTACGTTTTAGGGTTTAGCAGGAAATTCGCCTTTCGAAAAGCAAGAGGTACGTCTCTCTTAAACCCTAGTCTTTCATCGTCCACGCATAGATTTATTGATTTCCATTTGATAATTTCACAATCTAGAGATCACAGCATTCGAGTTTCTTCCTTTCGGGATGATTTACTTTCGAAGTTTTAACGAATCATTAGCGCAGTTGACTGGATGTTGATAGATTAAGAGATTATTAAAAAAGCAAGCCTTTGACTGCTGTAGCGAGTGTATGCTGATTTCACTGATGTGAGGAGTATTTAATATCTATATCCATACTGCATTCCTAACAAAAGACTGCGACCTGTGTCCAAGAAAAGATACCGTCTTGATTTTCAGAAGTTCTAACCTTAATTCTGAGATTGACGCCTTGATTTATTTGGTTTTAAATTGTTCTTTTTATGGTGATGGTTGTCGATTGTCGTTTTTATCTGTAATCAAAAGAATTCTTATTGAGTTTTGAAGTAGCTTAATTTACCCATTTGACATTATTAAATGTTCGTCTAGTTATACTACCTGTTAAATGGTGATCCTACTATTAGTTTCTTAAGACGGAATTAGGGATTATCTGTTCTTAGAGTTCTAAATCAGATTTCCTATCTCATCATTCATGTATCACTTGTATAGTTGTATTATAGTTAGAAACGGAAAAGTCACTGTAGGATGTAGAATTTTGCCACCTTTTTGGATTCTTAATTTCATTAGCAGAACATGTAAGAAAGCAGAGTTCCATCATTTCAAAATCTATTTTGGTCAAAGTAACATATACAGTTGCATTAGGACTCACCATGTACAAGAAGTATTGTTCTCTACTATCCAAGTAATTAATTTAAATTATACATTATGATGTGCAGACTATCATTTGTACGTGCTTAACTGCATATCCTTAACGAGGTTATATATAGTAGATAATGGAGTTTGATCACAACAAAGTTAGACGAGTGGTAGAAGAAGATAGATTAAGCAGCTTGCCAGATGAGGTTATTCATAAGATCCTATCTTGTTTTGGCATGAAATTTGCTGTTCAAACGTGTTTGTTGTCATCAAGATGGAAGCTTCTATGGACATCAATGCCTTGTCTCAACTTCTCAAGTTGGCAGTTTGGTACTTTATGTAATTTTGCCAAATTCGTAACTCATATTCTGTCTCACCACAATCATCCAGCACTAGTTTCTTCGATAAACCTAAATTTCCTTGGAGGAGCAGCTAATCATCTTTTGTTGAAAAAGATTGCAAAATATGCATTCTCTCACAATGTTCAACAACTAAATGTTGTTACTTGGCCCGTAAGCAACCTTGTAAATTACCCTCCTTGCCTACTTAGCTCTCAATCGCTTAAACATTTCACATTTAGTTGCCATGTTACGCCAACTCGCATTATACTCGAAACACCTTTGGATTTTCCAGCTTTAACAACTTTGCATCTCAGTGGCATCGAGTTGTGTGGTGATCTTTTCTCCAAGTGTGTATCCTTAAAGGACCTCACTGTAGAACAATTCGTTGTTGAGGATGATCTGGAGGTATTTGACATCATTGCCCCTCGACTTTGTAATCTCAGGCTTATCTATGGCAGTGGTTTCAAACTCATCAATGTGATTGCGCCTCAACTTGAGAATCTCACAATAACTGATTGCTCAATTAATTACTTAAAAGCTCCACCAGGACTTTCATCATTGTGCTACACGGGTTATCCTCTTATGCGGTTGTGTAAAGTTGGGTTTCACTCTCTGAACAAAGCCACTATCGGTTTGTTTAATTATCATTCAATCATCAGGTATAAAGTGGGAGATGCACGCAAGATTATTAACATGCTTCTAAAGCTCCATAGTGTCAGATATCTAACACTTAACGCAGACATTATTGAGGTATATATGTTGATATCATATAAGCAGTTTATGACATAAAAAAGAATCTATATTTTTTTATGCATCTTTTATGTATATGTTTCTTGTCATTTTTGTGCAGTGTCTTTCCTCATTTCCGGATTTATTATCGCACTATCTATCACCTTTTAGCAACTTAATCTGCTTGACTATAGACTACAAGGATGCATACAAAGTAAAAATGTATACTGAAGTTATAAACTTCTTGTTAGAGAACTCTCCAAGCGCCACCTTCATCATGAAATTACCCAAGGTACTTTTAACATACGGGTATATTCTTAATTAATTAATACTTTCCATTTTTTTTTTTTTGTATACCTTAGTTTCAGAATAAAATTTTAACACGTATCATGAACTTCTCAGGGCTGCTAATGATTATGCTAAAACATGAAGATGATGAGTCCCGCAAATTCTCATGAATTATTATCTTTGGAATTGGATTTTGTTGCATCTGTTCTTGAATCTTACTTTTTGAGTTATTTTTCTTAATTGAAACTTTTGATTACACTATGTGCCTTAGCAAGTGGTTTCTTCAACATTGTTGAAGATTACAACCTGGACGATAAGAAACCAGTTAATATATAGACCTTTCACCCGTAATTCTTGCAATGTAAATAGCTGATACTACATGTGTTTGGGAATATTTAATAATATATATAATGGAAGGATTAACTGCAAACTTCATACAAGATCATAAGTTTACTTATGAGTGATACAAAATGATCATATATCGATCTAACATATATATATAGTTTTAAAAAAGTAAATCTACTTGTTAACGACACGACAATCCTTTCGTATCTGACCATTGGATCCAGTGAGAACCTTGAGCCCACCCATCCTGCTCATAGAAAAAGCAAATTCGCCCTTGAAGTCTGCAAGACTATTAGCATATTGATCGGTTAGTTCATATGTGTCACCACCATAGCGCAACTGTTGGTCCACACCTAATACGGCTTTATTTGCCAACACTCTTTTGTAGTTGGAGTTGGTGAACTTATGTGTCGGGTTCTCTGGGTTCAGGTTTATCAGGGGGTTGGGTTGTCCCAATTTCACCTTCTTGGGACATTGCTTCTGCAAGTAGCTTAATGTTGTTGGTTCCATGGTGGGGTCCGCTTTCCCGGTTTTGTTGAAATCGTATAGTCGGTCTAAGATTCTGCTGCAACGAGTTCTACCCATCATATGTCCTCCTATAACCCCACCCAAATTAAAACATAGCAAAAGAGGTAAGAAACAATCAAAGGGTCACCACTCACCAACACTCTGTGTATTAATTGCAACAAAAAAAAAAAAAAAAAAAAAAACTCTAAATGTACCTAGGAGTGTAGTCATGTCTTGCACATTTAGACCTTTAGATGTAAAGTAGGCTAGAGCCGATTCCCACGAGATAGAAGGTGAAGGGAGGTCAACCCACGCAGCATCAGATTTCATTCCATCCCTTCTTCCAAGGAAAACTGGGTATGATGGTCCCCCTGACTGTATATTTTGCACCAGAGATATATATGTTGTTAGCTTTAAGCCCATGTAAATGAATTTATCCTTGTGTAGGCTATTTTCAATCACTGTCACTTTTTTGAGTAGGATAAAAAAAATTACAATTGTTGTACTAGATGTCATAACAAACAGAGCATATGAAATCCCAAGGAGTGGGTGAATATTGAATAGTTATGAGTCTTACAAAATAAATGGCATCTCTAGCTACGATGTTGAGAATATCGGCACATGAGACTGCACTGGGGCACCTTTGCTCGATAACTTTCTTCACTATATCAATAAACGCAAATGCTGCTAGACCTCGGTTCTTTGGCGATGTTTTCTCCGTGTTTGGGCCATCCAACAAAATCGACGCATCACACCCCTATAATTTTACACATTATAGCCATGTCAACATTCAAGCTAGTCTCAAAAATGTTTTAATTTTAAATTTTAATATAATGGTATTAAGAATGGAAATTAAAAATTAATGATACAAACGTACATTAACCATGCAGTCAGCATATAACAACTTTACGACCTTCGGTGCTATGGTCTTGTCTTTCTCCATGAAAGCCTTCACTTGTTGTCGAACAAACGGCTCGACATTAGCACATGTATTATGGACCTTATAGTAATGGCGGATCAGTGGGGCCGACTCTGGCGGCAGTCCAACTGCCGCCACTTTGACACCGCAGAGCGTCAGGAGAACCACCAAGGAAAGAAAAACACACCCTTCTCTCATCATCCCCCACCCTGCGATGTGATGTGTAATGTGTATGGTGTATATGGTAGAGTTATATGTATATATGTATGTGTATGTGTATGGTGTTTATGGTGAATTGGTGCATGGGTGATGTGTTTATATAGGCTACAATTGTGGGTTTACAGGCAATGCCCACGTGGAAAATAATTTAAAATTCATATGTAGCCAGTTGGTTTTTCTTAGAACCTTCAAAAATTCTTAGTTTAATTAATTTTTCGTATTGGGATCAACTTTTGATTAGTCTTCTCCTCGGCTTGCGTCAATACCTTTTAACCATGTAGATGTATGATTTATTATTATAAAAGCAAAATCCAAAGATGTATTACATATTTACAATGTTTTAAAAACCGGTTTGAACCGGCCGGTCGAACCGGTTGGACCGGGAATCGGAGAAGAGAGCGGTTCAACTATTACCGGTTAAAACAGGTCCGATTAAGCCGGTTGACCCATAATTTTTTGTTCATCTTTTAATTAAGCTAATTTGTTAAATATGATTGAAAGTTATATTATTATAATATGATTTCATTTTCCAATAAAGAAAATTTTCGGAAGGTTATATTTATTTCAATCACTTTAGACTGTCTTTATCCCGTTTGACCTGTTTTTAGCTCTTAAATTTCACTTGTTCGGTATGTTAAAAACAATATATAACCCAAACATGCTTTTAACCTATAAATTCGACAAAATTGTCATATAATTATCATGGTTGCAGAAATCGTTAATCGGCTGCTAATCGGTGGACTATCGATTAGGGATTAATCGGCTAGGCAGTGATTAATCAGGGACCATTAATTATTAAAAAAATTATTCAAAAATTTATAAATCTAACTCTAATCCTCCAAAATAAGCGATTAATCGGCGATTAGGTCCGATTAGGTCTGACTTTGACATGACCAAACCCGATTAGGTCCGATTAGGTCTGACTTTGACATGACCAAACCCGATTAGGTCCGATTAGGTCCGATTAATCGGCGATTAGGTCCGATTAGGTCTGACTTTGACATGACCAAACCCGATTAGGTCCGATTAAGTCTGATTAGGTCCAATTAATTCCGACTTTCACTTGCATTGACCAAGCCCGATTATAATGACCGATTAGCAATAAATCTCATCGGTGGAGGTCCGATTAGCGATTAATCGGCCGATTAGGCCGATTTCTGCAACACTGATATTTATACATGTTTTGCTTTTGAGATACATAAATCATTGTTTTCTTATAAAAACGAATTGGATTCTTTTTTTTATCATTATACTTTTTATTCCTTATAAAACCGATGTCATATATTTATGAAAATGCAAAGCTAAATCATCAAATTCGGATGCAAGGAGTTAAAACACTTTCTTTAAGAACGGCTAACATATACATATACCTTCTAAATCCTAGTTATAAACTATACATTTGTCCACGGACCGGAATAATTTGGTTATGATTTTGTCAGTAATTTTTTCTAATCTTGGCCATTTATTTTTAATCAAACAACCAGATTTAAGTACTATAATTTTATCATATAATTTGGCTGTGATTTGAATTTCAACATTAATGGGAAATATTTTACTATTGTGTCCCTAGTAATAAAATGTTATGTTTTGTAATAAATACTAATATACTATTAAACTTTATAAAGAAAACAAATATTATGTATAATCTGGAATTGTTGAGTGGCACATGCCGCACATGTGACATGCCAACACTTTTTCTTAAGTTGTATTAAACTCCATCGTTAAACATTCCTATACGCATTCTATGTATGATCCTCCATCATACGTAACGCGGTACAAGTTGTATCACCATATTATAAAAATACGACCACTCAAAATCAATCACATTAATTGAGTCACACATTTGTAATTAAGCTATTGAATTGCATTTTAAGTTGTCGAATTTAAATGGTCGTACCATAAAGTTGGTAATTTCACCAAAATTTTCGGAACAGCCTACGTGATATACCATCATTTGTTTTTTTTTTCTTCTGGTAGTCATAGGAAAAACCATTGGCGGTGGCTCCACTTGAGCAAACTGCAATCCCAATCTCGAGCATCCAGGGGTTCTGAACGATCCCCTTCAGGTTTGATTTCGTGGTGGGAGCCATAATTTTCGACGAGGTTTAAGAATAATAAAAAATTTGAAGCATAAGAGATTTAAGAATTAACATTTTGAATTATAATCATTTCATTTTTAGTCATAACATTTTGAATTATAATAACTTTTAGATGATAAGACTTAAAGATCATTTATATTTTGAATAATAATATTATATATCAAATCATTTTCAACCAAAATAAAGTTCATATGATTTTGGATCTGATCTTAACATATTCAACCTAATCAAGTTTTGGATCATTATATTTTTAAAATCATAAAAGATAGGATTAAAGATCATAATATTTCATCATCATATTTTTAACAAATCAAGTTATTGTCTCGTAACAAGTTTTAAATAATAAAATATATATTTAATTATCAAAATATTTTGAAACATAACAAAGTAAGATCATATATATTGAATTATAACTTAAAATGTCAAAAACTCCATTTAAAACGAGAACCTATTTTCTATATAATATATTCTTTTAAATACTTTGTAGAAAAATATTTTTATTTGGAGCTTTCGGTGTTTTTATCTCAATTCTTTATTTATAATCAATATTTTTACCTAGGGGTGTTCGTTTGGATGAATCAGTTCGATCCGATTCAATCAAGTGAATCCAAATTGACACTACTAAAAAAACACGCAATTTCCGAGGGACATTTTCCTCGGAAATTCCTAGGAAATAGGTGTTTCCGAGGAAATACCGAGGAAAAGTTGTGCGTAGGTAAAACCCTCCTAGGAAATTTTTTGTGAGGGATTTCCGAGGAAACTTCCAAGGCATTTCCGAGGAGATATTTTTTGTCGGAAGTCCCGAGGCATTTCCAAGGCTAAATTTCTCTAAGAAGTTTCCTATGAAATATATTTGCGAGGATTTTCTTAGTAAATGCTTTTCCGAGGGATTTCCTAGGAAATATATTTTCGAGGGATTTCCTAGAAAATATATTTCTGAGAAATTTCCTAGGACCATATCTTTTTGATAGTTTTTTGTGACACTTTTGGTGACAGAAGATTCCTAGGAATTTCCTAGGAAATATGTAGCTTTAAAAAAAAGTTAAAAAAGTTGAAAATTTTATTGGCCAAAATGCAAAACAAAAATAAAAATAAAAATCAATAAATAAATAAATACAAATGACCAAATCCTATATGAAATTCATACACAAAAACAATAAATCTATCTAAAAATTATACAAACAAAACAAGTTTTAACAATCATCTAAACCACAAAACATAATAAAAATATCTAGAAAAACATAAAAATATTTACTAAAATAACATAACGAGCATTTGGTGAATTGGGCTGATTGTCAGGATAGTTATTACTATTGTGTCTCATGATTCAACTATTTGTGCTTGTCAAGCGATTTCCTAGGAACATAATTTGTTTTTCATTTTTTGATGTTCAAACGATGTTTTTTTCGTTCTAAATTTTGTTTGACTTCATTATACATGAATTACTTTTATTTTACCAAGTTATACACAATATATACATACATACATGCATACGCACCATCAGAACCCATTACTCAAAACATTCGTTTACCATTATAAATCTATATGTATGTATATGTGTATAATATGTATAACTTGGTAAGATAAAAGTATTTAATGTATAACAAAGTTGTACAAAATATGAAAAAAAAAACAACATTTAAACCTTGAAAAAATAAAAAACGAGTTTTGGTCCTAGGAAATCCCTTGGAAGTACCTACGCATTTCCAATGGATAAGTGACAAATTTTGTATTGCGTAGGAAATCTCTCGGTATTCCCTACATATTTCCAAGAGACTTCCTAGGGACATCATTTGTTTTTCATTTATTGATGCTCAAACTATATTTTTTCGTTCTATATTTTCTTCCACTTCATTATGCATTAATTACTTTTATTTCACCAAGTTATACACAATATATACATACATACATGTGTGTACACCATCATAACTCATTACTCAAGACATTTGTTTGCTAGTGTAAATATATATATGTATGTGTACATATGTATGGTTGTGTATGTGTATAATATGTGTAACTTTGTAAGATAAAGCTATATAATATGCAATAAAGTTATACAAAATATGATAATAAGAATGAAAATATTCTTTGTTTCCTAGGAAAAGCGTAGGAACTTCCGAGGAACTCCTTAGGAACCACTTAAGCGAAACACTCCAACGTAAATGTGAAGCTCTTTGGCATACTAAAAAAATATGATTTGTTTAATATTAAAATTGTAATAAAAATTTATCGAGGAACTGCCTAGGAACATTAAATATATATTTATTTCCTAGGAAAAGCGTAGGAACTTCTGAGAGACTTCCTATGAACTTTAAATATATATTTATTTCCTAGGAATCGTGTAGGAACTTCCGAGGGGCTTCCTAAGACAATTAGTAAAAGTTTAACATGTTTGGTGAGAGATCTTGGTTCAAAAATTTCCTAGGAACCACTTAAGTGACACACTTCTAACGTAAATGTGAAGCTATTTGGCATATTTGAAAAAATGATATGATTTGTTTATAATAATAAATGGTAATAAAAAAAACTATCGATGAACTACCTAGGAACGTTAAATATATATTTATTTCCTAGGAAAAGCGTAGGAACTTCCGAGGGACTTCTGAGGGCAAAGAATTTCTCGGTATTTCCGATTTATTACCGAGGAAATTCTAAGAAAATTCCAGAAAGACGTTTTCCTCGGAAGTTCCTCGGTAATGAGTAGGAAGTAGCGAGAAATTTCTGGTCCTAAGAAATTTTTGTAGGAAACTCCACCTTTTTCTAGTAGTGTGATTTCAGTTTTCAAAACATAAATCTGAATAGTCCAAACTAAATTTATATCCGATCCGATCCAACCAAATTACAATTTGGTTGGATTGGTTTATATAATTCGGTTTTCAAAAATCGAAACAATTTAAAACCACATATAATTAGAATATTAGCCAACTTTATAGAAAAATCAAAAACAAATTATTTAACTGTGGTTTAAAATTTATAAACAAGCACTCAATAAATATATTATAGTTTAATATTTTATAGATAATTTTTTTTTGAGATAAAATATATATTAAGGCTTTTATTAGATGAAACCTTTTGAATCTATTTTAAAAAACAAATTAACAAATTAATCAATATATATATATATATATATATATATATATATATATATATATATGTGTGTGTGTGTGTGTGTGTGTGTGTGTATTATAAATACATAATAATAAATTCTTATTCGGTTTTCTTTGACTATTCGGTTATTATTTTATAGACCAAAATCAATTCGAAATTCAAAATAATAATTCGGTTTTCTTGAAAACCAATCCCAAAATCCGAATATCCAAACCAAATAGTACAATCCAAATAATTCAATTGAAAATTTCAGTTTTATCCAAAAATTGAACAGTCATACTTTTACCTAAAAAATCGGTTGATTTACTAATTTTTGTAACACTTAAAAGTTGCAAATATTAAATAATAATAATAATAATAATAATAATAAAACAGTGTGCTATACTCAATTTCTTTATGGAACAACCTCACAAAGTTTTAATTGTCGCATTTATAAACTTATAATGATCAATTTGATCTATACAACTAAAAATATATAGAAAATACAAAAGAATTTGTTTTCCTTTTTTTTCTGATAAAGGTAGTGTTGGTCATTGGAATTAATCGATAATCGTGCATTGAAGTGTGGGCGAGTGGTCGGCATCGGCAAATTCTTGCCCATAAAAGCTCTAGGGATGCAACAATGAATTCAGATCTAAGATTTGAATATTATTAAATTATGAGTCTAATTTTTAATATACAAGAGTTTGTTAATTATTCATTATTCGATCATTCAAAAAATAAACATTATACTACGAGATAGATATGATGTACGTATAGTTACTTTGATACTTGATATTTTACCACAATTATTTTCTCTCGTTGTCAAAAGTATTTTAACGTAACGATATCAGATATTGTCTTATTATTAAGGTTAAGGGTTCAAGTTTCGCCTGAAACGTAGATTAGTGGCCAACCTATATAATATGGGCCAAATACATAAAACAAATACAACCTAAAATACATTTAATCTATGATAACTCCGTTTTGGTCCATCTTCATACGCGAACCATTGATGACACTCTTTAAATTATACCAGATAGTCGTTCTGTCAGTGTTACTAGTTGATATCCAACAAGAAATTGCTCTACATCACCCATCTTCCCTCCACGTTGCTTATGACCCACATAATTAAGATAAATTTGCGGCTATTCGATCCAACTCCACTTCGCAACCACACTTAATTTCTTACTTCATCCCCACAACAGACGACTCATACCCATAAAAATACAAGCATAAATAGCTCAAGGGCTCTACTTTCGGTGTTGTGAAAAAATTAACCTCGGACATTAATGCAACCCCCACGATTCCTCTTTTGATATCCAACAAAACTATTATGGACACCTTACCCATTGACATCAACGTTGCCTTTATTACTGTTACTTATCCCGACTTTCACCCGAGGCCATATTTCTTGGCCATTTCTCTCGTAGCCCTCTACAGGACCGCCTAACCCCATGCCATTTGTGTTATATGCGTAACCAATGGCCACCCGGTCACCATACTCGTCGACTCGAGTAGTACCCACAACCTCATCCAACCTCACCTTGTAGCCTTCGTATGGCTAAGTTAAGTCCATTTTTATACAACATTTTAGTATATTTTCTTAATCATTTCATGATATTTTGTATATACTTAATATGTATTTCCTTTTAATATTTTAGAATTATGTTAGTTATTATTTATGTCATTTTAGCATGCATGTTATATTAATTTCAGCATAATTTTCATTCTTTTTATATTTTCAAACATTACATAGCTTGTTGTGGACAATTTTACTCGTTTAAGATATGTTTATGCAGATGTATGTAAACAGGTGATGGTATTTTTGAGTACCGATGAAGTCACATTGAAAGTCAAACCACGTTTCAAATCCTGTAACGTCCCAATTTTTACAATAATTTTTTCAATTTTTAAAATAAGATGAAAGCCATTTTCATAAATCAGCCATCCATAAAACCATTGTTTCAAAACATAATCCCAAAAGAAAAATCAAAGTGTCATGACATTGCAAAATCTCAAACATAAAAGTTGCTGATGGATGTGTACAATCATGTATTCGCCTTCCCATGATCCTCAGAAGTACTTGAACATTTAATCTAGAAGTGTAAGCCAAAACTTTGTGAGGTCCCCAAAATATCACACGCAACACAAATAACTATATATAACAGCAATGGGTCTGCAACAACCTCATGTCCGCATCAACCCATAGCAACGGGTCTATATCAACCTCGGGTTCGCATCAACCCACATCAAAGCATGTAACATGTAATCAGTAAGCAAGACCCTACTAGTATAACATACAACCATAGCATAACAATTATGACATAAGTAATATAGTGAGAAAAATCACCTTGCAGATAGACCGAAAAACCACCACCGCAAGCGAATAATAACAAACTGGTCTCACACACCACCTATACATTAAATCAAAGGTAAACCCCAATTATGACCTAAAACCCTAAAGTTTGACCCAATGTCAAACTTAGTCAAAAAGTCAACATTCTGGTAAAAAAAGTGTGTCATGCTTTCTTTTGGGTGCCCCGCGCCCACAAAAGGACAAAATAGTCGGGTTCTTGGGTTAAAACGAGCACATTCCTGAAAACCCTAAAACTTCCATAACTGATCCATAACAAGGTCTTAATTAATACAGTTTTCAACTTTACTCATTAAGTCACTCCAATGAAGCAAGATCTAAACTTTTGTACTCTAAATGACCTAAATATCCCACATAGCTTGCATGGGTTAGTTTACATGCATAAGACACAAACTTTCCAAGTCAAGAGGTCCATAAGACCATTCTAAGTGCTCAAAAGGAGTTGGATTCATCACAACTCCAAACTCACCGCCAAAAAGGGACCAAAAGTGCATTTTATGACAATAAGCAGGATCTAACAAACTAGAAGGAAAGATTATAACTTTATACTCACAAAGGTACATAAATGAAGCAAATTTGTTGGATCTACACTTGATCCTTTCTTCTATGCGCCAAAATGAACACTTGATCTTCAAGTTTTAACCACAAAATGGAGAAATAAGTGTAATGCTCGGGTTCCCAGGTAAATTTCTTGAATTTACATATTTAATTGTGGTGAATAATGTTAAGTATGTTGGGCGTAATCAAGGTACACATGGCATACCTTGTGAGACTTGGACACGAGGTTAACCCCCTGGTACGTTGGGCGTACCTATGGTATGTTGGGCGTACGTAAGCTAGGGGCAAACCCTAAAATTTAGGATTTGGACCCTGATAGATTCCATTTTATGCATCTTTTAGGGTAGTTTTTATTAGCATTTAGCATCATATTTTGTACATTTGCATGTAATTTGTTTAAATAATGTTCAACTCATGTCTTTTATCTGAATTCCCATACTGATAGCATTTTTGTGTCGTTTTCAGATAGTTCGAGTGGAGCAGTAATTTGGGAGCACCTGGATGCATATTTGGAGCCTAAATGGAGTTGGAATGGAATGAGTATGTTGAGGAAGTCTTGGAAGATCTTTTGGTCAAGAAACATTCGATCGAATTGATCATACGAATATAGATTGCTACAATTTAAAGCCTAAAGGATGTTGTTGGCAACTTTGACCTCCTGTCAGTATTTTGACGATATATCATGACTCGTAATTCCAATTGACGAGATTCAAAATGTTCCGGAAACTACAAAAACTTTTGGACAACTTTCATGTATGTGAAAAGGCCAAATTTGCGATCTCATAAGCCAAAAATGCGATCGTAGAAGCGATCGTATTTTTTCCTACGATCGCATAAATTCATCGAAGTTTTCCAAGGTCGAAATAAGTTATTTGGAAGTCATCTGAAGAAAAAACCAAAATCTATGATCGCATAAACACCATCTGCGATCGTATTTTTGTCCTAAAGTCTGAAAATCGTTGAAAATAGCTTCGTACATCATTGAGGGGCAAATCTGGAAAAAAATCACATTTTCTGCGATCGCATATTTGACATCTACAATCGCATTTTTCGCTGACTTGTTCCGGAATCTTTTGTTTTGAGTATAAATAAGAACCTTGTCATCATATTAGAAGGGAGATGGTTCCAGGGGAAGGAAGACACTTCTGAAGGCAATTTCTGATACCTTTCAGCGATTTCAGAAGATCTGAAGCTGTGAATCATCTCACACATTTAGTTTATCCAGATTTATCAGTAAATGTTTCTCTTTATTAGTTTAGTTTCGTTTTTAGCCATGTTTGGCTAAACCCTAGGTTTCAGTTCTGCATAAACAAGTACTTTTCATGTGATTAGTTTTCAAATCTGATTTTCTTTTTGTGTTTCTATCTATATTTTTCAGTTTTGAACTAAATGAATGTTTGGTTTTAAATTCTTGTTATTCTGATCACCAGGCTAGGGTTTTATCATTCTAGTTAATCAGTTAATAGAATCCATAATAGTTATTGTCAACTGGTAATAAGTAAAAAGTATCAGATTGGTTGCGTTTTGGGATTTAACTATGATATAAATTGTAAAAATCATATCTTTACGCTTCTGAGCTTGTGAGAAGTATTGGATATAACCGGGAATTTTACACAGATTTAAAGCTGATATTCTGATTTAATTAAGAGCTTGTTTAATTGAATAGTAAAAAAGTTAGGGTTAACTCAAAAAGTTTGTTTTGGTTAACTAATTTAGGTCAAAGATAATATACTAGAGCTTATTAGTGTTTCTCAGTACCAGTTTAGATAGAATGCATTCTGAATAACCAGATCTAAGCTAATTTCATGATTAGGAAAGTTGCAACAGAGCTGAAATCGTTTTTATTATTGATTTTCGTTTAATTTATTTTCATTGCAATTTTTAGTTTTTAGTTTAATTCAAAATCCCACTTTTATTATTTCTGTTCTATTGACTAGATTGTGTCGGATGCAAAAAGTCACTGGCCTTTAGGTTGTGTCTCTGAGGATGCGACTCTGTTTCCCTGTGCTATATTTTTAGTGCAACCAGCAGTGAAATTTTATTTGTTTAATACGCCCGCGACAACGTGTTAACAGACCCTATTTAAGCACCTTATGCCCCAAGGATCTCTCATTACCAGCCTCCATTGTCCCCAAAATCATCGTCTCAAAACCCTAACCCATTTTAGAGAGATTTGATCCTTGTGTGTGTTTGGGTGCATCTTGAAGAATAATAGCTCATTGGAGGAGGATTATTTTGGTTAGAGCTTGAAGATCTAGCACTCTCTTCACCTTTGCAATCTTCTACATGTATAAAGCTTCAAACTTAAAGGTTTGTGATGATCTGATACACTTCAAGTATAAATATAAAACGTAAAAATAATCTAAGCAAAATAATTAACATAAAGTAAATAACACAGAAGTTCTCAAAATTGTTCCTTTCACCACGAAAAGAGGTTTTGTCTTCACCAAGAAAACAGGTTTGTCACAAAGACGAATGACACAAAGCCACAATCACAACTACGATGAACACCACATTAGGGTTTGCCCTAATGTTGTATATATATACTGATATTTATCTATATCGTTACCTAATATAAAAATAATTACAATCAGATAACTAAACTGTAAGTTGACGCTGATAAGCTTGATATGTTGGCACTGCCAATGTCTAGGTGCTGACGTTGATAGATCAGCGTGTCATGTGTTTGAATCATTAGATCGTAAGGTGTGACCTTACAATCTCCCCCTATCTGATGATGTCAAAACTAAAATTCTTCTTCAGACTCATCGGAAGAGCCATTGTAGATAATCGGAATGCTTTTGGCTCGTGCTCCCCCTCAGAGTAAGAATGAAATATTGACTTTTGCAGTTTGAATGAATGCTCTGATGGGTTTTACATAATGTAAATAAACTAGAAAACAATTCCTAAGTTCACATGCAACCTACTTTGGATCTATGTTTTAACTATTGAACATATAACTTTGAATTGCAAAACAAGAACCCTAAGGGAAGAGGCTATTTTCGAAATTAACTAATTAGGGTTTTAGAATCACATACCTTTCAATAGTTATAGCAAACAATTGATGATCCTTGATCTTGATCTTTTTGGAAGCTTAGCACCACAAATGTAATGCCTCTAATGGAATCACACCCAAGAACTAGCAAGAAGGAAAATATAGAGAGAGATGAGGAGAGAGTATGCAATTTTCGGCCAGAGTTTCTCCAGGTGTACGGATGGACGAAATTCAGGAGCCATGAGGCTCCTTATATAGCTGAGGTAGCTAGGGTTTAAGGGAAAACCCTAATGTTCCTTTGCTTAGGGCCCAAGCTTATACAGAAGCCTTATCCAAGGCCCTTGGACGAAATCATTAGGTTTTACCCTATAGATTTCGTCCACCTCCTCCAAGGAGGTTCTGGAACCTTCCATCCAACTATTTGATAATTGCAAACTAGGTTTTAGCACCACAAATGTAATGCCTCTAATGGAATCACACCCAAGAACTAGCAAGAAGGAAAATATAGAGAGAGATGAGGAGAGAGTATGCAATTTTCGGCCAGAGTTTCTCCAGGTGTACGGATGGACGAAATTCAGGAGCCATGAGGCTCCTTATATAGCTGAGGTAGCTAGGGTTTAAGGGAAAACCCTAATGTTCCTTTGCTTAGGGCCCAAGCTTATGCATATGCCTTATCCAAGGCCCTTGGACGAAATCATTAGGTTTTACCCTATAGATTTCGTCCACCTCCTCCAAGGAGGTTCTGGAACCTTCCATCCAACTATTTGATAATTGCAAACTAGTCCCTGTACATTATAATTAATACAATTAACCCCAAAATCAATTCCAATTAATTTCTATCTAACTATTAATCAAACATTATGATTTCTAATTAATATATTAATCTCATAACATATTAATAAATCATTTATATTAATTTATTAATCTTATAATAAATTAAACTCTCTCATTTCATAATTTCCTTGTCCGGTTGCTAGGTTTGAGGGCAACCCACAAGGACTGTGAATCTATCAATTTAAGTAGATACCAATTATAGTTATGGGCTTAGACACGTAATCCAACAGTATCCCACTTGGATAAGTCTATAACTATAATTGCTAGTATGACCTCTAAATCGACCAGCAAATTGTAGCTTCCAAAAGGTGATGTCGAACTCTGACCTAGTCAGTTACGTGTCCTAGGATAAGTGATCATATAATCCTTCGTTCTACAAGATATCCCTAGCCATAAGACATGGAATGCAATCAATCTCTTTGTCCAGAATCTATGTTTCCCGATTTCTGATTTGTGATGATATAGGACTTCTAATTGAACACATCAATTTAGTCCTGGCTGTGTCCAGCACATAAGTCAACACCAAATCATCGAGGGACCCATAAATATCGTTTTTCCCGTTAGGGAAAAAGGAACGAATAAACTTGACTCATATGCTTGTATCTTTTACTTATCAAAATATACATGACAATATTTTTTATAACACCATGTTACTGATGCGTTTACGTATCACCAATGTGTAACTGACTTGTAAGTTACAACTCATATTTCTCCATTTCAAGATCATAGGATATAATCATCTCAGTATTACTCGTGATGAATTCCATGAAGTAATACTCTGGGCGAGGGTTTATCCAATACTCAAATAAAGGAGGGGATTATGGAGCTTATGTAACATCCCGTTTAAAATAGAATAATTAACTAATGGATCCGAAACCCCTAGAAGTAATTTTATTATTATTTTATATTATTATTGCCCCAAAAATCAAGTAATAATTATCAGAATGTTAGTTTCGGGGGTTAAAGTGTAATTAAGGGACTTATTCGGAAAGGTTTTGAAAGAAGAGGGACTATTTGGTATCATTTGGACCTAATATAAAAGAAATTATAGAAACAGGGGTTAAATAGTAAATATTGGACTTAATTTGAAAAGAATTCGTCATGGAAGGGCCATTTGGTAACGTTTGGATTTAATTTGAAAGAAAGGGAAGAAGGAGGGACTAAATATGGTATTATGGGGGCAAAGTTTCGTGAGGCGGGTATATAGTCTAAAACCCGTCACCATGTGCATCTAACCCTAACCCTAGCTTGTGGGAGCCGCCACCTTAAGCTCCAGCCTCCATCGCCACAACCTCCCTCCGCTGTCAAGGTCATGAACCACAAGGACGATGCCGCCATGATTGCTGTCGACGATTTAGGGTTCGACAAGTTGGAAAGTTTGGACGCTGGGCTGTTGGAGGTTGAATGTGTGAAGTCGTCGTCGCCGCTTCCCGCTTCCATTGAAGAAGAAGTTGTTGCCGGTGTTTCCCGACTACCCTCACTTCTCTTCCACCCCGTAGCTGTCGTGCGCCACCGCTCGAGTGTTGTCGTTGCTGCTCTGCCGACGATAAGATCGATAGCCGCCAAGTCAAGAACCGACGACTGACATCGTGGTCGTTACTGTGACGGGCACGACAACCCCTTGTCGTGGATGACGTTCTCTCTCTCTCTCTCTCTCTCTCTCTCTCTCTCTCTCTTTCTTCGTTTCTGTTGGGCCGCTGATAGCGTTCGGTGCGGGCCGCCAAACAATCCTTCTGTTGCTCCAGTCATCATCCGCCACCGCTATGGCCGCCGCCTACTGCTATGTTCCGTCACCACCAGCCACCGTGGAGGGTGGCTTTGTGCGTGCTTTGTATATAATTAGGTGTGTGTGTACGGCTGTTGTATTTCATTAAGAGCGTATGTGTGTGGTTTGTGTAAACGGGAAACAAAAGTGAGCCACCACCACCACCTTGAGGTAGTGGCTAACACCTCCGACCACCGCATGCTGCCACAGTGCGGTTGTGTGTGTGTGTATTATTTTATGTGAGTGTGTGTGTGTTTGAGTATTGTTGTAAAGTTGTAACCGTGTGGAAATAATCAAAGAAAAACCCGTAACCACCACCGTAAGGTGGTGGCTGCCGCCACCGGCCGCCGTGTCGGGTGGCAGTGTGCCTCGTTTGTTTTGTGGCTTGTTTGGGATGTTTGGACAAAGGGTCTAAAACCCTAATGGGCCCAATGAAGCCCTAATTGACCTAAGGAAACCCTAATGGGCTTAAAGATTTAGTTTTGGGCCTATTGGGCTAAGATGGGGTTGGAAACCCTAATTAGGGTTTAGAAAACCCTAATATTGGATTTATGGGCTTTGGACTTATCGGGACCCACATTTGGGCCATTGGAATTGGACTATGTATTAAGCCCAATCACACCATATGATTTATCTACTAGAGTGGTGGACTTAATGGATTAAGTCCTTAATGGGTTAAGTGAGAAACATTTAACCCTAATTGTCATTTTATGTGAAACCCTAATTTCACTTGGGCCTTGAGTTGGGCCTTTCTTCTGGGTTTTGGTGATTGGGATATTGATGGGCCATCTAAGAACAATCATATGGACTATAATAATTTAATGGGCTTTAGGGTAAGGCCCACGTGAAGGTTTGGGCCCAATTTGGAAAATTGGGCCATAGATGGGCCATAATTGGGCCTTTTTTATTATGAGATATTGGGCCATTAGAAATGCCAAATGTTTGGACTGGACTAAATGGTTGGGCCTTTGAATGAGACCATGTAAAGGTTGGGCCCAATTTTGAAAATTGGGCCATATGTTGGGCTTTGGTCCATGGTTTGACTTTTGGGCCTTTGGATTGGGCCTTGGACTGGATAAAGTTGAGTTAGGGTAAAGTAGTCTTTTACCCCAAGTATGGAGTTGTGGTTATGCATTGGAACCCAATTATTAATTGGGTATTGTTTGATGTTGGCAGTTTGGGAATCTGTCAACCAGCAGCTGGAAGTTCATCTGCGGGACTTCAACAGTACCAGGTGAGTCTTCTCACCATACCCATGGGTCTAAGGCACCAAGGCCGGCCCATTATGTGATTATGTTATATGTGTTGGTCATTATGTGATTTGATATGATATGTGATTTGTTATGATATGTGGATTGTGTGTATGGTATGCTTTGGGGAACTCACTAAGCTTCGTGCTTACAGTTTTGTTTATTGGTTTCAGGTATCATCATTTGGAAAAGAAGAGCTCGGATTGATTGCAGTGCACACACCTATGATTTCTGCAATGAATGATTTTGGGATGAACTCTGATAAATGATTTACTTAACGATGATTTGAAATGTTGAAATAAATGGTATCAATGTCTTAGCTAAATTAAAAATGAAATTTTTACCCTTGATTTTTGGGTCGTTACAAGTTGGTATCAGAGCCTTGGTTTGAGGGATTCGGACATACTTTCGGGTGAGTGTGAACTCAAACTGAGGATCTGTAAAGTTTTCAAAAGGAAATGTTTTTAAGTAAAGAATTTCTAAGACAAGAAAGGGTGTGGTGCATGCAATCAGCCGAGCTCAAGTAAGTTTCCCAGAATACCCACATATGTTGTCTGTTATGATTTGATTATGAATCTGTGAATCGCATGCTACTTAGGGCTAGGGGAGATGCCTTTATATGTTGTATGAGCTGGTAGACTTGCATGCTAGTGTTGAGTAGGCAGCAATAGATTAGCCTGATATGTGATGCTTGTAGCCTTGGGAATATTTGATGCCATGCTAGAATGAGAATGATAATTGGTATTTGTAACTGCTATGTGTATGCTTTTAAAATTGTATACGGTTAGGATCTTATAGCCTTAGAATAATTGATTTGGCCTTATTTCATGTTCCTTGTTTGGTTGTGGTCCTAGGGGTAGAGTCTATTATTTGACAGTCTATTAGATCATGTTCTGTGTATAATTTGCATGCATAAGGCAGCCGACAGTAAGGATGGATGGATGTTGACAGCGCGAGTCGCGACATGTGGGTGGAATGTTCTATGATAGTTCTTTGGATCGGAGTGCTACTGCACTAATGTTGCTTGCTTTGTGCTTTGTGGAACTCTTGAGTGATAGGAGTCAGCTACTAAGTGGATATGACGATATCCAAGAGTTGCATGGCTGGCATCATGGGGAGTTCCTCAGCAGCTGATGGCAGGGCGAGGTTAGGAACCTAGGAAAGCCTAGGATATGCTCCAGTGAGTTAGTTGGGGCGGTTCAGTGAGGTTGGGAGCCTAGGGGGAGCCTAGTAGGTGATTCGGTGGATATTGTGTTGCTGTTTGGCGGATATTTGGTGCATCAAGTGGGATATGTAACTTAGAGAATTCGGAAGGATTGCTGAGGAAAGTATGGATAGGTGTGGAAGGTAGTATGGGCCCGTACTACTGAAAGCACATGATCCATACTCGAATCAGTGAGAGTCTTGGAGAATGTAAGAAGCTGATAGGAAGGGGGATTCTTGGTTATGTTTGATAGTGGGGATAGCTGATTTGCCAGATGATGATGAGCACACATGAGGGAGGACCAGGGTTTGGTCCCGGCTCCGGTGGTGAGCCAGATAGCGGGAGGACTGTCAGGATTTTGAGATCAGCATGGATCTCTCGTATCGGACGGCACGGGTTGATTGTGCGTTCTATTTCACTTTTAGGATTGGAGACTATGTCTTGGGGATGGTTAGTAGCCAGTATAGAGCAGAGGTTGCTCCAACTATTGCAGTTTAACCGTTGACGATTGAGATGGTGAGTGTGCCAGGGTGCGAGACCCTGAATGATACGATTCCTAGAGCTCGAGAGGAGGGATTGATTTGGAGCACATTGGGAAGAGGGGATCAGATCAGGTACATACATTGGAGGGTCCCGGAAAGGGACCCAAGGGTTCGAGTCAGTTGTGAGAGGCCAGCAGGGCCGGGTTTAGTGCAGTACTTGCCGGAAACTGCACGAGGGAGTTTTTGTTTCGAGGGTTTTTGTAAGTGTACCTCTGGGTGTGTTGCCCTGTTTGTGTTTGGACTATACATTCAACATTTGTCATATGCCATTTGCATACCGTGAGTTACGGGGTGGTTAGTGAAAGGTTGTTTCCTTCCTTGCTGGTTTGGAGCGTTCAATGTTATCTAGGTCTATGGTCGAGATCGGTTCAGAGACGTGATGCGAAAGATCTACGGTCAGGATTGGTAACTCAACATTATGCTTGAGTCGGCTTTGGTAGCACCAGGGAAAGTGGTTTACTGTTGAGGCTTTGGTCTGGGTAACGGTTATTTGGACTTCAATATATAAGTGTGACATCATTTCAAGGCGTCTGAGATTATTAGTCTCGCTGGGATTCGGGAGGTGTTTGTCTAATCTCTAGGAGTTGTGTGGTCTTTGGGGTTTGGGCCGGTAATAGAACACTCGCACGGACCAAAAACAGGTTGTCAGTAGTTGGTTATTAAAGAGTAAGAAGGATCGGGAATCCTTCAAATCTCACGTATTGCGAAGACTTAGTTGAATCTAAGTGGGGGAGAATCGCACAGGTATTCAGGACAGGGACAAGTATGAGACCGGGATGGGTTTCTCGTCCTCATCGAGGGAAAAAGGGCGGCCCAAGTGGCTATTTGGTTTGAGGGTTGTGCGAGTTTGGAATTCGGTAAAACTCCCCAGCGTGTGAACCGCATCTTCTTAGGGGCTTGATAGCAGAATTTGGGGAAGCAGGGTGGGGCTCCAGTCATGAATCGAGTTCAGTTCGGGTGATTGGTCGAGTGTGTGATTGACTCTGCGTGCGTTTTGAATCGATAGATTAGGGGTAAGGTATTGGACTACGGTTGTGTTGGGATGAAAGTGTTGTAAGACTACGGGGGAGCTGTAGCATTCACTAATGGTTAGTCAGGATGAAAGTGTTGTAAAACTACGAGGGAGCCGTAACATTCACTAATGGTCAGTTGGTATAGAAGTGTTGTAAGACTACGGGGGAGCCGTAGCATTCACTCATGGTCAGTAGGGTGAAAGTGTTGTAAGACTACGGGGGAGCCATAGCATTCACTAGCGATCAGGTAGTATGGAAAGTGTTGTAAGACTACGGGGGTAGCCGTAGCATTCACTAGCGATCAGGTAGTATGGGAAGTGTTGTAAGTCTGTGGGTGTAGCCGTAGCATTCACCAGGATAGCGGATAGTGCTAGAGTGATGCAAGTCTGTGGGTGTAGTCACAACATTCACTGGGTTGGTAGGTAGCATGAGCGCGTTGTTAGGACGTGGAAGGGACAGTAGTAACCACCAGTTCGGGTGTAGCAGTGAGGATATGAAAATCCACGGATGGGTTTATGGGTTTCCCAGAGGGATTAGACCTGGTTAAGCCAGTGATAAGACCGTAGGAACGTCACTACAGTTATGAGACCAAGGGAGCAATGGATTGCTTAAGGTTGCTTGTGATGTAAGGCTACCATTGGTCATGTGGCAATCGCTTTTAGCCGTGGATTTGGTAACGACGGAATTCGACGCATGGATCCGATCGGTTGGATCAGGAGGTTGTTAGAGTCACAGTGGCATGATAACTAGTGGCAACTAGTTCCAGGGAACGATTTCGTTCGGAATTCGTGTGAGGCAACTATGTGGGACTCCTTTAGCTCCGCGACCGGGTTGGGACCCAGTATGTCAGATGATTGGTGAACGAATTGAGACCAGGGAGGTCTCGGTAGATTTTGGAAAGCAACCATGTGGCAACATACTGCTTCAGGCAGATCAGTGTTCAGACAGTTTTCGTGTTTAGGGCGGTATCGACGAATTGGGTCTTCAGGTGTATGAGAAGTATCTAGATGTTGGAACCCCCAGATATCAGGAGTTGAATGGTTAGAGGAGAGACAAGCGGACTGGGCTCAACAATAATGATTGGGTATGAGAGGTCTGTCATGGAGCAAGACCATCTCGAGACTTCAGGTTTCGGATCGAGTAAATGAGATCATATTGCAAGGGATTTGTTTATTTTTTCCGGTTTTAGAACCCTACAAGGGTTGGTTACGGTTGCCTTGGAAAGGCTGGGATATGCTTGTAGTTGCGGCCATTTAGTTCAAGTTGTCTGGCGTGTAAGGAATGATAAGAAACAATTTCGAGGACGAAATCAAATTTAAGTGGAGGAGAGTTGTAACATCCCGTTTAAAATAGAATAATTAACTAATGGATCTGAAACCCCGAGAAGTAATTTTATTATTATTTTATATTATTATTGGCCCAAAAATCAAGTAATAATTATCGGAATGTTAGTTCAGGGGGTTAAAGTGTAATTAAGGGACTTATTCGGAAAGGTTTTGAAAGAAGAGGGGCTATTTGGTATCATTTGGACCTAATATAAAAGAATTTATGGAAACAAGGGTTAAAGAGTAAATATTGGACTTAATTTGAAAAGAATTCGTCATGGAAGGGCCATTTGGTAACGTTTGGATTTAATTTGAAAGAAAAGGAAGAATGAGGGACTAAATATGGTATTATGGGGGCAAAGTTTCGTGAGGCGGGTATATAGTCTAAAACCCATCACCATGTGCATCTAACCCTAACCCTAGCTTGCGGGAGCCGCCACCTTAAGCTCCAGCCTCCATCGCCACAACCTCCCTCCGCTGTCAAGGTCATGAACCACCAGGACGATGCCGCCATGATTGTTGTCGACAATTTAGGGTTCGACAAGTTGGAAAGTTTAGACGTCGGGCTGTTGGAGGTTGAATGTGTGAAGCCGCCGTCGCCGCTACCCGCTTCCATTGAAGACGAAGTTGTTGCCGGTGTTTCTCGACTACCCTCACTTCTCTTCCACCCCGTAGCTATCGTGCGCCACCGCTCGAGTGTTGTCGTTGCTGCTCTGCCGATGATAATATCGATAGCCGCCAAGTCAAGAACCGACGACTGACATCGTGGTCGTTACTGTGACGGGCACGACAACCCCTTGTCATGAATGACGTTCTCTCTCTCTCTCTCTCTATCTCTCTATCTCTCTTTCTCCGTTTCCGTTGGGCCGCTGATAGCGCTCGCTGTCGCCGCCAAACAATCCTTCTGTTGCTCCAGCCATCATCCGCCACCGCGATGGTCGCCGCCTGTTGCTATGTTCCGTCACCACCAGCCACCGTGGAGGGTGGCTTTGTGCGTGCTTTGTATGTACTTAGGTGTGTGTGTACGGCTTTTGTATTTCATTAAGAGCGTGTGTGTGTGTGGTTTGTGTAAACGAGAAAAAAAAGTGAGCCACCACCACCACCGTGAAGTGGTGGCTAACACCTCCGACCACCGCCTGCCGCTACAGTGCGGTTCTGTGTGTGTGTATTATTTTATGTGAGTGTGTGTGTTTGAGTATTGTTGTAAAGTTGTAACCGTGTGGAAATAATCAAAGAAAAACCCGTAACCACCACCGTGAGGTGGTGGCTGCCGCCACCGGTCGCCGTGTCGGGTGACGGTGTGCCTCGTTTGTTTTGTGGCTCGATTGGGATGTTTGGACAAAGGGACTAAAACCCTAATGGGCCCAATGAAACCCTAATTGACCTAAGGAAACCCTAATGGGCTTAAAGATTTAGTTTTGGGCCTATTGGGCTAAGATGGGGTTGGAAACCCTAATTAGGGTTTAGAAAACCCTAATATTGGATTTATGGGCTTTGGACTTATCGGGACCCACATTTGGGCCATTGGAATTGGACTATGTATTAAGCCCAATCACACCATATGATTTATCTACTAGAGTGGTGGACTTAATGGATTAAGTCCTTAATGGGTTAAGTGAGAAACATTTAACCCTAATTGTCATTTTATGTGAAACCCTAATTTCACTTGGGCCTTGAGTTGGGCCTTTCTTCTGGGTTTTGGTGATTGGGATATTGATGGGCCATCTAAGAACAATCATATGGACTATAATAATTTAATGGGCTTTAGGGTAAGGCCCACGTGAAGGTTTGGGCCCAATTTGGAAAATTGGGCCATAGATGGTAATGGGTTTTAGGTACAACAAATAAACTAGAAAACAATTCCTAAGTTCACATGCAACCTACTTTGGATCTATGTTTTAACTATTGAACATACAACTTTGAATTGCAAAACAAGAACCCTAGAGGAGAGAGGCTAATTTCGAAATTAACAAACTAGGGTTTAGGCTTTACATACCTTTCAATTGTTATAGCAAACAATTGATATTCCCTTGATCTTGATCTTGATCTTCTTGGAAGCTTTAGCACCACAAGTGTAATGCCTCTAATGGAATCACACCCAAACTAGCAAGAAGGAAAGTAGAAGAAGAGAGAGGGGAGAGGGAGTATGCAAAATCTCGGCCTTAGGGTTTCTTCAAAAGAAAGAGTGACCAAAAACATGAACCAGGAGGCTCCTTATATAGCTGAGGGATTTAGGGTTTAAGGGAAACCCTAGTTATCCTTTGCTTAGGGCCTAAGCAAACCCAAGAGCCTTATCCAAGCCCCTATGGACGAAATTATTAGGGTTTCCCCTAAAGATTTCATCCACCCTCTTCCAAGGGGGTTCTAGAGCCTTCCACTCAACTATTAGATAATTGCAAACTAGTCCCTGCACCTTATAATTAATTCTTTTAACCCCAAAATCAATTCTGATTAATTTCTGGCTAACAATTAATTAAACATAATGATTTCTAATTAATATATTAATCCATTAACATATTAATAAATCATTTATATATATATATTAATTTATTAATCTTATAAATTAATATCTCTCCTTTCATAATTTCCTTGTCCAGTTGCTAGGTTGAGGGCAACCCAAAAGGACTGTGCTGCTATCAATTCAAGTACATACCAATTATAGTTATGGGCTTAGACACCTAATCCAACAGTCTCCCACTTGGATAAGTCTGTAACTATAATTGCTAGTATGCCTTCTAAATTTGACCAGCAAATTGTAGCTTCCAAAAAGCTGCTGCCGAACTCTGACCCAGTCAGTTACGTGTCCTAAGATAAGTGATCATATAACCCTTCGTTCTGCTTGATATCCCCAGACAAAAGACATGGAATGTAATCAATCTGTTTGTCCAGAATCTATGTTTCCCGATTCCTGATTTGTGATGATGTAGGACTTCTAATTGAACACATCAATTTTGTCCTGGCTGGGCCCAGCACATAAGTCAACACCAAATCATCGAGGGGCCCACAGATATCGCTTTTCCTGTTAGGGCAAAAGGAACGAATAAACGTTGACTCATATGCTTGTATCTTTTACTCATCAAATTATACATGACAATACGTTTTATAACACCAAGTTACTGATGCGTTTTCGTATCACCAATGCATGACCGACTTGTAAATTGCAACTCATATATCTTCGTTTCAAGATTATAAGATATTATCGTCTCAGTATTACTCGTGATGAATTCCATGAAGTAATACTCTGAGCGAGGGTTTATCCAATACTCAAATCTCAATTTCTGAGTACTCATGAACGTTGCAGCAATTCTATTGCCATGTCTATCCTTAGACAATCTGCAATCCAATTCATGACAGTCTTAATTCACTACTTACTTCCAAGAGTACGAGCGACTGTGGAGTTTGAATAATCTCATTATTCAGGAAGTAAAACATGCAAAAAATGAAACACAATAATAAATAATTGACAAAAGGTAGTAGCCAAACTTATAAATAATACTTTATTATTTAATCACCAAAGGTCAATTACATTTACTTTGTTACAAGTTTCAAAAACTAATCTAACTACTGGTGAGAAGGTCTCATCATAGTCAACCCCTGGGGTTTGAGTGAAACCTTGAGCCTTGAATGTGTGCACATTTCCATCCATGTCTGTCTTCTTCTTGAAGATCCATTTGCACCCAACTGTCTTGCGACCTGGTGCACTATCAACCAAATTCCAAACTTGGTTGTCATACATGGACTTAATCTCGCTGTCCATTGCCTCTTTCCACTTGGAAGCCTCTGGGCCTGCCATTGCTTCCTTATAAGTGACTGGTTCATCTAAGTTTACCAGTGTTCTGTCACTTATGAATGTGTCACCATCTGAAGTAATATGAAAACCATACAACTCAGGTGGCACACTCACCCTAGTGGATCTTCTAAGAGGTAATGAGTTATCAATTGGTTCAACAGGAACTGTTTCCTCTGGTTGAGTGCTAGTGTCATCTAAGGTTCCTTCATTGGCTGACTCTTGAATTTCTTCAAGGTCAATAGTGCTCCCACTGTCCTCTTTGAATATGAGCTCTCTTTCAAGAAAGACTCCTCTTCGTGCTACAAAGACCACGTTCTCACTAGGCCTGTAGAACAAATATCCAAAAGACTGCTTTGGGTAACCAATGAAAACACATTTCTCACTTCTAGCTGCTAGCTTGTCGTGAGTCTCTCGTCTTACGAAAGCTTCACAACCCCAGACTTTAATATGTGCTAACGAGGGAACTTTCCCTGTCCACATTTCGTGAGGTGTTTTGGCAACCTTCTTTGTAGGGACAAGATTGAGGATGTGGGCGGCTGTCTCTAAGGCATACCCCCAGAAGTGAATAGGAAGCGAAGCCCGACTCATCATAGAACGAACCATGTCTAACAAGGTTCGATTGCGCCTCTCAGCTACACCATTTAACTGTGGTGTCCTAGGAGGAGTCAATTGTGAGACTATCCCACATTCTTTCAGATAGTCGTTAAACTCGATACTAAGATACTCCCCGCCTCTATCGGATCTAAGTATCTTTATCTTTCTGCCCAATTGATTTTCGACTTCATGCTTAAACTCTTTGAACTTTTCAAAAGTTTCTGACTTATGCTTGATCAAGTAGATATATCCATATCTGCTATAATCGTCAGTGAAAGTCACTTAGAATCGATTAGCATCTCTTGTAGTTGATCTGAAGGGCCCACACACATCCGTGTGTATGAGATCCAACAGACCTTCACCTCTTTCACAAGACCCTGTGAATGGTGATTTTGTCATCTTTCCCAAAAGACAAGATTCACACATATCATCTGACTTTAGGTCAAATGATTCCAACACTCCATCCTTTTGGAGTTGGGCTATGCGTTTCTTGTTAATGTGTCCAAGACGACAATGCCACAAGCATGCCTTGTCTACACTATTAGACAAGTCAATATTAAGTACACTATTTCCTAGGCTATCAACACAAGTCACTGTTTCATACACACCATTACAAGGCAAAGCTTCAAACATAAAAACACCATTCTTATAAACAGAAATTGAACCATTCAAATCATTAAAAGAATATGTAAAACCTTGTCTGAACAATGCATGAAATGAAATAATGTTTCTCGTCATCTCAGACGAATAGCAACAATTTATTAAATCTAATCTAACATCATTACTAAGCAGAAGCTGATAAACTCCGATCTTGGTTACTGGTGAAGACTTTCTGTTTCCCATGATCAGGTTTATCCTTCCTCGCTCTATCTCCTCACTTTCCTTTAGACCCTGCAAATCAGAACAGATATGAAAACCACATCCTGTATCAAGGACCCATGAACGAGAAGATAATGAGTTATTAGCAGAAATAGTGTAAATACCTGCCGAAGATGGCATCACTTTGCCATCCTTGATATCTTGCAGATATTGTGGGCAAGATCTCTTCCAATGCCCCTTTTGGTTGCAGTAAAAGCAAACTGCCTCTTTTGGATCAGAAACATGGGGAGTGGAACCATTGGGCTTAGCCTTTGGGCCATTACTAGATGACCCAGCTTGAGCCTTGCTCTTCCAGTTTTGCTTGGGAGGACCTTTCCTCTTTTTCCCTTTTCCCTGTCCAATAGCCAAAACAGGGGCACTCGTAGGTGTGGAGGGTATACTTTTACCCTTCATCCCTGCCTCAGCTGTCTGCAACAAGTTGTGCAATTGGGCCAAGGTCTGCTCAGTATTGTTCAAATGGTAAGTTAGAATAAACTGACCATAACATTCAGGAAGTGAGTTCAAGACCATGTCAATGGCCAATTCCTCATCAAAGTGAATATTGAGCTTGACCAAACGCTCTATGTAGCGTTGCATTCTTTGCACATGTGACACAACCGACTCCCCATCTTTCATCTTGCAAGCCATGAGTGACTTGACTACTTCGAACTTTTTTTGACGAGCTCGCTTATGGTACTTTTCCATAAGGTCCTTGTTCATCTCGAAAGGCCAGTAGTCCTCATAGTACCTCTGCAATTCTGGGGACATAGTTGCCACCATGATGCATGCCACTTTGGTAGCATCATCGTAATGTTTCTTGTAGGCAGCAAGATCTTCAGGAGTAGCTTCATTCTCATCAAGCTCTTTGAGCTCCTTTTCAAGAACATATTCTTTGTTCTCGAAATGAAGAGCCATCTTGATGTTGCGCATCCAATCGTTATAGTTTGAGCCATCCATAACGACTTTGGAGCAGATATTGAGCAAAGAGAAGTTCTGGTTGGAGGAGGATGAAGCAGAAGTGTTTCCAGGAGTAGACATCTGGAAAGAAAGAAAGTTTTAGTTAGATTTCAAGATACCTTAATAGAATAACCCAAAGATATAATATCAAGGTTAGGATCCAACTATGAAGATTCACAACTTAGAAATGGGATGCCGAGATCCAAGTGCAAATTTCATAAAGGTAGGTGAATGACGATTCACCAATTCCACCATTAGACGAAACAAACGAAGTGAAATTCCTAATTCTTTTGAGATACATTGAAACTATTCAATGGCATGTTTTAATCTCAGATTATGCTCTTCTATTTGTGACTGGGATGCCGAGGATCACAAACAAGATGTGAATAACCATGCAAATGTGCTTGGTAACCTCATTGTCTTTATCATTAACTATTGATGTGCTGGTAAACCACACACGCTCCATCAAAATGACAATTATGAGATACCCATTACTACTCTTTATTAGTGCCTTTTAGTGTGCTGGTTAACCACACACACTCCACTAATGACCAATAAAGCATAATGTGCAATTTCATGGATTAGCATACTTTTCACATTTTTCCTAAAGTAACTAGAGTTGGGATTTTGAAAATAATGTTCTAGTACTTTCTTTAATATCATTATACTTTTAATGAGAAGTAGTTGTCCTATCAAATCCGTTCTGCTAACGACCCTCCACTAATCAAGGAAGCGGTGGGTGAGAGTGGACACCCATTCAACTACCATTTTATAGGCAGTTTCCTTATACCCTCCTTATAGATTAGCTTCGTGAATGAGGCATACTAGCGATTTGACTGACCATGTTCTTATACATATATAATATTAAACTTTTAATTATAATATATATATAAGGTGTGTTTTAAAACATTTTAAAACTTCAAGGGTTTATAAATTTCGAAATTTAAGCTATTAAATTTAAATTTAAATAAACCAATTAACTAGATTTAATATTTATCTTTTAATTAACTATTAATCAAATTATTAAATCTTGTAAGGATTATCTAATTAAATTAATCCATTAATTTAATCCTAATCCTTATCCCTCTAAATTTCGAAAATTAGGGTAAGGATAATTATCCAATTAATCTAATTAAGTAACAATTATCCAAAACAAGAAACCCTAGTTATCCTCTAGCATATTTCGAAATTTACAAGGGAGGAGGCTAGGGTTTTCAAAACCCTAACCCTAATTTCGATTAGGGTTCTTTGGAGGCTAGGGTTTTCGAAAAAACCCTTTGATCCAAAACCCTAGAAATCGAAAATTTGGCCTTTAGGGTTTAATAGCTATAAACCCTAATTTGCAATTCAACAATTGTAGCAATTCAATTTAAAACAATAATGGCTCTGATACCACTAATGGGTTTTAGGTACAACAAATAAACTAGAAAACAATTCCTAAGTTCACATGCAACCCACTTTGGATCTATGTTTTAACTATTGAACATACAACTTTGAATTGCAAAACAAGAACCCTAGAGGAGAGAGGCTAATTTCGAAATTAACAAACTAGGGTTTAGGCTTTACATACCTTTCAATTGTTATAGCAAACAATTGATATTCCCTTGATCTTGATCTTGATCTTCTTGGAAGCTTTAGCACCACAAGTGTAATGCCTCTAATGGAATCACACCCAAACTAGCAAGAAGGAAAGTAGAAGAAGAGAGAGGGGAGAGGGAGTATGCAAAATCTCGGCCTTAGGGTTTCTTCAAAAGAAAGAGTGACCAAAAACATGAACCATGAGGCTCCTTATATAGCTGAGGGATTTAGGGTTTAAGGGAAACCCTAGTTATCCTTTGCTTAGGGCCTAAGCAAACCCAAGAGCCTTATCCAAGCCCCTATGGACGAAATTATTAGGGTTTCCCCTAAAGATTTCGTCCACCCTCTTCCAAGGGGGTTCTAGAGCCTTCCACTCAACTATTAGATAATTGCAAACTAGTCCCTGCACCTTATAATTAATTCTTTTAACCCCAAAATCAATTCTGATTAATTTCTGGCTAACAATTAATTAAACATAATGATTTCTAATTAATATATTAATCCATTAACATATTAATAAATCATTTATATATATATTAATTTATTAATCTTATAAATTAATATCTCTCATTTCATAATTTCCTTGTCCAGTTGCTAGGTTGAGGGCAACCCAAAAGGACTGTGCTGCTATCAATTCAAGTACATACCAATTATAGTTATGGGCTTAGACACCTAATCCAACAGATGGGCCATAATTGGGCCTTTTTTATTATGAGATATTGGGCCATTAGAAATGCCAAATGTTTGGACTGGACTAAATGGTTGGGCCTTTGAATGAGACCATGTAAAGGTTGGGCCCAATTTTGAAAATTGGGCCATATGTTGGGCTTTGGTCCATGGTTTGACTTTTGGGCCTTTGGATTGGGCCTTGGACTGGATAAAGTTGAGTTAGGGTAAAGTAGTCTTTTACCCCAAGTATGGAGTTGTGGTTATGCATTGGAACCCAATTATTAATTGGGTATTGTTTGATGTTGGCAGTTCGGGAATCTGTCAACCAGCAGCTGGAAGTTCATCCGCGGGACTTCAACAGTGCCAGGTGAGTCTTCTCACCATACCCATGGGTCTAAGGCACCAAGGCCGGCCCATTATGTGATTATGTTATATGTATTGGTCATTATGTGATTTGATATGATATGTGATTTGTTATGATATGTGGATTGTGTGTATGGTATGCTTTGGGGAACTCACTAAGCTTCGTGCTTATAGTTTTGTTTATTGGTTTCAGGTATCATCGTTTGGAAAAGAAGAGCTCGGATTGATCGCAGTGCACACACCTATGATTTCTGCAATGAATGATTTTGGGATGAACTCTGATAAATGATTTACTTAACGATGATTTGAAATGTTGAAATAAATGGTATCAATGTCTTAGCTAAATTAAAAATGAAATTTTTACCCTTGATTTTTGGGTCGTTACAGCTTATGGATGAGTGGCTCAGGTCCTTTCTAGTCGAGATTGTTGCAGGTCAGATTGGGGGCGAACTCCCTAATTTTGGGAGTTCAAGGCGTACGGAGCTCTAGAGTTCTTTGGGGCTAAGGAACCCATCGCTAGCCGACGCTGGATTGCTGACATGGAGAATGCTCAGCGGAAAAGTTTTTTCCTTGAAGGAAAAAGTGGGGTTCGCATCATGTCTGTTGAGGGACCGAGCTCGTGACTTGTGGGATGAGGTTGGTCGAGTTGTAGGGTCTGCGGCTGTGGCAGCCATGACTTGGGAGGAGTTTGTTACGCGGTTCTAGAGGGAGTTTGCACCAGTGATCGAGGTGCAACAACTGGCGAGGGGGTTCCAGGACCTTTGACAAACTACTGAGATTGTGGCGGAGATTAATGCTAAGTTCCGTGAGAGGGATCTGTTGGTTCCACAATATGCGGCGGATGAGGAGATGAAGAAGATGAGATATCATGACATGTTGAGGGATGACATCAAGGAGTTTGTGAGCTTTTCAGGGAGCAAGACCCTGAATGATATGATCGAGAGGGCCCGTGAGCAGGAGATTAAGCTCGAGCTTCGGGCAAAGCGCAAGCCGGAGCAGGTGCGGATAGTTGTAGGCCAAGCAAAGAGGCCCAAGACTTCAGAGCCACATTCTAGGAGCCATCAAGGTTGGGGTCGCTATATAAATTGTGGTGAGTTGCATAGTGGGGTATGTCGGTTTTCAGATTTGGAATGTTTTAGGTGTGGTCAGACTGGTCAGATGAGTAAGGATTGCCCCCGGAGTGCATTGGTCTGTTTTCACTTCAACCAGACAGACAATAAAAAGGCCGATTGTCCGAGGTTGTCAGGAGGAGCAGTAGCGGCACCCGTATCATCCACTTTGAGGATTACCGACGTCCTCCAGGGCAAAGCGGAGGCACCTGTGGTGAAGAGCAGGGCATTTCAGCTGACTACCGATGAGGCTCGAGCGGCACCTGATGTGGTTACCAGTACGTAATTTTGTTATATCTCTTATAGATTTCTTTATTTATTCTCATGTTATATCTGATCTTGTATAGGGACCTTTTTGGTCAACTATATGGCTGCTCATGTGTTGTTTGATTCAGGTGCCACCCAATCCTTTGTATCTCTTGCGCTTAGCAAGAAGTTTTGTGATGCTACCGGGACTTTGTATTACACATTTGAGAGTGAGATAATGGATGAATGTTTTGTGAGTGCTTCGAGGGTTCACCGTAGGTGTGTCCTGAGTCTTTTCAGTGAGAAATACTCCATTGATTTAGTAACGATTCCCCTGCAAGGATCGAAGGTTATTGTCGGGATAGATTGGTTGGGCCCCAATGGGGCCTTGTTTGACTGTGAGAGCTAGTTGGTGAGGGATAGAACCCCAAGTAGGGGAGAACTGGTTATTCCTGGCGAGGAAGCTTTGCATGGGCCAGCTCTTTGTTTAGTTGCGAGGGCAATGAGATATCTGCAATAAGGTTGTTTTGGGTTCCTAGATTATATGGCGGACACTCGAGTTGAGGGCACGACGGCGTTTAGTGTGGTGCCCATTGTTCGAGATTTCCCCGATGTGTTTCCTGAGGAGCTTCCAGGAGTGCCTCCTAAGAGGAAAATCGAGTTTTGGATTGATCTAGCGCCTGGTGCGGCTCCAATAGCCAAGGCACTGTATCTCTTGGCACCACCAGACATGCAAGAGCTGCTAGACAAGGGATTTATTCGGGCGAGTAGCTCACCTTGGGGAGCACCGATCCTATTCGTAAAGAAGAAGGAGGGTTCACACAGGATGTGTATCGACTACCGGGAGCTAAATAAGTTAACGGTGAAGAACCGTTACATACTCCTGAGGATCGACGACTTACTTACCAGCTTCAATGTGCATCTTGTTTTTCCAAGATTGATTTGAGTTTACCACCATATGAGATTCAAGGATGATGATGTGCATAAGACGGCTTTCGGGACTCGTTATGGTCGTTATGAGTTCATGGTGATGCCATTCGGGCTCACCAATTCACCACCAGCATTCATGGATCTCATGAACCAGGTTTTCAGGACAATGTTGGATCGGTCTGTGATCATATTCATAGATGATATTCTGGTCTATTCCAAGACCAACGGACAGCACGAGGATCACTTACGAGAGGTGTTGGAGACTTTGATAAAAGAGAGGTTGTATGCCAAATTCTCTAAATGTGAGTTTTGGTTACGTGAGGTGTATTTTTTAGGGCACATCATCAACCAAAAGGGTATATTGGTTAACCCGGCCAAGATCGAGGTCGTGATGCGATGGGAGGTTCTACGGACCCCATCTGAGGTTTGGAGCTTCCTTGGTTTCGCGGGGTATTATCGGAGATTTATCCAGGATTTCTCCAAGATTGCAATGTTATTGACCAGCATGACAAAGAAGAATGTTACTTTTCAGTGGGGGCCTGATCAACAGTTGGCATTCGAGACTTTGAGATATAGATTATGTGAGGCCCCTATCCTCACACTTACCGAGGGTATCGATGATAATGTGGTTTATTGTGACGCTTTTATATCGGGTTTGGGAGTTGTTCTTATGTAGAGGGGTCATATGATTGCTTACACTTCGAGGCAGCTAAAGCCTCATGAGGCGAACTACCCTACACATGATTTGGAGTTGGGGATGTGGTTTTTTCCCTCGAGATTTGGAGGCACTATCTATATGGGGACCACAAGATTTTGAGTTATCTGATGGATCATCCGAATTTGAATATGCGGCAGCGGAGATGGTTGGATGTGGTAAAGGACTATGATTGTGAGATCCTGTACCACCCTAGGAAGGCCAATGTGGTGGTCAATGCCTTGATATGTAAGGCAGTGAGTGCTCTTAACTGGAATATTTGTATGAGGATGTTTTTTTATTTCGCCTCTATTGGATATGATTAAGAAGGCTCAGTGTAACACCCTGTTTCGGATCGTCCGTGATTAGGGTTCGTGGGCTACAACCCGGGCATGAGGAAGCCTCGGGGTTGCGACGAGTTGCTAGAAGCGTAGGGCATCTCGACACCTTTCCGTGGGTATGAGGTTCATTGGAATCGGAGTTATACCGAGGAAGCTAGGGAAGTTTGAAGTTGTGGCAGGATGAGTCCCTTATTTGAGAAAGGTGGCAGCTGAGTACGATGGGCGTACATGTGAGTACGCTTAGCGTACTCATGTGCGTGAAATTAAAGCGGAGTCACCCAGTACGCTGGGCGTACCAGAGGGTACGTTGGGCGTACTAGGTCCAGAAAGAAACCCTAATATTTTGGAGTGCCCCTATTTAAGGAACATTATGTCCTCATATCTAGCCACCATTTCCAGATTTCAACTCTCTCAAAACCCTAATTCCCGTTCTTTGAGCTTGAGTGTCTATTGCGAGCTTATAAGTGTTCTTGTGGGATTTTTGGGAGTGAAGAAGGAGCATGGAAGAGAATAGAGTTGGAGTTCAGGCTTCGGATCTGAGCTTTTCTGTGGATGGAGCATCATTTGAAGGTATAAAGCTCAAAGCTTTCCCATTCTTTTGATTTGTGCATGTTATGGTCCATTTTAGGGTTTTGGTCCCAAAGCTTGAAGCTTTATGAGTTGTTGCACTCCAGAGCCTAATGCCTGTCCTTTAGAATATTTTTAGTGGAGAGGATCCATAAAAATGAGGTCTTGGATGTTGGTATCAAACCATGCATGAGTTGTGAGATTTTTGAGATAAGAAAGTGGGTGTTTTGTGTGTTTGTGACCATATCAGCCATGCAAAGGCTTAAAGTCACTGACTTTATGGAGTAAGATCTATTAGGGAGTCCAGATCTGAGAAATGAGCTAAGGTATTAACGGGTTAAGACCAAGAGAATGGACTAAGCAAAACTGGGCGTACGCCCAGCGTAATTCCAGTATGCCCCGCGTACTGGGTTGGTGTCTCCGATCAGATTCGTGCATGCTAGTGTACGCTGAGTGTACCAAGGGAGTTACGCCCCGCGTAACCTCTCTGAGAGCTTTTTGGGCTGAATTTATTATTGGGCCTTAAGGGTTGGGCCTGGATCTTTGGGCTTGTGTATTAGTGACTTTGAGCAAAGAAATATTATATTGTGCTTTGGGCCCTTGAGTTGGGCTTGCCATTTAGATTGAGAATTAGGCCTTGGGAGAGCCCATTTATTATTGGGCCTTGGTGGGCCCAATGGGTTTTAGGTCATTGATGGGCTGGTTAGTGGACTACCATTAGACCTAATGAGTGAGAGTTTGGACTTAGTTTCTAATTGGTATAATTGTGCGTTTGGCACAGAGTTAGTGGCCGGTGCGTAGCAGCAGCGTTTATAGGGTTGTTCATCATCCGAGGTGAGTCTTCTCACTAAACTTACCTTGTGTGGTACCTTTGTGTGATTGAGCTGTTATTGTGCTTATCTATATATTGGATATTCTGTTGGATTAGATGTCTAAGCCCATAACTATTATTGGTATGTACTCGACCCGAGTGTAGCATGGTCCATTTGGGTTGCATATCATCAGGACAATTTGTTAGGATGGACTTTTGAGAGAAGGTAATTTATGGTTTATTAATATATTATAAGTTATAATATATTAATATGAAATCATATGTTTTAATTAGTATTGATCAAGAATTAATTTGGAATTAATTTAGTGATCAAAAGAGACTAATTAAATCTATGGGGACTAATTATGATAATTAGTTATATTTATATGTGTTGGGCTTATGATCCATGTTGGACCAAGTTTATGTATGGATACATAAAGAGTTGGGCCACATGAACCATGGATCATAAAACCCATGAGTATGGATTTGGGTTATACCCATGACCCTTGGAATCCACATATATAAATACATGTTCTTAGCCTCAAAAACGCCACTTAAATCATTCTTGGAGTTCATGGGTGTTTTTGGGTGCATGGAATTCTCTCTCAAGTTCTACCTTTGTCCATGATGTGTTGTGACTTCATTTGAGGCTTCCACACTATTGGGGCTAAGCTCTTTAAGGCCAAATACACCAAGACTTCAAGCTCCATCAAAAGGTATGTTATCCTAACTAGTATCTTATATGGTTTATGTCAAATGTATGCTAGTTATAGGTTTAATGCCTTGGAAACCATTTGCATGTATAATTAGTGAAAACATAGATCCAAGGTATTTAGGGTTGTATGTGCACCATAGGATGTTGTATTATACCAAAAACCCAACAGTGGTATCAGAGCCATGTGTTGTTTTCTATTATATTTGATGCGAATGTTTGATTTTCAAAGTTGAAAACAAAAAGAAAAAAAACATGAAGTTTGTCAAATTTTAAGATAATTACTTCATTTTCTGGTAAACTAATTATTTGTAAAATTTCAGTCATTTTACTACAAGAGTTGAATTAGGTCAATTTATTAAAAGATAGAATGATATGATTATTTTATTTTTTTAAAAGTTTGATCTAAATTTTTAAGGAATTACAAATTTTGTCATAAAATTTTGGAACTCAAAAGTCTTTTTTAAAAGTTATGATCTTAAGAGTTTTGAAACTTCCATAAGTTATGGATTATCAAAAGTTTTTTGTGTTACCTTGTTTTATGAGTTAATTTAGATTAATGAAAAAACTTTGTGTTAGTTGTTTTCAATCGAAATTAATCTACAAATTGTTCATAAAATGTGTTTTTGTAACTTGTCCTCAAGTTATATGAAAAGACACATTTATGATTCTTAAAACTCATAAATAATGTCATAGGTTACAAAATGAAGAGTCTTTTTCTCATAAATAGTTTTTATGAACTCCATAACTTGTCCTCAAGTTATGGATGTTCAAGAGTCTCTTCATTTAAGTCTCTAAAACTTTAATTAAACTCATAAGTTATGAAAATTAAAGAGTTTTGAATAGTTTCAAAACTTGCCCTCAATTTTTGGAATTTGTAAAGATTTACTTATGAATGCTTTAATTCCAAATCAAGCCCTAGAATTTTAAAAGTTTAAAATTCAACCCTTATACTGTTATTATAATTTTAATTATATAGATAGATATGTATAAGATAAAGTCAATTTTACCATTAGTAGGCCTCATTCACGAAGCCGGTCTATAAGGGGGGTATAAGGTTATTGCCTATAAAATGGTAGTTTAATGGGTGTCCACTCTCACCCACCGCTTCCTTGACTGGTGGAGGGTCGTTAGCCGAACAGGTAGGATAAAGACTATAATTCTCCATTCATTAAAAGTATAATGATAAATACTAAGTAACTAAACACTTAAAAATTCCCAATCTTAGTTACTTAGGAAAATGTGAAATGGTGCTAACCCATGAAATTACACTTTGCACCTTTGTTAAGTCGTTAGTGGAGCGTGTGTGGTTAACCGGCACACTAACATGGGACTGACAATGTGTGGCGAAGGGTAACTTAAGTTTATAATAGATTGGTGGAGCGTGTGTGGTTAACCGGCACATCAATTAGGTGATAAAGTTGAGGGTACCAAGTCAATTTGCATGGTTATTCACACCTTGTTTGTGATCCTCGGCATCCCAGTCACAAACTTGAGAGGGTACAATCAAGATTCAAACATGCCATTGAAAGTTCAATGTATCTCAAAAGATCTAGGAGTTTCAAATCCAATTAAAACTTAATTATATTTCGTTTTCATGGTGGAAATTGGTAAATCGTCATTTACCTACCTTCAACTATTTTATAGCTTGGATTACGGCATCCCTCTTCCGGTTATAAATAGGTTGTTGGATCCTAGCCTTAATATTTCATATTGGGTGTTATATTAAGGACTTTAAATCAATTAAACTTGAATTTCTCCCATTATAGATGTCTAGTTAAGACAACTATGGTCTTCCCAAATCTTTAGGAACAAGCTTTACTATTAAAGATGATATCCCACATGGCAATCAAGGTGAAAGATTAATCCCTTTTTTGTGCATTAATGGGACTGGAAATCATGCTTCACTTCCTCCACCTCCTCCAATTATTATCCCTATCCTACAAGTTCAAATACTTGAAAAGTTCAAGGTCACTCAATCCCTATTGGCAAGTCGGGAGAGTCGGGTGTCGAAGTCTCGAGGTAGCTGGCTGTTCACTTGGTTCTTCAGTCACACCCTGATGACAGATCAAGACATGACCCTTAAAGATTGTTGGGTCTGGTGTTGCGTCTTTGGGCTCGGTCATAAGCCCATTTAGTTAACCCGGTTTGGGCCTGTCCAACCGTGGATAAACATTAGGGTTAGTATATAAATATTGCATGCATGTATAGCTTTTAGATTGATCGTTCTCATTAATTACTAGCATTGTAACCCTAGCACACCTCTACGGTCGAAGTTCTTCATCGAGCTCTTCTGAGGTGTGAGTTATTAATCATTCGACACCATTGATCCATTCTCGTGTTCTTTACTTGATTAAATATTGTTTTTCTGTTTGGAATCTATCGATCTACAACTCTAATATTCCATCAATTGGTATCAGAGCAGGAGACTGTGTAATACATACACATCTCTTCTGTTTGAAGAATCCTTTAGGGTTTCCGCTTTTATCAATATAAAGACGTTGTCTTCCTCCTGTCGACGGTATCTCTAGTGTTTGATAAAACCCTAAGTTCAACTTTACAAGTCTGATTCTAACAGAAACAATTCATCATGTCTCACGATGACTCGCAAATCAATCCAATCAACATCTCCAACAGCATAGGATCAACTACAAGGATTCCCATTCTCTACACTCAAGATTATGAAGTGTGGGCGCATCACTTCGAAGATTATGTAGTTGGATCTGAAGACAATGGCTACTTGATCTGGGAAGCAATAACATTGGGTCCGTTTGTTCACTCTAGAAGAAACCGAACAGTCAAGACTCAAAAAGAGTATAACCAACTCCTGGCGGACGAAGATAAGATGCCTCAAGATGAAAAAGACAAGGTGTTATGCAGCGTTAAAGCCATGAGGATGATCCGATTCGCATTGCAATCCGATACTTTTCGTCTGGTGAGTTCATGCACAACAGCTAAAGAAATATGGGATAGGTTTAAAGAATTATATTCAACAGATGAAGATCTAGAGCACTCGATCCAAACCCTATTGCTCTCTGAATTCGGTGCTTTCGTACAAAAACCTGAAGAGAAGCTCATTCAAACATTCGATCGTTTCAACCATTTGCTTAGCAAGATGATGAAGCATGGTATTGAAAGGAAAGTGATTGAATAAAAGGTTACATTCATGAATGGCTTAAGGCCAGAATGGATGGCAGTGGTTTCAACAGTGAAAGCTCATGAACAATTTAAATCATATTCACTGGCGAAGCTAATGGGAATTCTCAAATCTCACGAGAGCGAAGTAACAAAGGAAGCGAAAGTTGTTTCGGGTGTGGGTTCACTGGCCCTCGTTTCTAAAAGCAAGAATGTAGCAAACGAGGAGGAGGAATCTGATTTGTCTGAGTGTGATCTATCCAACGAAGAATATGCTATGATGGTCACAAACCCAAAGAAGTTTGCTCGAAGAAAGTTTCCGATCAACAAGAACCGAAACTGGCAGGGAAGCTATAGTTCTGAAAAGGTGAAAGAAGAACCGAAGATCGCCACTCAAAAGGACGATGAAAAGAAGGAGAGTAAACTTGTGGGAGACTCTGGGTAGGATTGCAACTACTGTCATGGCAAGAACCACTTTGCCAAGGATTGCATGCTAAGGAAGATAGCTGAGAAGAAGGATGGCGAAGATGACGAGACTTACTACATGAGAAAGCTGGAAGAGATAAAGAAGAAGAAAATTGCTAACGTTTCCATGAATGCTTTGATTGTGCAGGAAAACATTGTTGATGATGAGTTCGGTGGAGTGGAAATTTGGTCTACAGATTCTGAGGATGAAGAGGTACGTAGACCCTCGCATGGAAGAGCATATGTGGCAAGAGAAGGAGTTGCTGAGTCGGCTGGGAAATGCTTAATGGTTACAACCGAAAGTAAGCATGAGGAAACGAAGGTCATGGAAGACAGATGTTTCGCTGCCAAGCCCATGAGTGAAAAGATCAGCGACTGCGATCAGTTGATCAAGAAGGTACAAACTATCCTAGAATCTCATAAAGTACCAATAACAAACTATGAAAAAGACTTAAATGATTTAAAATCCAAGTTTTCCAATTTAAGTGGTAGTCTTATGCAAACTCGCTTAGTCAATTCTAACCTAACTGACCAACTCAGCAGGGAGTCTTCCAAGAGTGAGGAGAGAAGAATATGGATTCAACAGAAGGAGTTAGAGTTTAGTAGGGCTAGGGATGAACTTATTTATTTGCAAAGAGACAATTTGAAATTATTGAAACAACGAAATGTTTTCTGTTTGATTGCTAAACGCCTATATACTAATATCACTCAGTTACATTTAGATTGTGAGATAGGAAAACAGATTCATAAAATGATTTTGCCTTTCCTTGAATTTAAAAAGGACGAAATCATTGCTGAATGTGAATCTATAATGTCCTCGGATGAAATCTCTGTCACTTACAAATATGGACTGGACAAAATTGAATCTTTCATTGAGTCTAAAGAACATAAGTGTATGCTTAAGAATTTGTTGGACGAAAATGATAAATTAAAAATAAAGACCGAGACTATACATAAATTTGACTCATCCAACGCCAAATTGAGTTCAGAAAATAAAATCAATTTAGAAACCACTTCTGAATTTGATGAGGAGAGTGAGCTGAGTGAAATCTCTGTAGAAGACGTTGTCGATTGTTCATAATTCATTAAAAGCGAACCCGAACCAACAAAACCCCTCATATCTGAAAATTCAGTTGAATACGCTCGGGTGTCAAAGGACAAATCAAAGAAGCTAAAAGAAAAAGTTGTTGTCTATCAGAAGGTTCAAACGACTCCAAACCAAGTGTATGCTGTGACTGGTGTAACTAAGAAGCAAACGGCGGAGTTAACATCAATGGTTGACAAAGATAATGCTGAAGGATGTGATAACTTCTTCTAGTCGGCTCCCATTGATAATGCAGACGAAACAGTTGGTCTGTCAGAGCAAACCTCATGGAGAGTTAAGGGACGATACATACCCGAACCCCTCAACAAGCCCTCAAGCTTCGATAAACCCAGCACAAGTGGTACAAAAGATATACCAGAGGAACCACTGAAAGCTACCAGCGATTCATCAACTACAATTAGTGCTCATGAAAAGAAAGCGAAGCCTAAGGCCAACATTCACTTAACTCAAGAGCAAATTGCTGAACAGAAACGACAGAGGAACAAAAGATACATGAAAAATCTCAATAAGAGAAAGCAGTTTTGGCACTCACAAAACCCCTCTTATGTTCGCTCTGAAAAAGCTTCTACTCTAAAAAAGGAAGCACAAGCCAAGTCTCATTCCAGCAATCAGCATCAATCGTACCGTCAGGCGAACCGAACGACCCGTTTCGGCCCTAATACTTGTGGTCACAAGAACCAAAAGCCAAGTTTTGGTCCTAGCTCTTACTACGCCAAAAACCGAAGGTCCAATTTCGGTCCCAACACAAGATCTCAGAACCGAAAGTCAAGTTTCGGTCCCAAATCCCATCCTCCTCACTCTCATCCTAAACCCAAATCCGTGAAGGATGTCAAAGGAAAAGGAAAGCTGTACTCAGATACTGAAATCCAAAACACCAAAAAGTCAGCTACCCGTAGAACTTCCAAGAAAACCTCTACTGAGAAACCTACTAACAATAACACACACCGGTTAAAACAAGATAAAAATAAAATCAAAGTTTACACCATAAAACGAAAAGATGAAACCACATTAATAAAAAGAACATATATGGTTGATCTTTCGGTTGCAATTCCCTATTCTGTAAAAGACTCACAAGGGCCCAAGAGACTTTGGGTTCCTAAATCTGCTTAATTTTGTAGGTTATCAGTGACGAGCAGTTTGACGAATAATGGTATATTGACAGTGGCTGCTCTCGTCACATGACTGGAAGGAGGGAAGAGCTTAGGGAGTTTCGGTCCCTTAAGGATGGTGGATGTGTGAAATACAGAAACAACTCTTACGGCACGATAAAAGGATATGGCATGATAACCAACAGAGAGTTCTCTATACGAAAGGTAGCCTACGTGGAAGGATTGCAGCATAACCTCATCATTGTTTCTCAACTAGTTGTAGGAACCGGTTTAAAAGTCTCGTTTGACGATGAGGGCTCAGAGATAATTGAAAAACAAACGAAGAAAATTCTGTTAAAATCTGAGCGAAAAGGGGAGATGTTTCCTCTAAATCTCAACCCGATAAAAGGAAAACCAGCAATATGTTTGCTATCAAAGGCGAACTCAGATGAAAGTTGGTTGTGGCACAGGAGGCTATCCCATCTGAACTTCAAAGATATTAATAAGCTGGTGCTTGGTGATCACGTGCGTGGACTTCCTGTTCTCAAATTTGACAAGGAACATCTGTGCGCAGCATGCGAAATGGGCAAGCAAAGCCGAAAGAGTCACCCTACTCGCATAAATACAAAGATCATTGAACCCCTCAAACTACTGCACATCGACTTATGTGGTCCTTCGGCTATTGAGAGCTTCGGTGGTAGTAAGTTTATACTGGTAATTGTAGATGATTTTTCTCGCTTCACCTGGGTTTTCTTTCTTAAACAGAAATCAGAGGCGACACCCAAGCTGAAGGTTTTTATCAAACAACTGGAAGTACAGCTGCGAAAGGTGGTACGAAATATAAGAAGCGACAATGGTCTTGAGTTCAAGAATAAAGATTTCGAAGATTTTCTGGCTGAAAAAGGAGTAACTCACAACTTCTCTGCTCCCTATACTCCACAGCAGAATGGGATCGTTGAAAGGCGAAACCGTTCTTTATGTGAAGCGGCCCGAACCATGCTGAGTTTCGCTTCTCTTCCACTATACTTTTGGGCTGATGCAATTGTTGCCGTATGCTATACTCAGAATCGATCCTTCCTGAACAAGAGATTCGCCATCACTCCGTATGAAATCTTGAATGGTCGAAAGCCAAATGTGAAGTTTTTCCATGTGTTCGGTTCAAGATGCTTCATATTCAACTCCAAAGAGCACCGAAACAAGTTTGATGTTAAGGCGAACGAAGGAATCTTTCTTGGTTATTCGCTTACTTCAAAAGCATATAGGGTTCTAAATAAACGCTCAAAGAAGATTGAAGAAACCTATTATGTTACTTTTGACGACAATTACGTGAAGAAAATGCAAACAACCGAAAATCCAATGGAGGAAATCTTTCCAAAATATGGTCAGGTCTCGGTTCCTATTGCTAACCTGTTTGATGAGTACATGCTGCTCTTTGATGAACCAGAAAAGGCGATCCACTCAGAAGCGAAAGCAGCAGATAACAAAATCGATAACTTGAAGAAAATCATTGATGAAGCTTCTAAATTCATGGAAAGAGAACCTCATCAACCAACCGAGAGGCAGACACAAAGCGAACCTACTGTAGCAAGTGATCATCCAGCTACTGATGACCCTCCAAGAGAAAGCTCAATAATCCAGGGGGAGGGTTCGTCTACTCCAAAACCACACGACATGCCTTTCCAGGGGGAGAATCCTTCCAAGGCCCCAACCCATGAAGATCCATCTGAGGGAGAGAGCATTGAATCTAACATAGGATTCGGCTCGCCATTTGAGGGGGAGAATGAAAATGCAAATGACGAAGGCGATATGTCAGAAATGGAAGAAGAAGTCAATGCTGAATTGGATCCTGCCTATGATCCCAATTACCCTCCTCTTATAAAATGGACAAAGGATCATCCTAAAACACAAATTATTGGTGAATCATCTGGGGGTGTTCTCACACGCTCACAAATGAAAGCGAAGCAAACTGCTTTATTCTCTCAAGTAGAATTCTGCATGTTTAATTCGTTTGTCTCTAAAGTAGAACCGAAGACGGTAAATGCTGCTCTTGATCACTCTGATTGGGTGCAAGCTATGCAAGACGAACTCCATGAGTTTGAACGTAATCGTGTTTGGAGACTGATTCCCACACCAAAGGATGCATCTGTAGTCGGCTTAAAGTGGGTATTTAGAAATAAATTGGATAAAGAGGGAAATGTTATTCGCAACAAAGCGAGGATGGTGGTGAAAGGATATTGCCAAGAAGAAGGGATAGACTATTAAGAGACCTTCGCTCCAGTGGCCAGGTTGGAATCTGTAAGAATCTTTTTGGCATATGTTGCACATAAAAACTTCGAAGTTTTCCAAATGGACGTAAAATGCGCTTTCTTAAATGGAGAACTAGAAGAAACGGTATATGTTGAGCAACCACCCGGATTTGTGAACGAGAAGTATCCTGATCATTGCTACATTCTGGATAAAGCAGTCTATGGATTGAAGCAAGCCCCGAGAGCCTGGTATGAAACTTTTACTCGTTTTCTCAAAATGTCAAAATTCAAGCAAGGTTCGGTTGACCCAACCTTCTTTCGCAAGAAAGAAGGCGAACACTTAATGATAGTTCAGATTTATGTCGATGACATCATCTTCGGCTCCACAAATCCTAGCTTAACAGCTGAATTTAGGAAGTTGATGGAGACTAAATTTGAAATGAGCGCAATGGGTCCGATTAACTTTTTCCTTGGATTGAATATAAGACAGGGACCAGAGGGCATCTTCATTAATCAGGAAGCGTACACAAAGACTTTATTAACAAAGTTCGGCATGACGGGTGATTCGAAAGTAAAGGTTCCAATGGCATTTGGCACGAAGTTGATTCCATCTCTTGAGAAACCGGCTGTTGATATGACTCTTTATCGTTAAATGATAGGGTCACTAATGTATCTAACGGCTAGTAGGCCAGACATAATGTTTTATGTCCGTTATTGTGCCAGGTTTCAAGCTAATCCAAGAGAACCTCACATGATTGCAGTGAAAAATAACTTCTGGTATCTAAAGCGAACCTCGTCTCTCGGTCTTTGGTATCCTGCAAAATCTGGCTTCTTTGTTCAAGCTTTCTCAGACGCTGATCTTGGTGGATGTGGATTGGATCGAAAAAGCACAACCGGCGGGTGCCAGTTTCTTGATGGCAAACTTGTCAGCTGGCAGTCAAAGAAACAAACTTGTGTGTCCCTCTCCACAGCCGAAGCTGAGTACATTGCTGCAACGTCCTGCACATCACAGATCATATGGATACAAAGCCAACTTAGAGATTATGGCTTGAGCATGAAGAAAATCCCTCTTTACTGTGACTCTGAAAGTGCAATACGAATATGTCACAATCCAGTGCAACACTCCAAGACAAAGCATATCGCACTGAGATATCACTTCATCAAGGACCACGTTGAAGATGGAAATGTTGAAATTCACTTCGTTCGGTCCTCAGATCAACTGGCTGACATCTTCACTAAGGCCTTACCAAAAGCAAGCTTTAACAAAATACTCCAAGGCTTAGGAATGATGGAAGTTGAGTCAGCACCGAAACCTCCTTTTACTCTCTAAAATTGAATAAGCGAAATAGAGCGCATGCTCGGTCTATTTCGGCTCCTGAATTTTCGGGAACCGAAATGAACCGAACGCTCGGTCTATTTCGGTTCTTAAATTTTTGGGAACCGAAATAAACCAAACGCTCGGTCTATTTCGGCTCTTAAATTTTTGAGAACCGAAATTGTAACGCCCGTAGATCCGGGCTAGTCAATTTAGAGACGATAAGCATCAAAAATGACTTTTTGATGGAAGATTATTTAGGAGGAGTAATCTTAACTAAGTTGTAGTATATGTTACAAGGATTTCGTACATATAAAGAACGCTGAAATCCGAGTTATAACGAAGAAGTTATGACCTGTCGAAGTTTCGCGACAGAACCGGCACGACACAACGCGACGTAAATAGTGAATTTACGATAGAGCAATATTTGGATTTAGCTATCTAAACAAAAGTCGTAGAATACGTTAAACCGAGAGCGTGCATGAAAAGAACGCCCAAATCTGACTTTGTATGAGGAAGTTATGATTTTTCGAAGTTTCGGCTTAGCAGTGTACAGCCCGAAGTTCGAATATGAGATCGAGCGATATTTAGCCGAAACACTCTAAACAAGAATTGAATATCTCATCGATAGTAGTCCAACGGTGAAAAGACAGACGAAAACGGACGTCAGATGAAGGAGTTATGAATTTATAACGGAGTTTTCCTGTCCCGTCCTACTAAAAATAATATTAAAAAAAATAAATTCAAAATTAGGCAACAAAGTCTAAACGAGAGTTGTATATCATGATCTCACCTATGCGTGGATATAAAGAACGTCGATAATGGAGCTCGTATGCGAAAGATATGAATTTCTGAAGTTCGGGGCGCGAACCCCGATACTGTGTCAGAGTTCACGACATGAATACAGTGTTCACGACGTGAACTCAGCATTTATGACTTCTGGAGCCTGACAGACGCAAGTTGCGATGACGCACCTGATGACTACTGAACTCACGACGTGAATATTTTAGATTCACGACGTGAATATTTAAGATTCACGACGTGAATCTAGAAAAATGGCCCTATAAATAGAAACCGAAGGGCAGCCGGCCATAGCTGCTAATTCCTTCAATCTGTCACTTCCTACACCCTCTCTAGCCTTTAGAATATTTTTAGTGGAGAGGATCCATAAAAATGAGGTCTTGGATGTTGGTATCAAACCATGCATGAGTTGTGAGATTTTTGAGATAAGAAAGTGGGTGTTTTGTGTGTTTGTGACCATATCAGCCATGCAAAGGCTTAAAGTCACTGACTTTATGGAGTAAGATCTATTAGGGAGTCCAGATCTGAGAAATGAGCTAAGGTATTAACGGGTTAAGACCAAGAGAATGGACTAAGCAAAACTGGGCGTATGCCCAGCGTAATTCCAGTATGCCCCGCGTACTGGGTTGGTGTCTCCGATCAGATTCGTGCATGCTAGTGTACGCTGAGTGTACCAAGGGAGTTACGCCCCGCGTAACCTCTCTGAGAGCTTTTTGGGCTGAATTTATTATTGGGCCTTAAGGGTTGGGCCTGGATCTTTGGGCTTGTGTATTAGTGACTTTGAGCAAAGAAATATTATATTGTGCTTTGGGCCCTTGAGTTGGGCTTGCCATTTAGATTGAGAATTAGGCCTTGGGAGAGCCCATTTATTATTGGGCCTTGGTGGGCCCAATGGGTTTTAGGTCATTGATGGGCTGGTTAGTGGACTACCATTAGACCTAATGAGTGAGAGTTTGGACTTAGTTTCTAATTGGTATAATTGTGCGTTTGGCACAGAGTTAGTGGCCGGTGCGTAGCAGCAGCGTTTATAGGGTTGTTCATCATCCGAGGTGAGTCTTCTCACTAAACTTACCTTGTGTGGTACCTTTGTGTGATTGAGCTGTTATTGTGCTTATCTATATATTGGATATTCTGTTGGATTAGATGTCTAAGCCCATAACTATTATTGGTATGTACTCGACCCGAGTGTAGCATGGTCCATTTGGGTTGCATATCATCAGGACAATTTGTTAGGATGGACTTTTGAGAGAAGGTAATTTATGGTTTATTAATATATTATAAGTTATAATATATTAATATGAAATCATATGTTTTAATTAGTATTGATCAAGAATTAATTTGGAATTAATTTAGTGATCAAAAGAGACTAATTAAATCTATGGGGACTAATTATGATAATTAGTTATATTTATATGTGTTGGGCTTATGATCCATGTTGGACCAAGTTTATGTATGGATACATAAAGAGTTGGGCCACATGAACCATGGATCATAAAACCCATGAGTATGGATTTGGGTTATACCCATGACCCTTGGAATCCACATATATAAATACATGTTCTTAGCCTCAAAAACGCCACTTAAATCATTCTTGGAGTTCATGGGTGTTTTTGGGTGCATGGAATTCTCTCTCAAGTTCTACCTTTGTCCATGATGTGTTGTGACTTCATTTGAGGCTTCCACACTATTGGGGCTAAGCTCTTTAAGGCCAAATACACCAAGACTTCAAGCTCCATCAAAAGGTATGTTATCCTAACTAGTATCTTATATGGTTTATGTCAAATGTATGCTAGTTATAGGTTTAATGCCTTGGAAACCATTTGCATGTATAATTAGTGAAAACATAGATCCAAGGTATTTAGGGTTGTATGTGCACCATAGGATGTTGTATTATACCAAAAACCCAACAGTGGTATCAGAGCCATGTGTTGTTTTCTATTATATTTGATGCGAATGTTTGATTTTCAAAGTTGAAAACAAAAAGAAAAAAAACATGAAGTTTGTCAAATTTTAAGATAATTACTTCATTTTCTGGTAAACTAATTATTTGTAAAATTTCAGTCATTTTACTACAAGAGTTGAATTAGGTCAATTTATTAAAAGATAGAATGATATGATTATTTTATTTTTTTAAAAGTTTGATCTAAATTTTTAAGGAATTACAAATTTTGTCATAAAATTTTGGAACTCAAAAGTCTTTTTTAAAAGTTATGATCTTAAGAGTTTTGAAACTTCCATAAGTTATGGATTATCAAAAGTTTTTTGTGTTACCTTGTTTTATGAGTTAATTTAGATTAATGAAAAAACTTTGTGTTAGTTGTTTTCAATCGAAATTAATCTACAAATTGTTCATAAAATGTGTTTTTGTAACTTGTCCTCAAGTTATATGAAAAGACACATTTATGATTCTTAAAACTCATAAATAATGTCATAGGTTACAAAATGAAGAGTCTTTTTCTCATAAATAGTTTTTATGAACTCCATAACTTGTCCTCAAGTTATGGATGTTCAAGAGTCTCTTCATTTAAGTCTCTAAAACTTTAATTAAACTCATAAGTTATGAAAATTAAAGAGTTTTGAATAGTTTCAAAACTTGCCCTCAATTTTTGGAATTTGTAAAGATTTACTTATGAATGCTTTAATTCCAAATCAAGCCCTAGAATTTTAAAAGTTTAAAATTCAACCCTTATACTGTTATTATAATTTTAATTATATAGATAGATATGTATAAGATAAAGTCAATTTTACCATTAGTAGGCCTCATTCACGAAGCCGGTCTATAAGGGGGGTATAAGGTTATTGCCTATAAAATGGTAGTTTAATGGGTGTCCACTCTCACCCACCGCTTCCTTGACTGGTGGAGGGTCGTTAGCCGAACAGGTAGGATAAAGACTATAATTCTCCATTCATTAAAAGTATAATGATAAATACTAAGTAACTAAACACTTAAAAATTCCCAATCTTAGTTACTTAGGAAAATGTGAAATGGTGCTAACCCATGAAATTACACTTTGCACCTTTGTTAAGTCGTTAGTGGAGCGTGTGTGGTTAACCGGCACACTAACATGGGACTGACAATGTGTGGCGAAGGGTAACTTAAGTTTATAATAGATTGGTGGAGCGTGTGTGGTTAACCGACACATCAATTAGGTGATAAAGTTGAGGGTACCAAGTCAATTTGCATGGTTATTCACACCTTGTTTGTGATCCTCGGCATCCCAGTCACAAACTTGAGAGGGTACAATCAAGATTCAAACATGCCATTGAAAGTTCAATGTATCTCAAAAGATCTAGGAGTTTCAAATCCAATTAAAACTTAATTATATTTCGTTTTCATGGTGGAAATTGGTAAATCGTCATTTACCTACCTTCAACTATTTTATAGCTTGGATTACGGCATCCCTCTTCCGGTTATAAATAGGTTGTTGGATCCTAGCCTTAATATTTCATATTGGGTGTTATATTAAGGACTTTAAATCAATTAAACTTGAATTTCTCCCATTATAGATGTCTAGTTAAGACAACTATGGTCTTCCCAAATCTTTAGGAACAAGCTTTACTATTAAAGATGATATCCCACATGGCAATCAAGGTGAAAGATTAATCCCTTTTTTGTGCATTAATGGGACTGGAAATCATGCTTCACTTCCTCCACCTCCTCCAATTATTATCCCTATCCTACAAGTTCAAATACTTGAAAAGTTCAAGGTCACTCAATCCCTATTGGCAAGTCGGGAGAGTCGGGTGTCGAAGTCTCGAGGTAGCTGGCTGTTCACTTGGTTCTTCAGTCACACCCTGATGACAGATCAAGACATGACCCTTAAAGATTGTTGGGTCTGGTGTTGCGTCTTTGGGCTCGGTCATAAGCCCATTTAGTTAACCCGGTTTGGGCCTGTCCAACCGTGGATAAACATTAGGGTTAGTATATAAATATTGCATGCATGTATAGCTTTTAGATTGATCGTTCTCATTAATTACTTGCATTGTAACCCTAGCACACCTCTACGGTCGAAGTTCTTCATCGAGCTCTTCTGAGGTGTGAGTTATTAATCATTCGACACCATTGATCCATTCTCGTGTTCTTTACTTGATTAAATATTGTTTTTCTGTTTGGAATCTATCGATCTACAACTCTAATATTCCATCAATTGGTATCAGAGCAGGAGACTGTGTAATACATACACATCTCTTCTGTTTGAAGAATCCTTTAGGGTTTCCGCTTTTATCAATATAAAGACGTTGTCTTCCTCCTGTCGACGGTATCTCTAGTGTTTGATAAAACCCTAAGTTCAACTTTACAAGTCTGATTCTAACAGAAACAATTCATCATGTCTCACGATGACTCGCAAATCAATCCAATCAACATCTCCAACAGCATAGGATCAACTACAAGGATTCCCATTCTCTACACTCAAGATTATGAAGTGTGGGCGCATCACTTCGAAGATTATGTAGTTGGATCTGAAGACAATGGCTACTTGATCTGGGAAGCAATAACATTGGGTCCGTTTGTTCACTCTAGAAGAAACCGAACAGTCAAGACTCAAAAAGAGTATAACCAACTCCTGGCGGACGAAGATAAGATGCCTCAAGATGAAAAAGACAAGGTGTTATGCAGCGTTAAAGCCATGAGGATGATCCGATTCGCATTGCAATCCGATACTTTTCGTCTGGTGAGTTCATGCACAACAGCTAAAGAAATATGGGATAGGTTTAAAGAATTATATTCAACAGATGAAGATCTAGAGCACTCGATCCAAACCCTATTGCTCTCTGAATTCGGTGCTTTCGTACAAAAACCTGAAGAGAAGCTCATTCAAACATTCGATCGTTTCAACCATTTGCTTAGCAAGATGATGAAGCATGGTATTGAAAGGAAAGTGATTGAATAAAAGGTTACATTCATGAATGGCTTAAGGCCAGAATGGATGGCAGTGGTTTCAACAGTGAAAGCTCATGAACAATTTAAATCATATTCACTGGCGAAGCTAATGGGAATTCTCAAATCTCACGAGAGCGAAGTAACAAAGGAAGCGAAAGTTGTTTCGGGTGTGGGTTCACTGGCCCTCGTTTCTAAAAGCAAGAATGTAGCAAACGAGGAGGAGGAATCTGATTTGTCTGAGTGTGATCTATCCAACGAAGAATATGCTATGATGGTCACAAACCCAAAGAAGTTTGCTCGAAGAAAGTTTCCGATCAACAAGAACCGAAACTGGCAGGGAAGCTATAGTTCTGAAAAGGTGAAAGAAGAACCGAAGATCGCCACTCAAAAGGACGATGAAAAGAAGGAGAGTAAACTTGTGGGAGACTCTGGGTAGGATTGCAACTACTGTCATGGCAAGAACCACTTTGCCAAGGATTGCATGCTAAGGAAGATAGCTGAGAAGAAGGATGGCGAAGATGACGAGACTTACTACATGAGAAAGCTGGAAGAGATAAAGAAGAAGAAAATTGCTAACGTTTCCATGAATGCTTTGATTGTGCAGGAAAACATTGTTGATGATGAGTTCGGTGGAGTGGAAATTTGGTCTACAGATTCTGAGGATGAAGAGGTACGTAGACCCTCGCATGGAAGAGCATATGTGGCAAGAGAAGGAGTTGCTGAGTCGGCTGGGAAATGCTTAATGGTTACAACCGAAAGTAAGCATGAGGAAACGAAGGTCATGGAAGACAGATGTTTCGCTGCCAAGCCCATGAGTGAAAAGATCAGCGACTGCGATCAGTTGATCAAGAAGGTACAAACTATCCTAGAATCTCATAAAGTACCAATAACAAACTATGAAAAAGACTTAAATGATTTAAAATCCAAGTTTTCCAATTTAAGTGGTAGTCTTATGCAAACTCGCTTAGTCAATTCTAACCTAACTGACCAACTCAGCAGGGAGTCTTCCAAGAGTGAGGAGAGAAGAATATGGATTCAACAGAAGGAGTTAGAGTTTAGTAGGGCTAGGGATGAACTTATTTATTTGCAAAGAGACAATTTGAAATTATTGAAACAACGAAATGTTTTCTGTTTGATTGCTAAACGCCTATATACTAATATCACTCAGTTACATTTAGATTGTGAGATAGGAAAACAGATTCATAAAATGATTTTGCCTTTCCTTGAATTTAAAAAGGACGAAATCATTGCTGAATGTGAATCTATAATGTCCTCGGATGAAATCTCTGTCACTTACAAATATGGACTGGACAAAATTGAATCTTTCATTGAGTCTAAAGAACATAAGTGTATGCTTAAGAATTTGTTGGACGAAAATGATAAATTAAAAATAAAGACCGAGACTATACATAAATTTGACTCATCCAACGCCAAATTGAGTTCAGAAAATAAAATCAATTTAGAAACCACTTCTGAATTTGATGAGGAGAGTGAGCTGAGTGAAATCTCTGTAGAAGACGTTGTCGATTGTTCATAATTCATTAAAAGCGAACCCGAACCAACAAAACCCCTCATATCTGAAAATTCAGTTGAATACGCTCGGGTGTCAAAGGACAAATCAAAGAAGCTAAAAGAAAAAGTTGTTGTCTATCAGAAGGTTCAAACGACTCCAAACCAAGTGTATGCTGTGACTGGTGTAACTAAGAAGCAAACGGCGGAGTTAACATCAATGGTTGACAAAGATAATGCTGAAGGATGTGATAACTTCTTCTAGTCGGCTCCCATTGATAATGCAGACGAAACAGTTGGTCTGTCAGAGCAAACCTCATGGAGAGTTAAGGGACGATACATACCCGAACCCCTCAACAAGCCCTCAAGCTTCGATAAACCCAGCACAAGTGGTACAAAAGATATACCAGAGGAACCACTGAAAGCTACCAGCGATTCATCAACTACAATTAGTGCTCATGAAAAGAAAGCGAAGCCTAAGGCCAACATTCACTTAACTCAAGAGCAAATTGCTGAACAGAAACGACAGAGGAACAAAAGATACATGAAAAATCTCAATAAGAGAAAGCAGTTTTGGCACTCACAAAACCCCTCTTATGTTCGCTCTGAAAAAGCTTCTACTCTAAAAAAGGAAGCACAAGCCAAGTCTCATTCCAGCAATCAGCATCAATCGTACCGTCAGGCGAACCGAACGACCCGTTTCGGCCCTAATACTTGTGGTCACAAGAACCAAAAGCCAAGTTTTGGTCCTAGCTCTTACTACGCCAAAAACCGAAGGTCCAATTTCGGTCCCAACACAAGATCTCAGAACCGAAAGTCAAGTTTCGGTCCCAAATCCCATCCTCCTCACTCTCATCCTAAACCCAAATCCGTGAAGGATGTCAAAGGAAAAGGAAAGCTGTACTCAGATACTGAAATCCAAAACACCAAAAAGTCAGCTACCCGTAGAACTTCCAAGAAAACCTCTACTGAGAAACCTACTAACAATAACACACACCGGTTAAAACAAGATAAAAATAAAATCAAAGTTTACACCATAAAACGAAAAGATGAAACCACATTAATAAAAAGAACATATATGGTTGATCTTTCGGTTGCAATTCCCTATTCTGTAAAAGACTCACAAGGGCCCAAGAGACTTTGGGTTCCTAAATCTGCTTAATTTTGTAGGTTATCAGTGACGAGCAGTTTGACGAATAATGGTATATTGACAGTGGCTGCTCTCGTCACATGACTGGAAGGAGGGAAGAGCTTAGGGAGTTTCGGTCCCTTAAGGATGGTGGATGTGTGAAATACAGAAACAACTCTTACGGCACGATAAAAGGATATGGCATGATAACCAACAGAGAGTTCTCTATACGAAAGGTAGCCTACGTGGAAGGATTGCAGCATAACCTCATCATTGTTTCTCAACTAGTTGTAGGAACCGGTTTAAAAGTCTCGTTTGACGATGAGGGCTCAGAGATAATTGAAAAACAAACGAAGAAAATTCTGTTAAAATCTGAGCGAAAAGGGGAGATGTTTCCTCTAAATCTCAACCCGATAAAAGGAAAACCAGCAATATGTTTGCTATCAAAGGCGAACTCAGATGAAAGTTGGTTGTGGCACAGGAGGCTATCCCATCTGAACTTCAAAGATATTAATAAGCTGGTGCTTGGTGATCACGTGCGTGGACTTCCTGTTCTCAAATTTGACAAGGAACATCTGTGCGCAGCATGCGAAATGGGCAAGCAAAGCCGAAAGAGTCACCCTACTCGCATAAATACAAAGATCATTGAACCCCTCAAACTACTGCACATCGACTTATGTGGTCCTTCGGCTATTGAGAGCTTCGGTGGTAGTAAGTTTATACTGGTAATTGTAGATGATTTTTCTCGCTTCACCTGGGTTTTCTTTCTTAAACAGAAATCAGAGGCGACACCCAAGCTGAAGGTTTTTATCAAACAACTGGAAGTACAGCTGCGAAAGGTGGTACGAAATATAAGAAGCGACAATGGTCTTGAGTTCAAGAATAAAGATTTCGAAGATTTTCTGGCTGAAAAAGGAGTAACTCACAACTTCTCTGCTCCCTATACTCCACAGCAGAATGGGATCGTTGAAAGGCGAAACCGTTCTTTATGTGAAGCGGCCCGAACCATGCTGAGTTTCGCTTCTCTTCCACTATACTTTTGGGCTGATGCAATTGTTGCCGTATGCTATACTCAGAATCGATCCTTCCTGAACAAGAGATTCGCCATCACTCCGTATGAAATCTTGAATGGTCGAAAGCCAAATGTGAAGTTTTTCCATGTGTTCGGTTCAAGATGCTTCATATTCAACTCCAAAGAGCACCGAAACAAGTTTGATGTTAAGGCGAACGAAGGAATCTTTCTTGGTTATTCGCTTACTTCAAAAGCATATAGGGTTCTAAATAAACGCTCAAAGAAGATTGAAGAAACCTATTATGTTACTTTTGACGACAATTACGTGAAGAAAATGCAAACAACCGAAAATCCAATGGAGGAAATCTTTCCAAAATATGGTCAGGTCTCGGTTCCTATTGCTAACCTGTTTGATGAGTACATGCTGCTCTTTGATGAACCAGAAAAGGCGATCCACTCAGAAGCGAAAGCAGCAGATAACAAAATCGATAACTTGAAGAAAATCATTGATGAAGCTTCTAAATTCATGGAAAGAGAACCTCATCAACCAACCGAGAGGCAGACACAAAGCGAACCTACTGTAGCAAGTGATCATCCAGCTACTGATGACCCTCCAAGAGAAAGCTCAATAATCCAGGGGGAGGGTTCGTCTACTCCAAAACCACACGACATGCCTTTCCAGGGGGAGAATCCTTCCAAGGCCCCAACCCATGAAGATCCATCTGAGGGAGAGAGCATTGAATCTAACATAGGATTCGGCTCGCCATTTGAGGGGGAGAATGAAAATGCAAATGACGAAGGCGATATGTCAGAAATGGAAGAAGAAGTCAATGCTGAATTGGATCCTGCCTATGATCCCAATTACCCTCCTCTTATAAAATGGACAAAGGATCATCCTAAAACACAAATTATTGGTGAATCATCTGGGGGTGTTCTCACACGCTCACAAATGAAAGCGAAGCAAACTGCTTTATTCTCTCAAGTAGAATTCTGCATGTTTAATTCGTTTGTCTCTAAAGTAGAACCGAAGACGGTAAATGCTGCTCTTGATCACTCTGATTGGGTGCAAGCTATGCAAGACGAACTCCATGAGTTTGAACGTAATCGTGTTTGGAGACTGATTCCCACACCAAAGGATGCATCTGTAGTCGGCTTAAAGTGGGTATTTAGAAATAAATTGGATAAAGAGGGAAATGTTATTCGCAACAAAGCGAGGATGGTGGTGAAAGGATATTGCCAAGAAGAAGGGATAGACTATTAAGAGACCTTCGCTCCAGTGGCCAGGTTGGAATCTGTAAGAATCTTTTTGGCATATGTTGCACATAAAAACTTCGAAGTTTTCCAAATGGACGTAAAATGCGCTTTCTTAAATGGAGAACTAGAAGAAACGGTATATGTTGAGCAACCACCCGGATTTGTGAACGAGAAGTATCCTGATCATTGCTACATTCTGGATAAAGCAGTCTATGGATTGAAGCAAGCCCCGAGAGCCTGGTATGAAACTTTTACTCGTTTTCTCAAAATGTCAAAATTCAAGCAAGGTTCGGTTGACCCAACCTTCTTTCGCAAGAAAGAAGGCGAACACTTAATGATAGTTCAGATTTATGTCGATGACATCATCTTCGGCTCCACAAATCCTAGCTTAACAGCTGAATTTAGGAAGTTGATGGAGACTAAATTTGAAATGAGCGCAATGGGTCCGATTAACTTTTTCCTTGGATTGAATATAAGACAGGGACCAGAGGGCATCTTCATTAATCAGGAAGCGTACACAAAGACTTTATTAACAAAGTTCGGCATGACGGGTGATTCGAAAGTAAAGGTTCCAATGGCATTTGGCACGAAGTTGATTCCATCTCTTGAGAAACCGGCTGTTGATATGACTCTTTATCGTTAAATGATAGGGTCACTAATGTATCTAACGGCTAGTAGGCCAGACATAATGTTTTATGTCCGTTATTGTGCCAGGTTTCAAGCTAATCCAAGAGAACCTCACATGATTGCAGTGAAAAATAACTTCTGGTATCTAAAGCGAACCTCGTCTCTCGGTCTTTGGTATCCTGCAAAATCTGGCTTCTTTGTTCAAGCTTTCTCAGACGCTGATCTTGGTGGATGTGGATTGGATCGAAAAAGCACAACCGGCGGGTGCCAGTTTCTTGATGGCAAACTTGTCAGCTGGCAGTCAAAGAAACAAACTTGTGTGTCCCTCTCCACAGCCGAAGCTGAGTACATTGCTGCAACGTCCTGCACATCACAGATCATATGGATACAAAGCCAACTTAGAGATTATGGCTTGAGCATGAAGAAAATCCCTCTTTACTGTGACTCTGAAAGTGCAATACGAATATGTCACAATCCAGTGCAACACTCCAAGACAAAGCATATCGCACTGAGATATCACTTCATCAAGGACCACGTTGAAGATGGAAATGTTGAAATTCACTTCGTTCGGTCCTCAGATCAACTGGCTGACATCTTCACTAAGGCCTTACCAAAAGCAAGCTTTAACAAAATACTCCAAGGCTTAGGAATGATGGAAGTTGAGTCAGCACCGAAACCTCCTTTTACTCTCTAAAATTGAATAAGCGAAATAGAGCGCATGCTCGGTCTATTTCGGCTCCTGAATTTTCGGGAACCGAAATGAACCGAACGCTCGGTCTATTTCGGTTCTTAAATTTTTGGGAACCGAAATAAACCAAACGCTCGGTCTATTTCGGCTCTTAAATTTTTGAGAACCGAAATTGTAACGCCCGTAGATCCGGGCTAGTCAATTTAGAGACGATAAGCATCAAAAATGACTTTTTGATGGAAGATTATTTAGGAGGAGTAATCTTAACTAAGTTGTAGTATATGTTACAAGGATTTCGTACATATAAAGAACGCTGAAATCCGAGTTATAACGAAGAAGTTATGACCTGTCGAAGTTTCGCGACAGAACCGGCACGACACAACGCGACGTAAATAGTGAATTTACGATAGAGCAATATTTGGATTTAGCTATCTAAACAAAAGTCGTAGAATATGTTAAACCGAGAGCGTGCATGAAAAGAACGCCCAAATCTGACTTTGTATGAGGAAGTTATGATTTTTCGAAGTTTCGGCTTAGCAGTGTACAGCCCGAAGTTCGAATATGAGATCGAGCGATATTTAGCCGAAACACTCTAAACAAGAATTGAATATCTCATCGATAGTAGTCCAACGGTGAAAAGACAGACGAAAACGGACGTCAGATGAAGGAGTTATGAATTTATAACGGAGTTTTCCTGTCCCGTCCTACTAAAAATAATATTAAAAAAAATAAATTCAAAATTAGGCAACAAAGTCTAAACGAGAGTTGTATATCATGATCTCACCTATGCGTGGATATAAAGAACGTCGATAATGGAGCTCGTATGCGAAAGATATGAATTTCTGAAGTTCGGGGCGCGAACCCCGATACTGTGTCAGAGTTCACGACATGAATACAGTGTTCACGACGTGAACTCAGCATTTATGACTTCTGGAGCCTGACAGACGCAAGTTGCGATGACGCACCTGATGACTACTGAACTCACGACGTGAATATTTTAGATTCACGACGTGAATATTTGAGATTCACGACGTGAATCTAGAAAAATGGCCCTATAAATAGAAACCGAAGGGCAGCCGGCCATAGCTGCTAATTCCTTCAATCTGTCACTTCCTACACCCTCTCTAGCCCTCTTGAAGTACCCCCGAAGCCCCGGTATCATCCCGAGACCCGAAGCGAGTCCCGAAGCCCCGAAGATCCCGAGAGAAAGAGTTTTCGAGCCGAAACTTTGCCCGTGAGAAGCCCGATTTTCAAGAAAGCATCCCGGTTTCACCGGAGAATTTCTACTCGAAGAGTCGTAGTGCTGCCCGATCATCGTCTTATCAAGTGAGTGCATAGTCCCTTTCATGAACATGATTTTAATATAAGTATTGTTTGAATGTACTAAATATATGTTTTGTGTGAGTTATTTGATGATGTCTGAATTAAGTGTTAAAGAACATACCTGATTGTTTATGATAACTTAGGTTAAAGAGTAAACCTAAGATTTGTTATAATGGTTATGGAGTAGTATCTCTTTATGAGTACGAGTGAGATATATACGGAGAATGGAACATTAAAATATGTCATTGATCCGGAAGCATGGATTAGACATAGTTATTCGTCCCTAGTCCGAGAGTATGGATTGGACTTAGTTAATTGTCATTAATCCAGGAGTATAGATTAAGACTTAGTCAGTTGTCATTAATCCGGGAGTATGGATTAAGACATAGTCAATTGTCCTTAGTCCGGGAGTATGGACAGGACATAGTTATTTGTTATTAGATCCGTGAGTATGGATCAGGTCGAGAGATTAGTTTTAGATCCGGGAGTATGGATCGGGTCGAGAGGTTAGTTTTAGATCCGGGAGTATGGATCAGGTCGAGAGGTTAGTTTTAGATCCGTGAGTATGGATCAGGTTGAGAGGTTAGTTTTAGATCCGGGAGTATGGATCAGGTCGAGAGTTTAGTTTTAGATCCGGGAGTATGGATCAGGTCGAGAGGTTAGTTTTAGATCCGGGATTATGGATCAGGTCGAGAGGTTAGTTTTAGATCCGGGAGTACGGATCAGGTCGAGAGGTTAGTTTTAGATCCGGGAGTATGGATCAGGTCGAGAGGTTAGTTTTTTTTAGTCTCGTTGAGAGGATTGACGGGGTGGGGTAAGAGTTGGTTATATATATATAGAGAAAATTTTATATTGTGTGAATTCTAAATTATATATATGTTATAACATTGTGGGATTGAAATCCCTATGTACTCACCAGGTTTCCAAACCTGACCCACTCAATATTTTTGTATCACATGTATCGATACAAAGACACATTACACTGAGAGATTAAAGAGATGTATATCATTAGTGTAGATGAATGTAAGTTCGGTTTATGCTTATCTGTCTGTATTGACCACGACATCCCAAATGTTTTAAAATGAATAAAATACATCTCTTCGGAGATGCTTGGATAAAATATTTATCATGTTTTCTGGGAACAAATTCCGCAACAGTTTTCTTTAAAAGATTACTCTGATTTTATTTTAAAAAGCATAAACGAATTCGGTCTTTTCTGGCCGTGATTTTGGGGATGTCACAGAAATGAACCGAATGCTCGGTCTATTTCGGCTCTTAAATTTCTGGGAACCGAAATGCACCGAACGCTCGGTCTATTTCGGCTCTTGAATTTTTGAGAACCGAAATGAATCGAACGCTCGGTCTATTTCGCTTCATCTTTTCTAAGGAATGGTTTCGGTTGTATAATCTTGTAAAGCTTTCTTATTCTTTCGAGTGTTTACATTCAATTTCTTTTCTGTTTTATTATTTTTTCAGAAAATTCAAAAATCCAAACATATTTTCTATTATGTTTTTATTTTTTTTGTTTAGAAAATCCAAAAATCCAAAAATATTTTCTTTTCTGTTTTTTATTATTTTTCAAAAAATCCATAAATCCAAAAATATTTTCTTTTCTGTTTTTATTATTTTTCAGAAAATCCGAAAGCTTCAAAAATATTTCTAAGTTTCTTTTTGTTTTTGTCTAATATCTCTATTCTAAACATCAATTCAAGATTCAGATGCGAAACACGATAATGATGGGGCAGGTATAATCTTCTTCTCTTTGTACTAGTTAAGTGTCCCTATAAGCATGCTGCTGCCTGTAGACCGAAGCCTCCATGACTCTGAGTGAAGCCTTAATGATTCGATAAACTCCAATCGTTTCTTCCAAATCAGGCTGCTTAAATCACTCAAGTCACGAGCTACCTAACTCTTCTCATAGTGAGTTAAGAGTTTTTTGCTTTGTCCTTCTAATATAGCAGAGGTACTTTCGGTTCATTAACCACCTCACATTTCTCCATTTAAGTTTCGTTTCATAAAAGTAACCCTTGAGACTCTCATCAATTACCACTGAGGTTTATGGTTACACAATCTATGTGTTGATGATCTTAGTTTCGTTTACCACGTGCTAAGTGAAACCCAAAATCCAACTCCTTGAATGCATTGACGGTGGACGCTCTAATGTTCAAGTTATTACTAGTTACCTCTCGAAATCTCTTTTTATTTTTGCGTGATCTTTATGAAACTGTCTAACACCAGGACGTTTCTTCCAATAAGATCCAGTTTTATTTTTTTTTTGAGATTTCTAAAATACATCCTGCTACTCAAAAAATTTTCAAACCTACTTGTTCAACAAACCACATCGGTTTCACAAGTACTTCACCCGACTTTCGGTCTTATTTCAAGTATCAAGGTTCGGTTGAAGGTAAGACACCTAGTAAAGCCTATAATTGAAAAGACGCCTTTCAATGTTTCTTTATAAACATTTGATCGTATTTCACGGGAAACCACACAGGCACTTCTCAATCTCTCTAGACTTTGAAGGAAGAGATTCGTGCCCGGGATCATCAGTTTCATGTCTCAATAGACATCACTAAATCCCACAAATATTTTGCTTTATTTCTTTCTCATTGGCACACTCTTGCACGAAGGTCTTTATGATTTTCCAAAATTCTTGTTCATGGTACTAATGGCAATTTCCAGATTTATGCTTTCGATTCTACCAGATATGGCGATTTCCTTTATTGTGAAGAAGCAACAGTTGATTGTAATAACGTGAAAGGAAGTATCTAATTTATGGTGGTGTTGATTTTTTTTTAAAAATCAAATAAGGGTGAGTCAGCATGAAGTTGAAACGGTTCGAAATTTGAAAAGGAGCTAAGGTCGAAAAAGGCGCGTGAATTTGAAACGGTTCACATACCCACGCCTACTGACGTATTTCTAGGGATACCAAGCTGTCACATCGCGCAATTTCAGGCGACGTTTCAGAGATCCAGTCATTATCACAGACGGATTTTTCTCTCTCTTAGAGATGGTATAAAAGATTTTCTCGAACCTCTTGGACTCCTTTACCAACTCTTCTCTCTCACACACGAATTCATCGGCGATTATACAATGTTCATCTTCTTCCTCCTCACTGCAACAATGGCGGAATCATCCTCTGTCCAAGATCAAACTGTGTCATCATCGTTGCTCACGATCAAACCCAATCAGAACCTCATCATTCAACTGGATCCTTTTCTCTACGATTCCTACATGCTCCATGTTGTCGAGTGCCTCAAGTATTCTCCATTGGTGATTGCACTCACACAGGTCGAATCTGTTCCGATGTCTCTTCTATCCCAGGTGTATTTTACTGCTTTATACGACAAGCGCAAGGAACGGATCTTCTTCGATATCTTCAATCAAAAGACATCTGTTTCCAAGGCAAGATTTTGTTCGCTGCTAGGGCTTGCAGCTGATGCTTCTGTCATCTCACCGGACTTTATCACTACGACCCAGTTATTTCAAATGCTCTACGATATGGGTTACACAGACATTCTAACCACGGTAACGAAGTTCAAGAAGTCTTGTTTGCCATCTCAGTGGAATGGTCTGCTTACCCTTCTCTACAAGGGTTTAGCAGAACGTGTGGCAGGGTTGGATGGGGCAAACAAAGGGTTCCTGACCATTCTCTATGGTCTCTATAACGGGATCAATCTAGATTATGGAACACTTCTTTGGGCACAACTGGTGCAGAGTCTCAACTCCTCAACGAAACATTCAAAGATCTCCTGCGGCCGTTTCTGGACTTTGATCACTAACAGAGCTATTCAGACTTTTCAGATTCCTGTAATGGAAGGTGCTCTGCGGTCTTCAATTGCGACCTTTCACACAGTCAAAATTATTGTGACTGATCCAACGAAGTTCATATTTATCGGTTCAATTCCAGAATCGATGTACCGATGTGTCTCCAATGAAAGTAAAATAATGGCTGATTACAGGAAGTTGACTCCTTCAGGTCCACGCCAACTCACTCCCGAGATGCAGGGTTCATTGGATGCTGTGGACAAGCCAACAAAACGAGGGAAGAAGGCTGATACCAAAGGAGACAAAGTGGGTCAATCCTCCAAGGTTTCAACCCCTAAGAAACGCAAGGCAGAGCAAGCTGTGCCTACTGCTTCAAAGAAACGAAAGGTCAAAAAGCAAGCTCGACGACCGAAGTCTCCTTCCTCTTCTACCAGTGATCATGAGTATGTTCCTTCTGATGGCCAGCCAGATCCTCAGACCACTGATGACGAAGCTACTGAAACCGATAGTCCATCTAGAGGTAATTCGCCTCCTCCCTCACCCACTAACGATAGCAACCGAACCTCGCCTCCACGCTCTGTTCCACTTTTGGTTCATATCACTATCGTTCCTTGTCCTCCACCTATCACATCTACAACCGCTTCATCCATCCCCATTCCAACCCCTCTGTTCTCTACAGCTACAACTACCACAACCACTACTACACCCGAACCAACAGTTCATGTTAACGTATCTGATATGGGGGCATCCACTGTCGGTTCTACTCCACCTGTTACCTCAACTCCTTTAACCCCACCTACATCACTTGAACCTATTCTTGGCGGTGAAGACATGGAATTCGATTCCACTTATTTCAGTCCTTATCGCGTACAAAGCGATGAAGATGATGACGCCCCGATTACCAAAAAGCATCTCAATGCTGTCACGGAAAAGCTTGATCAATTGCTTTCATCGTCTTCTACTGGTGCATATTCAGAGGTTGCTCTCCAAGCTCTGTTCTCCTCAGTTGTCAAAGATCATGAGGCCTCCATCTCCAATGTTGCCAAAGCCATTGAAGCATCCACCTCAACATACCAGAAAGCTTCTCTTCCCGTTGAAGCTTCCACCAAAGATTGCAAGGAAGCGACCGCAAAAGTCGAAAAACTAGTTTCAGAGGCCCAACTCTTTCTGGATTCTCTACAAGCAGCAGCTCAGAAAAACGCTCAAACAGTGAACGCCTCCGTTGATAATCTTACGCGTTCACTGGAGGCAGAGAAGAACAATTTTGAAGCAGCTCGTAAAGCAATTGAGGCTGCTAACAACGACCTTCACACTTCAGTTGATGAGCGGCTGACTCAACTTGAAGTCGAGCTTGCAGTTGAGAATAAAATTATGGATGAACTGGACAAGCGAACCTCACAGCTTAAGATTCAGAATCTCAAGCTTAAGAATGCCACCAAAGAGATTGAAGATTTAAAATCTGAGCGAGAGGTGATTAAAAGCTCAGTTGGAGATGTGCATTCCATTCTTTTACATCTACTGGAAGCTCACGACTCCATTCTGACCATCTCCATCCGACGTCACTTGGCTGAAAGGCTAAGACCTGCATTGGATGTGTTGAGTCGCATTGAAGGTGTTCCGACGACTGGTGTCCATCCGGAACAAGGGGGAGATAAGGTTTCTCAATCTCAACCCCCTCCAAAACCGAAAGTCACTACTAAGCCGAAGGTTAATGAAGCTTCGGGCAGTATGAAGGACAAGAAAAAGAAGAAGATTGGAGATGATGATGTGGATGAAAATGATGATGACGATGATACAGGAGGGAATGCTTCGAAAAAGGAAAGTTTGAAAGTCAAGCCCACTGATCAAGAGATTCGGGAAAGACTTCAAAAAGAGAAGAAACTTCTTGAGAATGAGTTGAAAGCGAATGAACTGCTAGAGCAGAAGAAGTCCATGTTTCCTGAATGGACTATGGAATCGCTTCTCAGGGAGGTTATTGATGCACCGAGCACTCATTGGCTTGAACCCGTTTTTTCGTTCGGCCTTGAGAACTCGAAGGACTTACAGTTTGACATGCCAATCACCCGAAAGGCATTCATCTTCCACTATTCTGAGTCGACGGCTGGCATTCCTTCTCCAGACCCGAAGGTAGATCGGGATTTGCTCGACTATTATCTCGAGTTTGCTCAGCCACAATACCTGACCTGGAGCACTCAGAAAATCACAACGGTCAAGGTGTTGAAGCCCACTTCGGCAGGGAAATTCATCAACATTAAATTAAAAGTGACCCGAGGCTCTGATAGCTCGGTCCATATGATTTCTCTGGCTGACCTGCCGAACTTGAACCCTTACGGCTGGATACTCCTTAATAATATTTTGTTGACCAATCCACAGGAGTATCAGCCAATCATCGATCACATCAAGCGAATGCTCGTTTGTTATATTCATGAGGTCGCAAAGATGGATCAGGAGATCGCTTCTGCCATTCACAAGAAGACCACTATGAAGCCGATGGGGAGGGCAAGTGATATGAATGCAATGGTTGGGGGAAAGATTGATCCCAAATTTCACACTGTTATGTTCATGAGAAGCGAAGGTCAAAAATGCTAATTCGCTCTGATTGACAAACACCTATTTTCCACTTCCTGTTTGGAGCACATTTTGGAGATCATACATAGGTGTAATCAGAACAGTGAAGCTGATAAGAAGTTGTTCACTGATATGCTTCGGTGGTATATTCAGTTTCGACAAACGCTTCTTGCGATCATCCCTCGACTGTTCAAGGTTGTAAAGAAGACCAAGGTCACTCAACCGAAGTAGTCTCTCGCCTCAATTGACGCAAAGGGGGAGATTGTTGGGTCTAGTGTTGCGTCTTTGGGCTCGGTCATAAGTCCATTTAGTTAACCCGGTTTGGGCCTATCCAACCGTGGATAAACATTAGGGTTAGTATATAAATATTGCATGCATGTATAGCTTTTAGATTGATCGTTCTCATTAATTACTTGCATTGTAACCCTAGCACACCTCTACAGTCGAAGTTCTTCATCGAGCTCTTCTGAGGTACGAAGGCCAAAAGAAGGGGCAATGGTTGGAAGCTGCCAGATTTACCTGAAAGATCTGGTAAAGTCAAAAGTTTGACTCTACTTCAGGTAAAGTCCATTATCTAACTCTATTAAGTATCTTTTGGATATTCTTAATACATAATGTAATCTAATTACATTTTGATGTTTTAGAAAATCAAAGGAAGCTTAAAGAAAGAGTATGCTGATTTTGATCGCGAAAATGGTTCGGTGATCAGAATTTTGAGCAACTGCTTAAGAGTTATGATAGATTGCTTAGGAATAGATATCAACATAGTTTTCATATGTATTTGCATTGTAAGGATAAGATTTTTCCGCAAGTTTTAAAATAAAAAAAAAGTTTTGATTTATTTATTTTAAGTATCCTTACAATGGCATTTGTGAAAAATTATTGTTTATATGTTTCCATTGAAAGCAATATTGGAAAATAAAATTTGATTCTTTCATTTATGGTAGTGTCATAATTTACCAAATAAGGAAAGATTCTCATCACCCAAGTTTCAGTTGGATAGAAACTTGGAATCATGCAAGTTGTACTGTGTGATGAATGAGAATTTTCATCTTTGGGAAATTAAGACTAAGACCTTGTTCACATGTATGTGTGAGTCGAGTGAAGGACTAAAGGATTGGGTACACTTGGTTGTGCGTTAATCAGGTTCACCACAAAGGTCAATACGATTATTCGTTATGATTTACTAAAGTTTAGTAAATATGGTTATGCTTACAAGTTTAAGTGTAATTCTGAAACATTGGAAAAGTTTCAATGTATGGCAGAACAGATGAGAAGAATCAAATAAGGCATAAAGATAAAAGTTTCTCCAATCTGAAGAGATGGGAGAGTACTTGAGTATCTTGTTTTATGACTATCTTAGTGATTATGAAACCATATCACAATTGATTCTCTAAGGAAACCTTGGTGCATTTGTTCGAATAAGGAGAGGAATCATGAATTGTTGAAATGGTTAAATCAAAAGATAAATCGTACTTCGTTCCAAAATCAAATCTTAGAGTCATACTCTAAGATTGTAACTTGAGTGACATAATCTTAAGAAAGGTTTAAAACACTTGTCAAGTGTAGAGTAAAATGTTTTCTTACTCTAGTATATTTGAAATTGGTAAGTTGTGATGTTTTGGATAAGACAAAGACCAACTAAGACCAATTGTGAGAAGTGTTTAACTTGATAAGAATCCGCACTAACTCTTGAATATTTGTTTTGTCAAGGAATGGTTCTTGACAAAAAGAATCTTATATGTCAAGAGGATAGTGGGAGTCTTAAAGATCTTGAATAGTTTCAAGAACTAATCAAGAGTAAACATATTGTTAATCACTAGCACACAACTTGAGGTTTGTAACCTATTGTGTTGACATATTCTTGTGATTAAGGTTATGACAAATTCACATGGATAGGAACACTTACACCATAAAAAATCTAAGTTTCATAAGGTTTCTCTCCGATTCATGAAAATGATGGTGAGGAAACGCTTTCACTAAGTAGATTTTAAGTAGATAGCAATTGTGATATTTGCATTCTCAAAGTCGTTAGTGGAGCGTGCATGGTTAACGGGCACACTAACATGGACTTATGAGAAATGGCAAAGGTCTAAACAATTTAGACTATGATTACGGCATCCCTTTCCATAGTTCTGAAATTGTTTAGACACACATGTGAGCTATCTAAGAAAAGGTGTATGATTTTGATAAAGTCTTGTCAAAGCAATCTCGTATCAGAAATTTGAACATTAGTAAGAAAGTCAATAAAGTATTGACTTCTAGAAGTCCAGCTGTTTTCTGATACATGTCAAAGCTAGTGGGAGCATAAGTGTTATGCTAATAATCATCATGTTAGTGGGAGCATGATAATTATGATAAGTATTGCAAATTAGCAATGTTAATTATAGAAAACAAAGTTTCAATTCTTGAAGTTGCAGGGGTTGGAAAAGTTGTTTTGCTATAATTAAGGGAGAGGATATACTTCATTTCAATTCTAAAAGCTTAGATTGAGATTTTAATCACCTTTAGTCAAGGATATATATATATATATATATATATATATATATATATATATATATATATATATAGGGAAGGGTTATTTGGAAAAAAAACCCTAAAAATCATAAAAATGCATAAAAAAAATACTTAGAGATCACAAAACTTTTTTTTGAATTTTTTATGAAAAAATCGCAACTTTTTTAATAAAATCGCTGAAAAAAAAATTAAAAATCAATTTTTTTTTTATAAAAAAAAAGTTTTTTTTCAAAAAAAAATTCAGCGATTTTGTATTAAAAGCAGCGATTGTTTCATAAAAAATTCAAAAAAAAATGTTTTGTGATCTCTAAGTAGTTTTTTATGCATTTTTATGATTTTTAGGGTTTTTTTAGGGTTTTTTGTTTTCCATAGAACCTAAACCTATATATATATATATATATATATATATATATATATATATATATATATATATATATATATATATATATATATATATATGAATTTTATGTTGGAATGGTTCAACATAAGAAAATTCTATATATTGCTTTCTCAAAATTCGATTATGATTACGACATCCCTCCTCATAGTCAAAATTTGAGAACATGGCAAATAAAAATTTTATAGCATGAATCGTGTCTCATATGCTTCAGGTATAGGATCGATTACATGTGCTATAATATTTATCATTTCTAAATTTTCCAAATGCCTGGGGCATTAAGAAGGGAAAAGGTCTAGAATTGGGTATGACTAAAATGATTAAACAATTATCGAGGACAATCTAAGGTTTACCAAAGATTGGTTGCTCAGGGACAATTGGAAGTATAGTGTTAATTTTGAAAGGACCATATTGACATATTCTGAAAAGAGGCAACTCTTGTTCAGAAATGATAGTCAAAATGGGAATATGGAAATATTCTCATAGGTGGAAGTTATTCAATCTGTGTAAGATTAGAAAACTTAATGCAAGAAGGATGTTCAAAGCAATGTACTTTGAATATGAGAATTCGTTTCCATGGAGTTGATCTCCATTGGAATACTCTGTAATGTCTGGTGACAAGTCTTTGTGACTTTGTGCATAATCATTACAGAGGATCAGTGCATATAAGTTTACAATCTAACAGATTTCGGTAAATGGCAGGAATTTGGAATTCTTACATTTTTCGATAAGGATTTGGGAGTGTGAAATGAGAATCATTGGAATTATGTTCAATCGATCTATTTCACAAAGTAAGGATCGTAAACAAACATAGTGTGCATACTTTATGTATGGCATAACTGGTGTTTAGAAAAACATAGTGTGCATGCTTGGAGCATGGGACAACTAGTGTTTTTTTAAATTAAAGTATAAAATTGATAAAATCGAAACATTGAATAATGAGTAATCAATATGGTGCTTAGATAAAAGGTGTTTTATTTACTCTCAAAGTGTTGGGGCCATATAGGATTAGTATTATTCTTATGTTTCACTTTGCATGTTTTGACTTCCAGAATAACTAGGTCATTCTTCCCGAATGACTAAGTTATTCAAACCATCCACAGTCGTTAATACATTATTGGAAGTAGATATTAAATCAAGACTGTCATGAGTTGGCTTCTAGATGTCTAAGATGTTGGACATAGCAAGAGTTGCTACAACACTCATGAGTACCTATAAGTTCTGAGTATTGGATTCAACCCACGCTCATTTGAATCACTTCATGGATTTTATCAAGAGTGATCATGAGACGATAATATCCTATATTCTTCAAACCTAGAGATATGAGTTGTTACTATGAGTTGGTTATTCATTGATTTCACGAAAACGCATTGGTAACTCGATGTTATAAAACGTGCCTTTGTGTATGATTCAACAAGTAGTAGAACAAGCCATATGAGTCGAAGTTTATCCATTCCTTTTACCCTTAAAGGGATAAAAGCGATATATGTGGGCCCCTCGATGATTTAATGATGACACTTGTGAGTGCTTAGCCAAGCCAGGACTGATTTGATTTGTTCTATCAGTCAGTCGTCATAAATAAGAAATCGGGAAACAACAAATGGACAGAGAGAATGATTATAATCCATGTCTCAGTCCATATGATATCTAGAATGGAGGAATATATGATCCCTTATCTAATGGACGCGTCATTGATTTGTTCAGAGTTCGACAGCGGCTTTAAGAGCTACGATTGCTAGTCGGGTTATGAAGTCGTACTTGCAATAATAGTTTTAGACTTATCCAAGTGGGAGACTGTTGGATTAGATGTCTAAGCCCATAACTATTATTGGTATGTACTCGACCCGAGTGTAGCATGGTCCATTTGGGTTGCATATCATCAGGACAATTTGTTAGGATGGACTTTTGAGAGAAGGTAATTTATGGTTTATTAATATATTATAAGTTATAATATATTAATATGAAATCATATGTTTTAATTAGTATTGATCAAGAATTAATTTGGAATTAATTTAGTGATCAAAAGAGACTAATTAAATCTATGGGGACTAATTATGATAATTAGTTATATTTATATGTGTTGGGCTTATGATCCATGTTGGACCAAGTTTATGTATGGATACATAAAGAGTTGGGCCACATGAACCATGGATCATAAAACCCATGAGGATGGATTTGGGTTATACCCATGACCCTTGGAATCCACACATATAAATACATGCTCTTAGCCTCAAAAACGCCACTTGAGTCATTCTTGGAGTTCATGGGTGTTTTTGGGTGCATGGAATTCTCTCTCAAGTTCTATATTTGGCCATGATGTGTTGTGACTTCATTTGAGGCTTCCACACTATTGGGGCTAAGCTCTTTAAGGCCAAATACACCAAGACTTCAAGCTCCATCAAAAGGTATGTTATCCTAACTAGTATCTTATATGGTTTTTGTCAAATGTATGCTAGTTATAGGTTTAATGCCTTGGAAACCATTTGCATGTATAATTAGTGAAAACATAAATCCAAGGTATTTAGGGTTGTATGTGCACCATAGGATGTTGTATTATACCAAAAACCCAACATATTCTGCATTATGTCTTTGTGATTTATGCTGAGTATTGTTATTATGTGCTTACTGAGTTGGGACCGGAGGGTCCCACTGAGACACATTGACCGGAGGGTCTTATCTGAGTATAACCATGAGAGGCTACTGAGATGTGTGTGGTATTTTGTGGAACTCACTAAGCTTCGTGCTTACCGTGTTATGTGTTATGTGTTTCAGGTTTTTCTCAGGATCGCGGGAAGGCACCGACTCGATTGTACACACCAGAGAAAGAGTTATGTTTTGAGGATCCTGGATTATTAGTCAAGCAATTATGGAGATGTGTTTTGTAAACTAAATAAATGAGATTTTGTGAAATGCATTATGAGAATTATATGATTTTAAAGTGAAAAATTTGTTTGAAAATTTACGATGTTACACTCAGGAAGAGGGATTGAAAATGAGAACTGAAAGGCAGAGCGTATCAGGGGCAGATTCCTTTGTTTGTCAGAGACAATCGGGGATTGTTGACTCGGTATGGTAGAGTATGGGTTCTGACTACTGGTGGGGAGAGGCAGACAGTTCTAGAAGAGGCTCATAAGTCAAAGTTTTCGATTCATCGAGGGGCCACGAAGATGTATCGGGATCTGAGACTGAGTTATTGGTGGCCATGTATGAAGAGAAGAACAGGGAGATATCATGGTTTGTAGAGAGGTGTTTGACTTGCAGGAAAGTCAAGGGTGAGCATTCGAGACTCCATGGCAAGATGCAACCATTACCCATTCCCATGTGGAAGTGGGAAGAGATCACCTTGGATTTTATCATGAAGTTTCCAAGGACGGCGCATGGAGTTAATTCTATATGGGTCATTATGGATAGATTGACCAAGAGTGCGCACTTCATACCTATTACTGAGAGTATATCAGTGGAAAACTTGGTTGAGCTTTACATTCAGGAGGTGGTGGTTTAGCACGGGGTACCAGTTTCAGTGGTTTATGACCGGGATGTTTGTTTCACCTCCAGGTTTTAAAGTAAATTTCATGAGGAGTTAGGTGCTCAATTGCACTTCAGCACAACATACCACCTCCATACCGATGTACAGAGTGAGTGTATGATTCAGACACTCGTGTTAGATGTTGGAGGGAGTTGGGATATTTACCTTCCACTGGTCGAGTTCTCTTACAGTAACAATTATCATGTTAGTATTAACTTACCACCTTTTGAGATGTTGTATAGGAGGAGGTGCAAGACCCCGGTTTGCTCGGGCGAGGTCGGGCATTGGTTCATGGGGAGTACTGAAATGGTACTCAATACTACCGAGCTGATTCAACAGGTGCGCAACAAGCTGCGAGTCGCGCAAAGCCGACAGAAGAGTTATGCAGATCGGCGACGTTCGAACCTCGAGTTTCAGGTAGGGGACTTGGTGCTTCTAAAGGTGTCACCTTGGAAAGGTCTCATCTGATTTCGGAAGCGGGGCAATTTAGGCCCCCGATTTTACAGTCCCTTCAGGATTATCGCCCGGATGGGCAAGGTTGCATATCGTCTGGATTTGTGTGATGAGCTCGGTCAAATCCACAACACCTTCCATGTTTCTCAGCTTTGGAAGTGTATGGCCAATGATTCTGCGGTTGTTCCTTTGGATGATATCCAGGTTGATTATCGCCTAAATTATGTTGAGAGACCGGTAGCGATCTTGGATAGGAAGACGAATGCCTTGCGCAACAAGGTGGTGTCTTTGGTCAAGGTCCAGTGGCAGCAACAGAAAGGTTCCAAATGGACTTGGGAGCCCGAGGTGGAGATGTGAGAACTGCACCTCGACCCCGTTTACCTTTTACCCCCTTAGTATGAGGATTGTTACATCTTGTTCTTCCAAGTATTTACCTTTTACCCCCTTAGTATGAGGATTGTTTGCAAATTGGTCCATAGTAGCATTTTTTTAATTATGGGGGTTGTGTGAGTACATTGGGCGTACGTGGACTTGCTCGAGTACACTGGCGTACCTCTGGTATGCTGAGCGTACGTGGCATGGACCAAAACCCTAATATTTAGGGTTTGTGCACTATTTAGACACCCTTAGTATTTAGGGTTTATGCCCCAAAACCCTTCCTCTTATCAACCTCCACCCCTCATATCGACCCTTGCAAACCCTAACCCATTTTAGAGCATATTTAAGCTTTTGAGTGAGTTTTGTGCATTCTTGTTTGTGAAGGAAGATCATCAAAGAAGTGGTTTTGCTCTCAAGTCCTTGAATCCATCATTTTCTCTTCATTATGCACCTTTTGGAGGTATAAAACTCCAACCTTGATGCATGTATCTTTAGATCTTGGTTAAGCTTAGATTTTCCTCTTTTTGTCCCAAAACCTAGATCGTTGTGAGTATGCAATACTCTAAAGCCTTTAAGCTGTCCTTTCAGACATTTTAGGGTATTTTATGTGATAAAAATGCAAGCTTGGATCTTGGTTTCCTTCCATTCAAGAGTTATGGAGTGGTAAATGGTTGAATGAGTTAGGTTTTTTATGTTGGGCTCCTTGTAGCCATGCAAAGGCATAAAGGTTGCAACTCTATGGCCTTAGACGTTTTATTAATATTGGATCTGAATTTCAGACGTTAGGTATTAAGGTATTAAGGCCTTAATAGAAAGATTTGAACCTTGGTGCGTACACCGGGCGTAGTTTGGAGTACGTTGCACGAACTGCACATCGACCATGTTTCTTCTTCCGCATCAGGCATTTGTACGAAGGGCATACTATTCAGATTCAACATTTGGACCGTTCTTTTAGGCCTTGGACCATTAGGAGTTGGGATTTTTAAGTTGGGCTGAATGGGAAGGGTAAAATGACATTTTGTCATTTTTTAGGATATTTGAATATTTGGACTGTTTATTATGGGTTAGAACCATGATTATTAATTAGGGTTATTTTTGGAATATGATTAGTGTGAGGAGTCGTGTTAGCAGCAGCTCGAGTGTGCGGTTCAGTTATCTTCTTTTGGAGGCGAGTCTTCTTACCATACTAGTGGGTCGAAGACACCAATGTCGGCCTACTGATTTATATGTGTTGAATGTATGTGATTATGTGACTATTTTTGATATGATTGAATGATATATATATATATATATATATATATATATATATATATATATATATATATATATATATATATATATATATATATAGAGAGAGAGAGAGAAAGAATCTGGGCTCAGAGTCATTATGGAATTGGGGGTTGATACGAACCCAGAGGATGATACGAACCTGACACAACTACATGTTGTCGTATGGGGTTGATACAGACTTGACACAACCACATTTTTTTATATGCATATGTTTATTGTATGTGGTATTTTGGGGAAGCTCACTAAGCTTTGTGCTTACAATTATATATATGGTTTCAAGTACTTCTGGTACAAAAGGGAAGGGTCTGGCATGATCGCAACACATCCACCCACGTTCCGCATTTTCTTTATGATTTGGATTTGTTCTCTGATGATTACTCTCATTTGACATACTTTGTTTGGACATGCATGTCTGGAAAATAAGGGTTTTTATGTTTTTTCATGATGCTAGAAACATTTATGGAAATGATGAACTAAAAGTCTTCAAGATTAAGTTCTTAATGAATTAAGCCAAGTTGTGTTTTGCTTTTTTTGGACCTAGGAATGAACCCTTACCTCTTGGAGAGTCTAAAGCGATAAAGTTGGAAACTTTATCCACTTAGACCATTATATGTACCAGATATGAGCTTTGGAGCCCTTAGAATCGAAGAAGATGACTTAACCCATTAAGCTATTAGAAACCCAGTGCCCAAGGTGTGGTTTAGGTCTCTACGGTGTGGCAAATGGGCTAAGACTCGTCTGTTTTGTCATTTAGTGGCCACGACATGGCGACCAACTGGAGTGACTTTTGACTTTAACTGTTGACCGTTGACTTTGACCAAGTTTGACTGTAGGTCATTTGGGATATTTTGAGTAGTAGATTGACGATTGGTCCATGTGTGTTGCACATATGACCCGTAGAGTCGGTAGTTGGAGCGACATTCAGTTCTGCTATCTTTTTGCCATTGAGGTGAGTTTTTCTTCACTGTACATGTGGGTTAAAGGCACCAATGTCGGTCCAATGGATTATTTATCTTAGTATATTAGATTGATGATATATTGATTATATGATAGACTGGTAGATCTGTATGATTACTTATGTTCACTAGATATGTGTTAGACCAATAGATTTGTATGAATAGTTGTATTTGTTGGTTATTGATTGTTATCGTATATTTCGACATGTTATGGTTTGTTGGGTTGAATCGGTCATGCTTTGTGCTAAAGGCCAAGATACCCGGGGCGGTCTGGGTAGACTAAAGGCCTGCAAGGTGGTCCAGTCAGGCCGAAGGCCTGGGGAGCGGTCCAGATAGGCTTTAGTCCATGCGAGGCGATCTAGTCAGTCTGAAGGATCATACATGAATGTTGTTATCTATTTAGTTATGTGTGGTACTTTGGGAACTCACTAAGTTTTGGCTTACAGTTTGATTGTTATGGTTTCAGGTACTTCTGAGGATAGGGGCAAGGCGAAGGCGTGATCGTACACATCCTTCAGTGATATGTTTTGGAGATTTTATGATACTCTAATTTTGGGATAATTGTATCTAATACTTGGTTTTATGATTTGGTTTTTGATTGAAACAATGATTTTACTTTAACTGAAAAATGAAAATTTTACAGTGATTTTTGGATGTTACAATATATATATATATATATATATATATATATATATATATATATATATATATATATATGTAATGTCCGTAGATCCGGGCTAGTCAATTTAGAGATAATAGGGGTCGAAAACGACTTTTCGACAAAAGATTATTTAGAATAAATAATCTTAACCAAGTTGTATAATATGTCTCAAGGGTTCCGTACATATAAAGAACGCCGAAATCCGAGTTATAACGAAGAAGTTATGGCCCGTCGAAGTTTTTTGGCAAAACCGGCACGGCACCGGGAGACGTAAATAGTGAATTTACAATAGAGGACTTTTTAGCCTTAGTGATCTAAACAAAAGTTGTAGTATATGTTAAACCGAGAACATCCATAAAAAGAACGCCCAAATCTGACTTCGTATAAGGAAGTTATGAATTTTCTAAGATTTGGCATAGCAGTGCACGACCCGAAACTCGAATTTTAGTTCGAGCGGTTTTTGGCTTACGCAACCTAAATGAGAGTTGAATATCTCATTAATAGGAACTCAACGGTAAAAAGACAGACAAAAACGGAGTCCGTATGAAGGAGTTACGAATTCTTCGTGGTCATTTAACAGTCTAATCTCATCCTACTGTTAAATTTAAGATCGGTCGAGAATTAGTCGATGGAGTCTAAATGAAAGTTGTAGATCTTGTTTTTACCTACGCGTGGAAAAAAAGAACGTCGAAAACGGAGCTCGTATACGAAAGTTACGGGGTTTAGAAGTCGGCAGGGTGCTGCTACAAAAGGGGTGACGTGGCTGATTATGGGCCAAGGCTTTCTCCCCAAGGCAAGCCACCAGAAGGTGACATGTGGCATGGACTCGACGAGTAGGAGGACCTACTCGACGAGTAGAGCTGTTTTCCAGCCTATAAATAGAGGTGTCGGGTTCCCTCATTCTTCACACATTTCCAAACCATTCTTTCTCTCTCTAGACTCTCTCTCTAGCCCCCAACCCCCCCCCCCCCCTAAAGTCTAGGTAAACCCCCTAGCACCCGAAGGAATCCCCGAGGCTCCCGGAGTCCCGAGAAAAGAGCCTTTCGGCTCAGAAACGCTGCTCCAGCGAAGCCCGGTTTTGAGAAAAACCCGTTGTAAGTGCGCTACGTCTAACCTATCTTTAGTATAGCTTATGTTTTAATATAGTAATGTTATTAGAACCTTATAATAATTATTTGGGCTATTATTATGAGTTATATAGTGTTGTTTAATGCTTATATAATAATAATAATAGCTAGACTATTAATTAGTCTTGGTGAATATTGAGCTAAACCCTAGTGGTAATGATACTAGGTTTTGTCGAGGGAAATTGTTTTAAGAAGTAACGAAGCGCTGTCCGAATTCAGAATCACCACCTTATCAAGTGAGTGCATAGTCCATTTCATCTTACACATAGATATCAAGTATTTAATATAAATTATGTGCTATGTGTGCATATTATCTGTATACTTGCTATCTATGCTGGATGAACGTTTTTTATACATGTTTTAACTGATTTAAACTGTATACGTATTTTATATCTACAAATATGTTGGGTATAACATGGGTAGATGAATGATGAGAGATAAAAGATGATATGAGTAAACATTGGCAGCTATAAACTTAGTGCCCAATAAATAAACACCGGCAGCTATGGACTTAGTGCCTATTGGACAAACGATGGTAGCTATGGACTTAGTACCTATTAGGTAAACATAGGTAGCTATGGACTTAGTACTTGTTAGGTGTTGGTAGCTATGGATTTAGTACCTGGTAGCTATGGACTTAGTACCTGTTAGATAAACGTTGGTAGCTATGGACTTAGTGCCGGCCTTATAACCCTGGAAGCAAGGAACTTCGGAATAAACGAATAGATGACTCTTAGGGTAGACCCTTGAGAGTAAGGAAGATAATGGGGATGCGTAAATGGGGTTGATTGTTTGTGTTTAAACATAATAATTATATTATTGTGGGTTGAAAACCCTATGTACTCACCAGGTTTCCCAACCTGACCCACTCAAGCTTATTTGTATCACAGGTGTCGATACGAAGCTACTTTTCACTGAGAGATTTAAAAGATATGTAGATCACTAGTGTAAATAATGTAAGTTCTGTTTATGCTTATGTTTCTGTATTGACAATGACATCCCAATGTTTTGAAAATGAATAAAAATACATTTCCTCGGAAATGCTTTGATAACCTATTTATCATGTTTTCTGGGAACAAATTCCGCAACATTTTTGTTAAAAGAAGTACTCTGATTTTTATAAAGCATAAACAAAATCGGTCTTTTCTGGCCGTGAAAATAGTGATGCCACAATATATATATATATATATATATATATATATATATATATATATATATATATATATATATATATATATATATATATAAAACATTGTGGGATTGAAATCCCTATATACTCACCATGTTTCCCAACCTGGCCCACTCAGCTTCTTTGTAGCACAAGTAGCGGTACAAAGGTATATGCATGACGAGAGATTCAAGGAGATGTAGAATATTAGTCTAAGACACTGTAAGACATGTTTATGCTTATGTTTTGTATATTTATGACATCCCAAGTTTTAATGAATTAATGGAAACACATCTTCGAAAATATTTTTAGGGGAACAAATTTCACATTTATAAACAAACTCTGTTTTTAAAATAAGCATAAATAAAACGGTCTTTTCTGGCCGAGAAAATTGGGGATGTCACATTAATTTAATAATCACATAATAAATCGACAAATCAACTATCTATTTCCAATTAATATATTAATCACATAAGATATTAACAAATCATTTTCCCATAATTTCAAATTAGTTTATTAATCATATAATAATCTGATAAATTATACGTCTCTCTCCTAATATCATTTCTAGTTATTTATGGTGACGAGGGAAACCCAAAAAGGATTTTGCTTCTAATTACAAGAATATACAAATTTAGTTATGAGCTTAGACACCTTAATCTAACATGAACATAGGTTGTAACATACCCCTAGGGTGGGGCCCATTGTTATGTATGGTATGTGGTATTTTGGGGAACTCGCTAAGCTTTGTGGTTACGGTTTCATGTTTTAAATGTTTCAGGTACTTCTAGTTCCAAAAGGAAGGGCCCGATTTGATCGCACTGCATCCCCTGGAGTTTTATTCTGAGCTATTGATTTATGATTTTACTATAATGTTTGAGAACACTTTGCACTCTGATTGTCTTTTGAACAAATTATTGTATGGTTTTGGTGCTTGAAAAATGAACTTGTTACTTGGTATTTTTTGGACGGTACATGATCCCTTATTCCTTAGTCACTTTTAGAAAAAAAATTAAACAAATCAGAACAACATTATCCCATTCTAGTACTTACCATCTTGAATATGATGGTCAAACATAGGTAGTCAATCGTTCACTTGGCTCGTACCTCCGATGTTTCGCAAGAGATGAACTAAAAACCTAGATCGGTTACCTAGTCCTAATCGAGTTTTAGTATAACTCCTCCCATCATATAGCCTATGGAGTGACATTATTCAAAGTTGTTTATGGACTACTGCCGCTTACCATACTAGCTTATACGTTTGACTCCTATGTTGTCGCTTCTATTGATGATATCCTCCACACATATTTACAAATTACCACCACCTTGAAGGCCCATATTCGACAGGGAATGATCTCCTAGGACGATCAGCGCCAACATGAGAAGGTTTTTGTAATTAGGGAGTGGGTATACGTGTGTCTTCGGGTTTATCTCCAACAATCTATCCAAAACAAAGCTTCTCACAAGCTCGCTAAACGCTACTTTAGCTCTTGTTAGATATTGGCTCGCATCGGGGAGGTTGCCTACCGTCTGGATTTACCTCTAGAAAGTAAAATCCACCTAGTTTTTACATACCACTGTTTGAGCCACTCTGACATAATGACCCTCACCATCAACCGACTCATATCCCTCAACTAGCTAACAACAACATACCCCTCATGCAACCATAACATATTTTGGGCTATAGTCTTCATTCATGTGATCGGCACCACCAACCCCAAATCCTTCTCAATTGGGTTGGAACGAATAATGGCGAAGCCACCTAGGGAAAATTAGTAGACATTCGACGAGTGTATCCCTCTTTTTCCATTTCTGATGACCTTGGAGACAAGGTCTCTCTTGAAGGGGACTACTGTTGTGAGATCAGGAGCCCAAAACCACATTAGCCCACCAGATGTGATGTGCATAAGCCTACTCAAGGGGAACCAGACCCTTCCAGCAAAACACTGGGATTAGCCCAATTTATGAAGTTGAATAAACCAAAGGAACGTGACCGATAATCCCTTGATTGTTGCTATCACGATCCATGATATTTTACGTGATCGATGTAACATCCCAATCTTCACGTATGAATTTAAAAGCTTATATATGTATTTTCAGGGCAACTCGACGAGTTGGAAGGCTCCAACTCGTCATGTAGAGTTTTAATGACCGAGCATCTTTCAGGGTCTACTCGACGAATTGGAAGGCCCCAACTCGACGAGTTGAAGGTTGGTCATGAAAACTGTAACATCCCAAAATTCATGACCAAAAATTTCATTTTTAATATAACTAAAACACATTTGTAACTTGGTTCACACATTGGAAAAGCAGTTCAAATAATACATTTATCAAAGTTCATTCCCATAAATCACATATTGCGAAAAACATAGGTGTATGTGTTGCGATCGTCCCGAGCTCCTTTAGTTGAAAACTGGAGGTACCTGAAACCAAAAATGAGAACCGTAAGCACGAAGCTTAGTGAGTTCCTCAAATACCACATACCATACATATCAACATATTGCCTAGCATATATAGGTACTATCCTACCCATTCGGTCTCTTTCAACCGAATATTGTCTAGCATATAAGCACATAAATCACATACTGTCATACATAACCATGATCCATACATATCATTCATATATCATAATCAATAAAGATGTTATGTGCCGATACATAGTCTTGCTAATATGCCACGGGCCACCACATGGTCTTTCTTGCCAAGCCGGGGGCCACCCCCTGGGTCTTACAGACAAGTGCCAAGAGCCACCCCCTGGTCTTCCATGCAAGCATCACAAAGACAACTAGCATACATACTGTTCTACTTAGCTAATTAGCATACAGTGTGCCAGGAGCCACCTCCTTGTCTTTCATACATAATGCCTAGGGCTAACCCCGGGTCTTCCTACCATACATAAACCAAATGGGTCGGCATTGGTGCCTTCGACCCATACAAACAGTGAGGAGACTCACCTCACACTACTGAAGTCCCACGGATAAAACTACGGCTGTTGGCTGACAGGTCCCCAAACTGTCAATCATCAAAACAACACCTAATTAATAATTGGGTTCCAATGCATAACCATAACTCCATACTTGCGGTAAAGAGACTATTTTACCCCTAACCTAGCTTGGACCAAAATCAAGGCCCAAACTCAAACTCTGGAGGCCCAAAAGCCATATAATAAATCAAGGCCGAATATATGGCTCAATTTTCCAAATTGGGCCCAAACCTCTACATGGTCTTACCTTAAGACCCAACCATTTATTTTAGTCCAAACACTTGGCATTCCGATGGTCAGATTTCTCATAATCATCAAGGCCTAATTATGGCCCATTTATGGCCTAAATTTCCAAAATTAGGCCCAAGCCTTTCCAATGGGCCTTATCCTAAAGCCCAATAATTTCCTTAGTCCATAAACCTGTTCCCAATTGGCCCACGAAGGCCCACAACGACTTCATCCAAGAAATGGCCCAACAAGAGCCCAAACCTAATTAGGGGTTTTCACATAAAATGACGATTAGGGTTAAGTGTTCTTACTTAAGCCATTAAGGACTTAATCCATTAAGTTCATCACTCCACTAGACCAAACATACAATGGGATCGGCATAAGTCATAACTTCAATCCACTGGTCCAAACGCGGGTCCCGACAATCCAAAATTAACATCTCCAAAATTAGGGTTTTCTAAACCTAATTAGGGTTTCTAACCCAAGCACATGCCAATTAGTCAAACTGTTAGGCTTTTAGATCAATTAGGGTTTTATTAGGTCAACTAGGGTTTCATTAGGCCGAGCACCACCCACTACCACCTCGGGTAGTGGTGGTCAAAGGCGGCTTACGGCGGCAGCCACCACCTCGTGGTGGTTATGATTCTAGAACCAAAACATGTCCAAGCATCTCAAATAGCAATCCATTCACACACAAGTGCACACCGCCACCCAACACGGCGACTGGTGGCGGCAGAAGGCGGCAACACGGTGGTGGTGGGTTTTCCGGCCAAAAATCGCACATAAAACATCATACCCATAAAGACCCATAAAATACAATCTCACACACACAAAAACACACAGACACCGCCACCCCTCTTGGTGGCTAGTGGAGGCAGAAAAGAAAAAGGTGACGACAGCCACCATGGTTGGCAGCCATGGTGGTTTTCCATGCTTTCCGGCCATTGAGTACACCGACAATCGTACAACAACACCAAAACACGCGCACACACACGAGCAGAACACCCACCACGCCTGACTTCAGTCTTGGAGGAGGAGAATGACAACGGAGGGCGACGAACGGAGCTCTGGAACGATGCAACGGCAACAGCGGCAGCGGCGGCGCCAACAAACAGAGTTCAGCGGTGGTGACGCAGCCCAACGGTGATCATGTTGGATTAGTGTCTAAGTCCATAACTATAATTGGTATGTACTTGACCCGACTCGGCATGGTCCATTTGGGTTGCATGGCATCGGAACATTTGGATAGACCGTTTATGAGGAAAAGACATTTTGTGACATATTAATATATTATAAGTTCTAATATATTAATATGAAATCATGTTATTTAATTAGTATTGATCAAGAATTAATTTGGACTTAATTTAGTGATCAAAAAGAGACTAATTAAATATATGGGGATTGATTGTGTAAATCATTCATTCTTATATATGTGGGCTTATGATCCAAGATTCCTTTATGTTGGGTTTAACCCATGTGGTGATCCATGGATACTCCATGGAGGTTAAAACCCATGGAGCATAAGGAATGGGTAAAGTCATGAGTTACATGGTGTAACCCTAATAGCCACACTATATAAGAACCCCTTTAGTTCAAGAAATTGGCACTAGTGATACATATTTTGAGGGCTAGCCCATTTGAACATGTATGTCTTCTTCTCATGGTTATTCCAAGAGTTCATGATGTTGTGTGAACCATTTGAGGTGTCACACTTGGGGCACTAGGCTCTCAAGCTTCATGGAGTCAAGCAACAACAACAAGGTATGTATTCTATCTATTTTATTATCCTAGTATCAATGTTTTGGTATGCTAGTTAGGATAATACCTTGGATAATCATATTTGTATGTATAATAGAGAAAACATAGATCCAAGGTATTTAGGGTTGCATGTACACTTAGGAGTGTTAGAATGCTCAAAACCCATCAGTGGTATCAAAGCCTAGGCTTGTTTTCAATTATACTTGATGCAAATTGCTGAAAAATGCTGAAAAAGTCGAATTTCGGGCATTCTGGGCACTGGACTGGCCGAGTCCACTGATGAACTCGCCGAGTCCATGAAGAAAATCATCCTACTCGGCGAGTAGGTTGATACACTCGACGAGTAGGAGCCCCAGACAGCATATTTTCGAGTCTTTTGGCTAGAAATGGACTAGAAACATTACCCTAAGATGTGTTTGAACTTATAAACTTGTTTTTGATATGGTAATGTTCATACTAATCCAATTTCAAAGATAATTGTCAATAGATTCATGTTTTGTATTAGTTTAGTGATTAGGCTAATTACATGAAAAAGTTTGATTTGAATTATCTTGTTCTTATGAGTTGCTTAGATTAATAGAAAAGTTAATTGATTATGTGTTTTCAATCCATTTTAATCTAAGATTTGATTCTAAAATGTGTTTTTGTAACTTGTCCTCAAGTTATATGAAAAGTCACATTTAAGTTTCATAAAACTCATAAAAGTTGGCAATGGTTACAAAAATGAAGATTCTTGTTCTCAAGTTATGGAGGTTCAAGAGTCACTTCATTAAGTAATAAAATGTGTAACCTTAATTAATTCCATAAGTTACAAAATAAAGAAAAGTTACATTCTTTTATTAGTTTAAAGTCTTCCATAACTTGTCCTCAAGTTATGGAACTTGAAGAGTTTTTTAATTAAAACTAATTTAAACACATAAGTTATGGAATTAATTAGTTTTGAATAGTTTCAAAACTTGCCCTCAAGTTTTGGAATTTGAAAAGTTTCACTTATGAATACTTTAATTCCAAGTTAGCCCTTAGAATTTTAAAAGTTAAAATTCAAACCCTTATACTATTATTATAATTTTAATTATATATATATATATGTATAAGATAAAGTCAATCTTACCGTTAGTAGGCCTCATTCACAAAGCCGGTCTATAAGGGGGGGTATAAGGTTACTGCCTATAAAATGGCAGTTTAATGGGTGTCCACTCTCACCCACCGCTTCCTTGACTGGTGGAGGGTCGTTAGCCGAACGGGTAGGAAATGACTATAATTCTCCCTTCATTAAAAGTATTAATGATAAATACTAAGTAACTAAACACTTGTACATTCCCAATCTTAGTTACTTAGGAAAATGTGAAAAGGTGCCAACCCATGAAATTACACTTTGCACTTTGTTTAAGTCAGTTAGTGGAGCGTGTGTGGTTAACCGGCACACTAACTCGTATTTAACAAGGTAGGCAAAGGGTAACTTAATGTTTATCATAGTATCGATGGAGCGTGTGTGGTTAACCGGCACATCGATTGAGGGGTAAACACTTAAGGGTACCAAGTATATTTGCATGGTTATTCACACCTTGTTTTGTGATCCTCGGCATCCCAGTCACAAAACCTGAAGGGTACACTCGAGATTAAAACATGCCATTGAACAATTCAATGAATCTCAAAAGAATCTAGGAGTTTCAAAACCAATTAAAACCTAATAATACATTTCGTTTATCTTGGTGGAAATTGGTGAATCATCATTCACCTACCTTCAAATATTTTATAGCTTGGATTACGGCATCCCTCTTCCAAGTTATAAAAGTATTGTGTTGGGTCCCAGCCTTAATATTTCATATTGGGTGTTATATTAAGGACTTTAAATCAACTATCTTGAATATCTCCCAAAAGATGATCTTCCCAAATCTCTTGAAACAAACTTTCCTAAATGAAGATGATGTCCCATGGAAATCATACTTCTTTCACCTCCTCCAATTATTCTCCATAACCCACAAGTTCCTGAAAAGTTTAAGGTCACTCAAGCCCTATTGTCAAGCAAAGGTCTATGTGTGATCACATCTTGGAGATGTAGTCACATATTGACAAGTCGGGAGAGTTGGGTGTCAAAGTCTAGAGGAAGCTGATGATCAATCACTTTCTAAGTCACATAGTGAGTTCCTTTGGGACTCCTATGAAACAGACTATGACAAGACTCTTAATGATCTTATCTATTTGCTAAGATCAACTTCCTAAAACTTTATGGACATTGACAATGATGACATTGGATATCCAGTAAAGCTCTCTCTTCCCAATGGAAAGGGATCGGCCATAGTCAACTCG